>NC_142482.1:45526709-46151709 GCF_049115385.1 Moschus berezovskii | reverse complement strand
GTTCCAAATCAGCTAGGACTCCAAGAGCTCACTGAAAGCTATTATACATGTGGTTATGGTTTATTTCAGATCTTTGATTTATTTTTCATTCATTTTTTTATTTTTAGTGCAGTGTAATTGATTTACAATGATATAAATATCAGTTTTTGTTAAACAGTGAATAAGTTATACATATATGTATATCCACTCTTATTTAGATTCTTTTCTCATGGAGCAACAGACGGGTTCCTAATAGGAAAAGGAGTGTGTCAAGGTTGTGTATTGTCACCTTGCTTATTTAACTTATATGCAGAGTACATCATGAGAAATCATGGGCTGGATGAAGCACAAGCTAGAATCAAGACTGCTGGGAGAAATATCAATAACCTCGGCTATGCAGATGACAACACCCTTATGGCAGAAAGTGAAGAAGAACTAAAAGGCCTCTTGATGAAACTGAAAGAGGAGAGTGAAAAAGTTGGCTTAAAGCTCAACATTCAGAAAGATAATATCATGGCATCCAGTCCCATCACTTCATGGCAAATAGATGGGGAAACTGAAAACAGTGGCTTACTACTTTTTTGAGCTCCAAAATCACTGCAGATGGTGATTGAAATTAAAAGATGCTTGCTCCTTAGTAGAAAAGCTCTGACTAACCTAGATAGCATATTAAAAAGCAGAGACATTACTTTATCAACAAAGGTCCATCTAGTCAGTTCAGTTCAGTTCAGTCGCTCAGTCGTGTCCGACTCTTTGCGACCCCATGAATCACAGCAGGCCAGGCCTCCCTGTCCAGAACCAACTCCCGGAATTCACCCAAACTCATGTCCATGGTGTTGGTGATGCCATCCAGCCATCTCATTCTCTGTCGTCCCCTTCTCTTCCCGCCCCCAATCCCTCCCAGCATTAGACTCTTTTCCAGTTAGTCAACTCTTCGCATGAAGTGGCCAAAGTATTGGAGTTTCAGCTTTAGCATCAGTCCTTCCAATGAACACCCAGGATTGATCTCCTTTACAATGGACTAGTTGGATCTCCTTACAGTCCAAGGGACTCTCAAGAGTTTTCTCCAACACCACAGTTTAAAAGCCTCAATTCTTCGGCGATCAGCTTTCTTCACAGTCCAACTCTCACATCCATACATGACCACGGGAAAAACCATAGCCTTGACTAGATGGACCTTTGTTGGCAAAGTAATGTCTCTGCTTTTTAATGTGCTATCTAGTTTGGTCATAGCTTTCCTTCCAAGGAGTAAGCGTCTTTTAATTTCCTGGCTGCAATCAGCATCTGCAGTGATTTTGGAGCCCAAAAAAATAAAGTCTGACACTGTTTCCACTGTATCTCCATCTATTTCCCATTAAATGATGGGACTGGATGCCATGATCTTAGTTTTCTGAATGTTGAGTTTTAAGCCAACTTTTCCACTCTCATCTCTCATTTTCATCAAGAGACTCTTTAGTTCCTCTTCACTTTCTGCCATAAGGGTGGTATTATCTGCATATCGGAGCTTATTGATATTTCTTCCGGCAATCTTGATTCCAGCTTGTGCTTCTTCCAGCCCAGCGTTCCTCATGATGTACTCTGCATATAAATTAAATAAGCAGGGTGACAATATACAGCCTTGACGTACTCCTTTTCCTATTTGGAACAAGTCTGTTGTTCCATGTCCAGTTCTAACTGTTGTTTCCTGACCTGTATACAGGTTTATCAAGAGGCAGGTCAGGTAGTCTATTATTCCCATCTCTTTCAGAATTTTCCACAATTTTATTGTGATCCACACAGTCAAAGGCTTTGGCATAGTCAATAAAGCAGAAATAGATGTTTTTCTGGAACTCTCTTGCTTTTTGCATGATCCAATGGATGTTGGCAATATGATCTCTGGTTCCTCTGGCTTTTCTAAAACCAGCTTGAATATCTGGAAGTTCACAGTTCACATATTGCTGAAGCCTGGCTTGGGGAATTTTGAGCATGACTTTACTAGCGTATGAGTTAAGTGCAATTGTGTGGTAGTTTGAGCATTCTTTGGCATTGCCTTTCTTTGGGATTGGAATGAAAACTGACCTTTTCCAGTCCCATGGCCACTGCTGAGTTTTCCAAACTTGCTGGCATATTGAGTGCAGCACTTTCACAGCATCATCTTTTAGGATCTGAAATAACTCAACTGGAATTCTATCACCTCCACTACCTTTGTTCGTAGTGATGCTTTCTAAGGCCCACTTGACTTCACATTTCAAGATGTCTGGCTTTAGGTCAGTGATCACACGATCGTTATTATCTTGGTTGTGAAGATATTTTTTGTACAGTTCTTCTGTGTATTCTTGACACCTCTTCTTAATATCTTCCGCTTCTGTTTGGTCCATAACATTTCTGTCCTTTATCGAGCCATCTAGTCAAGGCTATGGTTTTTCTAGTAGTCATAAGTGTATGTGAGAGTTGGACTATAAAGAAAGCTGAGCACTGAAGAATTGATGCTTTTAAACTGTGGTGTTGGAGAAGACACTTGAGAGTCCCTTGAATTGCAAGGAGATCCAACCAGTCCATCATAAAGGAGATCAGTCCTGGGTGTTCATTGGAAGGACTGATGTTGAAACTGAAACTCCAGTATTTTGGCCACCTAACGCAAAGAGCTGACTCATTTGAAAAAACCCTGATGTTGGGAAAGATTGGGGGCAGGTGAAGAAGGGGACAAGAGAGGATGAGATGGTTAGGTGGCATCACTGACTCAATGGAGATGAGTTTGGGTAGACTCTGAGAGTTGGTGATGGACAGTGAGGCCTGGCATGTGCAGTTCATGGGGTCGCAAAGAGTCGGACACGACTGAGCGATTGAACTGAACGGAACTCATGTAGGTCATTACAGAGAGGTGAGTAGAGTTTCCTGTTCTACAGAGTAGGTCCTTATTAGTTACCTATCTTATATATATTAGTGTGTACATATCAATCCCAATGTCACAATTCATCCCTCCCTTCTTACCCCTGGAACCTTAAGATTATTTTCTACATTGTGACTCGCTTCCTGTTTGTAAATAAGTTCATTTGTACCATTTTTTAATATTCCACATATCAGTGATATCACATGCACTTGTTTTTCTCTGTCTGACTTACTTCACTTGGTATGACAATATCCAGGTCCATCCATATTGCTTCTAATAGCATTATTTTGTTCCTTCTTATGACTGACTAACATTACATTGTATATCTGCACTGCATCTTCTCTGTCAGTTTCTCTGCTGATGGACATTTAGGTTGCTTCCATGTTTTGCCTATTGTAAACAGTGCTGCAGTGAACACTGCTGCGCTTAGTTGCTCTGTCGTGTCTGACTCTTTGCGACACCGTTGTTTGTAGCCTGCCAGGCACCCATGTCTATGGGGATTGTCCCTGTGGACAATAATACACAAGAAGATTGGAGAGGGTTGCCATCTTCTCCTCCAGAGGATCTTCCCAACCCAGGGGTCGAACCCAGGTCTCCCTCATTACAGGCAGATTCTTTACCATCTAAGCCACTGGGAAGCCCTGATGAAGCAAGGAACAATGAGGTGCACGTATCTTTACAAAGTATGATTTTTCTCCTGGTATATATCCAGGGGATTGTAGCTTTTTAAAAGATACAGATAAAAAAATCCCCAGGAAAAAGGCATATAGGGCAGACTCAAAAAAGTGTGAAACATGGAACTTTGGTTTCCTATTCCTAGGGTGTCATGGGCAGCTTTGTGTTCCCAGCACCAGTGTGCCGGCATTGAGCACTTGCAGACACGGGAGCTCACTCCAGGCTCTGTGTCCAGAGCTTTTTTTGGGTCTCCATCTCGTAGGCAGGATTGACTGTTCATACAGCTGATTTCAGGTTCAAACCTCTCTAGAGGTGCAGCTGATACAGCATGACCAAAGCCCCAATCCTGAATCACATCATTCTTGTGGCCCAAAGTTTTTACTCTAAATCACACTGTTGACATCCCTATCAGGCTGACTCAAGACCCTCACATAAACAATAGCACTTTTCTCAGTGTCAACCTTTGACACCTTTAGTTGCCTTTTCCCAGAGGAAACAACCTAAGTGTTTCGAGAGGAGCTCCCAGGAAACAAGGGCAAAGTCCAGACTTCCCTGTGGGTGAGGCTGAGCCCTTCACTATACAGCCGGGTGCCTGGTTTTGCTTGACAAGGCTCCCTCGTTGTAACTTTACACTAAGAAAATGTGAAGTGACAAACAAGCATTTGTCTTCTGGTCTTTCTCTGAAATGTTTTTCTTGCATTATCTTTATTAATTCTTATGCAACTCCATGTGGTGGACACTAGTTTGAATGGCATTATGTAGAGAAGTAAATTAAGGCTGGCCTAAAGATTCAGAGTTAATGAGTGGTGGAGTGGAGGTATGTACAAGGGTTACGGGACTCCAAGTTTCATACTTAAAGCCATTATGTTTCAAAGATGCCAACATTTCTTTTTTAAGCATTTTATTTATTTGGTTGTGTTGTGTCTTAATTGTAGCATATCCGTATCTTCCAACTCTCTTGTGGCATGTGGGATCTAGATCTGCAAGCAGGGATTGAACCCCAGGCCCCTTGTATTAGGAGCACATATTCTTAAGCCCTGGACAATCAGGAAAGCCCAATACCATTTCCATTTGGAGGAAATGTTCACATGCAAGTGCACATCTAAAGAAGGTTGTTGAATCAATATTGTCCAGTCCTGTCATTCTGTTCCACAGTATATATGAATGAAGAAAGTTACAACATTAACTCTTCTTGCTATCCATATAACAGAAATAAATAAAAGACAGAAATCTGTACACCCTGGGACATCACAGAACAATAAGATTCCAGATAGAGAAAGGCATGCCTTTCTTTATCAAAGAGGGACTGTGCAATTCTGAAATGGGAGGCGGGAAAGAAGACCAGTGTTAAGCCTTCAGATACAAATGCTTTCTCAGAGAGAAAAATTTAGAAAAGAATTCACATGAATGTTGAGATTCTGAAAACTGTTTCCCATAAAACTCTCCCCATGAACATATGCCATGGAAAACTTCCTGTACCCCAGAATACCCTGGTTTGTTAACCCAGTCTTACTGATCCAGTATTAGAATGATTTTCTTAATTTTGGGTGAAGTTTCATCAACTTCCCATGTGACCAATGGTGTTGATCATTGATAACTCAACTGGAATGAGGTTCCTGAAAATGGAGTGGACAGATAAGAAACGTAATCTGAAGTCTAAGTGAAGGGAGTTCGATACACAGAGGGAGAAAGGAATTTTAACTTTTCTGAGGAATGGTGGTTGGTGAGATGTGGTCCTCAAGGTTCTATGTGAAGGAGCCCCCTCCCTGCCTCAACTGAGGACAGGGAAAGGATGGAGTCTAAGCTCTGGCGGCAAGACAGAAGTGTTTCAGCCCACAGCCCTTCATTACAGACAGAATGAGCTCTCTGTAGGCAATGGTATCCAAAATAGGATACTAGCAACAGCAATAGAAATGACCAAGCAATGGAGGAGCAACACAGACCTGTTCTAAGCAACCCAAGGTGTCTTAGTGGGAAAATATTGATGGTCTCCCGACCCCTTACTTCTTAGTTCTACTTTTGTCTGTGAGAAAAGTTCCTCCAAGGATAGGAGTTCACACTCTTTCCAGGAAGCCAACTGGGGAGTCTAAGCCATGGAATTACCATTTGCATCTAGAGTCACTTTTCTACAATACTGTGTCTCCCACCCCTCAAGTGGGTGGCCTTGGAAACAGCAGTTACAATCGTGATTTTAAAGAAATATTAAATACAGATGTCCTTCTCTTGTACTGCCTGTAAATCTTAGAAACAGATAATTATGAAATTGTTTTTAAAAGATTGTACAGCTGCCTGTTATTTAATTACCTTGATTATTGTAGAATATGCCCTGAGGTTAAAATGTCTTTTGCTGAGAAAAGTGACTTTTTCCCTACCACACCCAATGGGTCATCTTCTTCACTAGATTTCTTGTAGCAACGTAAGTTTTAATTTTTAATTTCTTAGTACCCAGTGTCCCCAGGAAGAGTCACAAAGAGTCAGACATGACTAAGCAACTGAACTGCACTGAACTGAACTGATACCCACTGTCCCCAGGAATTAGAAGCTTTATGGAAAACTGAGCACCCTGACTTAATATAAAGTGTCCCCATATGGCTACTATTCTTAAAGACCCAAATGGCCATTCTTTCCTACCATCCAGAACTTTATTCAGTGCACATTTTTACATTTATTTATGATTCTCTTCTTTTACTCCAATGTCAGCTTTAACCACCTAATTTTTGTTTTAATTTTGTTCCCCTATTTTGTCATTTGCCCCAGGATTTCTTAACGAACATACTAGATTCAGTGTAAATTTGAGTCATGCTCTATGATAAAGAATACAACATTGAGATATAAATCAGAATCATTAAAGAAACATGGTAATTAGTTAAAAGAAGTCAAAATGTGTTTATCCTAAGGCTATATAATTCTTTAACCACATTTATATTGATGAAAAGTTTGAGTTAGGTATTTGATAGGCCTCACATGTTTTATTTTCTTGGGCTCCAAAATCAGTGCAGATGACAAGCATCATTTGCACCTGGCCTGAGAGGTGGGACATGAAATACTTGCTATACTTTGGCAAAAGCCGTAACGATTATATAAAAATAAAACTGGAGTGAATCAAATACAATTTTCACTAGAGAAACTGTATAATATATTGGTTTTAAAATCAATAATGCAATGCAGTGACTAAATTTTGTGGATATTAATGCTTCACAATTGCTTACTATTTCTTTCCTTGGCCATTTCAGTTTATGTAAAAAAATATATTAAGTAATGAATATTTATCACTGTTTATAAAAATACAATGGAAATCTATACAGGATGCTAACCATCATGGGGGGAAAAAAAAGATGAGACACTAATAAAACTTAATTAAATCATTCAATATTTAAAATGAATTTCTAACTCTAGCTTATTTAATGGTTCCCTTCTATCTAGTTGAAGCCCTATGATGAAGTCTATACATAAAGAAAATTCAAAGGAAAAATCAATATATTTAATGCAATAAATTAATAATTTAATTCCTCTCAATCAAAAATTCCATTTCTTTTATCCTTCCTAAATTTAAATCACCACAGAATGCTGCTGCTACTGCTGCTAAGTTGCTTCTGTTGTGTCCGACTCTGTGCAACACCATAGACGGCAGCCCACCAGGCTCTCCTGTCCCTGGGATTCTCCAGGCAAGAACACTGGAGTGTGCTGCCATTTCCTTCTCCAACACCACAGAATACTACATCTCAATTTATATTTTGCTCATATCAATAAACACATAATAGAATAGGGTTACAAATGCATTACTTGTAAATTAGTTGCATCTTTAAGTATAACTCATTCATTTCACATTATTCATTTCATTTAATAATGTATAATAATATTGTCCAATTTATAATGAATGTCAAATATGTGGTAGATGAGATAATAGATATTTAAGAACTCCATTTTAACATCACTGATGACCATCTATATAGATATATATGTCTTGAATATGCTTCAGAAATTATTTCTTACAGTGAGACATAGGAATTTTACTTTGTATAAAAGACAGAATTAGAAAATAATTATCTTCTTCGGTAAAAATACAAAATATTATCATATTACTACATGGAATTGTACACATCTAAAAGGTAACCCCATCTCTTATATTATACCACATATATTAAAATGCAAAAAAAAAATAACAAATAACATAAGTAATGAAACACATCACAGAATACACAAGCATATTCCTGGGTTGCTTTACCCTGACTAAATAAGAGTGGAAAACTGAGCATTTCCTCATTTCTTGGCATATTCCTTTGTGGCTCAGCTGGTAAAGAATCTGCCAGCAATGCGAAAGACCTGCGTTCCATCCCTGGGTGGGGAAGATTCCCTGGAGAATGAAGCAGCTACCCACTCCAGTATTCTGGCCTGAAGAATACAGTCCATGGGGTCAAAAAGAGTCAGAGATGACTGAGCGACTTTCACTTTCATTTTTCACCTCTGGGACAAAGGGCAGAGGGTTTATCAGTAAAATCTGGGGAGTTATTTTCTGCTTTCTAAAGTCAAATGCCTGATGAATATTAAAATACTCTCTTCTTTTTCTCTCTTCTTGTCAGTAAAATTTCTCAAGTCATCATGTTATTCAGACTATGTGGGCATAGACTATTAGGTCGATTAATATAGGTGAAATAAGACCATAAGGAACATAGGAATGCATATGATCAAAGTCTCTCTCTCCTTTTTTTTCATGGTGTATTTTTTAGATTGAGATATTAATATAATTGACATATAGCATCATACATGTTTTAGATGTACAACACAATGATTTGGTATCTGTATACACTGCAAACAGGGGCTTCCCTGGTGGCTCAGATGGAAAATAATCACCACAGTAAATCTAGTTAACATCCATCAGCACACATCGTTATGATTTCTTTCTTGTGGTGAGAACTTTTAAGATCTACAGTCTTTGCAACTTTCAAGTGTGCGATACACTTATTAACTAGAGTCACCATGCTCTGAGTTCCATCCCCATGACTTATACGTAGCTGTACATTTGGACCTTTGAACCCACTTCACCCATGCTGGCTGCCCACCCAAACCCCACGTCTGGAAACCACTGATCTTTTCTCTGTGTTTATGTTTGTTCTTTGTGGTTGTTTGATTCCACATTTAAGTGTGATCATACAGCATTTGTCTTTCTCTGACTTATTTCATATAGCATAATGTGCTCAAGATTCATTCATGTTATCACAAATAGCAAGATTTCTTTATGGTTAGTCCATAACCAATACATTAAAAGTACCGGCATAATCCTGATGTATAAACTTGGGCTACCTCCACACCCTACACACACTTATAGTGAATAAATAGTTGATAGTGGTTCAGTTCAGTTCAGTTCAGTCGCTCAGTCGTGTCCGACTCTCCGCGACCCCATGAATCACAGCACGCCAGGCCTCCCTGTCCATCACCAACTCCCGGAGTACACTCAAACTCATGTCCACAGAGTCGGTGATGCCATCCAGCCATCTCATTCTCCGTCGTCCCCTTCTCCTCCCGCCCCCAACCTTTCCCAGCATCAGAGTCTTTTCCAGTGAGTCAACTCGTCTCTTGAGGTGGCCAAAGTATTGCCATTTCAGCTTTAGCATCAGTCCCTCCAATGAACATCCAGGATTGATCTCCTTTAGAATGGACTGGTTGGATCTCCTTGCAGTATAAGGGACTCTCAAGAGTCTTCTCCAACACCACAGTTCAAAAGCATCGATTCTTTGGCGATCAGCTTTCTTCACAGTCCAACTCTCACATCCATACATGACCACGGGAAAAACCATTGCCTTGACCAGACGGACCTTGGTCGGCAAAGTAATGTCTCTGCTTTTTAATATACTATCAAGGTTGGTCATAACTTTCCTTCCAAGGAGCAAGCGTCTTTTAATTTCATGGCTGCAATCAGCATCTGCAGTGATTTTGGAGCCCAAAAAAACAAAGTCTGACACTGTTTCCATTGTTTTTCCATCTATTTCCCATGAAGTGATGGGACCAGATGCCATGATCTTTGTTTTCTGAATGTTGAGCTTCAAGCCAACCTTTTCACTCTCCTCTTTCACTTTCATCAAGAGGCTTTTGAGTTCCTCTTCACTTTCTGCCATAAGGGTAGTGTCATCTGCATATCTGAGGTTATTGATATTTCTCCCAGCAATCTTGATTCCAGCCTGTGCTTCTTCCAGCCCAGCGTTCCTCATGATGTACTCTGCATATAAGTTAAATAAGCAAGGTGACAATATACAACCTTGACGTACACCTTTTCCTATTTGGAACCAGTCTGTTGTTCCATGACCGGTTCTAACTGTTGCTTCCTGACCTGCATACAGGTTTCTCAAGAGGCAGGTCAGGTGGTCTGGGATTCCCATCTCTTTCAGAATGTTCCACAGTTTATTGTGATCCACACAGTCAAAGGCTTTGGCATAGTCAATGAAGCAGAAATAGATGTTTTTCTGAAACTCTCTTGCTTTCTCCATGATCCAGTTGATAGTGGTAGGTATGTCTTATTTGCTCAGTCGTGTGTGGCTCCTTGCGACTCCATGGACTGTGGCCCGTCAGGCTCCTCCATCCATGGACTTCTCCAGGCAAGAATATGGAAGTGGGTTACCATGCCCTCCTGCAGGAGATCTTCCCAACTCAGGGATCGAACTCAGGTCTCCTTCATTGCAAGTGGATTCTTTAACATTGAAACCACCAAGGAAACCCTTAGAATATGATAAAAAAAAAAAAACCAACTTACTTTAATTTTTAACATAAAATTCAAGATGAAAAAAAAGTAGTTAATGATAGATTTCACAAGAACATTCTAGATTATACAACTTTCTGAAACATGTAGAAATATCAATAAGCAGGCATCTATAATTTTCAAAATACTCTTTTAAAGTATATGTTCTATTATCACAAAATCTTAGAACCATCCATTATATAAAACTGGATCCAAAATACTGTTCCTAGAGAAGAAAACAGGAAACAGTATAAACGAACATTTCCAGTCACACCAGCCCTTCCCCAAGGTAGCAGTCAAATGGGGGAACACTGGACTCTCTTTATAAACACACACGGGTTCTAACCCAGGTGTGGCCAGAGGGATAACTTGTATGACTCAGGGGAGGAGATTCAACCTCTCCAGTCTTCTGTTTTCTTAAAAATCTTTAAGTGTTTGACAACTATTTACTGATGCTTCTCCAGCACCAGATTCTACATTACAGAAAGAAAATACTTTGATAAATGGGACAGGTGAGGTCACTGATTTCATTAAGATTATATTCTAGTGGAAAAGACAGGTATTTGAACAAGTAATGCAAGCACTAAGAGATGGGGAAACAGGAAGGATTCACACTGTGGGAGCAGAGAGCAAGGGAACTCGGCTCCTAGTCAAAAGGGTTAGGAGTCACTGTCCAAGGAACTGACGCAGAAGCTAAAAATCTAAAAGGTACATGGGAGGAAGCTGAACAAACTATAGGAAAAAACGTTCTGGGCAGAGCAAAACAAGGCAAGGAAGATAGTGCAGGATGATGGTATGTTCAGGGAACTGGTCAGGCCTATTGTAGCTGGACTGGAGAGAGGAGAGGACAGGGAAGGAGTGAAGCCTAGCCCAGGCAAGGGCCAGACTAGGAGAGACCCAGGAACAGTGGGAAGAAAAGTAGGCTCTTTTCTAGGGAAAAGGGGTAGCCATACAAGGGTTTAGGGAACAGAGACACAATTACACGTCTATGTTTAAAACAAAGTCCCACTGAAGAACGGAGCCAGTATTAGAGGGGCAGAAGGGGATTCCAGGGATATTAATTCAGGGACTGCGGACTGGGGACTCCACGAGATTGATGAAGCAGTTTGTGGTAAAAAGTCTGGAAAGAAAAGAAATCTTTAAAAGATTTAAGTAAAAGAATGTTTAAAAGTTACAGCAAAATTTAATATGTAGGACAGATAAGCAAAGCAAGAGAGAAAGAAGTTCTCTAACTATAAAATAACAAGAGAATCATCCCTGCCATGCATGATCGTGTGAGTAAAAATATAAATGTGACACTGTAGACTACATTAAGCATCTCTTATACTGCCTAATGCATAGAAGAAACTCAAAAAACGGCTATCTTTAGAGTGAAAAAGCAATTCACACTTCCTACAAGTGATGTGAGGTTGAACTTTATTCTGGGTCAAATCCTTATTTTGCACTCTACCAGTGGGTGCAAAAACTGCAGGTCACCAATGTAAATGGAAAGGAATGTGGCCAGAGGCTGTGTACTTGGAAAGAGTCAACACTGTGTCCTTCAGATTATGAATGCTCCACCTTTCCATGTTGGCAGCCAACACAAAATGTTATTTGAAAATATATATCAATCAGTTTGGTGAGATTTTTCTCTTAAATTTATGAAGATGATCAAGAGCATGATCTTGATCTGTTTTTTACTTCTCTGGATTCTGTTTTTACTCCTATGGGTTATACCTTTCTGATGAAACCCTTTGGGATGGAATAAAATCTTGAGACTCTGCAGTTTGCACCTCCAGTGGCCAAGACAAAGTTCTCGGCGGGGCTGCTATAGAACTGCAGTTGACCCACACACAAGGTACGCATAGATGGAGATGGACACACACAGACCTCTCTGGTGGGCAAGGCACAGGAGAACCATCCCACAACAGAAGAAGCCTGTTTTACTTCCCTAACTATAGACACAGACCATCACTATCACCAAGGAGGAGGGTGGTGTTTCTGTATTATAGGTCAACATGCATACATTTAGACTTCATATCTACAAGGATGCAGTTCTAACAAAATAACGGGAGTTGAACAGGCTTTTTTTCTAAATTGGTAAGACCTCCATATTTATACAGAATTATTCTCTCAATATTCTGAAAGTCTGGGAAGTCTGTGTGCTACAAGTCTGTAGAGTTGCAAATAGTTGTACATGATTTAGGACTGAAAAACAACTCTAAATATTATATTGTGTCATTACAATGGAGCTGTGTCTTACTCAGGAATTAAAGAAGTGGGGAAATTTTGTATGGAGAAAAACTTACTCTTGAACATTCCACAAAGAGTGGTATATGTGGCTTATACATACTTGTGGTCTTGCAATAATCCTAACATGGTCAGGCCTTCTCAAGCATTTAGAGAAATTCCTATCTCTTTAGTGGAGAAACCAGATGAAACACTAGGCCTCAATTTAATGGTTAGTTTTTAAAAATAAATGATTGTCTAAATTATGTTTTAAAATATATATATATATATACATTATATATAACATAAATGGCATTATTCTGAGAGAGGGATAACTTAAGTATGTCATTGGGGTTTTTTTTTTTTTTTGTAGCTTGAGGCAGTTGTAAAATAACTTAATGTAGCTTTTTACAACTGTGTATTCTATAGTATTTTTTTCATTTGGTGAAATTATAACTGTTAATGTTTTTGGCATTGTGCTTTTTACCATTTATTAAATAAAAATTTTAAAAAATCCATCTGCTTCAAAAAAACATAAAATATATATATATATATATATATATATAAAACATTTAAGGTTGCTTTCTATTTATATTTACTACAAACGTTGGCTACATTACCCATTTGTACAAAACATCCTTCAGCCTATCTTATATCCAGTAGTTTGTACACTCCCCAGCACTAAATAACCCCCAACCCACTACTAACCACTAGTTCGTTCTCCACATCTGTGAGTCTACTTTTCTGATTTTTTTCTCAAGCAAATGTTAGTTGAGTAAGTTAAAGCTATTCAACTCTACTGCATACAAAAGAAAAGTACTTCTCTAAATCTATTTTCAAAATCAACATTCAAAGTCCTATTCTAACATTTAAAATCAACTTTGAAGAATATTTTGAATCAGTTTATTGTCTAATTTAACTATTAAATTACCTAACGCTTTTGCCATGTCTTTTGAAACAGTTTAACATCATTGGCCCAATTAGTCATGCTTTTAATGAATGGAAATATTAAATGTGCAGAAAAGAGGTGGGAGTAATGTAAGATTTCCCTCCTCTTTTCTCACTCATATATGTATATTAATCCAAACGAATCCCAGTGTCTTGTCCTTCTAGCCTTTTATTCATTCTCATTTAATTTTAGAACTGAAAGACAAGTCCAAGATTATCTGCCATGCCAGATACCTTCTCTTTGCCCTTCTGGAATTACTTTCTTCCTTCTTCACCATGTTTATGGCCTCTGTGGGATGGCCTAGGGACCACATCAACAGTCCCCCTTACTTTCTGTCTTCCTGTTGGGATCAACAAATGGGAAGCCCTGGCAGCAGATGGATGGAAAGAAACAGAATGAGATCAGTGAACTTATTCCCCTGGCTCCCTCCTCTTTAATTTTCCCAGATACAATCACAGTTTCTTCAAGGTGTCCTCCTCTGCAAAATTCTGTTTAAGTTCCACAGATGTTCCCTTCTCCCATTTCTTTGGATCTAGGCTGATAACAACTCATTTAATAGCACCCAACTCCCACAACTTGATAACACTCCAGAAATATTTTCATTTCTGTATACTGTTTGATTGATTTCTCAATGCTATAGTTTAATTTTTCACATGAAAACAATGAACCTGAGGAAACACGGCTGTCAAGTTCAAGGTAAAAGAGGTAACACAACCTCTAGCCAGCCAGTGAATGACGGTTGGAAGAAACCAGAACATTCCATTGCCAGGAATAAAAGCTTCTCTGAAGAAATTTAAACAGACAAAAATTGGTGATGTTCTTTGGACCACAGAGCAGGGAAGATCAGTGTGACTGAGTTGGAGAATGGGAGGATGCAGAGTCCAACCTTTATTATCAGGCATGTGTTTCTTTTCTCCATCCCTCTCCTTAGCTCCAGGTTGACAGGCTGGCTGTCCCCACAGGACAGAAAATGCAACTGCTAGAAGCTGTATCTTTACTCACCCCAAAAGTTCCAGCAAAGTCGCAGAGGCAAGTATAATTAAGTTAGCACTATTCACAAACCCACCAGGAACAAATTAAGTGAAGCCTGAGTGCTCAGATCAAGAAAGCTGGAGTGAGGAAATAGGGTCAGCCCCACCCACCAAACATAGTCTCAGGTGGGGAATAGATGATTTCTAAGAGAAAGAGACAGACAGAAAGCAGAAGAAAGAAACATTCCCTAGAAACAGGAATAGAAGTGGTGTAGAACAAACAGGTGACTGGTATACCAAAGCAAGAACAGAATCAGTTATCTGAACCTAATTCAATTTATGTTTCACTATGACACATACCGGAGAAGGCAATGGCAAGCCACTCCAGTACTCTTGCCTAGAAAAATCCCATGGATGGAGGAGCCTGGTAGGCTGCAGTCCATGGGCTTGCTACAAGTCAGACATGACTGAGCGACTTCACTTTCACTTTTCACTTTCACACATTGGAGAAGGAAATGGCAACCCACTCCAGGGTTCTTGCCTGGAGAATCCCAGGGATGGGGGAGCCTGGTGGGCTGCCGTCTATGGGGTCGCACAGAGTCGGACACGACTGAAGTGACTTAGCAGCAACAGCATGACACATACAGAAACCAAATAATCTGACCTAACTTAAATCTTAATCCATGGAACCTAAAGAAAATAATCAAACTGTCCATACCAACGATCAACATTAGTCTTGTAGTTACAAGTCACAGAGAATTATCACATACATTATCTCATTTAATTCAGTTATTCCAGATTCAGAATTCCGTATACTTTGCCTGTGGCCATTTCAAGGTCAGACAAATGTTTGTGAACTTTGAGAATCCAAAGATTATTTATAAATGCTTCAGTGGTGTTCACATGTGGTTAAGAAACTACTGTGTAAACATTTCAGAAGAACTCATGGTTGTCAGTTTTATTGTGTGAAGAATCAGTGTGGAAATTCAGCCAGAGACCCATTAGGATATATTTCTGGGTCAAAGGCCAAAGTTCTTGGAATGGTCATGTTTACTTTTCTGCAATCTGCATTTTGTCCAGGCCCCAGTGGGTAACTCTAATATTAAAAATATAGCTGCCCCACTCCCTGTGAAACCACTGACCAAGGCTTTTGCCATAATATTGCAGAAAAGCATGGAAATGTGTCCTACTTACCCAGAAATACATGGTTAATATAAAAATCTCAAATAAATGATCAAGAGGCCAAGACTGGCAGACAATCATGATGGTTTTGAGGGAAACTGTGGGTTTGCTTTGGTGAAATTTGGTGATCAGAATATACATGAAGTTGACCCCATGATGAAGTGTTTAATAAGCTTAGGGAGAAAGCAAACTTGGTGTGGATTCCACTCAATTTAGAGTGAAAATTAGAACTTGATTCAGAAGGTTAAGAGGAAAGACTAAACACAATAACATGAAAGACTGAATTTGTTTTGCCCTTTCTTGATACAGGTAAAAACTATTTAATACAAATAACCTTCACAATTTTTATATATATTAAGTTTATATACATAAATTATATCTGTATATAAAACAGTAAATAAAATTGCATATATACAGTTTCAGACATTTTTAAAATTTCTCAGTTATGACAACAGATGGATTGAAGATTCACAAAATTTGCAACTGAAACTCACATCATGTGATATATTCAAATGTACTTTTCTAAATGGTGATGGCAACCACGGATCAGCCCCAGTTGGCAGACATGAAGTCAGTAATCCCCATGTCAGAGTTTATTTGGTGCTGCTAGTTAGAAAAACTGAAGTTGATAAGTCTGTCAAAGCTCAAAACTATTTTCAGTGCATTTCACATCAGAGGCAAGTGGAAACGCCCACTCTCTAGAGGAACTGTCAGAGAAAACTGGTGACAGATGTGATATGAGGACAGGAAAGGAGAAGTCAGTAAGCAAAAGGTGACTCTAAAATCTTGAGCCTCTAGCTGTGTATTCACTCAACTGTGCTTACAGAGCCCTTTGCTTTTCTACTGACTACGAAGCAGTAGGAAAGAAAACAGCCCAAGTCAGCCTGCTTTCTTACACCAGTCAGTCACTGAGCAATACAAGAAGTAACCATGTGAGGGGACGCAATTTCATTCTGCAAAGTGTTGGGAGCTTCCCCTTAGTCTGTAAACTGTGTCTAAGGGGATTAACTTAAAGTAAATTAAAAAGAACCTGATCAAAATCTCTGAAGCACTTTCGGAGTTTAAGTAGAAATGAAATTCAGGTCTGGCAACCAAGATTCAGTCACAGATGAGTCAGATCCAGAACCAGTTTAGACAAATACTGTGTTTCATATCTGCTCAGTCTGGAGTCTCCCCATTTTCCAAACAAATGACTGTGTGGTATCATTTAAGATCCACAATTCAGTTTTTAATCTAAGTCTACATATGAACTTTGACATGTTAGCACTGTGTTGGAAAGAGGATGCAAACAAGTAGATTTATCAGAGGTTAAGAAGAAAATAAGAGCTATTGTTGTGGAAGAGCAAATATTGTCTTGCCTAACCACTGACATAATGTCTAACGGATTAAGGCAAAGTTAAGGAATAGATCAGAAATCATGATTCAATCTCTGAGTCTCATGTTTTGAGCCTTACATTCTGAACATAGACTTCCACAATATTCTAGTTCACCATCATCATTTCAGGAAAGAATATGGCGAAAGAAAGAGTTATTGGGACAGTTAATTTTCATTACAATATGGTTGATATTTAGCTTCTAGTAAATCAGATAATGTATGCAAGATACATATGTCAAGTCAGCACCGATATAGTACGTTAAAACATTTGCATGCATAGATGCACACAGAAATCTTTTTCTATTGTTATCATAAAGCATGTTGAACATGCAAAGAGAAAAATAAAGAGCCCTATCCAAAAATGTTATGTAATCTAAAGATACAATTATACTATACCTAGGAGAATGACAGACACCCATAAAATAGGTAATCAACAAATATTATAACAACAACAGTAAAATAATCCTGTGAATACAACTAATTTTCTGGAGCTAAAGGTATCTAAAGGGCTAATCCACATTATCTCTGTTTCTCATTTTATATTCTTCCCTAAAATGCTATTCTTTTAGTACAGTGCAATTAATTTGCATTCCAAAAGTGTGAAGTGGATAAAAATTTGTCATCCTTGTAATCTAAGTGTACAAGTTTTTCACAAGGTATAGGCAATTAATAAACAGATTGCCCTACACCCAGCGTCCTTGGGGTCCCATCACTAGCAGTAAAGGGATAGTTGAGATTTCACGTCAGTTACAAATAGAATTAGGCAGAGAAAACTTATACACCCTGTTCTCATTTTCTCCATTTTATTTTGAATTTGAGAAAATACTTGAGTCACTTTGAAGTGATATTATTGAGTTGCATAACATTTTTTTGGGGGGGAGCTCTGCAATGTGAATGTACATTTTTCAAATATCAAGGCTTTGATCTGAGTTGCTCCACCAGAACACTCTTATAGAGGCTGGAAACCATTTCTGTATAAGGGTTTGCTGTGCTGAGAGGAAGACTACTCTAGCTTGGAAGAGGTTGGAAATATCCGATCTGAAAGCTCTTTTCAGTCCTCCTCAGCCTAAACACTTTATTGAGAGGGGTCAAAGGTCACCAACTGCTAAATCAAAAACCAAATTATGCAGTGTTTCCACAAGGAAGCTAAGTGAGTGGAAACTCAGAGGTCACCAACTGAACTCCTGAATGAAGCAAGGGTCAAACAGTAAAAATGCCCTTAAAAAGCAACAGGTACATTCTCCTAAATCCTACTGATTTTTACAAGTTGTCCAATAAGTTTAAAAGACTAGCTTCTTAGGTATCAATGTAGAAACTAAACTGAGCTATTCAAGGAGGAGGGAGTGGTAACAATAGTTGTGTGGTCTGTCCAAACTTTGAAATCTGAAAGCAACCAGCCTGCAAACGACGAAGCACCAGATGGTTTTATAAACCTGAAGGTCCATAAATCTTCCCTTAAAGTTTCCAAAAGAAAAAAAAAAGGGTTGTTTTCTTTGTGGGACTGGGGGAAATTTTTGCCACTGGGTATCTGAGCCCCCCAAACCCTAATAGCTTTTTAAGTTTTCTTGCTCTGCGTGCAGGAGACAAGCAGAGCAGAGGCCAAGAGAACAAGCTCAGAGCACAGCATCATCTGGCAGCTGTCTTGCTGGGGAGAGAAGGCTGAGCTTCTATTTCTCAACCTTGACTGTCTCATTGTAGTCATCACAACGTAATGAAGTTCTAAAATTTTAAACATTCATTGACTGAGTTTACAGATTCCTCCTTCAACTGGAAAATTAATATATATTTCTGATTTTCAATTACAACTCGAAATCACCAATTTTTAAATCATGTTCAGCAGTGGCCAGAAAGAGGGAATGATGGGCTTTCTCGCTGTGCTGTAGGGTCTTGCACTAGCTTCCGGACCTTGAGAGGGTCCAAAGCAGTGAAACACCAGGGGCCAGGGCTGTGAATACCCTTGGGACCTTTGTCCAAGAAACGGGCTCTTCCCTTTCAGGAGTGTTATGGCCTCTAGCCTGCTTTTAAACCGTTCTTTTTACCTCTGATATCACCTCCTCCCAACTCTCTTAACTCAGTACCTCTCTGGCCTTAATGACAGGAAATGCGCAAGATGAGGTACGCAAACGAGTGTTGGATAACCAGATGAGAAAACTGAGGTCAGAAAGGTAAACTGAGAAGCGTGCTTTGGAAGAGAAGTACAAGTATGTGATATCCAGGAACAAGATGGCGGAGGAATAGGACGGCGAAACCACTCTCTCCCCAACAAATTCATCAAAAGAACATTTGAATGCGGAGTAAAGTCCACAAAACAACTTCTGAATGCTGGCAGAGGACGTCAGGCACCCAGAAAAGCAGCCCATTGTCTTCGAAAGGAGGTAGGAAAAAACATAAAAGATAAAAAGAGAGACAAAAGAAGTAAGGACGGAGCTCCGTCCCGGGAAGGGAGGCCTTAAAAAGAGAGAAGTTTCCAAACACCAGGAAACACTCTCACTGGCGAATCTGTGGCGAGCCTTGGAAGCTCAGAGGGCCACATAACCCTCTTTTTCTTTTTTTAAGATTTTTTTAAAACCCACAGATTACCCGCCAAACGGTAACACCCAGCAGAGAAGCAGCGCAGACGCCTGCATACGCCATTAGCAAGTGGGGGCTGGGCAGGGAGGAGACGTTTGAACTGCTTAGAGAGAGGACTGGGCTTGAATGCCGCGAGAACAATTTGAGAGAACTAGGGAGAGCAAAGCAGACTGTGGGATAGCTTCCCCACGAAAAGGCGGAAAGCTCTAGCCTAAGACTCGGCCAGCCCCGCTCACAGAATAAAGGACTGAGCAGAGCGAGCCGGCTGCGGTCGGCCCATCCCCCATCCCCCACCGAGACAGGCAGGGAGGGCAGCCAGAGCTGGAGGGGGCAACCGCGGCCCCAGAAAGGCATCTGATACAAACTTCAGACAGGCTTGTTGCTAATCAGGACTTGGGCTCGGGCCGGTCGATATCCACCTGAGAAGGTGCGCCGGTTGTACACCCAGAAAACTGAGTGGCGGGGACTGGGGAGGCTATAAGTCGCAGAGACCGCGCTCGCCAAACACTTGGTCCCCTGAGCTGCTTGGACCAGTGAAGGCACAAAACTCAGGCCCAACCAAGTCTGCGTCTTTGTGGAGTACCTGAGAACCTGAACTTGAGCCGCTCAGACCTGGGAAGTGCATACAACCTGGCGCCGGCCTCGGACAGTTCCCGGCAGAGCAACCTAGAGCCTGTGCAGTGTAGACTGGGACAGCATACGTGCTGTGAGCGGGGGCAAACCCAGTGTGGCCGAGACGCTGAGAGCACTCCCCACAGATGCCAGAGATATTTGTCTGCAGCGTTCCTCTCTTCCCAGAACAGGACTGAACAACTGAGCCTTAAAAAGTGTCCACCCACCCCCTAGTATCAGGGCGGAAATTAGACACTGAAGAGACCAGCAAACAGAAGCTAAAACAGAGGGAACCACCTTGGAAATGACAGATAGAGACGTCTAGAGGCTACTCCAAGAATAAGACCAAAAACCAGAGGCAAGAGGCTTAAGCCCGGATCCTGAGAACACCAGAGAACTCCTGACTCCAGGGAACATTAATCGATAGGAGCTCATCAAACGTCTCCATACCTACACTAAAACCAAGCACCACACAAGGGTCAACAAGTTCCAGAGCAAGACATACCATGCAAATTCTCCAGTAACACAGGAAACTAGCCCTGAGCTTCAATATACAGGCTGCCCAAAGTCACTCCAAACCCACTGACATCTCATAACTCATTACTGGACACTTCATTGCACTCCAGAGAGAACAAATCCAGCTCCACCCACCAGAACACCGACACAAGCTTCCATAACCAGGGAACCTTGACAAGTCACCTGTCCAACCCCATACACAGCGAGGAAACTACATAATAAAGAGAACTCCACAAACGGCCAGAAGAGGGAAAGGCCACCCCAGGCAAAGCAATATAAGCAAGAGGAAGAGGCAGAGAAATACCCAGCAAGTAAAGGAACAAGATAAATGCCCACCAACACAAACAAAAGAGGAAGATATAGGGAATCTACCTGATAAAGAATTTCGAATTTTGGTGGTGAAAATGATTCAAAATCTTGAAAGTAAAATGGAGTTACAGATAAATAACCTGGAGAAAAGGATTGAGAAGATGGAAGAAAGATTTAATAAGGACTTAGAGGAAATGAAAAAGAGTCAATATACAATGAATAATGCAATAGATGAGATCAGAAACACTCTGGAGGGAACAAACAGTAGAATAAGAGAGGCAGAAGACAGGATAAGCGAGCTAGAATACAGAATTGTAGAAATAAATGAAACAGAGAGGAAAAAAGACAAACAAATTAAAAGAAATGAGAACAATATTAGAGACCTCTGAGACAATGTTAAACGCTCCAACATTCGAATCATAGGAATCCCAGAAGAAGAAGACAAAAAGAAAGACCATGAAAGAATACTTGAGGAAATAATAGTTGAAAACTTCCCTAAAATAGGGAAAGAAATAATCACCCAAGTCCAAGAAACCCAGAGAGTCCCCAACAGGATAAACCCAAGGCGAAATACTCCAAGATACATATTAATCAAATTAACAAAGATCAAACACAAAGAACAAATATTAAAAGCAGCAAGGGAAAAACAGCAAATAACACACAAGGGGATTCCCATAAGGATAACAGCTGATCTTTCAGCAGAAACTCTACAGGCCAGGAGGGAATGGCAAGACATACTTAAAGTGATGAAAGAAAATAACCTACAGCCCAGACTACTGTACCCAGCAAGGATCTCATTCAAATATTAAGGAGAAATCAAAAGCTTTACAGACAAGCAAAAGCTGAGAGAATTCAGCATTACCAAACCAGCTCACCAACAAATGCTAAAGGATTTTTCTAGACAGGAAACACAGAAAGGGTGTATAAACTCGAACCCAAAGCAATAAAGAAAATGGCTACAGGATCGTACTTATCAATAATTACCTTAAACGTAAATGGGTTGAATGCTCCAACCAAAAGACAAAGGCTGGCTGAATGGATACAAAAACAAGACCCCCATATATGTTGTCTACAAGAGACCCACCACAAAACGAGGGACACATACAGACTGAAAGTGAAGGGCTGGAAAAAGATATTCCATGCAAATAGAGACCAAAAGAAAGCAGGAGTAGCAATACTCATATCAGATAAAATAGATTTTAAAACAAAGGCTGTGAAAAGAGACAAAGAAGGAAACTACATAATGATCAAAGGATCAATCCAAGGTGAAGATATAACAATTCTAAATATTTATGCACCCAACATAGGAGCACCGCAATATGTAAGACAATTACTAACAAGTATGAAAAGGGAAATTAACAATAATGCAATAATAGTGGTATAATAATACCCCACTTACATCTATGGATAGATCAAGTAAACAGAAAATTAACAAGGAAACACAAACTTTAAATGATACAATAGAGCAGTTAGACCTAATAGATATCTATAGGACATTTTACCCCAAAACAATGAATTTCACCTTTTTCTCAAGCGCACACGGAACCTTTTCCAGGATAGATCACATCCTGGGCCATAAATCTAGCCTTGGTAAATTCAAAAAAGTTGAAATCATACCATGCATCTTTTCTGACCACAATGCAGTAAGACTAGATCTCAATTACGGGAGAAAAACTATTAAAAATGCCAACATATGGAGGTTGAACAACACGCTGCTGAATAATGAACAAATCATAGAAGAAATCAAAAGAGAAATCAAAATATGCATAGAAATTAATGGAAATGAAAACACAACAACCCAAAACCTCTGGGACACTGTAAAAACAGTGCTAAGGGGGAAGTTCATAGCAATACAGGCACATATCAAGAAACAAGAAAAAAGTCAACTAAATCACCTAACTCTACATCTAAAGAAACTAGAAAAGGAAGAAATGAAGAACCCCAGGGTCAGTAGAAGGAAAGAAATTGTAAAAATTAGGGCAGAGATAAATGCAAAAGAAACAAAAGAGACCATAGCAAAAATCAACAAAGCCAAAAGCTGGTTCTTTGAGAAGGTAAATAAAATTGACAAACCACTAGCCAGACTTATCAAGAAACAAAGGGAGAAGCACCAAATCAATAAAATTAGAAATGAAAATGGAGAGATCACAACTGACAACACAGAAATACAAAGGATTATTAGAGAATACTATCAGCAATTATATGGTAATAAAATGAATAACCTGGAAGAAATGGACAAATTCCTAGAAAAGTACACCTTGCCAAAACTGAACCAGGAAGAAATAGAAAATCTGAACAGACCCATCACAAGCACGGAACTAGAGGCTGTAATCAGGAATCTTCCAGCAAACAGGTCCAGACGGCTTCACAGACGAATTCTACCAAAAATTTAGAGAAGAGCTAACACCTATTCTACTCAAACTCTTCCAGAAAATTGCTGAGGAAGGGAAACTTCCAAACTCATTCTATGAGGCCACCATCACCCTAATCGCAAAACCTGGTAAAGACCCCACAAAAAAAGAAAACTACAGGCCAATATCACTGATGAACATAGATGCAAAAATCCTTAACAAAATTCTAGCAATCAGAATCCAACAATATATTAAGAAGATCATACATCATGACCAAGTGGGCTTTATCCCAGGAATGCAAGGATTCTTCAATATCCGCAAATCAATCAACGTAATACAAAACATTAACAAACTGAAAAATAAAAATCATATGATTATCTCAATAGATGCAGAGAAAGCCACTGACAAAATTCAACATCCATTTATAAAAACCCTCCAGAAAGTGGGAATAGAAGGGACATACCTCAACATATTAAAAGCTATATATGACAAACCCACAGCAAACATTATCCTCAATGGTGAAAAACTGAAAGAATTTCCCCTAAAGTCAGGAACAAGACAAGGGTGCCCACTCTCACCACTACGATTCAACATAGTTCTGGAAGTTTTGGCTACAGCAATCAGAGCAGAAAAAGACATAAAAGGAATACAAATTGGAAAAGAAGAAGTAAAACTTTCACTGTTCGCTGATGACATGATCCTCTACACAGAAAACCCTAGAGACTCTACCAGAAAACTACTAGAGCTAATCAATGGTTACAGTAACGTTGCAGGATATAAAATCAACACACAGAAATCCCTTGCATTCGTATACACTAATAATGAGAAAATAGAGAAATTAAGGAAACTATTCTATTCACTGTTGCAACGAAAAGAATTAAATACTTAGGAATATATCTACCTAAGGAAACAAAAGACTTGTACATAGAAAACTATAAAACACTACTGAGAGCAATCAAAGAGGACACTAATAGATGGAGAAATATACCATGTTCATGGATTGGAAGAATAAATATTGTAAAAATGTGTATACTACCCAAAGTAGTTTATACATTCAATGCAATCCCTATCAAGCTGCCAACGATATTTTTCACAGAACTAGAACAAATAATCTCACAATTTGTATGGAAATACAAAAAACCTCGAATACCCAAAGCAATCTTGAGGAAGAAAAATGGAACTGGGGGAATTAACCTGCCGGACTTCAGGCTCTACTATAAAGCCACAGTCATCAAGACAGTATGGTACTGGCATAAAGACAGAAATATAGATCAATGGAACAAAATAGAAAGCCTAGAGATAAATCCACGCACCTATGGACACCTCATCTTTGACAAAGGAAGCAGGAATATGAAATGGAGAAAAGACAGTCTCTTTAAGAAGTGGTGCTGGGAAAACTGGTCAGCCACTTGTAAAAGAATGAAACTAGAACACTTCCTCACACCATACAAAAAAATAAACTCAAAATGGATTAGAGAGCTAACAGAAACTATAAGACCCCTGAGGAGAACGTAGGCAAAACACTCTCTGACATAAATCACAGCAGGATCCTCCAAGACCCACCTCCCAGAATATTGGAAATAAAAGCAAAAATAAACAAATGGGACCTAATTAAAATCAAAAGCTTCTGCACAGCAAAGGAAACTATAAGTAAGGTGAAAAGAGAGCCTTCAGAATGGGAGAAATAATAGCAAATGAAGCAACTGATAAACGATTAATCTCCAAAATATACATGCAGCTCCTGCAGCTCAATTCCAGAAAAATAAATGACCCAATCAAAACATGGGCCAAAGAACTAAACAGACATTTCTCCAAAGAAGACATAAAGATGGCTAACAAACACATGAAAAAATGCTCAACATCTCTCATAATCAGAGAGATGCAAATTAAAACCACAATGAGGTACCATTTCAAACCAGTCAGAATGGCTGCTATCCAAAAGTCTACATGCAATAAATGCTGGAGAGGATGTGGAGAGAAAGGAACCCTCTTACACTGTTGGTGGAAATGCAAACTAGTTCAGCCACTATGGAGAACAGGGTGGAGATTCCTCAAAAAACTGGAAATAGAACTGCCATATGATCCAGCAATCACACTCCTGGGCATACACACCGAGGAAACCAGAATGGAAAGAGACACATGTACTCCAATGTTCATTGCAGCACTGTTTATAATAGCCAGGACATGGAAGCAACCTAGATGTCCATCTGCAGACGAATGGATAAGAAAGCTTTGGTACATATACACAATGGAGTATTATTCAGACATTAAAAAGAATACATTTGAATCAGTTTTAATGAGGTGGATGAAACTGGAGACAATTATACAGAGTGAAGTAAGCCAGAAAGAAAAACACCAATACAGTATACTAACACATATATATGGAATTTAGAAAGATGCAAAAGATAACCCTGTATAGAGACAGCAAAAGAGACACAGATGTATAGAACAGTCTTTGGGACTCTGTGGGAGAGAGTGAGGGTGGGATGATTTGGGAGAATGGCATTGAAACACGTATGTTGTCATATGTGAAACGAATCACTAGTTCAGGGTCGATGCATGTTTTAGGATCTCGGGGCTGGCATGTGGGGATGACCCAGAGGGAGGATAAAGGGAGGAGGGAGGTGGGAGGGGGGTTCAGGAGGGGGAACTTATGTAAACCCGGAGCGAATTCATGTCAATGTATGGCAAAACCAACCAATATAATATTGTAAAATAATTTGCCTCCAATAAAAAATAAATTAATTACCAAAAAAAAAAGAGGGCATGATGGTGGAAAGACTTTCCTGATTTTGTTATTTTCTTTTTTATTAATTTATTTATTTTAATTGGAGGCTAATTGCTTTACATTGTTGTATTGGTTTTGCCATACATTGACATGAATCTTCCCTGGGTGTACATGTGTTCCCCGTCTTGAACCCACCTCCCACCTTCTTCCCCATCCCATCCCCCTGGTTCATCCCAGTACACAAGCCCGGAGCATCCGGTGTCATGCATCAACCTTCGACTGGTGATTTTTTTCACATATGATAATATACAAGTTTCAATGCCATTCTCCAAGATCATCCCACCCTCGCCCTCTCCCACAGAGTCCAAAAGACTGTTCTATACAGATGTATAGAACATCTCTTTTGCTGTCTCTTGCTGTCTTGTATGCAGGGTTATCATCACCATCTTTCTAAATTCCATATATATGCGCTAGTATACTGTACTGGTGTTTTTCTTTCTGACTTACTTCACTCTGTATAGTAAGCTCCAGTTTCATCCACCTCATTAGAACTGATTCAAATGTATTCTTTTTAATGGCTGAGTAAAACTCCATTGTGTATATCTACCATGGCATTCTTATCCATTTGTCTGCAGATGGACATCTAGGTTGCTTTCATGTCCTGGCTATTATAAACAGTGCTGCGATGAACACTGGAGTACATGTGTTTCTTTCAATTCTGGTTTCCTCAGTGTGTATGCCCAGGAGTGCGATAACTGGATCATATGGCAGTTCTATTTCCAGTTTTTTGAGGAATCTCCACACTGTTCTCCACAGTGGTTGTACTAGTTTGCATTCCCACCAACAGTGTAAGAGGGTTCCCTTTTCTCCTCACCCTCTCCAGCATTTATTGCTTGTAGTCTTTTGGATAGTAGCCATTCTGACTGGCGTGAAATGGTACCTCATTGTGGTTTTGATTTGCATTTCTCTAATACTTTGCCAATAAAGGTCCGTCTAGTCAAGGCTATGGTTTTTCCTGTGGTCATGTATGGATGTGAGAGTTGGACTGTGAAGAAAGCTGAGCGCCAAAGAATTGATGCTTTTTTACTGTGGTGCTGGAGAAGACTCTTGAGAGTCTCTTGGACTGCAAGGAGATCCAACCAGTCCATTCTAAAGGAGATCAGTCCTGGGTGTTCATTGGGAGGACTGATGCTAAAGCTGAAACTCCAATATTTTGGCCACCTCACGCAATGAGTTGACTCACTGGAAAAGGGTCTGATGCTAGGAGGGATTGGGGGTGGGAGGAGGCGGGGACGACAGAGAATGAGGTGGCTGGATGGCATCACCGACTCGATGGACATGAGTTTGAGTGAACTCTTGGAGTTGGTGATGGACAGGGAGGCCTGGTGTGCTGTGATTCATGGGGTCGCAGAGTGTCGGACACGACTGAGCGACTGAACTGAACTGAATTACGAGTGATGTTGAGTATCTTTTCATGTGTTTGTTAGCCATCTGTATGTCTTCTCTGCAGAAATGTATGTTTAGTTCTTTGGCCCACTTTTTGATTGGGTCATTTATTTTTCTGGAATTGAGCTTCAGGAGCTGCTTGTATATTTTGGAGATTAATCCTTTGTCCGTTGCTACATTTGCTATTATTTTCTCCCATTCTGAAGGCTGTCTTTTCACCTTGCTTATAGTTTCCTTTGCTGTGCAGAAACTTTAATTTTAATTAAGTCCCATTTGTTTATTCTTGCTTTTATTTCCAATATTCTGGGAGGTGGGTCATGGAGGATCCTGCTGTGATTTGTGTCGGAGAGTGTTTGCCTATGTTCTTCTCTAAGAGTTTTATAGTTTCTGGTCTTACATTTAGATCTTTAATCCATTTTGAGTTTATTTTTGTGTATGGTATTAGGGAGTGTTCTAGTTTCATTCTTTTACAAGTGGGTGACCAGTTTTCCCAGCACCACTTGTTAAATGATTGTCTTTTCTCCATTGAATATTCTTGCCTCCTTTGTCAAAGATAAGGTGTCCGTAGGTGCATGGATTTATCTCTGGGCTTTCTATTTTGTTCCATTGATCTATATTTCTGTCTTTATGCCAGTACCATATTGTCTTGATGACTGTGGCTTTGTGGTAGAGCCTGAAGTCCGGCAGGTTGATTCCCCCAGTTCCATTCTTCTTTCTCAAGATTGCTTTGTCTATTCGAGGCTTTTGGTATTTCCATACAAACTGTGAAATTATTTGTTCTAGCTCTGTGAAAAATACCATTGGTAGCTTGATAGGGATTGCACTGAACCTATAAATTACTTTGGGTAATATATTCATTTTCACAATATTTATTCTTCCAGTCCATGAACACGGTATATTTCTGCATCTATTAGTGTCCTCTCTGATTTCTTTCACCAGTGTTTTATAGTTTTCTATATATAGGTCTTTTGTTTCTTTAGGTAGATATATTCCTAAGTATTTTATTCTTTTCATTGCAACGGTGAATGGAATTGTTTCCTTAATTTCTCTATTTTCTCATTATTAGTGTATAGGATGGCAAGGGATTTCTGTGTTTTGATTTTATATCCTTCAACTTCACTATATTCATCGATTAATTCTAGTAATTTTCTCATAGTGTCTTTAGGATTTTCTGTGTAGAAGATCTGGAGAAGGCAATGGCAAGCCACTCCAGTACTCTTGCCTAGAAAATCCCATGGATGGAGGAGCCTGGTAGGCTGCAGTCCATGGGGTCGCTAGGGGTCGGACACGACTGAGCGACTTCACTTTCACTTTTCACTTTCACACATTGGAGAAGGAAATGGCAACCCACTCCAGTGTTCTTGCCTGGAGAATCCCAGGGACGGGGGAGCCTGGTGGGCTTCCGTCTATGGGGTCACACAGAGTCGGACACGACTGAGGTGACTTAGCAGCAGCAGCAGCAGTGTAGAAGATCATATCATCTGCAAACAGTGAGAGTTTTACTTCTTCTTTTCCAATTTGGATTCCTTTTATGTCTTTTTCTGCTCTGATTGCTGTGGCCAAAACTTCCAAAACCATGTTGAATAGTAGTGGTGAGAGTGGGCACCCTTGTCTTGTTCCTGACTTTAGGGGAAACGCTTTCAATTTTTCACCATTGAGGATAATGCTTGCTGTGGGTTTGTCATAGATAGATTTTATTATTTTGAGGAATGTTCCTTCTATTCCCGCCTTCTGGAGGGTTTTTTTTTTTTTCAAAATTTACAGAAATACTTTTATTTTTCCAACTTTATTAATATATAATTGGTTTTTATCATAAAGGGATGTTGAATTTTGTCAAAGGCTTTCTCTGCATCTATTGAGATAATCATATGGTTTTTATTTTGCATTTTGTTAATGTAATGTATTAAATTGATTGATTTGCAGATATTGAAGAATCCTTGCATCACTGGGATAAAGCCGACTTGGTCATGATGTATGATCTTTTTAATGTGTTGTTGGATTCTGATTGTTAGAATTTTGTTAAGGATTTTTGAATCTATGTTCATCAGTGATATTGGCCTGTAGTTCTCTTTTTTTGTGGCTTCTTTGTCAGGTTTTGGTATTAGGGTGACGGTGGCCTCATAGAATGAGTTTGGAAGTTTACCTTCCTCTGCAATTTTCTGGAAGGGTTTGAGTAGAATAGGTGTTAGCTCTTCTCTAAATTTTTGGTAGAATTCAGCTGTGAAGCTGATTTTGTTATTTAACACTAATTTTGTCTGATTCTTTTGCAACCTTATGGACCTTAACCAACCAGGTTCCTCTGTCCATGGGATTTTCCTGGCATGAATACTGGAGTACATTGCCATTTCCTTGTCCAGGGGATCGTCACCACTCAGGAAATCAAACCCAGGTCTCCTGCATTGGCAGGTGGGTTCTTTACTGCTGAACCAGCAGTGTAACTTTAATTTGTAACGGATGTGTTTGAGCTACCCATTTCCCACATCCTACCTGGTAGAACATGCATGAAGAGTACAGAAAATTGGAGGGAAAGAGGAACAGATCAAAGTGCGATTGGTAGACACAATGCAAATCGGTTCATTTCACTTGTCAAGGTCTGTGTACACCTATGTGTGGAGCATCTGTGTGCCAAATTTGTCAGGATGGGATTCAATCAGGCAAGAGTCTGCAAAAAATATGAGGCTTTGATTTTGCTACAAAAATTAGTGAATCAGAAAAGGGCAACTGTTCCTGGCAGACCCACCTATCTTACATAGTTTGGCCACTGAAATACGTAAGTATCCTATTATTTCATTTTCTTACATCCATTTCCTGCTCTATTCAACCCTTCATTACACATCACCTTAACTTCCTTCCTTCCTTCCTAGATTTCTTTCTTCCTTAAGTGCATGAAGCCTTGTCTCCTTGTTTATCACAATGAGACAAAGACCAGAATGGATATAAAAATTGCTTTGTAAATTATGAAGCTTTGAAACAATTTCAGTCATGATTAGTTATTCATATGCTGAAATATTCAGAAGAAACTACACTACACCAGGATGAGAAGACGACGACATCAGAGGTAGACAGCTTGCCCAAGATGCTGGACCTGATTCGTATGATCATTTGTAATGTTTTCTTGACTTCTTAGCCCTCTGCATATAAATCAAATGCTTTTCTACTATAGGCCTGATCTTATGCTAGTTTTAGAAATTAATCCAATTGTCGGGTTTGTAGACATGTAAAAGCTCATTCGGCTTATACAAAAACTCTGTTAGACTATGCCATCCTAATGTCCTTAAACCATGGCAACAGTCTGCTTCTAAATTGGAAAATTAAAAACAATAGCTGGAAATCAGAGTCAGGGCTATGGGAAATCCAAGATGGCTGCTTGGCTTTTCCCAGCTCCCTGACAAACCTCATTTTTTATTTGATAGGTTAAAGCCTCCCTGGCTACAAGGCCTCCATAATGAAAAATCATGGAATATTAAATTTTATAAATTGTTAAATTAAGTTTCTAGTTTTGTTAATGTCTAGTGTTTACTAAGACACACTGCTGAGACAATTCCTTGTTACGTGATACTGCTAAAAGATTTAATTAAGTTATTAAAAAGGACTCTCTAGGTTAGTTTCTAAGGCTTATCGCAGTAACCAATCTTCAGATAAAGGTCGGATGCTCCATAATGTACAACCAGGAGATTAACACCAGACTATAATCATTTAACAAATGAAGTCAGGTGACTTAGGGTATACCAGGTTTTATCTAATGAAAGTTCTTGACTTATAATTCTTATTTGACTAATAACTGCTAGCTATGGCTATATTATTTTCTATGTCACTTGTTTCACTGAGCCTGTGCTATAATGCTGAACTGACAGTTCCATATGGGATCAATAATTGTAATAATGTGACTCTGGGTATGGGAAAAAGCAACAAGAGGAAATATTTTCCTGGACCAGGAGGCTAGTAAGACAGTGGTCCAGAGACTTTTGCTACTTGCAAGGCCTGGTCCAATTTTAGCACACTGAGTGGCACATCACTTCCCTAAACCTGGGAATGTGCCTTTCCAGCACCGCGGGACACAATGGCCATGAAATGGTGTCACATGGTCAGATATGTGGCTATGAAGGGACCCTGCTGACTGGAAGTTGGTACTTGCCAGCTGCCTCTACAAAGATTACATCATAACCATTGCAAGCTGCTGACCTTCAACATCCCCTGAAAGAAGTTCAGGGTGAAAATCAGGAATGAGGCACTCTGTGCTCTGAAAAAAAAAAAAAACAAAACTGGCAGAACAGGCCTTCAGATAGTTAGATCTTTTCAGAAAAAGGTTTTATGAGTTCCAATTCTTGCATCTTCTCATACCTAGAAAAACACTGACATCATTAGTGATGAAATCTGCTTTGGCTATTAAAAAAATTTTTTTTTTTACAATTAAAAGTCAAAATAGAGTAGCTATGGTTCAGACATCCTGGGAAATAACTATTTCCCAGATATCCTGAAAAATGATATTATGGGTGTGATTTCAGATTAGACGCTGTGACCTAATGTAGAACTTAACGCTCCTGTAATGCACTTTTAATTCTCTACTTTGCTTGCTGCTTGTAAAACCAAAGTTACTCCATTTTAAGATAAGGTTGTTTTTAAGTAAAGATTCCTAAAATTGTTTTTTAAAAAATAAATTAAAAAAAAAATGCCATGTACAGTAAAAAAAAAAAAGAATTATACAAAAGATAAAGTTCAAAGGCAGACATGAGAAATGCTAAATGCTTAAGATGGCTTACCCTTAGAAAATTATGTTCAAGATCATTTAATAATCACATCAAAGTGCATTAGGAATTTTTAGACTAGAGAAATTTCAAATTCCATGGAAAACGGAAAACAAAACACAGAATGACTTCAAGCTTCAAGGTACATATAATAGGAAATTTCAACAATCTAGGCTGTTGAGTCCTGGGGTGGATGATTAAAGGAGACTGTGGACTGACTTCCCAGGAATTTTATAAGGAGCAGAATGGTCACCATCTGATGTGGTTCTCACTCTGTAACCAAGCAAAAGGACTGAGGGAAATTAGGTCACCCCAATCCTATTTTCTAGTTCCAAAATTTGATCAAAGCATTAATTTTTAAAACTCTTATGCAAAGTCCCTATAACTTTAATACAAACACTCATATTTTAAAATGTAAAATGTCTACACAATGGAAAATTAGTCAAAAATTCCAGCTATTATGGTATGGTAACAAATAATAAAAATATCTTTTCAAATGCAACATATGGACATTTTAACAGCAGCCATTTGAGATGAGACTTCTGTTTATAAGACACCCCCAGAGGTTCAAAAATTAGAGGTGGTGATAGCAACATAAGAGCAAGTATCTCAGTTTTTGCGTGTAGCCCCACAAAGACTTTAGGATCTGAAGTGTCCAGAAGACAAAATATATTTCAGCCACATGAAAAATGTCAAACCTTTCAGTGACTGGTCATCATAAACACAGTCATAGACCTTCCACACCAACGTTAATGACATCCTTCTTAGAAGATCCTTCAGCTACCCTTTATATATAACTGTATGCATATATTGATGTCTATGTATTTTTATTTGTCGAATAGCTTTATTTTAAGAAAATGAAGAAGGAATGTTAATATTCTCTTCTGATTTGAAGGTTTTGTGTGGGATTGTCACGTTTTTTATTCTCATTTTACTCTGCAAAGAAGAGAATTAGGGCAATAAGATCAGTCTAAATTTTTATCTTCAGGCACTGGAAACTGGAAGCCTGACTTTCCTTTGCATGCCAGTCATTTATCATGTGGGGTGTGTGTGTGTGTGTGTGATGGGCATATGTATGCAAGCATAAGACAGCCACTGCTGCTCAAGCAGCCTGAAAAATTTCATACACCACCGATCTAGTCCTGACAAGAGGAATCAAGCTTGGAAAACAAAACCTCTCCCTCAGAGCTACCCTCAGCATTTTGGATCTCCTTAAAAACACAAATGATACAGGGGGAGGCTTTTATTCCACACAAGCTGTTTCAAGTGATAAGGGACTTTGTCACCACTGGGGACTAAGCACCAAGTGATAGCATTTGTAAGGAAGCTGACTTGTTAAGTTTGCCCTCGAAGATAAGGAACCTACCAAAGAACTAGAAAGAGAGAAGAAGGGTCCAGTTAAAAGTGAGGCCAGAGGATGAGGGGCTATTCATCCCCTGATAACTACTTAATTATTAATCTTTTTGCTTAAGTGATATTTAAGCATCAAGAAAGTCTCCATTTTGCCTTTCTCAGTAGATACTGCAAAGTTGTCTTTTTCCTATGTAGACACCAACATATATAAATCAAATGTCATGAATAGTGACTAACAAGCAGAGTATTTTTTGAGACAGAATTGGCAAAAAAAGCTATAAGATATTTAAAGTAAATAACATGATAATTTGATATATATATATTATTTTTAAATTTACTTTTAATTGGAGTATAATTTCTTTACAATGTGTTGATTTCTGCTGGACAACAACGTGAATCAGCTGTAAGTATACATGTATCCCCTCCCTCTTGAGCCCCCCCATCGTGCACCCCGTCCCACATCTCTAGGCTGTCTCAGAGCACTGGGTAAACTTCCTGTGTCACACAGCGACTTCCCACTAGCAATCTATTAATACTTTACATATGGTGACGGACTATGTGTCAATGCTGCTCTCTCAATTCAACTTGCCCTCTCCCCCCGTTGCATCCACAAATCTGTTCTCTGTCTGTGTCTCTCTTCCTGCCCTGAAAACAGATTAACCAGTGCCATTTTTTTAGATTCCATATATACAGCTGCTGCTGCTACTGCTGCTAAGTCACTTCAGTCGTGTCCGACTCTGTGTGACCCCATAGACGGAAGCCCACCAGGCTCCCCCGTCCCTGGGATTCTCCAGGCAAGAACACTGGAGTGGGTTGCCATTTCCTTCTCCAATGTGTGAAAGTGAAAAGTGAAAGTGAAGTCACTCAGTCGTGTCCGACCCTTAGCGACCCCACGGACTGCAGCCTACCAGGCTCCTCCATCCATGGGATTTTCTAGGCAAGAGTACTGGAGTGGTTTGCCATTGCCTTCTCTGATATATACAGCAATATCCAATATTTGGTTTTTCTCTTTCTCACTTACTTCACTCTACATAACAGGCTGTATGTTCATCCACCTCAGCTCAAGTAACCCAAATTCACTTCTTTTTAAGGTTAATTAAAATTCCCTTGTATAGGTGTACCACAACTTCTTTATCCATTCCTCTCTCAATGCACATCTCTATTGCTTCCATATCCTGGCTATTGTAAACACTGTTGCAATGAATTTTGGGGTACACGTGTGTTTTTGAATTATAGTTTTCTCAAGAGCAGAATTTCTAGGTCATATGGTAGTTTTGTTAGGACTTCCCTGATGGCACAGCAGGTAAAGAATCTGCCTGCAATGCAGGAGACACAGGAGATGGTTCAAACCCTAGGTCAGGAAGCTCTTCTGGAGGAGGAAATGGCAACCCACTCCAGTATACTTGCCATTTCCACCTATTCCTCAGCCATAGTGCTGACTCTTATTTACATATGTATTAGAAAAGATTTTCCCTTTCTATTAAGTAACATAGCTGTCATCTGACATGTTTACCTTTTGTTGTTTGAAGAGAACACAGATAAGTTCCACTCTCTTCAGTTCAGTTCAGTTCAGTTCAGTCCAGTCGCTCAGTCGTGTCCGACTCTCCGCGACCCCACGAATCACAGCACGCCAGGCCTCCCTGTCCATCACCAACTCCCAGAGTTCACTCAAACTCATGTGCACAGAGTTGGTGATGCCATCCAGCCATTTCATTCTCTGTCGTCCCCTTCTCCTCCTGCCCCCAACCTTTCCCAGCATCAGAGTCTTTTCCAGTGAGTCAACTCGTCGCATGAGGTGGCCAAAGTATTGCAGTTTCAGCTTTAGCATCAGTCCTTCCAATGAACATCCAGGATTGATCTCCCTTAGAATGGACTGGATGGATCTCCTTGCAGTCCAAGGGACTCTCAAGAGTCTTCTCCAACACTAGACAGCATCAATTATACAACACAATTTTATCAGTTATAGTCATCATGTTCTACATTAGATCCTCAGACCTTATAATTTTCATATGTTAAAATGTACAACCTTTTATAAACCCGTCCCTATTTCCCCTACTCTCTAAGCCTTGGCAATCACTTTCCTATCTGTTTCTGAATTCCACTTTTTTTTTTAGATTTCTTACAATTGAGGTCATACAGTAACTGTCGTTCTCTAACTTGTTTCACTTAGCATGAGGCCCTCAAATTTCATGCATGCTGCCACAGATGGAAGAATTTCTTTCTTTATAAGTGGCTAAATATAATTCACACACACACACACACACATATATATATCACATCGCATTGTTTTAATCTCTTCACCTGCTGACAGATACTTAGATTGTTCCTATAATAGGTTGTTTCTAGGCTACTCTGAATATTGATGCAATGAACATGGGAGTACAGATTTCTCTTTGAGATGATTTTTTCATTGCCTTTGAATATATATTCAGAGGATTAATGGCCGCATAACAGTTCTTTGTGAAATTTCGTGAGAAACTTCCAGAAGGTATTCCATGGGAGTTGGACCAATATACATTCCTAACAATAATCCATTAAGACCTCCAGTTCTTACACCTGCTCAGCCACACTTATTCTGACTTTTTGGTAAAAGCCATTTAAACAGGAATGAGGCGGTATACGTTGTACTTGATTTGCACTCCCTGATAGTGATGTTGAGCATCTTGTCCTATTCTTCTTGGGCATTCTGTATGCCTCCTTTGGGGGGAAAGTTGTCTAATCTGTAAAAAATAGCATGCATTTAGTATACTGTATTTGAATATATAAAACTCAGTTACCTATCTCTACACCAAAGCAAATTACAGAAATACAAATAATCCCATTTACAGTTGCAGAAGAAAAAATAAAATACTTAGAAATAAATTTAAGCAAGGTGTTGAAAGATCTATGAATGAAAACATTCAAGACACTCATGAAAGAAATGTTTAAAAGACACAAAAGGAAACATATTTCATATTTTTTAACCAGAAGAATTAATATTGCTCATACATCCATACTACCCAAGGCTATTTACATAGTCACGGCAGTCTCTTTCAAAATTCCAAGGCATTTTTCACAAAACAGAAAAAAAAATTCTACAACTTGTATAAAACTGGTATTGTTGTTCAGTTGCCAGGTTATGTCTGACTCTGTGACTCCACAGACTGCAACATGCCAGACTTCCCTGTCTCTTACCATCTCCTAGAATTTGCCCAAGGTCATGCCCATTGAATTGGTGATGCCATCCAATTCACCCTCTTTTTCTTCTGCCTTCAACCTTCAACCTTTCCAAGCATCAGGGTCTTTTCCAACGAGTCAACTATTCACTTTAGGTGGCCAAAGTATTGGAGCTTCAGCTTCAGCATCAGTCCTTTCGAAGAATATTTGGGGTTGATTTCCTTTAAGGTTGACTGGTTTGATCTCCTTGGTACCCAAGGGACTCTCAAGAGTCTTCTACAGCACCACAGTTCGAAAACATCAGTTCCTCAGCATTCTGCCTTCTTTAATGTCTGTCCAGCTCTTACATGTGTACATGACTACTAGAAAGAGCCTAGCCTTGACTAAACAGACCTCTGTCGGCAAAGTGTTTTTTTTGCTTTTAACACACTGTCTAGGTTTGTCATAGTTTTCTGGCCAAGAAGCAATCATCTTCTAATTTCATGGCTGCGTCACCATCCACAGTGATTTTAGAGCCAAGAAGAGGAAATCTGTCACTGCTTCCACTTTTTTCCCTTCTGTTTCCCAATGTTATAATGGGACCCAATGCCATGATCTTAGCTTTTTTGATATTGAGTTTTAAGCCAGCTTTTTCACTCTCCTTTTTCACCCTCATCAAGAGTCTCTTTAGTTCCTCTTCATTTTCTGCCATTAGAGTGGTATCATTCACAAATCTGAGGTTGTTGATATTTCTCCCAGCAATTTAGGACTCCAGCTTTTAGGACTCATCAAGTCAGCATTTCACATGACTGCTCTGCATATAAGTTAACTCAGCAAGGTGACAATATTCAGCCTTGACGAACTCCTTCACTAATTTTGAACCAGTTTATTGTTCCTTGTCTGCTTCTAACTGTTGCTGTTTGAACTGCATACAGGTTTCTCAGAAGATGGGTAAGGTTGGTCTGGTATGACCATCTCCTTAAGAATTTTCCACTTTGTTGTGATCCACACAGTTTGCTGAAGTCAATGAAGAAAATGTTTTTCTGGAATTCCCTTGCTTTCTCTATGTTCCAGCAAATGTTGGCAATTTGATCTCTGGTTCCTCTGCCTTTTCTAAACTCAGCTTGAACATCTGGAATTTCTGCATTCATACAATGTTGAAGTCTAACCTGGAGAAACTGAGCACAACCTTACTAGCATTGGAGATGAGTGCTACTGTTCAGTGGCTTGAACATTCTTTAGTACTGCCCTTCTCTGGAACTGGGATGAGGATTGACCTTTTCCTGTCCTCTGGCCACTGCTGGCTTTTCCAAATTTTCTGACATATTGCATGATGCACTTTCATAGCATCATCTTTTAGGATGTTAAATAGCTTTGCTGGAATTCAATCACCTCCTCTAGCTTTATGGGCAGCTGTGTTTCTTAAGACCCACTTGACCTCACATTCCAGAACGTCTGGCTCTGAGTGAGAAACTACACCACGGTGATTATCTGGGCCATTAAGATAGTTTACTGTGTAGTTCTTCTGTGTACTTTTTCCATCTCATCTTGGTCTGTTCTGCTGTATTAAATCACAAAATACCAAAGAGTCAAAGTGATATTGAGAAAGAAGAACAGAGTTTGAGACTAGGATTGCTGATTTCAAATTGTATTAGAAAGCTATAGTAATCAAAACAGAATGATTTGCTTCTGGCACAAAAATAGACACATAGATCAACAGAGCAGCACAGTGAAGCCCGAAAGAAATGCACACCTATATATTGTCGGTTAGCTTATGAAAAAGGAGCCAAGAATATCCAGTGGGGAAAGGACAAGCCTTTCAAAAATGGCACTGTGAAAACTGGATAGTCCTATGAAAAAATGAAACCATGCCCCTGTCTTTTACCATACACAAAAATCAACTAAAAAGGGTTGAAAACATTGAACATAAGACTTTAAGCGAATAAACCCCTAGGAGAAAACATTGAGGTAATCTTCTTGCCATCGGTCTTTTCAACGAGTTTTTGGATTTCACACCAAAAGCAAAGGCAACAACTGCAAAAACAAACAAGTGGGACCACATCAAACTCCAACCAAAGGAACATCAACAAAATCAAATGGCAATTTACAGATTGACAGAAGATATTGCCAAATCATATATTTGATAAGGGCTTAATATCCAAAAATACATGAGACATACAACTCAAGGGCAAAACACCCCAAATAATTGAAAATTTTAATGAATCATAATAAAAATAAGAGTTTCAATAGATCTGAAGATTAGTCTGTAGATGAGAGACACAGCGAGGTTTTCCTTCTAGAACAACAAAAGCCTATGCCTTCCTGGCATTACTTTCTCCATCTCCACTCACTTGTTTGACAATTACAGTTCACAGTGTTCATTCTTTAGTCAATAACAATCACCCCACAGTGAGCTATGATATGCATTAAGACAGCCCCACTGTGGGGGGGGGGAACCTAATATTTGCATACTTACCAATGAGGCATATCAAATGGACGGTTATTTCCAGAGTTTACCACTCCATTGTTTTCTATATTTCATTTCAAAATTGAGCCACCTAGACAGGAAAATGAGTTAAGAGACCTGAATAATATATAGATAGAAAATGAGTTTTAAATGGGAGCATTAATAGATTATAATTTGGGGGCAATTTATTTACTACTGTTGTACCTGTAGTGGTTTTTTCATTCTCAGCTGCATCAGGGTAATACTTTATTATAAATAAACATAGGAACACATACTAATAAAGTTATAGTGAATAGAGAAAGACATAGAATATATTATGCAAGAAGTGAAAGTATGGGAAGTCAGCAATGGTTGTACAGTAAAGGACAGTATTGCCTTGAGACGAAGGAAGGTTCTCAAGGTTTCTTGAAACACTAAGAATGAGCCAGATGTGAAGAATTAGCTTAATTTTAAACCAGAAACTCTACCAGAAGAAATTTAATGCATAAAAACATTCAGGTCAGTTCAGTTCAGTCGCTCAGTTGTGTCCAACTCTTTGTGACCCCATGAACGATGCTAAAACCCAGAATTAAGACAGAGAATAGGGTAGGGTAGGGTATATAGACTCAAAATTCTCCATTGCTTAGTGCATCAGGCACTCAAGGACCACCCTCACTGAAGTCTTTCTCTATTGCTCAACCTACAGGTACCAGCATGCAGAAAGAGATATCTTTACTCCACAGGCAGTTGAACCCTGCTTTTATGGCCTCATGGCTTTCCTTAAGAAGCATCCATGCAGCAGATTTTCTCCATCCCATCCCATCGGGCTGACTCCCCACGGTCAACAGGAGTCCTCACCCTGGGATCATTCCTCAATCCCCATGGCTCCAGCTCCCAGCTCCCGTGGACACCAGTGGACTTACAACCCTGTCCGAGGTATGAAAGGTTGCAGCATGGCTTGTCTCTGTGGTTCTCTCTCCGTTCAGACTGTCACAGATTAGTTAGTTCACTCCCCAACCGCTTCAAATGACTCCCCTGTCCCAGTGGACGGCCACGGACGCGGGGGTCTCTCCCCTGCTCTTCAGCTCCCTGTCCCCCGGGTGCAGGCTGGTCCCACTTGCTCTGTTCCTTCTTTCCCCTTCCTTCTTGTCCCCTTTCCTTTGTCCTACTGAGCTCTGTATGGATCCGGATATTCCTTCTCAGTATTCAGGGAGTCCTGCCAGTGTTCACCTGGTCTTCTGTGAGAACTGCTGCATCTTTAGATGTTCTAGATTCATCGGTGGAGAGAGGTGTACCCCACTTCCACCTACCCGTCCATCACCTAGTCCACCCCCATTTGTGCATGTATTAGAAACGAGTCTCCCTTTGTATTAAGTAACACTGCCATCACCACACATGTTTAACTTATGCTTTTTGAGGAGAACACAGGTGAGTTCCACTGTCTTCAGTTAAGTCAGTCATTCAGTCCCGTCCCAATCCTTGTGACCCCATGGACTGGGGCAACCCAGGCTTCCCTGTCCATAACCAACTCCCAGAGCTTGTTCAACCTCATGATTAGATCCCATGATTAGATCATGAAGCTCATACTTAGATCCTCAGACTGTATTAATTTTTTGCACATGAAAATATGTAACCTTTAAAAATCTCTCCCTATTTGTACTACCCTCCAGTCTTTGTAATCATTATTTTACTCTGAGTTCCATATTTCTTTTTTTTTTTTTTTTGAAACTCCTTATAATTGAGATCATATGGTATTTGTCTTTCTCTGACTTAGGTCACTTAGCATATGCCCTCCAGTTTCATCCATGTTGCCACAAATGGAAGGATTTCTTTCTTTTTCTAACAGCTAAATAATATTTACCTATATATGTCACATCACATTGTTTTAATCCATTCACCTGTTGAAAGATTGTTGTTTCTATAACAAGGCTACTCTGAATACTGCTGTAATGAACATGGGAATACAGATCTCTCTTTGAGACAATGATTCATTTTATTTGACTATATATCCACAAGTGGGATAAAGGATCACATAACTGTTCTTTTTTAAATTTATTGAGGAAACTCCACAGTATGTTTCCATGGAAATTGCACTGGTATACATCCCTACCAACAGTGCATAAGCACTCCTTTTTCTCCCCATCCTCAATAACATTTGTCATTTCTTACACTTTTGGTACTAGCCATTCAAGCAGGTATGAAGTGATATCTCTTGTGCTTTTGATCTGCATTTCCTTTGATTATTAGTGATGCTGAGCATCTTGTCATATACCTCTTGATCATCTATATGTCTTATTTGTGGGAAAATGTCTATTCTTTGAAAATGTAGCATACATTATGTTTACTATATTCCAATATACGAAACTCAGTTGCTTACCTATATATCAACAACAAACTACCATAAAGTGGAATAAAGAAAACAATCCCATTTACTATTGCATCACAAAAAGATAAAGCAGTTAGAAATAAATTTAAGGAAGGTGTTGAAAAATTTTATGCAAAACCTTTAAGACATTGAAAAGAGAAATTTAAAAAAAGTTAAAGCTTTGTAAAGTTAGGTGGTCGATTCAATGTATTTATTGAGGTAGGATAAGTATTACTTTAAATTTCCCTCTTAGAACTGCTTTTGTTGCATCCTCTAGGTTTTAGATCATCATATTTTCATTGTTCTTTGTTTCTAGGAATGTTTTGATTTCCCTTATTTCTTCAGTAACCTGTTCATTATTTAGAAATGTGTGTTTAATCACCATGTGTTAGTGTTCTTTAATTTTATTTTTTGCTATTATCGATGTCTAGTCACATAGTGTTGTGGTGAGAGGAAATGTTTGATATAATTTCAGTTTCCTTAAATTTACTGAGATCTGATTTGTGACTCAAGATGAGGAAAATGTTCCATGCACACTTGAGAAGAAAGTGTATTCTTCTGCATTTGGAAGGAATGTGCTGAAGATATCAGTTAGGTCTGTTTGCCCTAATACTTCCTTTCAGAGTTATGTTTCCTTATTAATTTTCTGTTTTGATGATCTGTCCATTGGTATAGGTGCGGTGTTAACATGCCCTACTCTTATTGTGTTACTGTCAATTTCCCCTTTTATGTCAGATAGTGTTTACCTTATGTATTGAGGTGCTCCTATGTTGGGTACATAAATAGTTAAAATTGTTATGTCTTTTTCTTGGACTGATACCTTGATCATTTGCTAGTGTCCTTCTTTATCTCTTATAATAGTTTTGATTTTAAGGTCTATTTTTTTCTGATATGAGAATAGCCAATCCGGCTTTCTTTTTTTTTCTCTATTTGCATGTAAAATTTTCCATCCTCTCACTTTCAGTCTGTATGTGTCCCTAGGACTGAAGTGGGTCTCTTGTAGACAGCGTATATATGGCTCTTGTTTTGTATCCATTCAGCCAGTCTGTGTCTTTCAGTAAGAATGGGAGAAGATAATAGCAAACAAAATAACTGATAAAGGATTGCTTTCCAAAATACAAACAGCTCAAAAAACTCAATCATCAAAAGCAAAGGCAAGAACTGCAAAAATAAACTAGTGAGTCCACATCAAACTCAAAACTTTCTGCATAGTAGAAGAAGCCATCAATACAATGAAATGGCAACCTATGGAGTGAAAAAAAAAGATACTTTGCAAATCCAATTTTTGTAAGAGCTTCATATCCAGGTACATAGAAGAGATTGATGAAACTCAGTAGGAAGAGAAATCAAACAACCCAAATTATTAAATGAGCAAAGGAAGAGTAAGCGTTTTGAAAAATCTGAAGATTAGCCTGTAGATGACAGACGCTGTAAGCTTTTCCTTCCGAAACAGGAGCCTGTGTCTTCCTGGTATTGCATTCTTTATCTCCAATCACCTGTGTGGTGACTGCAGTTCACAGTATACCTCCTTCACTCCATAGCCATCACCCGACACTGGGCTATATGTGCTAAGAATACCCGACTAACTCTAACAAACTAATAATTGCATACTTGATCTCGAGGCATCTAAAATCCAAGGTGATTTTCAGAATTTTCCACTCCATTGTTTTCTACATTTTGTTTGAAAATTGAAATACCTAGTAAGGAAAAATGAGTAGGGAACCTCAACAGTAATTGGGAGCATTACTGGATTATAATTTGGGGGAATGTAATATTACTAATACTATTGTAATTTTATTCCCTTTACGTCTCAGGTACCCTAGGTTGATATTTATTTAAAATAGTGATACCAACCTAGAGACAATAGTACTCAAGTTACAGTAAATTGAGAAAGACAAAGCTTATGAGGCAGGAAGTGAAATCACAGAAAATTAGCAATGGTATCAAAACAAGGGGCAGTGCCGCCTAGAAGGAAGCAGAGCTCTCTAATGTTTGGAGAGAACACGGACAAGCCTGATGCGAGCCACCAGCTTAAGCTGTGCACCAGACACTGCACCAGAAGGGACAGGAAGTTCATGAAAATATGCCCACGCCAAACGCCAAAATCCAGACAGTAAGAGAGTAGGGTGGGGTATATGTAGATACTGATAATACTCAGAGAGGTAGACATGGAAGCAAATACGCTAATGAGCGTCAGAAAGATCAAAGCACTAAAGGGTCTGAAAAATAAATCGTACAGAGACTTCTTAGTCTGATCAAAGAATAAGAGAATCAAACTAGAAATCCAGAATATAAAGACTTGTGCACATGATAGAACAAGAGAGTGCTCAGGGAAAAAAATTTTGGACTTAATGGACCAGCGAACAGAAGCCTCCCGCATCAGGAACAAAAACCCCGGGCAGGACTCATGACTGTGCGCTTCTGGGAATAGCCTCAGTCTCAATGTTAGGGCACTATACCACCTAAAAGCAAATGCAGACAAGGATTATAGCTCACTATGACACTGAATCAGTACAATAGTGTTTTGTTAGTTTACTTTTCTCAGTCAACTATAAAGTTAATGAATCACTAACCAACGGTAATAGACACCATTCGTTTCCAGTCAGATCCTATTTAGTCACACAATGGATATCTGAACCTGTTATATGATCCCCAATAATAGTTTTAATAATTGAATTTATTGATGTTTAATTGAAGGGTGATTGCTTTACAATACTGTGCTGCTTTTGGCCAAACATCAACATGAATCAGCCATAGGTATATCTATGTCCCCTCTCTCTTGAACCTCCTTCCCACCTTCCTTCCCATCTCGACCCTCGAAGTTGTTACAGAAAAATATGAAAGGCTTCACAAATTTGTGTGTCATCCTTGGGCAGGGGCCATGCTAATCTTCTCAGTATTTTTCCAGTTTTTATATATGTGCTACCAAAGCGAACACACTGATAACAATTTAACAGAAAAAAAATTCATATAGTTAGTCATCGACCAACAAATGATCAATTACATTAGGAATTAGGGTATTCTGCTATATTTACCACCTCTTATAAAATTGAATTTTAGAAGGTCCAAAGTTCCATGAAGGAATTAAGCATATATTTATTCATAACACATGTATATGCACAGAAATATGTCTATGTTATAAAAGCTAATATTCTCCTTGCCTGTCACAATAAGCTCTTTAGTTGATGAGAGAGATAGTCCCAAATTTCTCCAAATTATATGTCTTTCTTTTGAGAGACTGTTCTTTTATTTTCATCAGCTAATTTTAAATAACCATTTTATTCTTAGATACCATGCCTCATTACACTAACTAAGAGCAGAGAAAACCTAGTAAATGCTGATGTCTTATCCTTAATTAAATTACCACTCTTTAGAATCATGTTCCGATTACATTAAGGAGGATAAAATCTCTATTTTGTCAGTTCTCTTGTCCAAGCTCAATTCTTGTTCACATCAGTCTTAAATTCTGCTAACTTGCAAAAGATGGACAGGAAAAGTAATATTAAAATCACGCTTGCAAGAGTCTATGAATTTATGCTTCTGTCGGCCAGAGGTGGTGACAGGAAAAATTTCTGAAATATTACAACACATCTCGGAATAATGAAGTTCTATTTCTACTATCAAAAAGGAGATGTTTGGAGATGGTTCAAAAACTAAGCCCCATGGGTTGTCAGGATGTACTCCAGACCAGACAGATAAATTTTCTCCCTAAAAAGTCATAGTCAAAAAGGGCAGGCCTTGTTTGCAGAGCCAATGATGTTGTCTTGGGTGCTGACCAGGTAATTTTCTTGTATTACCATTTGGAGATTTATTTGCTCTTTTCTCAAAGAAACAAACGTAATGAGAAGATTAAAGATGCATAAAAGTGGAAGAGCTGCCAAGGTGCCTAGAAGAAATGCTAGGCAGGAGAACCAGGCCCCCACCCTGATAATGGTCAAAGACTTTAACAGTGAGTGTTTTATAGACAGAGCAGAACAAGTGGATAAAACCAGTGTTCTAGGGTCACTGCTGCTTTGCAGTCAAAGACAAAATATTTTTCTCTTTAAGCAGAGTCATCACAGGTCCTGATGTGGTCCTGGTTACACGCATGCCGACCGAGAGCCCACAGGCATGTGTGATGACATCAGGACAGATAGTGTATTGGAGCCCAGTCACCTGCATCTGCTAATAATGGGACCTGGGGAAAATCACTTGCCTTCTCCAAGTCATCGCATCTTCATTATCACAACTTGATGATCATAGTGAAGGTTAAGACTATCTCACAGGGTTACTATGAAACACAGATTTTAAGATGTTTTAAAGCTTTTGGGAAAGTATCAAAGACATGCGTGGGGTTACTAAGGTGAGTTAGCAGATCCAAGGTACAGTATCCTTTTTCTCTTAGATTCTCTTAGTATTCTCTCTGTACTCAATAGTAGCGATCAGTCAGTCATGTGTTCACCTCTACCCAGCGTGACGGTAAACCACACAGATCAACTGGACTTTTCTTGTCATTTCAGTGTCTAAAATGCAAGCATTAGTCAATGTAGAGTGAAAAAATTAAAAACTCCTAGAGGGCCTCACTGCTGAGAGTCTGCAGAATCCCAACATTAAACTGTCTTAAAAGAATGTCCTAAACACTCTGGGTCAGAATTAAGTTCCCAATGTTTGCAGCACACAGAAGTATTGGGAGCAATACAAGAATACAGGGAGTAATCTACTTCTCCAACTATCTGTGCAAATATCATCATCCATCTAAATTTACACGGAAGGCGCTCATTCTTCCCCACCCCAGCTACTACAGCACCAACTCCTGGTCAGAGCAACAGGGAAAGTGAAGGCTTCCCTCCACAGGATGGATTTGATAAGCTCAGGTGACTAAATCATCTCAGAATGGCTCATGTTTTTATTTAAACAGGGTCCTGCCTGCTCCTGCTGCTGGTCATGTCAAATCTGCTCTTGTGCCAAGGCAATTTACACACTGCCTGCTGTCCTGATGTGTTTGACATCCCCCTGAGTTCCCTTGCACACCAGTTTACCGTTGCTGGCTGGATGTCCCATGGCATTCATAACCTTTCCATGATAATGTTCAATGAGTTTGTAAGTACTGTGGTGGTTGTGTTTTATTTGTTAAGTCGTGTCCAACTCTTGTGACCCCTCGGACTGTAGCCTGCTAGGCTCCCAGAAGGAACCTTCGCGTAAGTGACTGGCCTATACTATCCTTTAAACAAGAAGGCTGCATCAGCCAAACTTCAAATAACACAGTCTCTAGGTCAAAGAAGCCGTCAGCTCATAAGATGTGGAAATTGAAGAAAGGATTAGTTTCGTGAAATCTCAAAGATTCTTAAGAAGTGCAATAACTTTTTCACTTTCCTTTCATTCATTTTCTTTGGAATATTTCCAAATAAATGATTTTGTATTTGTCAGCCAACAATGCCAGAAAAGAACACAATAGATGCAGTCAAATCAATAACAGAAGTTTATTTCCTCACAGTTCTGGGGCTAGAAGTCCCAGATCAGGGTGCCAGCAAGGTCAGGTTCTGGTAAGAATTATTTCCTCCCAGGCTGGATTCTCCGTGTTTCCTCACACTGGGTGGGTGGTGGGGAAGAGAGACAGAGGAAAAGACGCAGAGACGCAGAGACATGGAAAAACTCTCTGGTGTTTTGCTTCATGAAACACTAAACCTATTGGATCAGTGTTCCACCCTAAGAGCTCATTTAACCTTAACGGGCTTCACTGGTGGCTCAGATGGTAAAGAATCTGCCCACAATGTGAGATGCCTGGGTTCTATCCATGGGTCTGGAAGATTCCCTGGAGAAGGGACTTGCAAGCCACTCCAGTATTCTTGCCTGAGAAATCCCATGGACAGAAGAGTCTGGTGGGCTACAGCCCACGGGTTCCCAAAATGTCAGAACGCTTTTCAAAACACAGTACTTTGGCAGTTAGGGCTCTAACACATGAGTTTGAAGAACACACATTCAGTCCATAATACTACCTGACAAAGCACTTTTAGGAGGGACGGGGGAAAGAGAAGCATGTTGATTTTCTGGTCCTTCACTGTCTCTCTGTGCTTTCTTCTCCAGGCTCAGAGTAAATAGCCAATAAATGAGAACTGCTCTGCAGTGAACTGGGTGCACGGAACATGTTAAACAAAGCTGAATGCTGGTCACAAAAATGAATAATGGTAGTTTTTTTAATGCTACAAATTGTTTTAAGATTTGCAGTGAATAGGTTTAGAGCTACAGTAGAAGGGGAGTTTACAATTGGAAACAGTTATTCTCTTTCTGAGGAAGGTTTGAAAGTTGCATGTTAATTCTTTTAGGTCAATCAGGGAGCCACAGTAGAGTAGAAGCTTATAAAAGGCAGAGCTAAAGGTTCCACTAAATTTACGCAGTTCTTTTTACTCTTTTTGTTTCATCCTTCATGTTTGACTGTCCATTTTTTACAACTCTTCCAAGTAATCTCTTGAAATGTTCATAACTTTTGTGAAAGGTTATTTTTTCTCTATCAATGTCTTAGCTAGATTTTTCTACTCTTATTATTATCAGTCCATTGCTTAGTATTTCCTATAACTTTATGCCATGTTTTTCTGACATACCATTTTGTCACCATTAACAACATTGTATTCTGCACCTGGGATGAACACTAAGCTTTTTGGTGTGTGGATTCAGAGATAAGTCAGAGTCATAACTGTGTAATTCCTTATAAGGGAATATATTGGCTCTGAACCACTGTAACCACGAGATTAAGTGGTGAAATACAGGTGCGTGCATGCAATCTGAGTCACTTCAGTTGTGTCCAACTCTTTGCAACCCTACTGACTGTAGCCCAACAGGCTCTTCTGTCCACAGGATTCACCAGGCAAGTATCCTGGAGTATGTTGCTGTACCCTCTTGCAAGGGATGCTCCTCACCTAGGGATCAAACCTGAGTCTTCTTATATCTCCTGCGTTGGCAGGAATGTTCTTTACCACACCATCACCTGGGAAGCACCAAGTATTGGTACAAAAGTACTATATTAGGTTCAAATACTAAAAAATAAAAGATAATAATAATATAGAGAAGGGAAAATGTTGAAATAAGAAAAGTTAGATGTAAAATCATTTGCATAGAGACAATGTATAGAAAAATAGGAAAAGAATGACTTTCAAATTTTGTGATGCCTCCCGTTAAAAAAATTACACGACTGTCAAACATGTTAATGTTCCTGTAATACGTTCATTTACTGAAGGCCCAACAACCCTAACTAATTCCCTGATCACTTTCAGGAAGAAAAATTTGCCCAGGGCAAACTGTACGATATCAATGCCACCAACAGCTGCCACACCAATTCCCTCAATAATCCTGAAGAAAGAGAAAAAGCCCTACGGTTCAACGTGAGTCTTTCACCTGAGTTTTTCACTGGATCAAATGAAAGAGTATGTAGGTTACCAGGCTTCAGATTATTAGAGGTAATGGTAACTGTACATGCAGAAAAAGGAGGAGGAACCATAAACAATTGAAGAGAAATTATATTATGCAGTTGATGAAGCATGAGCAAAATCAAGGGAAGGCTAAAGATCTGTAGTAGTAAAAAAATAACAGATCTATAAATTGTCCATGCAGACTACTTTAGTTCAACCAATGCATTAGACACAGGATTGCAGCTATTATACTGTACGAAAACAGGAAATGAATGAGAACTTCCATGTGTAAAATATAAGACTGCAAAATTCATGAATATGTAAGAAACAAACCCCAGTTTTGAGTACTCCCTGTTACTAGTGACTCCTACGTGGGAGTCCTATACTGCACCACTCGAGCCATCGTGTCTGCCTTTCAAGGCTGTCCTGATTCTGCTTCTACTTCTCTGACACCTCCTTCATCGGTCATTATCAATGATTTCTCTGTCACCTTTTATTCTTATTTTGTAAGTCACCCCCACAATGGCCTATAAAACATTGCTTTGCTTCTCATGTCCACAATAATTGCCTCTGTTCTGAGGACAGCACAGTTTACATATCAAGCCTCAATCATTTATTGCAGCTCAAATTTTCATCGTTATAATCTCTACTTTCTGATTTCCTGCATTATCCTTCATCCTAATATTATTTAAAATATTTTCACATGCATCCCTCTTAAAATACTATCTTTTCTCTCTACAACTTTCTTAATGATACCAGCATTCTTTTCCTCTGTTCAGGTCATTAATAATGAAGATGATCAAGTAAAGCAAAAAGGTCAAAGAGGAAAAAGAGGAGGGATTTTTCAATAAGCTTAAATTTAAAGTTTATTGAGAGTTAAGACGTGGCATACATCTTAATAAGCACTTTATATGCATTAGTATATTTAATCCTATTCAGATCTCTGTTCCTTACCAGTAAAACAGTTCATGGTTGTAAAGAATTCAAGCATATTATCTAGAGATCTTCAGCCCCCGGGATTTTCATGCTCAATTCTGCTAGTGATAATGAACTAGGGGGGAAAACGCTCCATTGTGAATCCCACTGATGCTGTTACTAAAGACAATGCTGTGCCATTTTCTGTCCGGACACATGTCAACAAAACAGACTGTTCTGATATCAGTATGGGGCCTGGTGTTGGGATAAACTGAGGAGAGAATCCTGTTAAGGAATGCATGTCTTCTACATTGTCTCTTTGTTGTAGTATCATGAAAGAAATTACCGATCAAAAATCAATACATGTGACTCATCTGATTCATTAATATGGATGAATCACTGGGTGACAATGATGGCACAGGTAGAATCCCTCTTTTCTGGGTCAGGTACTGCAGGCATATACTGACTTGCCATAAAACACTTAGATTTCTCTCTCGCAAATATAGAAACATAAAAGAACTCACTGAGTGGTGGTAGAATTTCAGAGGAAAAAAGAAAATCCTTCATGTTATAAATTAGAACCCACCAGAAGAATTAGTTCCCAAAATAACCTAGATTTTTGATAATTCAGCAAAGTGTGAACTAATAGCTTACATTTTATATTTTTGCAGCTTTTACTACCTCAAAAATCTCCGCATAAACATAGGAATAACCAAAAGATTTTTAGGACAGCTGTTCTGAGCAAAGATCACATGTTACCAAAACAACTGAATTATGATTATTTTAATGAGACTGTTTCTTATGGTTGCTTAGAATGAAGACGTTAGTAAGTGGATACTCCTGTTACTGTACTCCTGGGAGAGACCTCTGTTTCTTCTAATCACAATCAAGAGGAATGAGAAAGAACTCTCAGATTCTATCCTATCAAAAGCCGGAGAGATGGTGGAAAAAATAGAAGAATTGAAAGTAGTCATAGAGAGGCAATTCAGCCAGGTGAGCATCCTGCAGAGGGCTTTCTTGCTTTGTTCATGAATGAAAGAGGTGACCTCTGTAATGCGTAAGGTGTTTGGAAATATCTCATTTTGTAAGAAAAATATTCATGACTTCCATATGCTAGACTGCTACTACATAAAGCAGGAGCCTAGTCATTCATAGTGATAGATTCTACTGTAAAGGAATCAGCATTTCACTGCAGTTTTTGACATGTGCAGCTTCCCTGCATTGCACACAATTCCACCAAAAGCTTGCCTCTTCCTGGGCACAGGTGGTTGAAATATTTTCAAGAGTCAGAGACTAGAGAGCAGAATTTCCAAGATCAGCATTTTCTTCAAAGTATCCCAGGTTATCTGCTATTGAAGTTTCACTTGTCTTTCTTTTCTGTTCTCCTCAAATCAAAGGATGAGGGTGGGAAGGAAGAAAAGAGAAAGTTAAAACTAACCTTGAGTTATGTTTCTACTTTTAAGATTCCTAATAGTCTTCTCATAGGCTGGCTCCAAAATCCATATCTAGAGGAGTTTATATTGGTGTGTCTTCCTCAAATATTATTTTGATAATTAGAAGCAAATAAGATAAGCAAATCCTAATAAAACACATAAGAAGTCATTATCTTTTGGGTATTCAGATTATTTTTCCAGTAAGGAAGATGTACAGGGAACGCATTACCTGGTCAGGACTCGAATACCTGAAATCCAGCGACGATGTGCATCCTTCTGCATTTTATAACCTGTTCAAGTGCCTGCACAGGGATTCAAGTTTACTTGACATGTACAGCAAGATCCTGCTGTGTCGAATCCAGAAATTGTGCTGAATCCACATCGATCCCATCCAGCTCTGAGGTGGTCATAACGATCTACCCATAGCAGACTTCGTACAATGTACAGCTTTTAATGCATGCTCTGTGAAACAGGTCTCCTCTTAAAAAAAAAAAAATAAACACAGACTGTAGAGATGACAAATCTAAACGGGCAATTTGTTAACATTTCTTGTCTTCATTTTATAGAAAATCAAAAGAGAATCCACCCCTACATTCGAGAGAATGAAGCTCCTATTAAAATTAGTCACAAATAGCAGAATCTGCATTATAAAGAAAACATTTAAGAGATTACTTAAGAATCACAACCAATTATTCTGGGTCAGAATATTAGAGTCAAAGACTTAGACATTTCTTCATGGTTCTGGTCATGCTACCAAGAAGACTGAATTCTCAGGATTCCTCATGAAATCCATCCATGAACTGTCAGCCAACGATCACAGTGTTACACCAGGCAATATAAGTGCTTCGCACCTTTGTATAAATAGCATGAGGTTTACTGAACTGTCTAAAGAGTGTTAGGATGCTGTCTTAGTCCTTCTGTGTTGCTGTAACAAAATATCGCAGGCTTAAAAACAATGGAAATGGAGTTCCACAGCGTGGTCATGCAGGGTCCTCTCTGGTCACACACTTCTTACTGTATCCTCACACGGGGGAGGGTTCGGGAGCTCTGTGTGTCGCTTATATATAAAAGCTCTCACCTCATTGAAGAGGCTCCATCCTTATAACTCCGTCACCTCACAAAGGCCCCACTTATGGATCCCATAACCATGGGAATCAGGACTTCATCATATGAAATTTCTGGGGACACAAAGTTTGAGGCCATAGCAGATACAAACGTCAACTGGCTCCATCCTCCTCCAGTGGCTGTCTTCACCCACACTCCACTGCATCCTCATTTCCTGCATCACCATGCAACCATTCCATACATTCTATCTCTCTGGGTTTCACAAATTCAGGTCAGTCAAGTGTCAACTCCACCTCGAATTCAGCCTATTCAATGTTTTCCTCTCTCCTGCTGAGGCCCAGGGAACCTACCAGGAAACATTGATGTGTCCATTTCTGCAAAGTTCCTTCTCTCTCCCTCTCTGGATCTTCATTCCTTGGGCCATGTTGGAACAGGGTACATGGTAACGAGATGGGAAAATTCTGACATCACTGACTTACATGGCGGTGTTGTAGCCTTCTCTTGGTCCAGATGGACTGGTCAGAAATTCTCCCTGACTAACAAGTGTTTCTCTTATGGGGTATCCTTGTGAATTTCCAGGACATTCACAAGTTGGGGATCCCCAACTACATAGTTTCTTTTTTAATCAGGGGAAATGTTCTGGAACCGACAGCTCACCACCTGCCGTATTCACCACAGCCTCTCTGTTTCCCTCACTCTGGAAGCACCATCTGGAGAAAATTAAGTAGCCCACAGTCAGCTGCCTACTAGCTGATCCACAGGAAACCCATGTATCATAAACACTCTGAACAATTGAATGGCAGAAATACTGGTGTGCATCTGTCCCCCACCTGAGGCCTCTGGACAATTGTCCAACTGGTCACATAGATACCGAGTAGATCAGAAAGTTGAATTCAAAAACACATTTATCTGAGAAGTGAGATACCATTCTCTCTTCCTTTTAGAGTAACTATCTTGTCATTAATTATATGGCCTTACAAACATGCCCTGGTGGGTCCCTGGATTATAAAATCCTCCAAATAGACCGAGTCTCTACTGAGACTGGAGGAATGTGGCTGGATTAGGGTTGCTCAGCTGGTTCAACAGCCTCCAAACAACCTGGGATGAGGGCCAGTCTCTTGACTGGCTCTCCTAAGAAGTCAGTGATGTTGCTGGGCTGGTTCTGCAGCATCTTTAGGGCTTTAGTAGTACTTCCTGGTAAACAGAAAATGGGAAATCAAAAGGTACAGGAAAAGGGGGATGAATAAGAGAGAAGGAAGAGAAAGACAGAAGGAAGGAAAAGCAGCAAAGGGAAAGTGAGTCAAGGACTTGGGTAGTGAAGCATGAAATGCTGTTAGAACTCTTTATTTTTAAGGACCTCAATAGATATGCTTTTTTAATACCCTAAGAGCAAATATCTCTTTGCTCCTCTTTTTTCAAAAATTTTCCTTTTAATTAGGAATATTTTTTTGTTGTTACTAAAGGCCATAGTTCTAGAGATGAACAAAGCTTCACATCTCTTCAGAGCAGAATTCATCCAAACTATTTCGTTACTTGCTCAACTTTCTTTCCTTCAATGTCTAGATATTTATAGCAGAGTGGATGGTATTTATTAGAGCGAAAATTTAGCAAGAAGAGAGACAATTCAATTGGAGGAAACATACAACGATAGACCACACACATCTTCATGTATTTGTCTCTTATAAAATTTATTTCAAGCATAAATTTAGGACTTTACATCAAGAACAGAGGTGGTGACATTGAGAGTGTTCCCCTTGCTTGACTGTGATGTTTAAAGTGCATATTTTAGACAATATTGAACAGTGCTATAGATATTCTATAGTCAGTCAGGTATAGCCAAAGAGGGGATATTTGGACAGGATTTAACAATCATTCCCTTGCCATCCAGAAAGCGTCAATTTCCCCCTCTTTTACAGGTTTCCATATAAGATTCAGTTCAGTTCAGTCGCTTAGTTGTGACCGACTCTTTGCGACCCCATGAATCACAGCATGCCAGTCCTCCCTGTCCAACACCAACTCCCGGAGTCCACTCAAATTCATGTCTACAGAGTCGGTGATGCCATCCAGCCATTTCATTCTCTGTCGTCCCCTTCTCCTCCCGCCCCCAATCCCTGCCAGCATCAGTCTTTTCCAGTGAGTCAACTTGTTGCATGAGGTGGCCAAAGTACTGGAGTTTCAGCTTCAGCATCATTCATTCCAATGTACACCCAGGATCGATTTCATTTAGAATGGACTGGTTGGATCTCCTTGCAGTCCAAGGGACTCTCAAGAGGCTTCTCCAGCACAGCACCACAGTTCAAAAGCATCAATTCTTCTTCAGCACTCAGCTTTCTTCACAGTCCAACTCTCACATCCATACGTGTCCACAGGAAAAACTATAGCCTTGACTAGACGGACCTTTGTTGGCAAAGTAATGTCTCTGTTTTTAATATGCTATCTAGATTGGTCATAACTTTCCTTCCAAAGAGTAAGCATCTTTTAATTTCATGGCTGCAATCACCATCTGCAGTGATTTTGGAGCCCAAAAAAATAAAGTCTGACACTGTTTCCACTGTTTCCCCATCTATTTCCCATGAAGTGCTGGGACCAGATGCCATGATCTTTACATTTGAAGAAATGGCCCTGCTATATCAAAAATAGCAACAGTGCTTACCGACTGGAAACAAACAAATGAAGAACCGTTGAAGTTCACTGACATTATAGATTAATAAGTCACACGTCATGAATACAATGAGGACTTAAAGTGAGGTTTAAAAAAGTCTCTGTTCTCCAGAAGTAGGCCCTCAAGTTTTGGAGAAGGAAGGGTGAAATAAACACACAAATTGCTATATTACAGGGTAGAGTGAAGAAGGATAAGATGCGATGCCAACACAGTGCTACAGTGGATTGAAGTAGAGCTATGATCCATCTGAGTGTGTCATAGGAGTGACGCCAATGGGATGGCTTTATGATGGAGTTTTGAAAGGTTGATGGGATATTGATGTGCAAAAATAGGAAAATAGTATATCTGTCAATTCATTTAGGATCATCTTATGAAGTAAGAATCTCTGACATCCTAGATCAAGGCAACTGAAATATTAATATGTATAGCATTGTAAGATATCAGTGAATAATCAAGTCTGACAAAAACACAAGAAATGTTCATGTTTACCATACATGTTGTATCTCTCATGATTATGCTCCCATGATATAATGTATATATTATCGTAGGGTTAGAATGGAGAAATACTTGTATGGATTTTTATGCATTAGGGAGAATCATATATTCCAATTTGGAGAGTTTGTTTTTATTCTACAAAGCAACAGGAAACCAAGAACTTTTAGTCCAAGAGAGCAGAATGTCCAGAATTAGAAAAGAGAAACTTTAATGTGGATTGAGGATTTGTGGCTGGTAGGGAAAGAGAAAAAAAACAGAAAGAGCTGAGAATATTATGACAGTAAAAATCAAAAAGGGCTCTAGCAAGTGAAAAGACTCTAAGGATGTTAGAGATACAGGAAATGAAATAGACTTTGACCACATGCAAGGAATGAGGCAGGCATAAGTGTCAAAAAAGGCATCCAACAATATGGAATGAGTTGAGTAAATAAATGACTGCAAAGTCAGAGAGAAGGGAGGAGATAAATTAAGGTTTTATCCAAAAGCATCTGAGCTCTATTTTCCTGTATTTCATCAACATAGGACCAGAAATCACCAAGAAATGTTAACTTTCTGCAGCAAATGATAGAAATAAGTACTCTAATGAGCCGCAAAATTGCACTCATCTCACACGGTAGTAAAATAATGCACAAAATTTTCCAAGCCAGGCTTCAGCAATACGTGAACCGTGAACTTCCAGATGTTCAAGCTGGTTTTAGAAAAGGCAGAAGAACCAGAGATCAAATTGCCAACATCTGCTGGATCATCGAAAAAGCAAGAGAGTTCCAGAATAATATCTATTTCTCCTTTATTGACTATGCCAAAGTCTTTGACTGTGTGGATCACAATAAACTGTGGAAAATTTTGAAAGAGATGGGAATACCAGTCCACCTGTCCTGCCTCTTGTGAAGCCTATATGCAGGTCAGGAAGCAACAGTTAGAACTGGACATGGAATAACAGACTGGTTCCAAATAGGAAAAGGAGTACATCAAGGCTGTATATTGTCACCATGCTTATTTAACTTATATGCAGTGTACATCATAAAAACACTGGGTTGGAAGAAGCACAAGCTGGAATCAAGATTGCCGGGAGAAATAACAATAACCTCAGATATGCAGATGACACCACCCTTATGGCAGAAAGTGAAGAGAAACTCAAAAGCCTCTTGATGAAAATGAAAGAGGAGAGTGAAAAATTTGGCTTAATCCTCAAAATTCAGAAAACTAAGACCATGGCATCTGGTCCCATCCCTTCATGGGAAATTGATGGGGTAACAGTGGAAACAGTGTTGGTTTTATTTTTTTGGTGCTCCAAAATCACTGCAGATGGTGATTGCAGCCATGGAATTAAAAGATGCTTACTCCTTGAAAGGAAAGTTATGACCAACCTAGTTAGAATATTAAAAAGCAGAGACATTACTTTGCCAACAAAGGTCCATCTAGTCAAGACTATGGTTTTTCCAGTGGTCATGTATGGATGTGAGAGTTGGACTGTGAAGAAAGCTGAGCACTGATGAATTGATGCTTTTGAACTGTGATGCTGGAGAAGCCTCTTGAGAGTCCCTTGGACTGCAAGGAGATCCAACCAGTCCATCCTAAAGGAGATCAGTCCTGGGTATTCATTGGAAGGACTGATGCTGAAGCTGAAACTCTGATACTTTGGCCACCTCATGGGAAGAATTGCTCATTGGAAAAGACCCTGATGCTGTGTGTGGTTGGGGGCAGGAGGAGACGGGGGCAAAGAGGATGAGATTCCTGGAAGGCATTACTGACTCAGTGGACATGAGTTTGGGTAAACTCCGGATTTTGGTGATGGACAGGGAGGCCTGGAGTGCTGCAATTCATGGGGTCGCAAAGAGTTGGATGACTGAGCGACTGAACTGAACTGAACTGCAGAGATCTTAGAAGTTCTCATCGCAAGAAGAAAATTGTAACTATTTCTAGTGACGGATGTTCACCAGACTTATTGTGGTGATCATTTTGCAATATATATCAAATAATTACGTTGTACACCTGAAACCAAAGTTTCATTATATGTCAATATTGTCTATGTATAATGATACCTGAAACTGAAATAGCATATTTGTCAGTGTGACCTATGTATAATGATCATATAATCATTATATTATATACATAACACATATGCATACCTTCAGTTCAGTTCAGTCACTTGGTCATATCCAATGCTTTGAGACCCCATGGACTCAGCACATCAGGCTCACCAGTCCTCCAAAATCTCCTGGAGCTTGCTCACACTTATGTCCATCAAGTCGGTGATGCCATACAACCATCTCATGCTCTGCCATCTCTTTCTACCCCTGCCATCAATCTTTCCCTCTTTGGTCTTTTCCAATGAGTCAGTTCTTTGCATCAGGTGGCCAAAGTATTGGAGCTTCAGCTTCAGTATCAGTCCTTTCAATGAATATTCAGGGCTGAGTTCCTTTAGTATTGACCAGTTTGATCTCTTTGCAGTCCAAGGAACTCTCAAGAGTCTTCTCCAACACCGCAGTTCAAAAGCATCAGTTCCTCCACGCTCAATTTCCTTTTGCTCCAGCTCTCACATCTATACTGACTACTGGAAAAACGATAGCTTTGACTAGATGGAATTTTATTTATATATATAAACATATATGTACACACACCTATGTAAGGAAAAGTTTTTGAAAAGGAATATAATTATATTTTGGATAAAGTAAAAAAATTAACTAGTATAATTTTTTTTTCCAAATGTGCATTTGGCTATCATGTTGGGTGTAAAACCTTATCTTCAAATGCAGTTTATGTTTATTTTGATAAAAGAAACAGAAATATGTCTTAACCTTGTAACATTAACTGCGGAATAGCTTGTTTACAATAGCTAATCTAAACCACAAAATTTTGAAATCTATAGGCCTGCCCAGTACTCTGCTGTTGGTCATTTAACCAATTGATCATTGACTTAATTCCTCCTTGTCTCAGAAACTCTTATAGGTGCTTAAAGTGAAAGTTAAGTCTCTCAGTTGTGTCCAACTCTTTGCGACCCCATGAACTGTAGCCCACCAGGCTCCTCCGTCCATGGGATTCTCCAGGCAAGAATACTGGAGTGGATTGCCATTTCCTTCTCCAGGGGATCTTCCCAACCCAGGGATCGAACCCAGGTCTCCTGCATTGCAAGCAGACACTTTAACCTCTGAGCCACCAGGGAAGACCAAATTCACATCAATAAACAAAGCAGCAGACACTTATCCTTATGGAACTGATATTCTAGCTGGGGAAAGACAGATAATCTGCAATAAACATGAATCCAAGGATATTATGTGGTATGTTAACAGGTGATCTGTACTATGGGAAAAGAAATAGTAAAGCAGAGGACGGGGTTTAGGGAATGAATGTGAAGAAAGGGAGGTGATTTAGAGAAAAACAATGTAGACCACACTGAGGGGAGCAAACATGCTTTCTTGCATTTAAGATTCAAGTTTTCTCCTGTCCAGTCAGGTCTCTTGGTCTTCTACACAACTTCAAAAATGTTTCCATCTCTGAGGCTCTATGCTAACTCACGCAAACATGGATATTCTGAACATTCTGCCTCTCTTCAGTTGAACTGGTTTCATAAAAAAAATTTTGGCAAACTCCCCCAAATTAAGTAACATTTTATGCAGGAAATTTTGATAATTTTTTGTTTCCTGAAGAACTAATCTCCAAATTATTTTCCATTTTTCAACACACTGTCAGTGACCTAATTATATTATGTAAAAATATTAAATATGCAATACTATTGTAATATATTATGACATTTAAAAATATACACAAAATATAAATTAAATGACAGTGAGATAAAAATAAATAGAAATGGAATTGCTATCATCTTCCCTAGGTGATGAGGACACACATCTTTATGTCCACTGGACTAATGCATTCTGAATGTACACACATAATTATATCAGTTGTTTAACTATCATAATAAAGTAATTTCTTTTATATATAGCTTCAATCAAAGTTCTCAGAATACCACAAGGGGTCAAGAATAAAATTATATGTGAATAACTCTCTTCATATGCATATATAAAATTTTGTGAGCTCAATAAAGTAAACATCTTTAGTTCTTTTGTATATCATCAATTCACCTACTGGTAAATAATCGAAACTCTACAATAGATTTCTTTTTTTCAGGGTTTATATCTCAAATCATAATAAAAGCAAAGCAATGGCCTTGAAAAAAAAATCCTAGTGAAAAATTTGGCTTAAAGCTCAACATTCAGAAAATTAAAATCATTGCATATAGTCACATTATTTCATGGCAAATAGTTGGGGAAACAGTGGAAACAGTGGCTGACTTTTTTTTCTGGGCTCCAAAATCACTGCAGATGGTGATTGCATCCATGAAATTAAAAGACACTTACTCCTTGGAAGGAAAGATATGACCAACCTAGACAGCATATTAAAAAGCAGAGACATTATTTTGTCAAAAAAGTCCATCCAGTGGTCATATATGGATGTGAGAGTTGGACTATAAAGAAAGCTGGGGACTGAAGAATTTATGCTTTTGATCTGTGGTATTGGAAAAGACTCCTGAGAGTCCCTTGAACTGCAAGGAGATCCAACCAGTCTATCCAAAAAGAGATCAGTCCTGGGTGTTCAGTGGAAGGACTGATGCTGAAGCTGAAACTCCAATACTTTGGCCATCTTATGAGAAGAGGTGACTCATTTGAAAACACCCTGATGCTGGGAAAGATTGAGGGCAGGAGGAGTAGGGGACTACAGAGGATGATATGGTTGGATGGCATCACCGACTCAGTGTAGATGGGTTTTGGTAGACTCCAAGAGTTGGTGATGGACAGGGATGCCTGGCGTGCTGCAGTTCATGGGGTCGCAAAGAGTCAGACATGACTGAGCAACTGAACCAAACTGAACTGAAAGGAAATGGCCTAGAAGAATAAATAAAATGTCTATGGATATCATTATATATATGCATTTGTAAAGAAAATTAATGAAAAAATACAGAAGACTTACAGTTTACTGAAAGAGAAAGTGTACTCACTCAGAGCTGAATATACATATCACCTAGAAAATATACTTTTTCAGCTTCTGATGACTTCTAAAGTAAAGGACTCCACGACTTCCATCTCCAGTCTACTGTGGACTTTTTCCACTTTCCTCCTCAACTTCCCTCCATGAAATCTCTTCCCTAGGTTATAAAACACACGTTGGGCTTCTGGTGCAGACAAGATGGCCTTGATCTCTTTGTGCCCACTCCTGTTTGTTCTGGAAATAAGAAGAGACCACTAAAGGAGACCTTGTATATTTGGCAAGAAGAAGGTGAACTGGATTAGGGCCTGAAGAATGGAAGAGCAACACAGCAGCAGCTAAGAGAAGACAACCCAGGCCCAGCATTCCTGACGTCCAACCTAGCATCAGAAGGCAGCCTGAGTAGGGCTGTTCCTCCCAAGGAATAAATGTGAAGGAACACCAGCTGGTGGTTTAGTTGCTAAGTTGTGTCTGACTCTTTGTGACCCCATGGACTGTAGCCCGCCAGGTTCCTCTGTCCATGGAATTCTCCAGGCAAGAATACGGATTCCCATGTCCTCCTCCAGGGGATCTTCCCAACCCAGGGGTTGAACCTGGGCCTTCACAAGGCAGGTGGATTCCTTATTGTCTTAGCCACAAGCAAAGCCCAAGAAAATCAATAATTGCATGGATATTTGGAAAATAAAAGGATAAAAACATATATTAATATTAGATAAAGTAAACTTTAGAGCAATGAAAATATCTAAGGACAAAGGAATACAAGGGCCTTTACATAAGGAAAAAAGTCAATTCAGCAAGAATTCATAATAATCCTAAATATGAATACACCCAGCAACATAATTTCAAATAACTTGAAGCAAAAATAGATACATCATCTGAATATTCCTATAAACTTTAATGAGATTGAAACTGTGACAGAAAACTTTTGAAAAAGAATTCATCACTCCCAGATAGTTTGACCAGAGAATTCTAACAAATATTTTAAAAATTAAGATCAATTTGACATAATCCCTTCAAGAAAATGAAATAGTAGGAAACCATTCCCAACTAATTATGTGGGGCCAATATTGCTCTATACAAAAATCAGACAAAGGCAGTATAAAAAGGAAATTTCAGACTGATGTCTCTCAAAAATTTGGAATTAAAAGTTTTCCCTCTCACACATACAAATCAACCAAATTAATTCAAAACAATGTATAAAACATCTCTTGATAGCTCCTGGTCCCTTCCTAACTCTGGTCACATTACCTGTCTCTTCAAAGTGTTTAAGTGAACCAAGGATACAGTCAGTTAGGATCCCAGGAATATTATCATACAATAAATACAGTGACAAATACTCGAGTCTAGGTCAAATGAGAAACTGACTTCTCCCATTAAAGTTAATCCTACCCAGTCATCCTAAATGTCTAGCAAAAATAACTACAACTATATTCATAAGATAAAGAAAACATATCTACTACATAGAAATGATGGGTGTGTTTTATATTCTTTATATGCCCCTGGGGAAACCTGTTGATCATTTTCTATTTTGATATGAACCTTTGGAGGCTGAGAAGACCAGACTTTATCCCTCTAGCTCTCCTGGCCTCTGACTTCTACTTGAGTTTGGCCAGTGGTGGACAAAAGAGATTGGTTAGTCAGTGGAGAAAGAGATTAGTAGATTGATTCTTTCCTCTGACTCCTTTCTTGCTGGGAAGTGGCCAAGTTTCTCCACTGAAGCCCAGAGCTCTGTCAGAGGCCCTGGCTTTTAGCTGCAGCTATGTACAAGACTCTTTAGAGACTGCAGTATCCATTCTCTACTTTGTCCTGTTGCCTAAAAGTGTTCATGCACCCATGTTCTTGCCTGTCTCAAAGAGTTTTGCTAGTCCTCTTAAGCCTTCATTAGCTCTGATACAGCTTCCATATCCTTAAAGTTCATTGTATGTTAGTCGCTCAGGCATGTCTGACTTTTTGTGATCCCCATGGACTGCGGCCTACCAGGCTTCTCTGTCCAAAGGGTTCTTCAGACAAGAATGCTGGAGTGGGTAACCATTCCCTCCTGCATGGATCTTCCCTGACCCAGGGGTGCAACCCAGGTCTCCCACTTTGCAGGTAGATTCTCTGCCATGTGTGAATATGTCACAGGTCACGTAAAAAATAAGTGCTGAGATATCAATGATTTAAGAATGAATTTGGTCAAAGTGCACAAACTTTAAGCTGTAAGATGATGAATCAGATCTGAGGATCTAACGTGTAACATGGTGACTATGGTCTGTAATGTGTCCTTGACATTTGTGGGGCTTCCCAGGTGGTGTTAGTGGTAAAGAACCCTCCTGCCAGTGCAGGATGCATAAGAGACGTGGGCTGAATCCCTGGGTCAGGAAGATCCCCTGGAGGAGGACACGGCAACTCACTCTAGCATTCTTTCCTGGAGAATCCCTATGGACAGAAGCCTGGCATTCTATATAGTCCATGAGTCACAAAGAGTTGGACATGATTAAAGTCACTTAGCACAGGTGTAAGAGAGGAAAACCTAAAATTTCTCACCAAAAAGATCTTTAAAGGTAAATATGTGAGGTGATATTAATAGATACATTAATGAAATCAATGAGGGAATCCATTAATCATGTATAACTATTTAAAATGTCATGTATACTCTAAATATCTTGCCATTTTTATTGGGAAAATCTATTTAAAAAAACTGAAAAAGGACAAAAAAAAAGAATTCAATGATTTTATATAATATTGGAGATATATCAGCCATTTAAAAGGTTTTTTTAATTCCAGATAATAACCAATGGGATTCACTGGATATTCAGAAAAGGAAGACACCTTGGAAATTATCTAGACAATCATTCCATGTTAAGGATATATAAATTAATCCAAGAATGATTAAGTCACTTACCTAAACTTATAAAACTCGATGCAAAAGTAGCAAATGAAACCAGGTTTCCTACGTTTAGGAGAATCTTTACCGAATTACCCGTCAAAAGGAAGTATCTCCTATACTCTGCAAAACTCGATTCTTATCTCTTTCACAGACTGATCATATTCTGCCTTATATTCACTGTCCAGTTTGCATAAGTTTTACCAAGTAAATTGAATTCCTGGAAGGTTCAATACTGACCTTTCTGTTCTTCTCACTCTATATTCTCACATATGGCTAAGGCTCTTTATCAATGCAATTTCTTCTCCCTGTGAGACCCTCGCTCTCTTACCTCATGACTCCCCTGACATCTTTCAGATCTCAGTAAAAACCACTTCCACAAAGCAGCCTTCCTGACTCTGACACAGCTCAGGTCTCCTTGTTATGTGGACACATGGCAGACTGTGCTTTTCCCTCTCGACACATGTCCCAATTGCTGGCACACATTTAACTTTGAAATTTACCTCTTTCTGCTTGTCTATTAAAATTTAAGTCCTAATTTACAAAGTCCACATTTGTGTTCTTCACTACTGTCCATTCTTTGCAGCTAACAGGCCTTCATTCTGTTTGTTCAATGAAACACTTTTACTCATGCAGAATAAAATTTCAATGAATTTTTGATGCTGCTCTCACAGCATACAGTGAAGTGAAACCATTGAGGTCTTTTCTTCTCCCCCCATAAACCCTCATACCCTGATTATACAGACATAATTATAGAACTAGAACTGTGGGGGCTTCCCTTGTGGCTCAGCTGGTAAAAAATCTGCCTGCAATGTGGGAGACCTGGTTTGATCCCTGGGATGGGAAGAGTCCCTGGAGAAGGGAAAGGCTACCCACTCCAGTATTCTCTGGAGAATTCCATGGACTGTATAGTCCATGGGATCACAAAGAGTATCACATGACTCAGCAACTTTCATTTTCACAAAACTGTGGATGCATTTGGTTTTGTTACCCTATTAGATGGAAAGTACTGGATGTTTGGTCTTTTATTCCACAGTTAAAGATACTTTATGGAGAGCCTACAAATCAAATCTTCTTACATTGTACACAAACACCTAATCTCTCTTCGAAGGTACAAAAGAAATTCACCTCCTTGATGAACTGTTAACTACTTTTCCTAGATCAAAGTACCATCTTCCTATTTATGGCTTCCTAATTTCATTCTCACCATTTTTATCTCACTGACCATATTCTGACTTATATTATAGTTAATTATTTGAACAACACCAATTCCCACTCCTTTAATGCAGTTCCATTGGGGCTACTAGGGTACGCCAACTGCCCTGAAGTTACTATTTATTGAGTATCAAACATGTCAGAAACTGGCCAGCCTTTTGTTCTTTCTGAGGTAAATATTATAATTAAGAGCAAATATCCAGCGTCTGGTATTTTGGATAAACTGATAACTGGACAAAATCTTAACTGTTACTCCTGATAAAAGTTCCTTTTGTGTTAATTTCTTTCTTTTAGAGAGAACTTGCATTCTAGATAGCGTTCTGGTAAATAGAAAGGGGGCTGATATGTTAGCTAGAAAAGAACCCACTGTTGCAGGAAACAGAAGTAGACAAATCACGCATCTTCTTTATATTTCAAGACCCATTTTATTAGGAGCTGGCAGCTCAGACAGTAAAGAATCCACCTGCATACAGGAGACCTGGGTTCCATCCCTGGTCAGAAAGATCCCTGGAAGAGGGCGTGTCAAACCACTCCAGTATTCTTGCTTAGTGAAACACCATGGACAGAGGAGCCTGGTGGGCGCAGTCCAAGGGTTCGTCAGTCCTTGGGGTCATAAAATGTTGGACACAACTGAGCAACTACACACAGAAAACTTCTCAAGGTGACATACTGACATTTAGAAACAGTTTCTGTCACTAGTGTGCTTAACTACAACTCTTGCTTTTCAGTGGAAGATCAAAGATAAAAGTACATTCCATAACAGTCAAGTAATTATTTCTATCAAGGATTTTTTCTTAAAGCTAAGCTAGAGAAATACATTGTGAGATAGAGCAGATAGTGAGAAGTATTAGAGATCCAAACAGGGAAGCTGCACAACCAATCAATAATTTTCTTTCAGGATAAAGAATAAAACCTCAGTTTGGAATTATGTTTTATACAAAGATTTGCATAATCTTTGGAAATGGAAGGATTTTCTACTCTAATTTTCCTTTTCCAGTTGAGAAAACCAAGCCCTAGAGAAGTGGAGATAAGTTTTTGAAGTCAAAGTGCAGTTATGTTAGGATTCTAAATAGAGCCCAGTGACAGGCCTTAGGGTCCAATTGCTTCATTTTAGGCTGATAGGCTAGAGATTGGGGTACCAGTAATGGTGTTGTCTTCAGGCTGAATTGCTTTTATTTTGAGAAACCTCTATCTTTGCTCTTTAAGCCCTCAACTGGTTGCATAAAATCCACAGTCTATTGGTGTAAATGTAAATTTCCTCTTGGAAAATACCTTCCCAGGTGAACATGTCAAAGAATTATAATTGGAAAGAAATGTACAGTTCTATGGAGTATGTTACCATGTGCCTCAGGAATTGAATATCTATGCTACCTGTTCCACATTAATGACCTAGGAAGGGAAAATAAGATTGGCAAATTTTTTTTTTCCCCATTTAATCATGTCCAGTTTTTAGTGCATGCAGGCTACTGTTACAAAATGCCAGAGGCTGGTTGGTTTATAAACCACATTGTTTATCGCAGTTCTGGAGGCTAGAAGTCCAAGATCAGGATGCCAGCATGATTGAGTGAGTGGGGGTCTCTTCTAGGACATATCCCTAAACAGAAGGGATGAGCAAGTATTTCAGGCCTCTTTCACAATAGCCCTAATCCCATCCATGTGGGCTCTGCCCTCATGACCTAATCATTTTCCAATGGTCCCACCTTCTAAAACCATCACTTTGGGAATTATGTTTTCAACACATGAATTTTGGGAGAAAAAAAGCATTTACACCATGGCACCCATCGAGGAGACTGATTTTTCTAAGCTAACCTAGTGCCTCATCCATTCTGAATGCTCTGTGGTACTGATAGGAAGACAAGGAATAAGAAAGCTTCATAAGGACCAGCAGCCCAGGTGGAGGGTTGAGATGGCAAATTCCTTGATGGATTTCACAACAATATAGGAGTGTCTCTAGGGTCTTCCTTGGTTATCCATCATTGTGCAATCCACTCCCCTCCTATACATGTTCCTATTTGAAATATGAGATAATTACTGAGTTCTTAGACAAAGTACCAGTTGACCAACATGGAAACATTACAGCTGTGCATATGAAGAAAAGGGCCTTTGACAGTTGCAAATTTCAGAGTGGAAAGTCCTCAAGACTGTATTTACTTCAAATAGCAATTACAAGTTTGGGGATCTCCCAAGACTATTCTTGGGTTCCATAATCAGCTAGGACTCCAAGAGCTCACTGAAAGCTGTTATACATGTGGTTATGCTTTATTCCAGATCTTGGATTTATTTTTAACTCATTTTTTATTTTTAGTGCAATGTAATTGGGGAAGACTCTTGAGAGTCCCTTGTACCGCAAGGAGATCCAACCAGTTCATTCTAAGGGAGATCGATCCTGGATGTTCATTGGAAGGACTGATGCTAAAGCTAAGACTGCAATACTTTGGCCACCTCATGCGACGAGTTGACTCACTGGAAAAGATTCTGATGCTGGGAAGGGTTGGGGGCGGGAGGAGAAGGGGAAGACCGGGGATGAGATGGCTGGATGGCATCACCGACTCTGTGGACTTGAGTCTGAGTGAACTCCGGAAGTTGGTGATGGACAGGGAGGCCTGGCGTGCTGTGATTCATGGGGTCGCGGAGAGTCGGACACCACTGAGTGACTGAACTGAACTGAATTGATTTACAATGCTATAAATGACAGTTTTTGTTGAACACTGAATAAGTTATGCATATACGTATATCCACTCTTTTTTAGATTCTTTTCTCATTAAGCAACAGACGGGTTCCAAATAGGAAGAGGAATATGTCAAGGTTGTATTTTGTCACCCTGCTTATTGAACTTATATGCAGAGTACATCATGAGAAACGATGAGCTGGATGAAGCACAAGCTGGAAACAAGATTGCCAGGAGAAATATCAATAACCTCAGATATGCAGATGACACCACCCTTATGACAGAAAGTGAAGAAGAGCTAAATAGCCTCTTGATGAAAGCGAGAGAGGAGAACTAAAAAGTTGGCTTAAAGTTCAACATTGAGAAAACGAAGATCATGGCATCCAGTCCCATCAATTCACGGCAAATAGATGGGGAAAATGGAAACAGTGGCTGACTTTATTTTTTGAGCTCCAAAATCACTTCAGATGGTGATTGCAGCCATGAAATTAAAAGATGCTTACTCCTCGGAAGGAAAGTTATGACCAACCTAGACAGCATATTAAAAAGCAGAGACATTATTTTGTCAATGAAGGTCCATCTAGCCAAGGCTATGGTTTTTTTCAGTAGTCATGTGTGGATGTGAGAGTTGGACTATAAAGAAAGCTGAAAGCTGAAGAATTGATGCTTTTGAACTGTGGTGTTGGAGAAGACTCTTGAGAGTCCCTTGGACTGCAAGGAGCTCCAACCAGTCCATCCTAAAGGAAATCAGTCCTGGTGTTCATTGGAAAGACTGATGTTGATGCTGAAACTGCAATATTTGGGCCACCTGATGCTAAGAGCTAACTCATTTGAAAAGACCCTGATGTTGGGAAAGGTTGAGAGCAGGAGAAGAAGGGGATGACAGAGGATGAGATGGTTAGGTGGCATCACCGACTCAATGGGCATGAGTTTGGGTAGACTCTGGGAGTTGGTGATGAACAGGGAAGCCTGGCATGCTGCGGTTCATGAGGTTGCAAAGAGTCGGACACAACTGAGTGACTGAACTCGTGTTGGTCATTACAGAGAGGTGAGTAGAGTTTCCTGTTCTATACAGTAGGTCCTGACTAGTTGTCTATCTTATATATATTAGTGTGTACCCGTCAATCCCAATGTCACAATTCATCCCTCCCTTCTTCCCGCTGGAACCATAAGATTATTTTCTACATTGTGACTCTCTTCCTGTTTGTAAATAAGTTCATTTGTACCATTTTTAAATATTCCACATATTAGTGATATAATATGCATTTGTCTTTCTCTGTTTGACTTACTTCACCTGGTATTACCATATACAGGTCCATCCATATTGCTTCTGATAGCATTATTTTGTTCCTTCTTATGGCTGAGTAACATTATATTGTATATCTGCACTGCATCTTCTTTGCCCATTTCTCTGTTGATGGACATTTAGGTTGCTTCCATATTCTGGCTATTGTAAACAGTGCTGCAATGAACACTATTGTGCTTAGTCATTCAGTCATGTCCGACTCTTTGTGACTCCATGGTTTGTAGTCTGCCAGGCACCTCTGTCCATGGGGATTGTCCCTGTGGACAATAATATGCAAGAAGATTGGAGTGGGTTGCCATCCCCTCCTCCTGGGGATCTTCCCAACCCAGGGATCAAACCCAAGTCTCCCACATTGCAGGTAGATTCTTTACCGCTGAAGCACCATGGAAGCCCTAATGAAGCAAGGAACACTGAGGTGCATGTATCTTTACAAAGTATGATTTTCTCCTTGTATATATCCAGGGGATTGCAGTTTTTTAAAAGATATATATAAAAAACTGCCCAGGAAAAAGGCATATAGGGCAGATTCAAAGAAAGTGTGAAACATGGAACTTTGGTTTCCTCTTCCCAGGGTGTCACGGGTAGTTTTGTGTTCCCAGCATCAATGTGCCAGCATTGAACACTTGCAGACACGGGAGCTCACTCCAGGCTCCGTTTTGAGAGATTTTTCTGGGGCACCATTGCCTAGGCATGATTGATGGTCCATACAGCTGATATCAGGCTCAAACTTCTCTAGAGGTGCAGCTGATACTGCATGACCAAAACTCCCATCCTGAATCACATCATTCTTGTGGCTGAAAGTTTTTACTCTAAATCACACTATTGACATCCCTATCAAGCTGGCCCAAGACCCTCACATAAACAATAGCACTTTTCTCAGTGTCAACCTAAGACACCTTTAGTCACCCTTTCTCAGAGGAAACAACCTAAGGGTTTAGAGAGGAGCTACCAGGAAACGAGGGCAAAGTCCAGACTTCCCTTTGGATGTGGCTGAGCCCTTCAGTACACAGCTGGGTGGCTGGCTTTGCTTGACAAGGCTCCCTCTTTGTAACTTCATGCAAAGAAAATGTGAAGTGACAAACATTGGTCAAGCATTTATCTTCTTCTGGTCTTTCTCTGAAATGTTTTTCTTGTGTTATCTTCTTTAATTCTCATGCAACTCCATGAAGAGGACACTAGTTTGAATGGCATTATGGAGAGAAGTAAATTAAGGCTGGCCTAAAGATTCAGAGTTAATGAGTGGTATAGTTGCAATATGTGCTAGAGCTCTCGGACTCCGAGGTTGATACTTTAAGCCACTATAATGCAAAGATACCAACATTTCTTTTTTTTAGCATTTTGATTTTTTTGGTTGTGTTGGGTCTTAATTATAGCATATCTGGATCTTCCAACTCTCTTGTGGCATGTGGGATCTAGATCCACAAGCAGGGATGGAACCCCAGGCTCCCTGCATTGAGAACATGGATTCTTAAGCCCTGGACAACCAGGGAAGTTCCAATACCATTTCCATTTGGAGTAAATGTCGACATGCAAGTGCACATCTGAAGAGGTTTGTTGAATCAATATTGTCCAGTCCTGTCATTCTCTTCCATAGTATATATGAATTAAGAATGTTACAATACTAACTCTTCTTGCTATCCATTTAGCAGAAATAAATAAAAGACAGAAAGACATGAAGACTTCCCATACACTCATGATGCCATGATCAAAGAAGGCTTAGGCTACAGGAACATTTCAAATGGTCTTTTTATCTGGCATCCCAGAAATCTATACAACCTGCAGCAACACGGAACAATAAGATTCCAGATAGTGAAAGGCATGCCTTTCTTTATCAAAAGGGCCAGGGCAATTCCAAAATGGGAGGTGGGAAAGAAGACCAGTATTTAAGCCTTCAGATACAAATGCTTTCTCAGAGAGCAAAATTAAGAAAAAAAATTCATGTGAATGTTTAGATTCTGAATATTGTTTCCCATAAAACTCTCCCCATGAGCATATAATGTGGAAAACTTCATGTACCCCAGAGTACCCTGGTTTGTTAGCACAGTCTGACTGATCCAGTATTATAATGATTTTCTTAATTTTGGGTGAAGCTTTCATTAACTCCCGTTGTGACCAATGGTGTTAATAATTGAGAAATCAATTGGAATGGGTTTCCTGAAAATGGAGTGGAGAGACGAGAAGTGTAATCTGAAGTCTAAGTGAAGGGAGTACTATACACAGAGGGAGAAAGGAATTTTAACTTTTCTGAGGAAACACCTTGTTTTTGACAAAGGAGGCAAGAATATACAATGGAGAAAAGACAATCTCTTTAACAAGTGGTACTGGGAAAACTGGTCAACCACCTGTAAAAGAATGAAACTAGAATACTTTCTAACACCTTACACACAAAAAAATCAAAATGGATTAAAGATCTATACATAAAACCAGAAACTATAAAACTCCTAGAGGAAAACATAGGCAAAACACTCTCCGACATATACCACAGCAGGATCCTCTATGACCCACCTCCCAGAATATTGGAAATAAAAGCAAAAATAAACAAATAGGACCTAATTAAAATTAAAAGCTTCTTCACAACAAAGGAAACTATAAGGTGAAAAGACAGCCTTCAGAATGGGAGAAAATAATAGCAAATGAAGCAAAGGACAAAGAATTAATCACAAAAATATACAAGCAATTCCTGCAGCTCAATACCAAAAAAGTAAAAGACCCAATCAAAAAGTGTGCCAAAGAACTAAACAGACATTTCTCCAAAGAAGACATATAGATAGCTAACAAACACATGAAAAGATGCTCAACGTCCCTCAGTATCAGAGAAATGCAAATCAAAACCGCAATGACGTACCATTTCATGCTAGTCAGAATGGCTGCTATCCAAAAGTCTATAAGCAATAAATGCTGGAGATGGTACGGAGAAAAGGGAACCCTCTTACACTGTTGGTGGGAATGCAAACTAGTACAGCCACTATGGAGAACAGTGTAGAGATTCCTTAAAAAATTGAAAATAGAACTGCCATATGACCCAGCAATCCCACTGCTGAGCATACACCCTGAGGAAACCAGAATCGAAAGAGACATGTGAACCCCAATGTTCTTCACAGCACTGTTTATAATAGCCGGGACATGGAAGCAACCTTGATGTCCATCAGCTGATGAATGGATAAGAAAGCAGTGGTACATATACACAATGGAATATTACTCAGCCATTAAAAAGAATACATTTGAATCAGTTCTAATGAGGTGGATGAAACTGGAGCCTATTATACAGAGTGAAGTAAGCCAGAAAGAAAAACATCAATACAGTATACTGATGCTGGGAAAAGTTGGGGGCGGGAGGAGAAGGGGACGACGGAGAATGAGATGGCTGGATGGCATCACCGACTCTGTGGACATGAGTTTGAGTGTACTCCAGGAGTTGGTGATGGGCAGGGAGGCCTGGCGTGCTATGATTCATGGGGTCGCGGAGAGTCGGACACGACTGAGCGACTGAACTGAACTGAACTGAACGCATATATATGGAATTTAGAAAGAAGATAACGATAACCATGTTTGTGAGACAACAAAAGAGACACAGATGTATAGAACAGTCTTTTAGACTCTGTGCGAGAGGGTGAGGGTGGGATGATTTGGGAGAATGGCACTGAAACATGTATATTGTCATATATGAAATGAATCGCCAGTCCAGGATTGATGCATGATACAGCGTGCTCGGGGCTGGTGCACTGGGATGACCCAGGGGGAGGAATGGGGAGGGAGATGGGAGCAGGGTTCAGGATGGGGAACACATGTACACTTATGGCTGATTCCTGTCAATGTATGACAAAACCAATACAATACTGTAAAGTAAAAAAAAAAAGTGTCCCCATATGGCTACTGCTCTTAAAGGCTCAAATAGCCATTCTTTCCTACAACCCAGAACTTTATTCAGTGCACATTTTTACATTTATTTATGGTTCTCTTCTTTTTCTCCAATGTCAGCTTTAACCACCTAATTTTTGTTTTAATTTTGTTCTCCTATTTTGTCATTTGCCACAGGATTTCTTAGTGAACATAGTAGGTTCAGTGTAAGTTTGAGTCATGTTCTATGTTAAAGAATACAACTTTGAGACATAAATCAGAATCATTAAAGAAACATGGTCATTGGTTAAAAAAAGTCAAAATGTGGTTATCCTGAGGCTATATGATTCTTTAGCCACATTTATTGTGATGAAAATTTTGAGTTTGGTATTTCATAGGCTTCTCATGTTTTACTTTCGTGGGCTCCATAATCAGTGCAGATGATGACTGCAGCCATGAAATTAAAAGACGCTCGCTCCTTGGAAGAAAAGCTATTAAAAAACTAGACATTATACTCAAAAGCAGAGACATTAGTTTGCCAAAAGAATGACTGTATATTCAAAGGTATGATTTTTCCTGTAGTCATGTACGGATATGAGTGTTCTACCGTAAAGAAGTCTGAGCACTGAAGAACTGATATTTTCGAACAGTGGTGCTGGAAGTACTCTTGAGAGTCCCTTGGATTAAAGGAGATGAAATTAGTCAATTCTAAAGGAAATCAACCTTGAATATTCAAAGGAAGTCTAATGCTGAAGCTCCAATATTTTGGCCACTCGATTCAAAGAGCTGACTCATTGTAAAAGACCCTGTGCTGGGAAAGATCAAGGGCAGGAGGAGAAGAGGCGACGGATGGTTGGATGGTATCACCGACCTGATGGACATGAGTTTGAGCAAACTCCAGGAGATAGTGAAGGTCAGGGAAGCCTGGTATGCTTCAGTCCATGGGGTCACAAATGTCAGATATGACTTAGTAAGTGAACAACAAGAAGAACAAGGCCTCACGTGTGAATATGGGTTTAATATTTATGAAATACAAGCAGTCTTACATTACACATAGAATAACCTCAGTAATGTGAGTTGTAATAAAGGTTAATCACAACACAATTAAAAGACCCAATGTAATCACAATTCTTTGATTTGTTGTTACTACCAGTTTCTAATTGTTGTTGCTGTTTAGTTGCTAAGTCGTGTCTGAATCTTTTGGGACCTGCTGGGCTGTAGCCCATCTGTTGGATTAGGTTGCCATTTCCTTCTCAGGGGATCTTACCTATAGCACCCAGTGCTCTCTCCCAAGGTCATGTGAGGAGGCTTGTCTCCAGGACAGACAGGAGTGGAGGATTCGCTTCTAGGCTCATGAGTCCATGTGTCTGCCCAGAAGTCCACTCATAGGACGGACACAACTACAGGGAACAAGTGAAGATGTGTGAGTCACAGGCTAGGGATCTTTTGCTGTTTTTGCCTGGCCCTCCCAAAGATAGGAGAGAGCTGATAGAATTCATCATCTTCCCCAAACCTGCAGTGCTCTTCGGATTTTATTTTATTATTATTATTATTTATTTGAGGGAATACAAGAAGATTTTAATTTTTGGAACTATTTACATTCCAAATAACTCTTTTTTTAAAATTTTAATTGGAGGTTAATTACTTTACAATATTGTATTGGTTTGGCCATTCATTGACAAACTCTTCAACCTTGAGTCCTGTCTCCTTCTACTCCTGGGGAGCTCCTCCAGATCCTATTTCACTTGCTTTTTGAAAATTCTTGTAACTTCTCCAAACAAATCAGCTCTTCTCTCCTTTGGGTTACTATGTTAAGTTTTACTTACATTCACCAAAGAAATGAATACAACTGGACTAATTATTTATTCACATATTTATCTCTTTCTCATTGAGCGACTTCACTTTCACTTTTCACTTTCACACATTGGAGAAGGAAATGGCAACCCATTCCAGTGTTCTTGCCTGGAGAATCCCAGGGACGGGGGAGCCTGGTGGGCTTCCATCTATGGGGTCACACAGAGTCGGACACGACTGAAGTGACTTAGCAGCAGCATGAAAATTTGGGGACCAGCAAGATTAAATTCAAACACCTTATAATATTTAATAAATGTATGTTGAGCAAATTCTCAAAATACATTATTTATTTATAAATTATAAATTATTTAGGGATTGGTATGGTCATTTCTCATGCCAAAATGCCTTAGGCTATGTTTCAGGATAGTATTAAATTTTTGTTAGTGTAAAGGAGTAACTTCAAAATCAGTTAAATATTTTGCAAATGTGAATAATTTCAAAAACTCATCTATAAATACAAATTCTTGAAAATATTGAGTTTTTATATTTAACATTCAAGGTAACTTTTTACTATTGATCCCAAGTGTGGCAAAAGGCAGAGTGTTTATCAGGAAAGTCTGGGGAATCTTATTTTCTGTTATCCAGGGTCAAATGCCTGTATAAGTATTACAACCTAGAATCTCTCTTTCCCCTCCTATGTCAGGAAAACTTCACAAGTCATCAAGTTTTTCAGGGCTATATCCTCCTAGATTCTTTTGTCAGTTAATAAAGGTGAAATAGGAATATGAAGGACTGTAGAGAAACATACTGTCAAAGTCTACCTCCACTTTTTTTTCCCAAGATATTTGTTTTTTTTTAATTGACATATAACACCATACACATTTTAGATATGCAACACAATGGTTTGATATTTGTATATATTGCAACATTTTTCACCACAGTTATTCTAGTGTTAATTTACTAGTGTGATCCATCATCACACACTGCTTCAAATTTTTCTTGTGGTGAGTACTTCGAGATCTCTCTCTTAGCAACTTTCAGGTATACAATACACTATTATTAACTATAGTCACCACACTCTGTATTATATCCCCGTGACTTATTTATAACTGGAAATCTGTATCCACTTCACCCATTCTGGCTCCCCCACCCAAACCCTGCCTCTGGAAACCACCAAACTGTTCTCTGTGTTTATATTTGTTCTTTGTGGTTATTGGTTTTTGATTCCTCATTTAAGTGAGCTCATATAGCATTTGTCTTTATCTGACTTATTTCGCATAGTATAATGCCCTCAAGGTTCATTCAAGCTATCACAGAGAGCAAGATTTCTTCATGGTAAATTCATAAATAATACATTAAGAGTACTTGTATAATCCTGAGAATAATGTTGGTTAGCTCCACACCCTTCTCACCCTTCATGGTGAACAAACTGTTGATAGTGGTGTAATTTGTGTAATTTACTCTTTAATTGTTCCCTGTCTGTTTACTTGACACCATTTTCCTACCTGCCCCTGCCTCCCTGGACCCAATTTCCCAATGTCCAGTGCAACAGGCCTGAGAGGTGGGGCATGGAACAGTTGCTATACTTTGGCAAAAACCATACCGATTATATAAAAATAAAACCGGAGTGAAGCAAATACAATTTTTGCTAGAGAAACTGTAAAATATATCGGTTTTTAAATCAGAAAAGCAATGCAATGACTAAATTTTGTGGATTTTAATGATTCACAATTGCTTACTATTTCTTTCCTTGGCCATTTCAGTTTATGTGAGAAAAATTATTTTAAGAAATGAATATATATCACTGTTTGTAAAAATATGATGCAAATCTATCCAAAATGCTATCCAACATGAAAAAATAAAGAGACACTAATAAAACTTAATTAAATCATTCAATATTTAAAATGAATTTTTAACTCTAGCTTATATAGTGGTTCCCTTTTATCTAGTTGAAGCCCTATGATAAAGTCTATACATAAAGAAAATTCAAAGGAAAAATCAATCTATTTAATGTATTCCTCTCAATCAAAAATTCAATTTCCTTTATCCTTCCTAAATTTAAATCACCTCAGAACACTACATCTCTATTTACATTTTGCTCATATCAGAAAACACATAATAAAATAGGGTTACAAATGCATCACTTGTAAAGTAGTTGCATCTTTAAATATAACTCATACATTTCACATGTTTCATTTCATTTCACTAATAATGTATAATAAATTGTCCAATTTAGAATGAATGTCAAATATATGGTAGATGAGATCATGGATATTTATGAACTCCATTTTTAACATCATTCACAACCAACTATATAGATATATATGACTTCAATATCCTTCAGAAATTATTTCTTACAGTGAGACATAGGAATTTTACTTTGTATACAAGACAGAATTAGAACATAATTATCTTCTTTGGTGAAAATGCAATATATTACCATATTACTACATGGAATTGTACACATCTATAAGGTAACCTCATCTCTTATACCACATATATTAAAATGCAAAAAAATTAATAAATAATATAAGTAATGAAACACATCACAGAATACATAGGATATTCGTGGGTTGCTTTACCCTAACTAAATAAGGGTGGAAAACTGAGTATTTCCTCATTTCTTGGCATATTCCCTGTGGCTCAGCTGGTAAAGAATCCGCCAGCATTGTGGGGGACCTGGATTCGATCCCTAGGTGTGGAAGATTCCCTGGAGAAGGGAACAGCTACCCACTCCAGTATTCTGTCCTAGAGAATACAGTCCATGGGGTCAAAAGAGTCAGAGATGACTGAGCGGCTTTCACTTTCATTTTTCACCACTGGGACAAAGGGCAGAGGGTTTATCAGTAAAATCTGGGGAGTTATTTTCTGCTTTCTAAAGTCAAATGCCTGATGAATATTAAAATACTTAGACTCTCTTCCTTTTCTCTCTTCTTGTCAGTAAAATTTCTCAAGTCATCATGTTATTCAGACTATGTGGGCATAGACTATTAGGTCGATGAATATAGGTGAAATAAGACCATAAGGAACATAGGAATGCATATGATCAAAGTCTCTCTCCTTTTTTTTCATGGTGTATTTTTTAGATTGAGGTATTAATATAATTGACATATAGCATCATACATGTTTTAGACGTACAACACAATGATTTGGTATCTGTATACACTGCAAATAGGGGCTTCCCTGGTGGCTCAGATGGAAAATAATCACCACAGTAAATCTAGTTAACATCCATCAGCACACATCGTTATGATTTCTTTCTTGTGGTGAGAACTTTTAAGATCTAAAGTCTTTGCAACTTTCAAGTGTGTGATACACTATTATTAGCTAGAGTCAGCACGCTCTGTGTTCCATCCCCATGACTTATACGTAGCTGTACATTTGGACCTTTGAACCCACTTCACCCATGCTGGCTGCCCACTCAAACCCCGCGTCTGGAAACCACCAATCTGTTCTCTGTGTTTATGTTTCTTCATCGTGGTTGTGTGATTCCACGTTTAAGTGTGATCATGTAGCATTTGTCTGACTTATTTCATATAGCATAATGCACTCAAGATTCATTCATGTTATTGCAAACAGCAAGATTTCTTTTTTTTTAAAGTTTTATTTATTTTTTTTCTCTCTCTTTCACTTTTTTTTTTTTAAATTTATTTTATTGGAGGCAAATTACCTTACATTAATATATTGGTTGGTTTTGCCATACATTGACATGAATCCGCCCCGGGTGTACATGTGTTCCCTTTCTTGAACCCCCCTCCCACCTCCCTCTTCGCCATATCCTCCCTCCATGTCATCCCCGTGCACCAGCCCCAGGCATCCTGTATCATGCGTCGAACCTGGACTGGTCACTTATGATAATATACATGCTACAATGCCGTTCTCCCCAATCATCCCACCTTCACCTTCTCCCACAGAGTCCCAAAGACTGTTCTATATGCCTATGTCTCTTTTGCAGTCTCGTATACAGGGTTCAGGTTACTATCTTTCTAAATTCCATATATATGCGTTAGGATACAGTATTCATGTTTTTCTTTCTGGCTTACTTCACTCTGTATAATTGTCTCCAGTTTCATCCACCTCATTAAAACTGATTCAAATGCATTCTTTTTGATGGCTGAAAAATACTCCATTGTGTATATGTACCAAAGCTTTCTTATCCATTCGTCTGCAGATGGACATCTAGGTTGCTTCCATGTCCTGGCTATTATAAACAGTGCTGCAATGAACATTGGAGTACATGTGTCTCTTTCAATTCTGGTTTCCTCGGTGTGTATGCCCAGGAGGGCGATTGCTGGATTATATGGCAGTTCTATTTCCAGTTTTTTGAGGAATCTCCACCCTGTTCTCCATAGTGGCTGAACTAGTTTGCATTCCCACCAACAGTGTAAGAGGGTTCCTTTCTCTCCACATCCTCTCCAGCATTTATTGCATGTAGACTTTTGGGTAGCAGTCATTCTGACTGGTGTGAAATGGTATCTCATTGTGGTTTTGGTTTGCATTTCTCTGATTATGAGGGATGTTGAGCATTTTTTCATGTGTTTGTTAGCCATCTTTATGTCTTCTTTGGAGAAATGTCTGTTTAGTTCTTTGGCCCATTTTTTGATTGGGTCACTTAGTTTTCTGGAATTGAGCTGTAGGAGCTGCTTGTATATTTTGGAGATTAATCCTTTATCCGTTGCTTCATTTGCAATTATTTTCTCCCATTCTGAAGGCTGTCTTTTCACCTTACTTATAGTTTCCTTTGCTGTGCAGAAGCTTTTGATTTTAATTAGGTCCCATTTGTTTATTTTTGCTTTTATTTCCAATATTCTGGGAGGTGGGTCATGGAGGATCCTGCTGTGATTTATGTCAGAGAGTGTTTTGCCTACGTTCTCCTCTGGGAGTTTTATAGTATCTGGTCTTACATTTAACTCTCTAATCCATTTTGAGTTTATTTTGCTGTATGGTGTTAGGAAGTGTTCTAGTTTCATTCTTTTACAAGTGGCTGACCAGTTTTCCCAGCAATACTTGTTAAAGAGACTGTCTTTTGTCCATTTTATATTCTTGCCTCCTTTGTCGAAGATAAGCTGTCCATAGGTGTGTGGATTTATCTCTGGGCTTTCTATTTTGTTCCATTGATCTATATTTCTGTCTTTATGCCAGTACCATACTGTCTTGATGACTGTGGCTTTGTAGTAGAGCCTTAAGTCTGGCAGGTTAATTACTCCAGTTCCATTTTTCTTCTTCAAGATTGCTTTGGCTATTCGAGGTTTTTTGTATTTCCATTCAAATTGTGAGATCATTTGTTCTAGTTCTGTGAAAAATATCGTTGGTAGCTTGATAGGGATTGCATTGAATGTATAAATTACTTTGGGTAGTATACTCATTTTTACAATATTTATTCTTCCAATCCACGAACATGGTATATTTCTCCATCTATTAGTGTCCTCTTTGATTACTTTCAGTAGTGTTTTATAGTTTTCTATGTACAAATCTTTTGTTTCCTTAGGTAGATATATTCCTAAGTATTTAATTCTTTTCGTTGCAACAGTGAATGGAATAGTTTCCTTAATTTCTCTATTTTCTCATTGTTAGTGTATAGAAATGCAAGGGATTTCTGTGTGTTGATTTTATATTCTGCAACTTTACTGTATTCATTGATTAGCTCTAGTAGTTTTCTGGTAGAGTCTTTAGGGTTTTCTGTGTAGAGGATCATGTCATCAGCGAACAGTGAAAGTTTTACTTCTTCTTTTCCAATTTGTATTCCTTTTATGTCTTTTTCTGCTCTGATTGCTGTAGCCAAAACTTCCAGAACTATGTTGAATAGTAGTGGTGAGAGTGGGCACCCTTGTCTTGTTCCTGACTTTAGGGGAAATGTTTTCAGTTTTTCACCATTGAGGATAATGTTTGCTGTGGGTTTGTTGTATATAGCTTTTATTATGTTGAGATATGTCCCTTCTATTCCCACTTTCTGGAGAGTTTTTATCATAAATGGATGTTGTATTTTGTCAAAGGCTTTCTCTGCATCTATTGAGATAATCATATGATTTTTATTTTTCAGTTTGTTAATGTTTTGTATTATGTTGATTGATTTGCGGATATTGAAGAATCCTTGCATTCCTGGGATAAAGCCCACTTGGTCATGATGTATGATCTCCTTAATGTGTTTTTGGATTCTGATTGCTAGAATTTTGTTAAGGATTTTTGCATCTATGTTCATCAGTGATATTGGCCTGTAGTTTTCTTTTTTTGTGGGATCTTTACCAGGTTTTGGGATTAGGGTGATGGTGGCCTCATAGAATGAGTTTGGAAGTTTCCCTTCCTCAGCAATTTTCTGGAAGAGTTTGAGTAGAATAGATGTTAGCTCTTCTCTAAATTTTTGGTAGAATTCAGCTGTGAAGCCGTCTGGAACTGGGCTTTTGTTTGCTGGAAGATTTCCGATTACTTCCTCCATTTCCGTGCTTGTGATGGGTCTGTTCAAATTTTCTATTTCTTCCTGGTTCAGTTTTGGCAAGGTGTACTTTTCTAGGAATTTGTCCATTTCTTCCAAGTTATTCATTTTATTGCCATATAATTGCTGATAGTATTCTCTAATAATCCTTTGTATTTCTGTGTTGTCAGTTGTGATCTCTCCATTTTTATTTCTAATTTTATTGATTTGGTTCTTCTCCCTTTGTTTCTTGATGAGTCTGGCTAGTGGTTTGTCAATTTTATTTACCTTCTCAAAGAACCAGCTTTTGGCTTTGTTGATTTTTCCTATGGTCTCTTTTGTTTCTTTTGCATTTATCTCTGCCCTAATTTTTACGATTTCTTTCCTTCTGCTAACCCTGGGGTTCTTCATTTCTTCTTTTTCTAGTTTCTTTAGATGTAGAGTTAGGTGATTTAGTTGACTTTTTTCTTGTTTCTTGAGGTGTGCCTGTATTGCTATGAACTTCCCCCTTAGCACTGCTTTTACAGTGTCCCAGAGGTTTTGGGTTGTTGTGTTTTCATTTTCATTCATTTCTATGCATATTTTGATTTCTCTTTTGATTTCTTCTATGATTTGTTCATTATTCAGCAGCGTGTTGTTCAGCCTCCATATGTTGGCATTTTTAATAGTTTTTCTCCCATAATTGAGATCTAATCTTACTGCATTGTGGTCAGAAAAGATGCTTGGAATGATTTCAATTTTTTTGAATTTACCAAGGCTAGATTTATGGCCCAGGATGTGATCTATCCTGGAAAAGGTTCTGTGTATGCTTGAGAAAAAGGTGAAATTCATTGTTTTGGGGTGAAATGTCCTATAGATATCTATTAGGTCTAACTGCTCTATTGTATCATTTAAAGTTTGTGTTTCCTTGTTAATTTTCTGTTTAGTTGATCTATCCATAGATGTAAGTGGGGTATTAAAGTCTCCCACTATTATTGTGTTATTGTTAATTTCCCCTTTCATACTTGTTAGTAATTGTCTTACATATTACGGTGCTCCTATGTTGGGTGCATAAATATTTAGAATTGTTATATCTTCTTCTTGGATTGATCCTTTGATCATTATGTAGTTTCCTTCTTTGTCTCTTTTCACAGCCTTTGTTTTAAAATCTATTTTATCTGATATGAGTATTGCTACTCCTGCTTTCTTTTGGTCTCTATATGCATGGAATATCTTTTTCCAGCCCTTCACTTTCAGTCTGTATGTGTCCCTCGATTTAAGGTGGGTCTCTTGTAGACAACATATATGGGGGTCTTGTTTTTGTATCCATTCAGCCAGCCTTTGTCTTTTGGTTGGGGCATTCAACCCATTTACGTTTAAGGTGATTATTGATAAGTATGATCCCGTTGCCATTTTCTTTATTGTTTTGGTTTCGAGTTTATATACCCTTTCTGTGTTTCCAGTCTAGAGAAGATCGTTTAGTATTTGTTGGAGAGCTGGCTTGGTGATGCTGAATTCTCTCAGCTTTTGCTTGTCTGTAAAGCTTTTGATTTTTCCTTCATATTTGAATGAGATCCTTGCTGGGTACAGTAATCTGGGCTGTAGGTTATTTTCTTTCATCACTTTAAGTATGTCTTGCCATTCCCTCCTGGCCTGTAGAGTTTCTGCTGAAAGATCTGCCGTTATCCTTATGGGGATCCCCTTGTGTGTTATTTGTTGTTTTTCCCTTGCTGCTTTTAATATTTTTTCTTTGTGTTTGATCTTTGTTAATTTGATTAATATGTCCCTTGGGGTATTTCGCCTTGGGTTTATCCTGTTAGGGATTCTGTGTTTCTTGGACTTGGGTGATTATTTCCTTCCCCATTTTAGGGAAATTTTCAACTATTATCTCCTCAAGTATTCTCTCATGGTCTTTCTTTTTGTCTTCTTCTTCTGGGACTCCTATGATTCGAATGTTGGGGTGTTTAATATTGTCCCATATGTCTCTAATATTGTCCTCATTTTTTAAAATTCTTTTTTCTTTTTCCATCTCTGTTTCATTTATTTCTACAATTCTATCTTCTAGTTCACTTATCCTGTCTTCTGCCTCCGTTATTCTACTGTTTGTGCCCTCGAGATTGTTTCTGATCTCATCTATTGTATTATTCATTGTATATTGACTCTTTTTTATTTCCTCAAATTCCTAATTGAACATTTCTTCCATCTTCTCAATCCTTTTCTCCAGTTTATTTATCTGTAACTCCATTTTGCTTTCCAGATTTTGAATCATTTTCACTATTAAAATTCGAAAATCTGTATCAGGTAGGTTCCCTATATCTTCCTCTTTTGTTTGTGTTGGTGGGCATTTATCCTGTTCCTTTACTTGTTGGGTATTTCTCTGCCTCTTCATCTTGCTTATATTGCAGTGTTCGGGGTGGCCTTTCCGTCTTCTGACAGTTTGTGGAGTTCTCTTTATTATGTAGTTACCTCGTTGTGTGTGGGGTTGGATGGGTGACTTGTCAAGGTTCCCTGGTTAGGGAAGCTTGAGTTGATGTTCTGGTGGGTGGAGCTGGATTTCTTCTCTCTGGAGTGCAATGAAGTGTCCAGTAATGAGTTTGAGATGTCAGTGGGTTTGGGGTGGCTTTGGGCAGCCTGTATATTGAAGCTCAGTGCTATTCTCCTGTGTTGCTGGATAGCTTGCGTAGTATGTCTTTCACTGAAACTTGTTGACACTTGGGTGGTGCCTGGTTTCAGTGTATGTATGGAGGCATTTGATGAGTACCTATCAATTAATGTTCTCTGGAACAGGAGATCTCTGGTGTTCTCAGGATTTGGCCTTAAGCCTCTGCCTCTGGTTTTCAGTCTTATTCTTGCGGGAGGCTCAAGGCTTCTCCCTCTGTTACTTCCAAGGCAGTTCCTTGAAAAAGCTCTTCTGTTTTCTGGTCTCCTCAGTGTCTAATTCCTGTCTTGACACCAGGATGCGGTGGTGGACACTTTTTTTCTTTTTTCCCCCGGCTCTCTTATTCAGTCCTGCTATGGGGAGGGAGGAACAGCTAACAAATATCCCTGGCATCTGTGGGGAATGCTCACGGTGTCTTGGCTACACTGGGAATGCTCCTGCTCGAGGCGTGTGTGCTTTCCCTGTTTATGCTGTTTAGGCTTTAGTTTGCTCTGCTGCGAGCTGTCCACGGCTGGCACTGGGTTGCCTGCACTTCCCAGGTCTGAGCGGCTCAGGTTCAGGTCCTCGGGTACTCAACAAAGGCGCAGACTTGGCTGGGCCTGCGTTTTGTTCCTTCCCCGGTCCTAGCAGCTCAGATGACCAGGTGTTTGGCGAGCGCGGTCGCTGCGACTTATCGCCTTCCCGGTCCCTGCTGCTGGGTTTTCTGGGAGTACAACCGGCGCACTTTCTCAGGCGGATATCGACCGGCCCGAACCCAAGAAGTCCTGGCCAGCAAGGAAGCCTGCCTGCAGCTTGGCACGGGAAGCCTCTCTGGGGTCGCGGCTGCCCCCTCCCCGGCGCGGGCTCCCCTCCCCGCCCGCGTTGGCGGGGGCTGGGGGAAGGGCCGCCCATTGCCGGCTCGCTCCGCTCCTCGCCCGGTTCTGTGGGCGGGGCAAGCTTGGGGCTTTTTGCAGGTTTTCCCAGCCCTCTCGCCCTTCAGCTGCAACCTCTGCTCTGGTATCTTAAGTTCGAGCCCTCAGTTTGCCCTGGGGCGTTCAAGCAAGTCCAGTTCTCCCTCTAAGCGCACAGCCGTTCTCCCTCTAAGCACCGCCGCGGCGCCTCCCTGCCCAGCCCCCGCCTGCTAGTGAGGGGCGCGGGCGTCTGCGCTGCTTCTCTGCTGAGAGTTTCCTCTGGGCACTTAGTCTGTGAGTTTTAATTATTTATATCTTTCGTCTCCCAGTTATGCGGCCCTCTGAGGTTCCACTCGCCAGTGTTTCCAGGTGTTTGGAAACTTCTCTCTCTCTCTTTTTTTTTTTAAGCCTCCCTTCCGGGATGGAGCTCCGTCCCTCTCTCTTTTGTCTCTCTTTTTATCTTTTTATCTATTCCTACCTCCTTTCATCGACTATGGGCTGCTTTTCTGAGTGCCTGATGTCCTCTGCTGGTATTCAGAAGTTTTTTTGTGGGATTTACTCAGCGTTCAAATGTTCTTTTGTTGATTTTGTGGGGGAGAAAGTGGCCGCCCCGTCCTATTCCTCCGCCATCTTCCCGTGCTTCAGCAAGATTTCTTTATGGTTAGTCCATAACCAATACATAAATAGTATCTGCATAATCCTGATGTATAAACTTGGGGTACCTCCACACCCTACACACACTTATAGTGAATAAATAGTTGGTAGTGGTAGGTATGCCTTATTTGCTCAGTTGTGTGCTGCTCCTTGTGACTCCATGGCCTGTAGCCCATCAGCCTCCTCCATCCATGGACTTCTCAGGGAAGAATACGGAAGTGGGTTACCATGCCCTCCTGCAGGAGATCTTCCCAACTCAGGGATCGAACTCAGGTCTCCTTCATTGCAAGTGGATTCTTTAACATCTGAGCCACCAGGGAAGCCCTTCAGTTCAGTTCAGTTCAGTCGCTCAGTCGTGTTCAACTCTGCGCGACCCCATGAATCACAGCATGCCAGGCCTCCCTGTCCATCACCAACTCCTGGAAGCCCTTAGAAGATGATAAAAAAAAAAAAAGAAACAAAACAAAAAATACTTTAAATTTTAACATAAAATTGAAGATGAAAATTAAAAGTAGTTAATGATAGATTTTACATGAACGTTCTAGATTATATAACTTTCTGAAACATGTAGAAATATCAATAAGCAGGCATCTATAATTTTCAAAATACTCTTTTAAAGTATATGTTCTATTATCACAAAGATCTTAGAACCATCCATTATATAAAACTGTATCCAAAATACTGTTCCAAGAACAGAAAACAGGAAACAATATAAATGAACCTTTCCAGTCACACCAGCCCTTCCCCAAGGTAGCAGTCAAATGGAGGAAAACTGGAGTCTTGATAAACACATGGGTTCTAAACCAGGTGTGGCCAGAGGTGTAACTTATATGACTCAGGGCAGGAGATTCAACCTCTCCAGTTTTCTGTTTTCTTAAAAATCTTTATGTATTTGACAACAGTTTACTGAATGCCTCCCCAGCACCAGATTCTACATTACAGAAAGAAAATATTTGATAAATGGGACAGGTGAGGTCACTGATTTCATTAAGATTATATTCTAGCGGAAAAGACAGGTATTTGAACAAGTAATGCAAGCACTAAGAGATGGGGAAACAGGAAGGATTCACACTGTGGGAGCAGAGAGCAAGGGAACTCGGCTCCTAGTCAAAAGGGTTAGGAGTCACTGTCCAAGGAACTGACGCAGAAGTTAAAAATCTAAAAGATACATGGGAGGAAGCTGAACAAACTATAGGAAAAAACGTTCTGGGCAGAGCAAAACAAGTCAAGGAAGATAGTGCAGGATCATGGTATGTTCAGGGAACTGATCAGGCCTATTGTAGCTGGACTGGAGAGAGGAGAGGACAGGGCAGGAGTGAAGCCTAAGCCCAGGCAAGGGCCAGACTAGGAGAGACCCAGGCACAGCGGGAAGAAAGGTAGGCTCTCTTCTAGGGAAAAGGGGTAGCCATACAAGGGTTTATGGAGCAGAGACACAAATATACTTGTATTTTTAAAACAAAGTCCCGCTGAAGAAAGGAGCCAGAATTAGAGGGGCAGAAGGGGATTCCAGGGATATTAATTTGGGGACTGCGGACTGGGGACTCCACGAGATTGATGAAGCAGTTTGTGGTACAAGGTCTGGAAAGAAAAGAAATCTTTGAAAGATTTAAGTAAAAGAATGTTTAAAACTTACAACAAAGTCTAATATGTAGGAGGGATAAACAAAGCAAGAGAGAAAAAAGTTCTCTAGCTATAAAATAACTACAGATCCATCCCTGCCATATATGATCGTGTGAATAAATATATAAATGTGGCAATGTCGACTACATTAAGCATCTCTTATACTGCCTAGTGCATAGAAGAAACTAACAAAAATGAAAATGGTTATCTTAGAGGGAAATAACAATTCACACTTCTTACAAGTGATGTGAGGCTGAATTTTTTTCTGGGTCAAATCCCTTATCTTTGCACTCTACCATTGGGTGCAAAGACTGCAGTTCACCAATGCAAATGGAAAGGATGTGGCAGGAGGTTGTACGTGGAAAGTGTCTCTCCACTGTGTCCTCCAGATTATGAATGCTCCACTTTTACATGCTGGCAGCCAATAAAAAATGTTATTTGAGAATATATCAATCAGTTTGGTGACATTTTTCTCTTAAATTTATAAAGACGATCAAAACCATGATCTTGTTTCTGTTCTTTTCCAGGGAGTCTGTTTTTACTCCTATGGATTATACCTTTCTGATGAAACCCTTTGGGATGGAATAAAATCTTGAGACTCTGCAGTTTGCACCTCCAATGGCCAAGACAAAGTTCTTGGCTTGGGTGCTATAGAACTGCTGTTGACCCACACACAAGGTACGCATAGATGGAGATGGCCACACACAGACCTCTCTGGTGGGCAGGGCACAGGTGAACCATCCCACAACAGAAGAAGCCTGTTTTACTTCCCTAACTATAGACACAGACCATCACTATCACCAAGGAGGAGGGTGGTGTTGCTGTACTATAGGTCAACACGCATACATTTAGACGTCATATCTACAAGGATGCAGTTCTAACAAAAGAACGGGAGTTGAACAGCCTTTTTTTCTGTATTTGTAAGACCTCCATATTTATACAGAATTATTTTCTCAGAATATTCTGAAAGACAGGGGAGTCTGCATGCTACAGTCTGTAGAGTTGCTAATAGTTGGCCATGATTTAAAACTGAATAACAACTACTCTAAATATTCTATTGTGCCATTACAATGGAGCTGTATCTTACTCAGGAATTAAATAAGTGGGGAAAATTTGTATGGAGAAAAACTTACTCTTGAACATTCTTTAAATCGCCTACAAAGAATGATATATATGGTTTTGTACGTACTTGTGGTCTTGCAATAAGCCTAACATGGTCAGGCCTTCTCAAGCATTTAGAGAAATTCCTACCTCTTTAGTGGAGAAACCAGATGAAACACTAGGCCTCAATTTAATGGTTAGTTTTTAAAAATAAATGATTGTCTGAATTCTGCTTTTTTAAAAAAAATATATATATACAATGTTTAAAGGTTGCTTTCTACTTGCATTAACTACAAAACGTTGGCTACATTATCCATTTGTACAAAACATCCTTCAGCCTTTCTTATATCCAGTAGTTTGTACACTTCCTAGCACTAAATAACCCCTAACCCACTACTAACCACTAGTTCATTCTCCACATCTGTGAGTCTACTTTTCTGGTTTTTTTTCTCAAGCACATGTTAGTTGAGCAAGTTAAAGCTATTCTACTCTACTGCATAAAAAGAAAAGTACTTTTCTAAATCTGTTTTCAAAGTCAGCACTCAAAGGCCTATTCTAATTTTTAAAATCAACTTTCAAGAATAACTTGAATCAGTTTATTGTCTAATTTAAATAATAAATTACCTAACTTTTTTGCAATGTCATTTGAAACAGTAAAACATTATTGGCCTAATTCGTCATGCTTTTGACGAACTGGAATATTAAATGTGCAGAAAAGAGGCGGGAGTAACGTAAGATTTCCCACCTCTTTTCTCACTCATATATGTACATTAATCCAAACGAATCCCAATGTCTTGTTCTTCTAGCCTTTTATTCATTCTCATTTAATTTTAGACCTGAAAAGCAAGTCCAAGATTATCTGACATGCCAGATACCTTCTCTTTGCCCTTCTGGATTTACTTTCTTCCTTCTTCACCATGTTTATGGCCTCTGTGGATGGCCTAGGGACCACATCAATAGGCCCCCTTACTCTCTGTCTTCCTGTTGGGATCAACAAATGGGAAGCCCTGGCAGCAGATGGATGGAAGGAAACAGAAGGAGATCAGTGAACTTATTCCCCTGGCTCCCTCCTCTTAAATTATCTCAAATACATTCACTGTTTCTTCAAGGTGTCTTCCTCTGCAAAACTCTGTTTAAGTTCCACAGATGCTCCCTTCTCCCATTTCTTTGGATCTAGACTGATAACCACTCATTTAATAGCACCCAACTCCCATAACTTGATAACACTCCTGAAATATTTTCATTTCTGTGTACTGTCTGTTTGATTTCTAAATGCTACAATTTAATTTTACACATGAAAACACTGAATCTGAAAAACTCGACTGTCATGTTCAAGGTAACACAACTACTAGCCAGCCAGTGAATGATGGTGGGAAGAAACTAGAACATTCCATCTCCAGGAAGAGAAGCTTCTGTGAGGAAAATTAAACAGATAAAAAGACGGAGATGTTCTTTGGACCACAGAGCAGGGAACATCAGTGGGACTGAGTTGGAGAATGGGAGGAGGAAGAGTCTAACCTTTATTATCAGGAATGTATCTCTTTTCTCCATCCCTCTCCTTAGCTCCAGGTTGACAGGCAGGTTGTCCCCACTGGACAAAAATGCAACTACCAGAAGCTGTAGCTTTACTCACCCCAAAAGTTTTAGCAAAGTCCCAGAGGCAAGTATAGTTAAGTTAGCCCTACTCACAAGCCCAACATGAACAAATTAGGTGAATCCTGAGTGCTCAGATCAAGACAGGTGGCCATCCCTGGAGTGAGGAAATAGGGTCAGCCCTACCACTAAAACAGACTCAGGTGGGGAATAGATGATTTCTAAGAGAAAGAGACGGCAGAAAGCAGAGGAAAGAAACATTCCCTAGAAATAGGAGTAGAAGGTTTGTAGAACCAACAGACAACTGGTATACCAAAGCAAGAACAAAATCAGTTATCTGAGCCTAATTCAATTTATGTTTCACTATGACACATACAGAAACCAAATAATCTGACCTAACCTAAATCTTATTCCATGGAACCTAAAGAAAATAATCAAACTTTGCATACCGATGATCAACATTAGTCTTATAGTTACAAGTCACAGAGAATTATCACATATATTATCTCATTTAATTCAGTTATTCCAGATTTAGAATTCCATATACTTTCCCTGTGGCCATTTTCAAGGTCAGACAAATGTTTGTGAACTTTGAGAATCCAAAGATTATTTATAAATGCTTCAATGGTGTTCACATGTGGTTAAGAAACTACAGTGTAAACATTTCAGAAGAACTCATGGTTGTCAGTTTTATTGTGTGAAGAATCAGTGTGGAAATTCAGCCAGAGACCCATTAGGGTATATTTCTGGGTCAAAGGCCAAAGTTTTTGGAATGGTCATGTCTTCTTTTCTACAATCTGCATTTTGCACAGGCCCCAGGGGGGTAAATCTAATACTAAATGCATAGCTTCCACACTCCCTGTGAAATCCACTGACCAAGGCTTTTGCCATAATATTACAGAAAAGCATGGATATATATGTTTACTTACCCAGAATGCATGGTTAGTATAAAAATCTCGAGCAAATGATCAAGAGGCCAAAGCTGGCAGACTCTCATGACGGTTTTGAGGCAAACTATGGGTTTCCTCTGGTGAAATTTAGAGGTCAGAAAATACATGAAGTTAATCCCATGATGAAGTATTTAATGAACTTGGGGAGAAAACAAACTTGGTGTGCTTCCACTCAATTAGAGTGAAAACTAGAACTTGATTCAGAAGGTTAAGAGGAAAGACCAAACACAATAGCATGAAAGAATGAATTTGTTTTGCCCTTTCTTGATACAGGTAAAAAGTACCTAATACAAATAACCTTCACAATTTATATATATATATATATATACATATAATCATATTTAAGTTTATATTCATAAATTATATCTGTATATAAAACAGTAAATAAAATTGCATATATACAGTTTCAGACATTTTTAAAATTTCTCAGTTATGACAACAGATGGATTGAAGATTCACAAAATTTGCAACTGAAAGTCACATCATGTGATATATTCAAATGTACTTTTCTAAATGGTGATGGCAACCACGGGTCAGCCCCAGTTGGCAGACATGAGGTCAGTAATCCCCATGTCAGAGTTTATTTGGTGCTGCTAGTTAGAAAAACTGAAGTTGATAAGTCTGTCAAAGCTCAAAACTATTTTCAGTGCATTTCAAATCAGAGGCAGGTGGAAACGCCCACTCTCTAGAGGAACTGTCAGAGAAAACTGGTGACAGATGTGATATGAGGACAGGAAAGAAGTCAGTAAGCAAAAGGTGACTCTAAAATCTTGAGCCTCTAGCTGTGTATTCACTCAACTGTGCTTACAGAGCCCTTTGCTTTTCTACTCACTACAAAATAGTAGGAAAGAAAACAGCTCAAGTCAGCCTGCTTTCTTACACCAGTCAGTCACTGAGCAATACAAGAAGGAACCATTTCATGGGATGCAATTTCATTCTGCAAAGTGTTGGGAAGTTCCCCTTAGTCTATAAACTGTGTCTAAGGGGATTAACTAAAAATAAATTCAAAAGAACCTGATCAAAATCTCTGAAGCACTTTCGGAGTTTAAGTAGAAATGAAATGCAGGTCTGATAACCAAGATTCAGTCACAGATGAGTCAGATCCAGAACCAGTTTAGACAAATACTGTGTATCATATCGGCTTAGTCTGGAGTCTCCCCATTTTCCAAACAAATGACTGTGTAGTATCATTTAAGATCCACAATTCAGTTTTCATCTCAGTCTACATATGAACTTTGACAGCACTGTGTTGGAAAGAGCATGCAAAGAAGTAGATTTATCAGAGGTTGAGAAGCAAAATAAGAGCTACTGTTGTGGAAGGAAAAATATTACCTTGCCTAAGCACTAGACATAATGTCTAATGGGTTAAGGCAAAGTTAAGGACCAGATCAGACCTCAGGATTCAATCTCTGAGTCTCCAGTATTGAGCTTTGCATTCTAAACATAGACTTTCACAATATTATAGTTCACCATCATCATTTCAAGAAAGAATATGGGGAAAGAAAGAGTTGTCAGGAGAGTTAATTTTCATCACAATATGGTTAATATTTAGTTTCTAGCAAATCAGAATGTATGCAAAGTACATATGTCAAGTAAGCACCGATATATTACGCTAAAACATTTGGATGCATAGATGCACACAGAAGACTTTTTCTACAGTTATCATAAAGCATGTAGAACATGCAAAGAAAAAAATAAAGAGCCCTATCTGAAAATGTTGTGTAAAGATACAATTATACTATACTTAGGAGAATGACTGACACCCAAACATGGGTAATCAACAAATATTATAACAAGAACAGAAAAAAATCCTATGAATACAACTAATTTTCTGGGACTAAATGCATCTAAAGGGCTAATCCACATTATCTCTGTTTCTCATTTTATATTCTTCCCTAAAATGTTATTCCTTTAATAAAGTGTAACTAATTTGCATTCCAAAAGTGTGAGATGGATAAAAGTTTGTCACTCTTGTAATCTAAGTATACACGATTTTCACAAGTACAGGGAATTAATAAGCAGATTGACCTACACCCAGAGTCCTTGGTGGCCCATCACTAGCAGTAAAGGGATAGTTGATATTTCATGTCAGTTACAAATAGAATTAGGCAGAGAAAGCTTATACACCCTGTTCTCATTTTCTCCATTTTCTTTTGAAATTGAGAACACACTTGAGTCACTTTGAAGTGATATAATTGACTTGCATAACATTTTTTATTTTTTTGCTGTGCAATGTGAATGTGCAGTTTTCAAATATCAAGGCTTTGATCTGAGTTGCTCTACCAGAACACTCTATAGAGGCTGGAAACCATTTTTATATAAGGGTTTGCTATGCTGAGAGGAAGACTACTCTAGCTTGGAAGAAGTTGGAAATATCCCATCTGAAAGCTCTTTTCAGTGTCCTCAGCCTAAACACTTTACTGAGAGAGGTCAAAAGTCACCAACTGCTAAAACAAAACCCAAATTGTGCAGTGCTTCCACAAGGAAGCTAAGCTAAGTGGAAACTAAGAGGTCGCCAACTGGACTCCTGGATGCAGCAAGGGTCAAACAGTAAAAATGACCTTAAAAAGCAACAGGCATATTCTCCTATGCTATTGATTTTAACAAGTTGTCCAATAAGTTTAGAAGACTAGCTTCTTAGGTATCAATGTAGAAACTATACTGAATTGTTCAAGAAGGAAGATGGAGTGGTAGCAGTAGTGGTGTGGTCAGTCCAAAATTTGAACTCTCAAAGCAGCCAGCCTGCAAACTACTAAGCACCAGATGTTTTTATAAACCTGAAGGTCCATAAATCTTTCCTTTAGTTTCCAAAAAAAAAGGGGGGGGGTTATTTTCTTTGTGGGATTGGTGAAAATTTTTGCCATTGGGTATCTGACTCTCCCCTCAGTCCCTAATAGCTTTTTAAGTTTTCTTGCTCTGCGTGCAGGAGACAAGCAGAGCAGAGCAGAGGCCAAGAGAAAGCTCAGAGCATAGCATCATCTGGCAGCTGTCTTGAGGGCTGAAGACAGCTTGAGAGAAGGCTGAGCTTCTATTTCTCAGTCTTCATTGCCTCACTGTCATCATCACAAAGTATGAAGTTTTAACATTTTAAAAATTCATGGACTGAGTTTACAGATTCCTCCTTCAATTGGAAAAGTAATACATATTTCTGATTTTCAATTGCAACTCCAAATCTCCAGTTTTCAAATCATATTCAGTAGTGGCCAGAAAGAGGGAAAGATGTGGGAAAGACTTCCCTGATTTTGTTATTTAGTCACTAATTTGTGCCTGATTCTTTTTCAACCCTATGGACCATAACCAACCAGGCTCCTCTGTCCATGGGATTTCCCTGGCATGAATACTGGAGTGGGTTGCCATTTCCTTGTCCAGGGGATCTTCACCAATCAGGATATCGAACCTGGGTCTCCTGCATTGGCAGGTGGGTTCTTTACTGCTGAACCAGCAGTGTAACTTTAATCTGTAACGGAGTCAACTTTATCCCTACAACTTTTAATGTATGTGTTTGAGCTATCCATTTCCCACATCCTACCCGGTAGAACATGCAGGAAGAGTACAGAAAATTGGAGGGAAAGAGGGGCAGACCAAAGAGCAATTGGCGGCCACAGTGCAAATCGGTTCATTTCACATGTCAAGGTCTGTGTACATACCTGTGTGCGGAGCATCTATGTGCCAAATTTGTCAGGATGAGATTCAATCAGGCAAGAGTCTGCAAAACATATGAGGCTTTGATTTTGCTGCAAAAATTAGTGAATCAAAAAAGGGCAACTGTTCTTGGCAGACCCACCTATCTTACATAGTTTGGCCACTGAAATACCTAAGCATCCCATTATTTCATGTTCTTACATCCATCTCCTGCTCTATTCAACCCTTCATTACACATCACTTTCACTTCCTTCCTCCCCAGATTTCTTTCTTCCCTAAGTGCATGAAACCCTTGTCTCCTTGTTTATCACAATGAGACAAAGACCAGAATGGATATAAAAATTGCTTTGTAAATTATGAAGCTTGAAACAATTTCAATCATGATTATTTATTCATATGCCAAAATATACAAAAGATAGAGTGTAAAGGAAGACATGAGAAATGCTAAATGCTGAAGATGGCTTTCCTTTAGGAATTTATGTTCAAGATCATTTAATAACCATATCAAGTGCATTCAAAATTATTAGATGAGAGAGGTTTCAAATTCCATGGAAAATGGAAAACAAAACATGGAATGACTTCAAGCTTCAAGGTACATATAATAGGAAATTTCAACAATCTGGGCTGTTGAGTCCTAGGGTGGATCATTAAAGGAGACTTGTGGACTGACTTCCCAGGAATTGTATAAGGAGCAGAATGGTCACCATCTGATGTGGTTCCCACTCTGTAACCAAGCAAAAGGACTGAGAGAAATCAGCTCACCCCAATCCTCTTTTCTAGTTCCAAAATTTGATCAAAGCATTAATTTTTTAAAACTCTTATGCAAAGTCCGCATAACTTTAATAACAAACACTCACATTTAAAAATGTAAAATTTCCTACAGAAAGGAAAAGTAGTCAAAAATTCCAGCTATTATGGTAACAAATAATAAAAATAGGTCTTTTCAAATGCAACACATGGACATTTTAACAGCAACCATTTCAAATAAGACTTCTGTTTATAAGACACCCCCAGGGGTTCAAAAATCAGAGGTGGTGATAGCAACACAAGAGCAAGTATCTCAGTTTTTGCGTGTAGCCCCACAAAGGCTTTATGATCTGAAGAGTCCAGAAGAAATAATGTATTTCAGCCACATAAAAATGTCAAACCTTTCAGTGACTGGTCATTATAAACACTGTCACAGACCTTCCATACCAAAGTTAATGACATCCTTGTTAGAAGATCCTTCAGCTACCCTTTATGTATATCTTTATGAACATATTGATGTCTATGTATTCATATTTGTTGAATATTTTTAAGAAAATGAAGGAGGAATGTAAAAATTCTCTTCTGATTTGAAGGTTTTGTGTGGGATTTTCACATTTTTTATTCACATTTTACTCTGCAAAGAAGAGAATTAGGGCGACAAGATCAGTCTAAATTTTTATCTTCAGTCACTGGAAAATGGGCAACTGACTTTCCTTTGCATGCCAGTCATTTATTATGTGCGGGGTCTGTGTGTGTGTGTGTGTGTGTGTGTGTGTGTCTGTGATGGGCATATGTATGCAAGCATAAGACAGCCACTGCTGCTCAAGCAGCCTGAAAAATTTCATACACCACCGATCTAGTCCTGACAAGAGGAGTCCAGCTTGGAAAACAAAACCTCTCCCTCAGAGCTACCCTCAGCCTTTTGGATCTCCCTAAAAACACAATTGATACAGGGGGAGGCTTTTATTCCACACAAGCTGTTTCAAGTGATAAGGGACTTTGTCACCTCTGGGGACTAGGCACCCAGTTATAGCATTTGCATGGAAGCTGACTTGTTAAATTTGCTCTCAAAGATAAGGAACCTACCAAAGCACTAGAAAGAGGAGAAGCAGGGTCCAGTTAAAAGTGAGGCCAGAGGCTGAGGGGCTATTCATCCACTGATAACTACTTAATTATTAATCCTTTTGCTTAAGTGATATTTAACCATCAAAAACTCTCCATTTTGCCTTTCTTAGTAGATACTGCAAAGTTTTTCTTTTTCCAACACCGACATATATAAATCAAATGACATAAATAGTGACTAGCAAGCAGAGTATTTTTTGAAACAGAATTAGCAAATAAAACTAAGATATTTAAAGTATATAACATGAGAATTTGATATATGTGTATATATTTTTAAAATTTACTTTTAATTGGAGTATAATTTCTTTACAATATGTTGGTTTCTGCTGTACAACGACATGAATCAGCCATAAGTATACATGTATCCCCTCCCTCTTGAGTCCCCCTACCACTCGCCCCATCCCACGTCTCTAGGTTGTCTCAGAGCACTGGGTAAGCTTCCTGTGCCACACAGCTTCTTCCCACTAGCAATCTATTAATACTTTACATATGGTGACGGACTATGTGTCAATGTTGCTCTCTCAATTCAACTTGCCCTCTTCCCCCATTGTATCCACAAACCTGTTCTCTGTCTGTCTCTCTTCCTGCCCTGAAAGCAGATTAACCAGTGCCATTTTTCTAGATTCCATATATACAGTAATATTCAATATTTGGTTTTCTCTTTCTCACTTACTTTACATAACAGGCTGTAGGTTCATCCACCTCAGCTCAAGTGACCCAAATTCACTTATTCTTAAGGTTAATTGAAATTACCTTGTATAGCTATACCACGACTTCTTTATCCATTCCTTTCTCAGTGCAGATCTAGATTGCTTCCATGTTCTGGCTATTGTAAATACTGTTGCAATGAATTTGGGGTACACGTGTCTGTTTGAATTATGGTTTTCTCAGGGTATGTGCCCAATAGTAGAATTTCTAGGTTAAATGGTAGTTTTGTTAGGACTTCCCTGATGGCTCAGCAGGTAAAGAATCTGACTGCAATGCAGGAGACACAGGAGATGGTTCAATCCCTAGGTCGGGAAGGTCTTCTGGAGGAGGAAAGGCATCCCACTCCACTATACTTGCCATTTCCACCCACACCTCTGCCATAGTGCTGACCCTCATTTACATATGTATTAGAAAAGACTTTCCCTTTCTATTAATTTAAGTAACATAGCTGTCATCTGACATGTTTACCTTTTATTATTTGAAGAGAACACAGGTAAGTTCCACTCTCTTAGACAGCATCAATTATAGAACTCAGTTTTATCAGTTATGGTCATCCTGGTATACATTAGATCCTCAAACCTTATAAATTTCATATGTTAAAATGTATAACCTTTAACAAACCCGTCCCTTTATCCCCCACTCTCCAAGCCTTCGCAATCCCTTACCTACACTGTTTCTGAGTTCCACTTTTTTTTCTTTTTAGATTCCTTACAATTGAGATCATACAGTAACTGTCTTTCTCTAACTTGTTTCACTTAGCATTAGGCCTTCCAATTTCAACCATGCTGTCACAAATGGAAGAATTTCTTTCTCAATGGCTAAATAAAATTCACATATATATGTGTGTATATGTGTATATATATATCAGACCACATTGTTTTAAACTCTTCACCTGCTGAAAGATATTTAGATTGTTCCTATAAAAAATTGTTTTAGGCTACTGTGAATGAACATGGGAGGACAGATTTCTCTTTGAGATAATTATTTCATTTCCTTTGAATATATATTCAGAAATGAATATATATCCAGAAGTGGGATTAATGGTCACATAACAGTTCTTTGTGAAATTTCATGAGAAACTTCCAAAAGGTATTTTTGGGAGTTGCACCAATATACATTCCTACCAATAATCCATTAAGACCTCCATGTCCTGCACATGCTCAGCCACACTTATTTCTGACTTTTAGGTAAAAGCCATTTAAACAGGAATGAGGTGGTATACGTTGTACTTGATTTGCACTCCCTGATAGTGATGTTGAGCATCTTGTCATATACTTCCTGGGCATTCTATATGTCTTCTTTGGGGGGAAAATTGTCTATTCTGTAAAAAATAGCATGCAATTTGTATACTTTATTTGAATATATAAAACTCAGTTACCTATCCATACACCAAAGCAAATTACAGAAATACAAATAATCCCATTTACAATTTAGAAATAAATTTCAGCAAGGTGTTGAAAGATCTATGTAGGAAAACATTCAAGACACTCATGAAAGAAATGTTTAAAAGACACAAAAGGAAACATATTTCATATTTATTGACTGGAAGAATTAATAATGTTAATACATCCATACTACCCAAAGCTATCTACATAGTCACTGCAGTCTCTTTCAAAATTCCAAGGCATTTTTCACAAAACAGAAAAAAAAAAATTCTACAACTTGTATAAAGCTGTTGTTCAGTTGCCAGGTCATGCCTGACTCTGTGACTCCATAGACTGCAACTCGCCAGACTTCCCTGTCCCTTACCATCTCCTAGAATTTGCCCAAGTTCACGCCCATTGAATTGATGATACCATCCAACCATCTCATCCTCTGTCACCCTCTTTTTCTTCTGCGTTCAACCTTTCCCAGCATCAGCGTCTTTTCCGATGAGTCAGCTATTCACACTACGTGGCCAAAGTATTGGAGCTTCAGCTTTAGCATCAGTCCTTCCGAAGTGTATTTGGGGTTGATTTCCTTTAAGGTTGTCTGGTTTTGATCTCCTTGGTGCCCAAGGGATTCTCGAGTCTTCTTCAGCACCACAGTTTGAAAAGATCAGTTCTTCAGCACTCTGCCTTCTTTAATGTCTGTCCAGCTCTTACATGTGTACATGACTACTGGAAAGAGCATAGTGTTGAGTGTACAGACCTCTGTCGGCAAAGTGATGTTTTTGCTTTTAACATGCTGTCTAGGTTTGTCATAGCTTTCCTACCAAGAATTAATCGTCTTCTAATTTTGTGGCTATAGTCACCAACCACAGTGATTTTAGAGCCCAAGAACAGGAAATCTGTTCCTGCTTCCACCTTTTCCCCTTCTATTTGCCGTGTAAGTGATGGGACCAGATGCCATGATCTTACCTTTTTTGATATTGAGTTTTAAGCCGGCTTTTTCACTCTCCTTACTCACCCTCATCAAGAGGCTCTTTAGTTCCTCTTTGTTTTCTGCCATTAGAGTGGTATAATTCACATATCTGAGGTTGTTGATATTTCTCCCAGCAATCTTGATTCCAGCTTTTGGGACTCATCCAGTCCAGCATTTCACATGGCATGCTCTGCATATAAGTTAAATCAGCAGGATGACAATATTCAGCCTTCACGGACTCCTTCACTAATTTTGAACCAGTTTATTGTTCCTTGTCTGCTTCTAAATATTGCTTTTTGAAATGCATACAGGTTTCTCAGAAGACGGGTAAGGTTGGTCTGGTATGCCCATCTCCTTAAGAATTTTCTACTTTGTTGTGAACAACACAGTTTGGTGAGGTCAAAGAAGGAGATGTTTTTTTTCTGGAATTCCCTTGCTTTCTCTATGTTCCAACAAATGTTGGCAATTTGGTCTCTGGTTCCTCTGCTTTTCTAAATGCAGCTTTAACATCTGGAATTTCTGAGTGCACATGATGCTGAACCCTAGCCTGGAGGATTTTGAGCATAACCTTACTAGCATTGGAGATAGGTACAACTGTTCAGTGGCTTGAACATTCTTTAGTACTGCCCTTCTTGGGAATTGGGATGAGGATTGACTTCTTCCTGTCCTCTGGCCACTGCTGGCTTTTCCAAATTTTCTGACATATTGCATGATGCACTTTCATAGCATCATCTTTTAGGATTTAAAATAGCTTTGCTGGAATTCAATCACCTCCACTAGCTTTACGGGCAGCTGTGCTTTTTAAGACCACTTAATTTCACATTCCAGAATGTCTGGCTCTGAGTGAGAAACTACACAATTGTGATTATCTTGGTCATTAAGATATTTTACTGTGTAGTTGTTCTGTGTACTTTTTCCATCTCTTCTTGGTCTAGTCTGCTATATTAAATCACAAAACACTAAAGAGTCAAAGTGATCTTGGGAAAGAAGAACAGAGTTTGAGACTAGGGTTGCTCATTTCCAATTGTATTAGAAAACTATAGTAATCAAAACAGAATGATTTGCTTCTAACATGAAAACAGACACATAGATCAACAGAGCAGACCAGAGAAGCTAGAAAGAAATGCACACCCATATATTGTCGGTTAGCTTATGAAAAAGGAGCCAAGAATATTGAGTGGGGAAAGGACAAGCTTTTCAAATATGGCACTGGGAAACCTGGATAGTCCTATGAAAAAATGAAACTGTGCCCCTGTCTTTTACCATACACAAAAATCAACTAAAAAGGGATGAAATAGTTGAACATAAGACTTTAAGCGAATATACCCCTAGGAGAAAACATTGAGGTAATCTTCTTGCCATCGGTCTCTGCAACCAGTTTTTGGGTTTCATACCAAAAGCAAAGGCAACAACTGCAAAAACAAACAAGTGAGACCATGTCAAACTCCAAACAAAGGAACATCAACAAAATCAAGTGGCAATTTACAGATTGAAGGAAGGTGTTGCCAAATCGTATATTTGATAAGGGCTTGATATCCAAAAATACATGAGACATACAACTCAAGGGCAAAAATCCCAAATAATCCAACTTTTTAATGGAGTGTAAGAAAGTAAGAGTTTCAATAAATCTGATGATTAGTCTGTAGATGAGAGACACAGCAAGGCTTTCCTTCTAGAACGACAAAAGCCTGTGCCTTCCTGGCGTTACTTTCTTCATCTGCACTCACTTGTTTGACAATTACAGTTCACAGTGTCCATTCTTCAGCCAATAGCAATCGCCCCACAGTGAGCTATGATATGTACTAAGACAGCCCCACTGGGAGGAAAAGAAAAACAACTAATATTTGCATACTTACTAATGAGATATATCAAAAGGAAGGTTATTTCCAGAGTTTACCACTCCATTGCTTTCTATATTTCATTTCAAAATTGAGCCCCCTAGTAAAGAAAATGAGTTAAGAGAACTCAATAATATAGATAGAACATCAGTTTTAAATGGGAGCATTAATGGATTATAATTTGGGCGTAATTTATTACTACTGTTGTAACTGTATTCCATTTGATTCTCGACTGCATCAGGTTAATAATTTATTATAAATATTAATACCAACAGAGGGACACATACTACTAAAGTTATAGTGAATAGAGAAAGACATAGAATATATTACTCAAGAAGTGAAAGAAAGGGAAGTTAGCAATGGTAGTAAAGTAAAGGGCAGTATTGCCTTGAGAGGAAGGAAGGTTCTCAAAGTTTCTTGAAACAGTGAGAACAAGCCAGATGTGAGGAATTAGCTTAATCTGTAAACCAGAAACTCTACCAGTAGAAATTTAAGTTCATAAAAGCATTATGATGCTAAAACCCAAAATTTAGACAGAGAATAGTGTAGGTAGGGGATACGGACATTCAAAATTCTCCATTGCTTAGTGCATCAGGCACTCAAGGACCACCCTCACTGAGGTCTTTCTCTATTGCCCAACCTACAGGTACCAGCATGGAGAAAGAGATAGCTCTACTCCACAGGCAGTTGAACCCTACTTTTATGGCCTCATGGCTCTTCTTAAGAGGCATCCCTGCAGCAGATTTCCTCCATCCCATCCCATCGGGCTGACTCCCCACGGTCAACAGGAGTCCTCACCCTGGGATCATTCCACAATCCCCATGGCTCCAGCTCCCAGCTCCCGTGGACACCAGTGGACTTACAACCCTGTCCGAGGTATGAAAGGCTGCAGCATGGCTTGTCTCTGTGGTTCTCTCTCCGTTCAGACTGTCACAGATTAGTTAGTTCACTCCCCAACCGCTTCAAATGACTCCCCCATCCCAGTGGACGGCCATGGACGCGGGGATCTCTCCCCTGCTCTTCAGCTCCCTCTCCCCCGGGTGCAGGCTGGTCCCACTTGCTCTGCCCCTTCTTTCCCCTTCCTCCTTGTCCCCTTTCCTTTGTCCTACTGAGCTCTATGGATCCGGATATTCCTTCTCAGTATTCAGGGAGTCCTGCCAGTGTTCACCTGGTCTTCTGTGAGAACTGTTGCATCTTTAGATGTTCTAGATTCATCGGTGGAGAGAGGTGTACCCCACTTCCACCTACCCGTCCATCATCTTGTCCACCCCCATTTGTGCATGTATTAGAAACGAGTCTCCCTTTGTATTAAGTAACACTGCCATCACCACACATGTTTAACTTATGCTTTTTGAGGAGAACACAGGTGAGTTCCACTGTCTTCAGTTCAGTCAGTCATTCAGTCCCGTCCCAATCTTTGTGACCCCATGGACTGGGGCAACCCAGGCTTCCCTGTCCATAACCAACTCCCAGAGCTTGTTCAACCTCATGATTCGATCCCATGATTAGATCATGATGCTCAAACTTAGATCCTCAGAACTTATTAATTTTTTATACATGAAAATATGTAACTTTTAAAAATCTTTCCTTATTTGTACTACCCTCCAGTCTTTGGCAATGATTTTCTACTCTGAGTTCCATCGTTTTTTGTTTTTTTCTTCTGAGATTCCTTATAATTCACTGACTTAGTTCACTTAGCATAATGCCCTCCAGTTTCATCCATGTAGCCACAAATGGAAGTATTTCTTTCTTTTTCTAATGGCTAAATAATATTTACCTATATATGTGACATCACATTGTTTTAATCCGTTCACCTGTTGAAAAATTGTTGTTTCTGTACCAAGGCTACTGTGAATAATGCTGCAATAAACCTGGGAACACTGATCTCTCTTTGAGACAATGATTTTATTTCCTTTGACTATGTATCAAGAAGTGGGATAATGGATCACATAACCATTCTCTTTTAAATTTATTGAGGAAACTCCACAGTATGTTTCCATGGGACTTGCACAGGTATACATTCCTACCAAGAGTGCATCAGTTCAGTTCAGTTCAGTTCAGTCGCTCAGTCGTGTCCAACTCTTTGCGACCCCATGAATCACAGCACGCCAGGCCTCCCTGTCCATCACCAACTCCCAGAGTTCACTCAAACTCATGTCCATCGAGTCGGTGATGCCATCCAGCCATCTCATTCTCTGCCGTCCCCGTCTCCTCCCACCCCCAATCCTTCCCAGCATCAGACTCTTTTCCAGTGAGTCAACTCGTCGCATGAGGTGGCCAAAGTATTGGAGTTTCAGCTTTAGCATCAGTCCTTCCAATAAACACCCAGGATTGATCTCCTATAGAATGGACTGGTTGGATCTCCTTGCAGTCCAAGGGACTCTCAAGAGTCTTCTCCAGCACCACAGTTCAAAAGCATTAATTCTTTGGCGATCAGCTTTCTTCACAGTCCAACTCTCACATCCATACACCAAGAGTGCATAAGCACTCCTTTTTCTCCACATCCTCAATAACATTTGCCATTTCTGAAACTTTTGGTACTAGCCTTTCAAACAGGTATGAAGTGATATCTCTTGTGCTTTTGATCTGGATTTCCTTTGATTACTAGTGATACTGAACATCTTGTCATATACCTCTTGATCATCTGTATGTCTTATTTGTGGGAAAATGTCTACTCTTTAAAGATGCAGCATACATTTTGTTAACTATATTCTAATATACGAAACTCAGTTGCTTACCTATATATCAACAACGAACTGCCAGAAATTGGAATAAAGAAAATAATCCCATTTACTATTGCATCACAATAAGATAAAACACTTAGAAATAAACTTAAGGAAGGTGTTGAAAGATTTTTTGCAAAACCTTTAAGACATTGAAAAGAGAAATTTAAAAAGAGTTAAAGATATGTAAAGTAAGGAAGTCTATTCAATGTGTTTCTTGAGGTAGGATTTGTATTACTATAAACTTCCCTCTTAAAACTGCTTTTGTTCCATCCTCTAGGTTTTAGATCATCATGTTTTCATTGTTCTTTGTTTCTAGGAATGTTTTGATTTCCTTTATTTCTTCAGTAACCTGTTCATTATTTTAAAAAGTGTTGTTTAATCACCATGTGTTTGTGTTTTTTAAAGTTTTTTTCTTCCCCTATAGTCGATATCTAGTCACATAGTGTTGTGGTCAGAGAAAATGCTTCATATAATTTCAATTTCCTTAAATTTACTGAGGTTTGATTTGTGACCTAAGATGAGGAAAATGTTCCATGTACACTTGAGAAGAAAGTTATTCTTCTGCATTTGGAAGGATGTGTTGAAGATATCAATTAAGTCTGTTTGCTCTAATATTTCCTTTTAATTTATGTTTCCTTATTAATTTTCTGTTTTGTTGACCTGTCCATTGGTATAGGTGTGGTGTTAACATATCTTGTTATTATTGTGTTCCTGCCAATTTCCCCTTTTATGTTTACCTTATGTATTGAGGTGCTCTTATGTTGGGTACATAAATAGTTAAAATTGTTATGTCTTTTTCTTGGACTGGTCCCTTGATCATTTGCTAGTGTCCTTCTTTATCTCTTATAAGAGTTTTGATTTTAAGGTCTATTTTTTCTGATATAAGAATCGCCAATCCGGCTTTCTTTTTTTTTTTTTTTTCCATTTGCATGGAATATCTTTTTCCTCCTGTCACTTTCAGTCTGTATGTGTCCCTAGGACTGAAGTGGGTCTCTTGTAGACAGCATATATATGGGTCTTGTTTTGTATCCATTCAGCCAGTCTGTGTCTTTTGGTAATAATGGGAGAAGATAATAGCAAATAAAACAACTGATAAAGGATTGCTTTCTAAAATACAAGCAGCTCATACGACTCAATCATCAAAAGCAAAGGCAAGAACTGCAAAATTAAACTAGTGAGTCCACATCAAACTCAAAACTTACTGCATAGAAAAGAAGCCATCAATACAATGAAATGGCAACCTATGGAATGAAAAAAAATATTTGCAAATCACATATTTGGTAAGGGCTTCATATCCAAGTATATATAAGAGACTCATGCAACTCAGTAGGAAAAGAAATCAAACAACCCAAATTATTAAATGAGCAAATGAAAAGTAAGTGTTTTGAAAAATCTGAAGATTAGCTTGTAGATGACAGACGTTGTAAGTTTTTCCTTCCAAAACAGGAGCCGGTGTCTTCCTGGTATTGCATTCTTTATCTCCAATCACCTGTGTTGTGACTGCAGTTCACAGTATACCTCCTTCACTCCATAGCAATCACCCGACACTGAGCTATATGTGCTAAGAATACCCGACTAACTCTAACAAACTAATAATTGCATACTTAATCTTGAGGCATCTAAACTCCAAGGTGATTTTCAGAATTTCCACTCCATTGTTTTCTACATTCTATTTCAAAACTGAAACAACTAGTAAGGAAAATGAGTAGGGGACCTCAATAATACATGCATAGAAAGTCATTTAAAAGTGGGAGCATTACTGGATTATAATTTGGGGGAATGTATTATTACTAACACTATTGTAATTTTATTCCCTTTACTTCTCAGGTACCCTAGGTTGCTATTTATTTAAAATAGTGATACCAACATAAAGACAATAGTACTCAAGTTACAGTAAATTGAGAAAGACAAAGCTTATGAGGCAGAAAGTGAAATCACAGAAAATTAGCAATGGTATCAAAACAAGGGGCACTGCCGCCTAGAAGGAAGCAGAGTTCTCTAATGTTTGGAGACAACACGGACAAGCTGGATGTGAGCCATCAGCTTAAGCTGTGCACCAGACACTGCACCAGAAGGGACAGGACGTTCATGAAAATATGCCGACGCCAAACGCCAAAATCCAGACAGTAAGAGAGTAGGGTGGGGTATATGTAGATACTGATAAATACTCAGAGAGGTAGACATGGAAGCAAATACACTAAAGAGTGTCAGAAAACTCAAAGCACAAAAGGGTCTGAAAAATAAATCGTAAAGAGACTTGGTACTCTGATCAAAAGAATAAGAGATTAAAATTAGAAAACCAGAATATAAAGACTTGTGCATGTGATGGAACCAGAGAATGCTCAGGGGAAAACATTTCGGACTTAGTGGACCAGAGGACAGAAGCCTCCAGCATCAGGAACAAAAACCCCGGGCAGGACTCATGACTGTGCGCTCCCGGGAACAGCCTCCGTCTCAACGTTTGGACACTATACCACCTAAAAGCAAATGCGGACAAGGATTATAGCTCGCTATGACACTGAATCAGGGCAATAGTGTTTGTTAGCTTACTTTTCTCAGTCAACTATAAAGTTAATGAATCACATGATCATTGACACCATCAGTTTCCAGTCAGATCCTCTTTAGTCACACAATGGATATCTGAACCTGTTATATGATCCCCAATAACAGTTTTAATCATTGAATTTATTGACTTTTAATTGAAAGGAATTGCTCTACAAGAATGTACTGCTTTCGGCCAATCATCAACATGAATCATCCATAGGTATACCTATGTCCCCTCGCTCTTGAACCTCCTTCCCACCTTCCTTCCCGTCTCAGCCCTCGAAGTTGTTACAGAAAAATATGGAAAGATTGACAAATTTGTGTGTCATCCTTTGGCTGGGGCTGTGCTAATCTGCTCAGTATATTTCCAATTTTTTAATATTTGTGCTACCAAAGCAAACACACCTATAACAATTTAACAGAAAACAAATCATATAGTTAGTCATCGACCATCAAATGATCATTTACATTAGGAATTAGGGTATTCTGCTATATTTACTGCCTCTTATAAAATAGAATTCTATAAGGTCCGAGGTTCCATGAAGGAATTAAGCATATATTTATGCATAACACACGTATACATGAACAGAAATATATGTACACAAATACGTCTATGTTATACAAGCTAATATTCTCCTTGCCTGTCACAATAAGCTCTTTAGCTGATGAGAGATATAGTCCCAAATTTCTCCAACTTATATGTCTTCCTTTTGAGAACCACTGCTTTTATTTTCATCACCTATTTTAAATAACCATTTTATTCTTAGATACTATGCCCCTTTAAACTAACTAAGAGCAGAGAAAACCTAGTATATGCCGATATCTTATCCTTAATTAAATTACCACTGTTCTGGAAAATTGGAAGAGAATCATGTTCAGATCTCATTTAGGAGGATAAAATCCCTATTTTATCAGTTCTCTTGTCCAAACTCAATTCTTGCTTCAGTTCAGTTGCTCAGTCGTGTCCGACTCTCCGTGACCCCATGAATCAGCATGCCAGGCCTCCCTGTCCATCACCAACTCCCAGAGTTCACTCAAACTCATGTCCATCGAGTCAGTGATGCCATCCAGCCATCTCATTCTCTGTCGTCCCCTTCTCCTCCCGCCCCCAACCTTTCCCAGCATCAGAGTCTTTTCTAGTGAGTCAACTCGTCGCATGAGGTGGCCAAAGTATTGCAGTTTCAGCTTTAGCATCAGTCCTTCCAATGAACATCCAGGATTGATCTCCTTTAGAATGGACTGGTTGGATCTCCTTGCAGTACAAGGGACTCTCAAGAGTCTTCTCCAACACCACAGTTCAAAAGCATCAATTCTTCGGTGATCAGCTTTCTTCACAGTCCAACTCTCACATCCATACATGACCACGGGAAAAACCATAGCCTTGACTAGACGGACCTTGGTTGACAAAGTAATGTCTCTGCTTCTTAATATACTATCGAGGTTGGTCATAACTTTCCTTCCAAGGAGTAAGCATGTTTTAATTTCATGGCTGCAATCAGCATCTGCAGTGATTTTGGAGCCCCCAAAAATAAAGTCTGACATTACTTCAGTCTTAAATTCTGTGTACTTACAAAGGACAGACAGGAAAAGAAATATTAAAATCAGCTTGCAAGAGTCTACAATTTTATGCTTCTGTTGGCCAAAGGGAGGACCAGGAACAATTTCTGAAATATTACAATACATCGTGGAAGCATGAAGGTCTAATTCTACTATCAAATAGGAGATGTTTGGAGATGATTCGAAAACTAAGCCCCATGGGTTGTCAGGATGTACTCCAGACCAGACAGATAAATTTTCTCCCTAAAAAGTCAAAGTCACAAAGGGCAGGCCTTGTTTGCAGAACCAATGATGTTGTCTTGGGTGGTGACTAGGTAATATTCTTGTATTACCATTTAGAGATTTATTTGCTCTTTTCTCGAAGAAACAAATGTTAAACGAGAAGATTAAAGATGTATAAAAGTAGAAGAGCTGTCAAGGTGCCAAGAAGAATGGCTAGCCAGGAGAACCAGGCCCTCACCCTGATAACGGTCAAAGACTTTAACAGTGAGTGTTTTATAGACAGAGCAGAACAAGTGGATAAAACCAGTGTTCTAGGGTCACTGCTGCTTTGCAGTCAAAAGACAAAATATTTTTCTCTTTAAGCAGAGTCATCACAGGTCCTGATGTGGTCCTGGTTACACGCATGCTGACAGAGAGCCCACAGGCATGTGTGATGACATCAGGACAGATAGTGTATTGGAGCCCAGTCACCTGCATCTGCTAATAATGGGACCTGGGGAAAATCACTTGCTCTCTCCAAGTCATCGCATCTTCATTATCACAACTTGATGATCATAGTGAAGGTTAAGACTATCTCACAAGGTTACTATGAAACACAAATTTTAAGATGTTTTAAAGCTTTTGGGAAAGTATCAAAGACATGCATGGGGTTACTAAGGTGAGTTAGCAGATCCAACGTACAGTATCCTTTTTCTCTTAGTGTTCTCTCTATACTCAATAGTAGCGGTCAGTCAGTCATGTGTTCACTCTTACCCAGAGTGATGGTAAACCACACAGATCAACTGGACTTTTCATGTCATTTCAGTGTCTAAAATCAAGCATTAGTCAATGTAGAGTGAAAAAATTGCAAACTCCAGAGGGCCTCCCTGCCAGAGTCTGCAGAGTCCCAACATTAGACTGTCTTAAAAGAATGTCCTAAACATTCTGGCTCAGAATTAAGTTCCAAATGTTTGCAGAGCACAGAAGTACTTCTGGGAGCAATACAAAAATACAGGGAGTAACTTACTTGTGCAACTATCTGTGCAAATAACATTATCCATCTAAATTTACACAGAAGGCACTTTTTCTTCCCCACCCCAGCTGCTACAGCACCAACTCCTGGTCAGAAAATAGGGAAAGAGAAGGCTTCCCTCCACAGGATAGATTTGATAAGCTCAGGTGAAAAGATCATCTCAGAATGGCTTATGTTTTTGTTTAAACAGGGTCCTGCCTGCTCCTGCTGCTGGTCATGTCAAATCTGCTCCTGTGCCAAGGCCAAAAATGCCTGTCCTGCTGTCCTGACGTGTTTGACATCCCCCTGCAGTCCCTTATGGAACTGTTTCTCAAAGCCACCATGCTGTCCAATGTCATTCTTAACCATTCCACAATAATGTTCAATGAGTTTGTAAGTACTGTGGTGGTGGTTGTTTGATTGCCAAGTCGTGCCCGACTCTTGCGACCCCATGGACTGTAGCCTGTCAGGTTCCCAGATGGAACCTTGGCATAAGTGACTGAGCTATACTATCCTGTAAACAAGAAGGCTGTATCAGCCTAACTTCAAGTAACACAGACTCTGGGTCAAAGAAGCCGTCAGCTAATAAGATGTGGAAACTGAAGAATATTCAGTTTTGTGAAATCTCAAAGATTGCTAAGAAGTGCAATAACTTTTTCAATTTCCTTTCATTAATTTTCTTTTGCAAATTTCCAAAATAAATGATTTTTTATTTGTCACCCAAGAATGCCATAAAAGAATACAATAGACTCAGCGGAATAAACAACAGAAATTTATTTCCTCACAGTTCTGGGGTTAGAAGTCCCAGATCAGGGTGCCAGCAAGGTCAGGTTCTGGTAAGAATTCTTTCCTCCCAGGCTGGATTCGCCGTGCGTCATCACACAGGGTGGGCGGTGGGGAAGAGAGACAGAAGAAAAGACGCAGAGATGCAGAGACAAGGAGAAAACTCTCTGGTGTTTTGCTTCATGAAACACTAAACCTATTAGATCAGTGTTTCCCCCTAAGAGCTCATTTAACCTTAATGGGCTTCGCTGGTGGCTCAGATGGGAAAGAACCTGCCTGAAATGTGGGAGACTTGGGTTCTATCTCTGGGTCTGGAAGATTCCCTGGAGAAGGGATCAGCAAGCCACTACAGTATACTTGCCTGAGAAATCCCATGGACAGAAGAGTCTGGTGGGCTACAGTCCATGGGGTCCCAAAAAGCCGGAACCCTTTTCAAAACAAAGTACTTTGGCAGTTAGGGCTCTAACACATGAGTCTGAAGAACACACATTCATTCCATAACACTGCCTGACATAAACACTTTTAGGTGGGACTGGGGAAAAGGAAGCATGTTGCTTTTCTGGTCCTTCACTGTCTCTCTGGGCTTTCTTCTCCAGGCTCAGAGTAAATAGCCAATAAATGAGAACTGCTCTGCAGTGAACTGGGTGCACGGAACATGTTAAACAAAGCTGAATGCCGTTCACAAAAACAAATGATGGTAGTTTTTTTTAATGCTACAAATTATTGTTTTAAGATTTGCAGTGAATAGGTTTAGAGCTATAGTAGAAGGGGAGTTTACATTTGAAAACAGTTATTCTCTTTCTGAGGAAGGTATAAAGTTGTATGTTAATTCTTTTAGGTCAATCAAGGAACCCATGGTAGAGCAGAAGCTAATAAAACACGGTGCTAAAGGCTTCACAAAATTCATGCAGTTCTTTTTACTCACTTGTTTTTGTTTCATCCTCCATGTTTGACTGTCCATTTTTTTCCAACTCTTCCAAGTAATCTCTTGAAATGTTCATAACTTTTGCTAAAGGTCATTTTTTCTCTATCAATGTGTTAGCTAGATTTTTCTACTCTTATTATTCACAGTCTGTTGCTTAGTATTTCCTTTAACTTTATGCCATGTTTTTCTGACATACCATTTTGTCACCATAAACAACATTGTATTCTGTACCTGGGTTGAACACTAAGCTTTTTGATGTGCGGATTCAGAGATAAGACAAAGTCAAAATTTGATAACTCCTTATAATGGAATATATTGGCTCTGAACCACTGTAAACTAGGGACTAAGTGGTGAAATACAGGTACATGCATGCATTCTAAGTCAATTCAGTTGTGTTCAACTCTTTGCAACCCTACTGTTTGTAGCCCAGCAGGCTACTCTGTCCATAGGATTCGCCAGGCAAGAAACTGGAGTATGCTGCTATACCCTCTTGCAAGGGATGCTCCTCACCTAGGGATCAAACCTGAGTCTTCTTATATCGCCTGCATTGGCAGGAATGTTCTTTACCACTACCTTCACCTGGGAAGCACCAAGAATTGGTACAATAGTACTATATTGGTTCAAATACTAAAAAGTAAAAAATAAAAGATAATAATAAAATAGAGAAGGGAAAAGGTTGAACTTTGAAAAGTTAGATGTAAAATCATTTTTATAGAAACAATGTATAGAAAAATAGGAAAAGAATGACTTTCAAATTTTGTGATACTCCCCATTAAACAAATTACACGACTGTCAAACAAGTTAATGTTCTGGTAATGGGTTCATCTACCGAATTCCCAACAACCCTAACTAATTGCCTGATCACTTTCAGGATGAAAAATATGCCCAGGGCAAACCGTACTATATCAATGCCACCAACAGCTGCCACACCAATTCCCTCTATACTGCTGAAGAAAGAGAAAAAGCCTTACAGAAGAACGTGAGTCTTTCACCTGGGTTTTTCACCAGATCAAATGAGACAGTATGTGGGTTACCAGGCTTCAGATTATTAGAGGTAATGGCAACTGTACATGCAGAAAAAGGTGGAGGAGCAGTAAACCATTGAAGAGAAATTCTATTATGCAGTTGGTGAAGCATGAGTGAAATCAAGGGAAGGCTAAAGATTATTAGTAGTAAAAGAAATAACAGATCTGTAAATTGTCCATGCAGACAACTTTAGTTCAACCAATGCATTAGACACAGGATTGAAGCTATTATACTGTACAAAAACGAGAAATGAATGGGAACGTACATGTGTAAAATATAAGATTGCAAAACTCATGAATATGTAAGAAACACCCAGTTTGGAGTACTCCTGTTACTAGTATCTCGTATGTGGGAGTCCTATACTGCACCATCTAAGCCATTGCGTCTGCCTTTCAGGGCTCTCTTGATTCTGCTTCTACTTCTTTGACACCTCCTTCATTCGTCATTCTCAATGACCCTTCTCTCACCTTTTATTATTAATTTGCAAGTCTCTCCCACAATGATCTATAAAACATTGCTTTGCTTCTCATGGCCACAACAATTACCTCCGTTCTGAGGACAACATTACGTATCACGCCTCAATCATTTATGGCAGCTCCAGATTTTCACCGTTATAATCTCTCCTTTCTGATTTCCTGCATTATCCTTCGTACTAACATTATTTAAAATATTTCCACATGCACCCCCCCAAAATACTATCTTCTCTCTCTACAACTTTCTTAGTGATACCAGCATTCTTTTCCCCTGTTCAGCTCATTAATAATGAGGATGATCAAGTAAAGGGAAAAGGTCAAAGAGGAAGAAGAGGAGGAGTTTTTCAAAAAGCTTAAATTTAAAGTTTATTGAGAGTTACTGTACGGACATAAATTTAATTTGCACATTATGTGCATTACTATATTTAATCCTATTCAGAGCTCTGTTCTTTACCAGTAAAACAGTTCATGGATGTAAAGAAATCAAGCATATTAACTAGAGATCTTCAGCCCCTGGGATGTCCATGCTCAATTCTGCTAGTAGTAGTGAACTAGGGGGGAAAACACTCCATTGTGAATCCCACTGATGCTGTTACTAAAGACAACGCTGTGCCATTGTCTGCCCACACACATGTCAACAAAACAGACTCTTCTGATATCAGCATGGGGCCCGGTATTGGGGTTAACTGAGGAAAGAAAGTCTGTTAGGAATGTCATGTCTTCTTCATTGTCCCTTTGTTGTAATATCATAAAACAATTACCGATCAAAAATCAATACGAATGACTCATCTGATTCATTAATACGGATGAATCACTGGGTGACAGTGATGCGGGCACAGGTGGAATCCCTCGTTCCTGGGTCAGGAACTGCAGGCACACACTGACTTGCCATAAATACTTAGATTTCTCTCACGCAAAGATACAAACATAAAGGAACTCACTGAGTGCTGGTAGAATTTCAGAGGAAAAAAGAATATTCTTCATGTTGTATATTAGAACTCATCAGAAGAATTACTTCCCAAAATAACATAGATTTTTCATAATTCAGCGAAGTGGGATCTAACAGTTTACATTTTATACTTTTGCAACTTTTATTACCTTCAAAAATCTCTGCATACACACAGGAATAACCAAATGTTTTTTAGGTCAGCTGCTCTGAACAAAGATCACATGTTACCCAAACCACTGAATTCTGATTATTTTAATGAGACCGTTTCTCATGGTTGCTTAGAATGAAGACCTTAGTAAGTGGATACTCTTGTTACTGTACTCCTGGAATAGACCTCTGCAGCATCTAGTTACGGATCTGAGGAATATGAAAGAAGTCTCAGATACTATACTATCAAGTGCCAGAGAGAATGTGAAAAAAGTGCAAGAACTTAAAGAATTCATAGAGAGGCAATTCAACCAGGTGAGCATCCTGCAGAGAGGGCTTTCTTGCTTTGTTCATGAATGAAAGAAGTGACCTCTGTAATGCATAAGGTGTTTGGAAATATCTCTTTGTAAGAAAAAGGTTCATGACTTCTATGTGCTAGACTGCTACTACATAAAGCAGAAGCCTAGTCATTCACAGTGATAGATTCTACTGTAAAAGAATCAGCATTTCACTGCAGTTTTTGGCATGTGCAGCCTTCCCTGAATTGCACACAATTCCACCAAAAGCTCGCCTCTTCCTGGGCACTGGTGGCTGAAATGTTTTCAAGAGTCAGAGAACTAGAGAACAGAATTTACAAGACCAGCGTTTTCTTCAAAGTATCCCAGGCCATCTGCTATTGAAGTTTCACTTGTCTTCTTTCTCTGTTCTCCTCAAATCAAAGGAGGAGAGTGGGAAGGAAGAAAAGGAGAAAGTTAAAACTTAACTTGAGTTATGTTTCTACTTTTTAGATTCCTAACAGTTTTATCATAGGCTGGCTCCAAAATCCATATCTAGAGAAGTTTATATTGGTATGTCTTCCCCAAATCTAAATTTGATAATTAGAAGCAAAAAAGATAAACAAATACTAATAAAATACATAAGAAGTCATTATCTTTTGGGTATTCAGATTATTTTTCCAGTAAGGCGGATGACCGAGGCTCACATTACCTGGTCAGGACTCCCATCCCTGGTGTCCAGCGATGAAGAGATTCGTCATTCTGCATTTTATAACCTGTTCAAGTGCCTGCACAGGGATTCAAGTAAACTTGACATGTACACCAAGATCCTGCTGTGTCGAATCCACAAATCGTGCTGAATCCACATCGATCCCATTCAGCTCTGAGGTGGTCGTAATGATCTACCCATAGCAGGCTTCGTAAAATGTACAGCTTTTAATGCATGCTCTGTGAAACGGGTCTCCTCTTAAAAAAATAAACACAGACTCTGTAGAGATGTCAAATCTAAGAGGGCAATTTGTTAACATTTCTTATCTTCATTTAATAGAAAATCAAAAGAAAATCCTACAATCCACCCCTACAATTGAGAGAATGAAGCTCCTATTAAAATTAGTTGCAAATAGCAGAAGCTGAATTACAAAGACCTTTAAGAGATTACTTAAGAATCACAGCCAATTATTTTGGGTCAAGTTATTAGAATCAAAGACTTAGACAATTCTTCATGGTTCTGGTCGTGTTATCAAGAAGACTGAATTCTCAGGATTCCTCATGAAATCCAGCCATGAACTGTCAGCCAAATATCACAGTGTTATACCAGGCAATATAAGTGCTTCGCACCTTTGTATAAATAGCATGAGGTTTACTGAACTGTCTAAAGAGTGTTAGGATGCTGTCTTAGTCCTTTTGTGTTGCGATAACAAAATATCGCAGGCTTAAAAACAATGGAAATGGAGTTCCACAGCGTGGTCACGCAGGGTCCTCTCTGGTCACACACTTCTTACTGCATCCTCACACGGGAGAGGGCTCTGTGTATCTCTTATATATAAAAGCACTGATCTCACTGTCAAGGCTCTATCATTATAATACCATCACCTCACAAAGGCCCCACCTATGGATACCAGAACCATGGGAATAAGGATTTCATGATAAGAAACTTCTGGAAGACACAAATGTTGAGACCATCACAGATACAAACATGAAATGGCTCCATCAACCTCCAGTGGCTGTCTTCACCCACACTCCACTGCATCCTCATTTTCTGCAACCATTCCATACATTCTGTCACTCTGGGTTTCACAAGTCCAGGTCAGTCAAGTGTCAACTCCATCTCATATTCAGCCTATTCAACGTTTCCTTCTTCCCTGCTGAGGCCCAGGGGACCTACCAGGAAACATAGATGTGTCCATTTCTGCAGGGTTTCTTCTCTCTACCTCTCTGGATCTTCTTTCCTTGGTCCATGTTGGAACTGGGTACATGGTAACGAGATGGGAAAGTTCTGACATCACTGACTTACATGGTGGTGTGGTAGCCTTCTCTTGGTCCAGATGGACTTGTCAGAAATTCCCCCTGACTGACAAGTGTTTCTCTTGTGGGGTATCCCTGTGATTTTCCAGGACATTCACAAGTTGTGGATTCCCAACTTCATAGTTTCCTTTTTAATCAGGGGCAATGTTCTGGTACCCACAGCTCCACACCTGCAGTATTCACCCCAGCCTGTTTCCCTCACTCTGGAAGCACCATAGGGAGAAAATTAAGTAGCCCACAGTCAGCTGCCTACTAGCTGACCCACAGGAAACCCATGTATCATAAACACTCTGAATAATTTAATGGCAGAAATACTGGTGTGCATCTGTCCCCTGCCTGAGGCCTCTGGACAATTGTCCAACTGGTCACATAGACACCAAGTAGATCAGAAAGCTGGATTCAAAAACACATTTATCTGAGAAGCGAGATACCATTCTCTCTTCCTTTTAGAGTAACTATCTTGTCATTCCCAGACCACCTGACCTGCCTCTTGAGAAACCTGTATGCAGGTCAGGAAGCAACAGTTAGAACCGGTCATGGAACAACAGACTGGTTCCAAATAGGAAAAGGAGTGCGTCAAGGTTGTATATTGTCACCTTACTTATTTAACTTATATGCAGAGTACATCATGAGGAACGCTGGGCTGGAAGAAGCACAAGCTGGAATCAAGATTGCTGGGAGAAATATCAATAACCTCAGATATGCAGATGACACTACCCTTATGGCAGAAAGTGAAGAGGAACTCAAAAGCCTCTTGATGAAAGTGAAAGAGGAGAGTGAAAAGGTTGGCTTGAAGCTCAACATTCAGAAAACAAAGATCATGGCATCTGGTCCCATCACTTCATGGGAAATAGATGGAAAAACAGTGGAAACAGTGTCAGACTTTGTTTTTTTGGGCTCCAAAATCACTGCAGATGCTGATTGCAGCCATGAAATTAAAAGACGCTTGCTCCTTGGAAGGAAAGTTATGACCAACCTTGATAGTATATTAAAAAGCAGAGACATTACTTTGCCGACCAAGGTCCGTCTAGTCAAGGCAATGGTTTTTCCCGTGGTCATGTATGGATGTGAGAGTTGGACTGTGAAGAAAGCTGATCGCCGAAGAATCGATGCTTTTGAACTGTGGTGTTGGAGAAGACTCTTGAGAGTCCCTTATACTGCAAGGAGATCCAACCAGTCCATTCTAAAGGAGATCAATCCTGGATGTTCATTGGAGGGACTGATGCTAAAGCTGAAACTCCAATACTTTGGCCACCTCATGAGACGAGTTGACTCACTGGAAAAGACTCTGATGCTGGGAAAGGTTGGGGGCGGGAGGAGAAGGGGACGACGGAGAATGAGATGGCTGGATGGCATCACCGACTCTGTGGACATGAGTTTGAGTGTACTCCGGGAGTTGGTGATGGACAGGGAGGCCTGGCGTGCTGTGATTCATGGGGTCGCGGAGAGTCGGACACGACTGAGCGACTGAACTGAACTGAACTGAACTGATCTTGTCATTAATTATTTGGCCTTACAAACATGCCCTAGTAGGTACCTGAATTATAAAATCCTCCAAATAGACTGATTCTCTACTGAGACTGGAGGAATGTGACTGGATTAGGGTTGCTCAGCTGGTTCAACAGCCTCCAAACAACTTGGGGTGAGGGCCAGTCTCTTGACTGGCTCTCCTAAGAAGTCAGTGATGTTGCTGGGCTGGTTCTGCAGCATCTTTAGGGCTTTAGCAGTAATTCCTAGTAAACAGAAAATGGGAAATCAAAACATAGAAGGGAAAGGGAGATGGATAAGAGAGAAGGAAGAGAAAGACAGAAGGAAGGAAAAGCAGCAAAGGGAAAGTGAGTCAAGGACTTGAGTAGTGAAGGATGAACTGCTATTAGAACACTTTATTTTTAACCCAAGTATATTTGCTTTTTTTAGTATCCTAAGAGCAAATATCTCAAACTCCCTTTCATTTCCATTTTGTCTTTCCCCTATTTTTTCTGAAATTGTCCTTTATATTAGCAGTATTCTTTTGTTGTTACTAAAGGCCATAGTTCTAGAGATGAACAGAGCTTGGCAGCTCTTCAGGGCAAAATCTAGCTAAATTATCTTCTTTTAGGCAACAACAACTTTGACTCACATACAGGAACACTGTCCAAAGAAACCAACCTCTTCCCTCATAGGCAGGGTTATTCTTGGCTGAGTCCTGCTCCTGCCTCTACCTGGGATGACCCAAACCATTCAGAACATGACAGAATACTCTGCCCCAAACCAATCTATCAGTCCCTCCTTTAGCCCCTCCATGCATGTGAAGTGTCAGCCTTCTTGTATTTTCACTTTCTTATTCCGAAAGGTAAAAGATCATGAAAAAAAAACCCTGTAAGCACTTTCTAAGTCACTTACTGCCCCCAAACATCTAATTCTATTCATTACTTGCTTAACTTTCTTTACTTCAATCTCTAGGTATTTCCAGCAGAAAGGCTGGTATTTATCAGAAGGAAAATTTGACAATAAGGTGGACAATGCAATTGGAAGAAACGTACACTCACCAATAGACCACACATATCTTCATGTATTTTACTCTTATAAAATTTATTTCAAGCATTAATTTAGGACTTTACATCAAGAACAGAGGTGGTGACATTGAGAGCTCTCCCTTGCTTGACTGTGACATGTAAAGTTAATACTGTAAATTTCAGAAAATATTGAACAGATCCATAGATATTCTATAAAGTCAGTCAGGAATAACCTAGAGGGGATGTTTGGACAGGATTTAACAATCACACCCTTGCCATCCAGAAAGTGTCGATTTTTCCCTCTTTTACAGGTTTCCATGTAAGATTACATTTGAAGAAATGGCCCTGCTATATCAAAAATAGTAGCAGTGGTTACCGAATGGAAACAAACAAAAGAAGAATCTTTAAATTCACTGACCTTATAGATAGTAAATCACATGTCATGGATACAGTGAGGACTTAAACTGAGGTTTAAAAAGTCTCTATTTTCCAGAAGAAGGGCCCACAACTTGTGGAGAAGGAGAGGGTGATATAAACACACGAACTGCTATATTACAGGGTAGAGTGAAGAAGGGTAAGATGTGATGCAAACACAGTGCTACAGTGGATTGAAGTAAAGCTAGAGCCATCTGAGTGTATCATAGGAGTGACACAGATGAGATGGCTTTATGATGGAGTTTTGAAAGGTTGATGGGATATTGATTGTCAAAAATAGGAAAACAGTGTATCAGTCAATTCATTTAGGATCATCTTATGAAGCAAGGATCTCCGAAATCCTAGATCAAGGCAACTGAGATAGTAATACGTATAGCATTATAAGGTATCAGTGAATCATCAAGTCTGACAAAAACACAAAAAATGTTCATTATTTACCATATATGTTGTATCTCTCATGATTATGCCCCCATGATAAATTGTATATATTATTGTAAGGTAAGAATGGAGAAATACTTGTATGGATTTTTATGTATTAGGGAGAATCACATATGCCTATTGGGAGAGTTTGTCTTTATTCTACAGAGGAAACAGGAAACCAAGAACATTTAGTCCAAGAGAGCAAATTATCCACAATTAAAGAAGAGAAACTTTAATGTGGATTGAGGAGTTGTGGCTGTTGGGGCTGGTAGAGAAAGAGAAAGAGACCAGAAAGAGCTGGGAATATTATGACACTAAAAATCAAAGAGGGCTCTGCCAAGTGAAAAGATGCAAAGGATGTGAGAGATACAGGAAATGAAGTAGACCTTGACCACATGCAAGGAATGAGGCAGACATCAGAGTCAGAAAAGGTATCCAACAATATGGGACTAGTTGAGTCAATAAATGACTGAAAAGTCAGAGAGAAGGGAGGAGATCAAATAAGGGTTTATCCAAAAGCATCTGAGCTCTTTTTTTTTTTTTTGTATTTCATCAATTTAGTACCAGAAATGACCAAAAAATGTTAAGGTTCTGCAGCAAATGATAGAAATAAGCACTCTACGGAGTCTCTGCTAGGCCCTATGGTATACCAGAATCAAAGCACAACTACCCAGTGATAACAAGCAGTAAGTTACTAGTCACTTTCAACACTTAAATAAGACATACATTGTAAAGCATAGAGGATGAATGGAAATAAAATGGAAACAACCCATACGTTTACAGAGCCAGCCTAAACAAAACCTAAACCTCAACCAAATAGAGGTAATGTTCTCCTTAATCATGTGTCTACTTTCTCCAAGAGTTTCTCCTTCCTTTTGCCTGAATCCTCCCTTGCTTCCTATCCCTTCATTGCCTTACTCTCAGCAGATGGTCAGCTAATCACTAATCAAATAAATAATTAAACAGTGTTCACTTCTGAGATATATTTGTATTGATGGAGTTTTCAAACTGAAAAGCTTTCTAATCCCCTGAAATTAAAACTCCAAAACTGGAAGGACTCCTTCCTAGCCTCTTTCCAAAATGCCCAGTGGGCAGCAATTGCAAGTCTAGCTACTTAGATGTCTTCTGCCATAATTATAACCTGTTTGGATAGTGAAGACAGGAGACGGATGAATCGAGAAAGAAATGCATGCTGCTGCTGCTAAGTCACTTCAGTCGTGTCCGACTCTGTGTGACCCCATAGACGGAAGCCCACCAGGCTCCCCCGTCCCTGGGATTCTCCAGGCAAGAACGCTGGAGTGGGTTGCCATTTCCTTCTCCAATGTGTGAAAGTGAAAAGTGAAAGTGAAGTTGCTCAGTCGTGTCCGACCCATAGCGACCCCACGGACTGCAGCCTACCAGGCTCCTCCATCCGTGGGATTTTCTAGGCAAGAGTACTGGAGTGGCTTGCCATTGCCTTCTCCGACAAGAAATGCATGGACAAGTGGAAAAGATAGCATAAGCCTTAAACACCAATATATGCCTGCACACCATACCATGTGTGATGGGAGCCTGGTGGGCCTAATCAGGGATGGATTTTTCAAGAAAGCTCTGTATGAGTTGGCACTGAGAAGTTTGATTCAACTCAACTGTTTCAACATTAATCTTTGATTCTAAGACTCAAAGCGACTTGTCTCATTTAAGTGCACTAAGTCAAAACGGGAATATACTTATTGCCAGTTTGAACACTGCCAAGAGATCATAAAAGTTCTCATTGCAAGAAAATTGTAATTGTATCTAGTGACGGATGTTCACCAGAGTTACTGCGGTGATCATTTTGCAATATATATAAAATAATTATATTGTACACCTGAAACCAAAATAACATTATATGTCAACATTATCTGTGTATAATGATACCTGAAGTTAAAATAACATATTTGCCAATGTGACCTATGTATAATGATCATACAATCATTATGTTATATATATAACATATATGCATGCCTTCAGTTAAGTTCAGTTACTCAGTCATATCCACTCTTTGAGACCCCATGGACTGCAGCACATGGTTTCCCTGTTTTCCAACATCTCCTAGAGCTTGCTCAAACTCATGTTCCTCAATTCACTTATGCCACCCAACCATCTATGCTCTGCCATCTCCTTCTCCTCCTGGCATCCATCTTTCCCAGCATCAGGGATTTTTCCACTGAGTCAGTTCTTTGCATCAGGTGGCCAAAGTATTGGAGCTTCAGCTTCAATATACGTCCTTTCAATGAATATTCAGGCCTGATTTCCTTTAGTATTTACTAGTTTGATCTCCTTGCAGTCCATGGCACTCTCAAGAGTCTTCTCCAACACCACAGCTCAAAAGCGTCAGTTCCTCAGTGCTCAGTTTCCTTATGGTCCAGCTAGCACATCCATACTGACTACTGGAAAAAGCATAGCTTTGACTAGATGGAATTTTATTTATACATATAAACATATATGTACACACAATTATGTAAGGAAAAGTTTTGAAAAGGAATATAGTTCTATTTTGGATGAATAAAACAAATCAACTAGTACATTTTTTTTTCAAATGTGCATTTTAGCTATCATGTTGGGTCTAAAACCTTGTCTTCAAATGTAGTTTATGTTTATGCTGATAAAAGAAACAGAATCGTGTCTTAACCTTGTAACAGTAACTGCAGAACTGTTTGTTTACAATAGCTAATCGAAACCACAATATTTTGAAACGTATAGGCCTGCCCAGTTCAGTTCAGTTCAGTTCAGTTGCTCAGTTGTGTCCGACTCTCCACGACCCCATGAAGCACAGCACGCCGGGCCTCCCTATCCGTCACCAACTCCCAGAGTTCACTCAAACTCATGTCCATCGAGTCGGTGATGCCATCCAGCCATCTCATTCTCTGTCGTCCCCTTCTCCTCCCGCCACCAACCTTTCCTAGCATCAGAGTCTTTTCCAGTGAGCCAACTCGTCGCATGAGGTGGCCAAAGTATTGCAGTTTCAGCTTTAGCATCAGTCCTTCCAATGAACACCCAGGATTGATCTCCTTTAGAATGGACTGGTTGGATCTCCTCGCAGTCCAAGAGTCTTCTCCAGCACCACAGTTGAAAAGCATCAATTCTTCAGCGATCAGCTTTCTTCACAGTCCAACTCTCACATCCATACATGACCACGGGAAAAACCATAGCCTTGACTAGACGGACCTTGGTTGGCAAAGTAATGTCTCTGCCTTTTAATATACTATCAAGGTTGGTCATAACTTTCCTTCCAAGGAGTAAGCGTCTTTTAATTTCATGGCTGCAATCAGCATCTGCAGTGATTTTGGAGCCCCCAAAAATAAAGTCTGACACTGTTTCCACTGTTTTTCCAAATATGTCCCATGAAGTGATGGGACCAGATGCCATGATCTTTGTTTTCTGAATGTTGAGCTTCAAGCCAACCTTCTCACTCTGTTCTTTCAGTTTCATCAAGAGGCTTTTGAGTTCCTCTTCACTTTCTGCCATAAGGGTAGTGTCATCTGCATATCTGAGGTTATTGATATTTCTCCTGGCAATCTTGATTCCAGCTTGTGCTTCTTCCAGCCCAGCGTTCCTCATGATGTACTCTGCATATAAGTTACATAAGCAAGGTGACAATATACAGCCTTGACATACTCCTTTTCCTATTTGGAACCAGTCTGTTGTTCCATGTACAGTTCTGACTGTTGCTTCCTGACCGGCATACAGGTTTCTCAAGAGGCAGGTCAGGTGGTCTGGTATTCCCATCTCTTTCAGAAGGTTCCACAGTTTATTGTGATTACACAGTCAAAGGCTTTGGCATAGTCAATGAAGCAGAAATAGATGTTTTTCTGGAACTCTCTTGCTTTCTCCATGATCCAGAAGATGTTGGCAATTTGATCTCTGGTGCCTCTGTCTTTTCTAAAACCTGCTTGAACATCTGGGAGTTCATAGTTCACATATTGCTGAACCCTGGCTTGGATAATTTTGAGCATGACTTTACTAGCGTGTGAGATGAGTGCAATTGTGCGGTAGTTTGAGCATTCTTTAGGCCTGCCCAGTACTCTGTAATTGGTCATTTAACCAATTGATCATTGGCTTAATTCCTCCTTGACTCAGAAACTGTTATAGGTGCTTTGTTTACCTCAGTAACCAAAGCAGGCAGACACTTATCCTCATGGAGATGATATTCTAGCTGGAGGAAGACAGATAATCTGCAATAAACTTGAATCCAAGGACATTATTTGGTATGTTAACAGGTGATCTGTACTATGGGAAAAGAAATAGTAAAGCAGAGGATGGGGTTTAGGGAATAAAGGTGAAGAAAGGAAGGTGATTTAAAGAAAAACAACTTAGACCACACAGAGAGGAGCAAATATGCTTTATTGCATTCAAGATTCAAGTTTTCCCCTGTCCAGTCAGGTCTCTTGGTTTCTACCCAACTTCAAAAATGTTTCCATCTCTGAGGCTCTGTGTAAACTCACCTGGAAAAAATATTTTCTCAGTTTCTGATGCTTTCTAAATAAAGGGATTCCATAACTTTCATCTCCAGCCTGCTATGGACTCCTTTCCACTTTCCTCCTCAACTTCCCCACATGAAATCTCTTCCATAGGTTATAAAAGACCCCTTGGGCTTCTGGTGCAGACAAGATGGCCTTGATCTCTTTGTGCCCACTCCTCTGTTCTGGAAATAAGAAGAGACCACTAAAGGAGACCTTGTATATTTGGCAAGAAGAAGGTGAACTAGATTAGGGCCTGAAGAATGGAAGAGCAACACAGCAGCACCTAAAAAAAGACAACCCAGGCCCAGCATTCCTGACGTCCAACCTAGCATCAGAAGGCAGCCTGAGTAGGGCTGTTCCTCCCAAGGAATAAATATGAAGGAATAAATATGAAGGAATAGCAGTTTAGTTGCTAAGTTGTGTCTGACTCTTTGTGACGCCGTGGACTGTAGCCCACCAGGTTCCTCTGTCCATGGAATTCTCCAGGCAAGAATATGGATTCCCAAGTCCTCCTCCAGGGGATCTTCCCAACCCAGGGACTGAATCTAGGTCTTCACAAGGCAAATGGATTCCTTACTGTCTGAGCCACCAGGAAAGCCCAAGATACTCAATAATTGCATGGATATTTGGAAAATAAAATGTTAAAAACATATGTTAATATTAGATAATGTAGGCTTTAGAGCAAAGAAAATATCTAAGGACAAAGGAATCGAAGGGCATTACATAAGGAAAAAAGAGTAAATCCAGCAGGAATACGTAATAATCCTAAATATGTATACACCAAACAACATAATATCAAAATACTTGAAGCAAAAATAGATACATCATCTGAATACTCCTATAAACTTTAATGAGATTGAAACTATGACATAATACTTTTGAAAAAGAAATTATCAATCTCAGATACTTGACCAGAGAATTCTAATAAATATTTTAAAAATTAAGTTCAATTTGACACAATCTCTTCAAGAAAATGAAACAGTAGGAAACCATTCCCAACTAATTACATGGGGCCAGTATTGCTCTATATCAAAATCAGACAAAGGCAATACAAAAAGGAAACTTCAGACTAACGTCTCTCACAAATTTGGAATTAAAAGCTTTTACTCTCACACATACAAATGAACTAAATGAATTCAACAATGTATAAAAACATCTCTTGATAATTTCTGGTCCCTTCCTAAGTCTGGTCACATTACCTATCTCTTCAAAGGGTTTAAGTGAATCAAGGATACAGTCAGGGTCCCAGTAATAATATTATGATACCAGAAATACAGTGACAAAACTTGAGTCTAGGTCAAATCAGAAACTGATTTCCAGCATTAAAGTTAATCCTACCAGTCATGCTAAATGTCTAGCAAAAATAACTATAACTAGATTCATAAGATAAAGAAAACATATCTACTACATAGAAATGGTGGGTGTGTTTGATATTCTTTATATGCCCCTGGGGAAATCTGTTGATCATTTTCTATTATGTTATGAACCTTTGGAGGCTGAGAAGACTAGACTTTATCCCTCTAGCTCTCCTGGCCTCTGACTTCTACTTGAGTTTGTTCAGGGGTGGACAAAAGAGATTGGTGATCAGTGGAGAAAGGGATTAGTGGATTGATTCTTTCCTCTGACTCCTTTCTTGCTGGGCAGTGGCCAAATTTCTCCACTGAAGCCCAGAGCTCTGGTCAGAGAACCTTGCTTTCAGCTGCAGCTATGTACAAGACTCTTTAGAGATTGCAATATCCATTTTCTTCCTTTGCCCTGTTGGCCTAAAAGTGTTCATGCACCCATGTTCTTTCCTGTCACAAAGAGTTTGCTTTTCCTCTTAAGCCTTCCTTAGCTCTGATACAGCTCCCAAATCCTTAAAGATAATTGTGTGTTAGTCGCTCAGGCATGTCTGATTTTTGTGATCCCCATGGACTGTAGCCTACCAGACTTCTCTGTCCAAAGGATTCTTCAGATAAGAATGCTGGAGTGGGTAACCATTCTGTTCTGCATGGATCTTCCCTGACCCAGGGGTGCAACCCAGGTCTCTCACTTTGCAGGCAGATTCTCTACCATTTGAGCCACCAGGGAAGCCAGTTTTCTTTATTTTCCTTATCTGTATAAATCATCTTGATTTCTGACAATGGTAGGGGTGGCTATGGAGCTGCTAGATAAAGACGGTCCCTCAAAAGTCTAACGCTAAAATGCTTACAAGAGGGGGACATCTTTTTTCCTGACTCCAAAATCATAAATACAAGAACATGTCACAGGTCATGTAAAAATAAGTGCTGAGAAATCAGTGTTTTAGGAATGGATTTGGTCAAAGTGCACAAACTTTAAGCTGTAAGATGATGAATAAGTTCTGAGGATCTAACGTGTAACATGGTGACTATGGTCTGTAATGTGTTCTTGACATTTGTGGGGCTTCCCAGGTGGTGTTAGTGGTTAAGAACCCTCTGCCAGTGCAGGATGCATAAGAGATGTGCGTTGAATCCCTGGGTCAGGAAGATCCCCTGGAGGAGGGCATGGCAACCCACTCTAGTATTCTTTCCTAAAGAATCCCATGGACAGAGGAGCCTGGCAGTTTATACTGTCCATGGAGTCACAAAGAGTTGGACATGACTGAAGTTACTTAGCACACATGTAGGAAAGGAAAACTTAAAAGTCCTCACCAAAAAGATCTTTAAAGGTAAATATGTAAGGTGATATTAATAGATATGTTAATTAAATCAATGAGGGAATCCATTAATCATGTATACCTATTTAAATTGTAGTGTATACATTTAATATCTTGCCATTTTATCTGGAAATCATATTTTAAAAACTGAAAAAAGAAAAAAATCCAAGAATCTCAATACTTTTTATATCATATTATAGATATTTCAGCCATTACTCTTGGTATGTAAAAGGATATTTTTTATTCTAGATAATAACCAGTGGGATTCAATGGATATTCAGAAAAGGAAGAAACCTTGGAAATTATCTAGAAAATCCTCCCATATTAAGGATATATAAGTAAATCCAAGAATGATTAAGTCACTTATCTAAACTTATAAAACTCAATTCAAAAGTAGCAATAGAATCCAGGTTTCCTGGGTTTAGGTGAATCTTTACCGAATTACCAGGCCAAAGGAAATATCTCCTATGCTCTGCAAAACTTGATTCTTATCTCTTCACAGAACTGATCATATTCCACCTTGTATTCACTGTCCAGTTTGCATAAGTTTACCAAGTAAATTGAATTCCTTGAAGGTTCAATCCTGGCATGTCTGTTCTTCTCACTCTATATTCTCACGTATGGCTAACGCTTTTTATCAATGCCATTTCTTCTCCCGGTGAGACCCTCGCTCTCTTACCTCTGGACTCCCCTGACATCTTTCAGATCTCAGTAAAAACCACTTCCACAAAGCAGCCTCCTGACTCTGACACAGCTCAGGTCTCCCTGTTATGTGCACACATGGCATTCTGGGCTTTCCCTCTCGACATGTGTCCCAATTGCTGTGCAACATACAACTTTGAAATTTACCTCATTTCTGTTTTTCTATTAAAATTTAAGTCCTAATTTACAGAGTCCACATGTTTGCTCTTGCTGTCCATTCTTTGCATCCAACAGGCCTTCGTTAGGTGTTTGTCCAATGAAACACTTTTGTTCGTGCAGAAAAAAATCTCAATGAATTTTTGATGCTTCTCTCATAGCACACAGTGAACTAAAACCACTGAGGTCTTTTCTCCCCAGCCCAAACCCTCATACCCTGATTATTTAGACATAGTTACAGAACTAGAACTGTGGGGGCTTCCCTTTTGGCTTAGCTGTTAAAAAATCGGCCTGCAATGTGGGAGGCCTGGGTTTGATCCCTGGGATGGGAAGATTCCCTTGAGAAGGAAAAGGCTATCCACTCCAGTATTCTGACCTGTAGAATTCCATGGACTGTATAGTCCATGGGTTCACAAAGAGTCAGACACCACTGAGAAACTTTCATTTTCAGAGAACTGTGGATGCATTTGGTTTTAATTGTTACCCTATTAGATGGAAACCACTGGATTTTCAGTCTTTTATTCCACATACACTAGGCCTCACAGATTCATGTCTTAAGATAATGTGATAATCCAGTCACTGACTAAAAGGCTGAATAGGACAGAACTAGAGACACTGCTCTGAACCTGCCACTTGAGTCTACTTTTTACCATAGGATTCTCAACTTCGCTAGAGGAGTTCAGTTTCTTAGCTGTATTCTCTGATCATGAAAAATAAAAATACTTTAAGGAGAGCCTACAAGTCAAATATTCTTACATTGTACACAAACACCTAATTTATCTTTGAAGGTACAAAAGAAATTCACCTCCTTGTAGAATCGTTACCTACTTTTCCCAGATGAAAGTACCATCTTCCTCCTTATGGCTTCCTAATTTCATTTTCACCATTTTTATCTCACTGACCACATTCTGTCTTATAGTTAATTATCTGAACAACACAAATTCCTAGTGTTTTAATTCAGTTCCACTGGGGCTACAGGGGTATGCCAATTGCCCTGAAGTTACTATTTATTGAGTATCAAACATGGCAGAAACTGGCCAGCCATTTGTTCTTTCTGAGGTAAATATTGCGATTAAAAGCAAATACCCAGCCTCTGGTATTTTGGATAAACGGACAACTGGACAAAATCTTAACTGCTATTCCAGATAAAAGTTCCTTTTGTGTTGATTTTTTTCTTTTAAAAAGAGATTGCATTCTAGATAGCGTTCAGGTAAATAGAAATGGGTCTGATATATTAGCTGGAAAAGAACCCACTGTTGCAGGAGACAAAAGTAGACAGATCACACATCTTCTGTATACTTCAAGACCCATTTTATTAGGAACTGGCAGCTCAGACAGTAAAGAGTCCACCTGTATACAGGAGACCTGGGTTCTAATCCCTGTTCAGGAAGATCCCTGGAAGAGGGTATTTCAAATCACTCCAGTATTCTTGCCTAGAGAATCCCCATGGACAGAGGAGCCTGGCGGGCTGCAATCCAAGGGGTCATCAGTTCATAGGGTCATAAAGTGTTGGACACGATTGAACAACTACGCACAGCAAACTTCTCAAGGTGAAATACTGACATTTAGAAACAGTTTCTCTCATTAGTGTGCTTAACTGAAACTCCTGCTTTTCAGTGGAAGATCAAAGATAAAAGTAACATTCCGTAACAGTCAAGTAATTATTTCTATCAAGGATTTTTTTCTTAAAGCTATTTAGAGAAATACACTGTGAGATAGAGCAGATAATGAGAAGTATAAGGGATCCTAACATGGAAGCTGCACAACCAACCGATGATTTTCTTTTCTGGAAAAAGAATACAACCTCAGTTTGGAATCATGTTTTATACAGAGATTTGCATAATCTTTGGAAATGTAAAGGATTTTCTTCTCTAATTTTCCTTTAACAGTTGAGAAAACCAAGCCCTAGAGAAGTGAAGATAAGTTTTCGAAGTCAAAGAGCTGTTATGTTAGGGTTCTGATAGTCCAGTGACAGGCTTTAGGGTCCAGTTGCTTCATCTTTAGGCTGACGGGCTGGTGATTGGGGTACCAGTAATGGTGCTGTCTTCAGGCTGAATTGTTTTTATTTTGGGAAACCTCTATCTTTCCTCTTAACACCTTCAACTGATCTCATAAAATCCACAATCTATTGGTTTAAATGTTAATTACCTCTAAGAAAATATGTTCCCAGGTGAGCATGTCAAAGAACTACAATTTTAAAGAAATGTACAATATGGAGTATGTTACCATGTGCCTCAGGAATTGAATATCTATGCCACCTGTTCTACATTCATGACCTTGGAAGGGAAAACAAGATTAACAATTTTTTTTTTCCCATTTAATAATGTCCAGTGTTTTAGTGCATGCAGGCTGCTGTTACAAAATGCCAGAGTCTGGGTGGTTTATAAACCATGTTATTTATCACAGTTCTTTGGCAAGAAGTCAAAAATCAGGGTGCCAGCATGGCTGAGTGAATGAGGGCCTCTTCCAGTACATATCCCTAAATATAAGGGATGAACAACTATTTCAGGCCTCTTTCACAAGAGACCTAATCCCATTCATTGGGCCCTGCCATCATAACCTAATCATATTCCGATGGTCCCACTTCCTAAAATCATCACTTTGGAGATTAGGTTTTCAACATATGAATTTTGGGAGAACACAAGCATTTAGACCATGGCACCCAATGAGGAGACTGACTTGTCTAAGGTAACCCAATGCCTTGTCCACACTGAACGCTCTGTGGTGCTGATAGGAAGCCAAGGACCGAGGAAGTTGAATAAGGACCAGCAGCCCCAGGTGGAGGGTCTGAGACGGCAAACTCCTTGATGGACTTCACAACAGTATACGGGTGTCTCCAGGGTCTTCCTTGGTTATCAGTCATTGAGAAATCCCCCCTGCTATACATGTTCCTGTTTGAAATATGAGTTAATTACTGAGTTCTTAGACAAAGTACCAGTTGACCAACACAGAAACATCATGGCTATGCATATGAAAAAAAGGGCCTTAGACAGATGCAAATTTCAGAATGGAAAGTCCTCAAGACTTTATTCACTTCAGATAGCAGTTACAAGTTTAGGGATCTCCCAAGACCATTCTTGAGTTCCAAAATCAGCTAGGACTCCAAGAGCTCATTTAGAACTGCTATACACATTGTTATGCTTTATTCCAGATCTTTGATTTATTTTTAATTCATTTTTTTGTGCAGTATAATTGATTTACAATGCTATAAATGTCAGTTTTTGTTGAACTGCGAATAAATTATATATATATACATATATCCACTCTTATTTAGATTCTTTTCCCATGGAGCAACAGATGGGTTCGAAATAGGCAAAGGAATATGTCAAAGCTGTATATTGTCACCCTGCTTATTTAACTTATATGCAAAGTACATCATGAGAAACGCTGGGCTGGATCAAGCACAAGCTGGAATCAAGACTGCCGGGAGAAATATCGATAGCCTCAGATATGCAGATGATACCACCCTTATGGCAGAAAGTGAAGAAGAACTAAAGAGCCTCTTGATGAAAGTGAAAGAGGAGAGTGAAAAAGTTGGCTTAAAGCTCAACTTTTAGAAAACTAAAATCATGGCATCCGGTCCCATCACTTCATGGCAAATAGATGGGGCAACTGGAAACAGTGGCTGACTTTACTTTTTTCAGCTCCAAAATCACTGCAGATGGTGATTGTGCCATGAAATTAAAAGACTCTTACTCCTCAGAAGGAAAGTTATGACCAATCTAGACAGCACATTCAAAAGCAGAGACATTACTTTGTCAATGAAAGTCCATCTAGCCAAGGCTATGGTTTTCTCAGTAGTCATGTGTGGATGTGAGATTTGGAATATAAAGAGCTGAGGGCCAAAGAATTGATGCTTTTGAACTGTGGTGTTGGAGAAGAATCTTGAGAGTCCCTTGGACTGCAGGAGATCCAACAGTCCATCCTAAAGGAGATCAGTCCTGGGTGTTCACTGGAAGGACTGATGTTGACACTGAAACTCCAATATTTTGGCCACCTGATGCTAAGAGCTGACTCATTTGAAAAGACCCTGATGTTGGGAAAGATTGAGGGCAGGAGAAAAAGGGGATGACAGAGGATGAGATGGTTAGGTGGCATCACCGACTCAATGGGCATGAGTTTGGGTAGACTCTGGGAGTTGGGATGAACAGGGAAGCCTGGCGTGCTGCGGTTCATGAGGTCGCAAAGAGTTGGACACGACTGAGTGACTGAACTCATGTTGGTCATTACAGAGAGGTGAGTAGAGTTTCCTGTTCTATACAGTAGGTCCTGACTAGTTGTCTATCTTATATATATTAGTGTGTACCCGTCAATCCCAATGTCACAATTCATCCCTCCCTTCTTCCCACTGGAATCATAAGATTATTTTCTACATTGTGACTCTCTTCCTGTTTGTAAATAAGTTCACTTGTACCATTTTTAAATATTCCACATATTAGTGATATAATATACATTTGTCTTTCTCTGTCTGACTTACTTCACCTGGTATGACCATATACAGGTCCATCCGTATTGCTTCTGATAGCATTATTTTATTCCTTCTTATGGCTGAGTAACATTATATTGTATATCTGCACTGCATCTTCTTTGTCCATTTCTCTGTTGATCGACATTTAGGTTGCTTCCATATCCTGGCTATTGTAAACAGTGCTGCAATGAACATTGCTGTGTTTATTCGCTCACTCTTGTCTATTTGCAACCCCATAGATTGTACTCATGGATTGTAGGCATATAGGACAGAGTAAAAGAAAGTGTGAAACACGGAACTTTTATTTCCTCTTCCCAGGGTGTCATGGGCAGCTTTGTGTTCCTAGCACCGATGTGCCGGTAGTGAGTACTTGCAGACATGGGAGCTCCCTCCAGGCTCTGTGTCGAGCTTTTTCTGGGGCACCATTGCCTAGGCATAATTGATGGTCCATACAGCTGATCTCAGGCTCAAACCTCTCGAGAGGTGCAGCTGATACTGCATGACCAAAAACCCCATCTGAATCAAATCATTCTTGTGGCCCAAAGTTTTTACTCTAAATCACACTGTTGACATCCCTATCAGACTGGCCCAAGACCCTCACATAAACAATAGCACTATTCTCAGTGTCAACCTTTGACACCTTTAGTCACCATTTCCCAGAGGAAACAACCTAAGGGTTTAGAGAGGAGCTCCCAGGAAACAAGGGCAAAGTCCAGACTTCCCTTTGGATGAGGCTGAGCCCTTTACTACACATCCGTGAGGCTGGTGTTGCTTGACAAGGCTCCATCGTTGTAACTTCACAAATAAGAAAATGTGAAATGACAAACATTGGTCAAGCATTTATCTTCTTCTGGTCTTTCTCTGAAATTTTTTTCTTGCATTATCTTCATTAATTCTCATGCAACTACATGAAGTGGACACTAGTTTGAATGGCATTATGGAGAGAAGGAAAATAAGGCTTGCCTATCATCGATTCTGTGGACATGAGTTTGAGTGAACTCCGGGAGTTGGTGATGGACGGGGAGGCCTGGCGTGCTGTGATTCATGGGGTCGTGGAGAGTCGGACACGACTGAGCGGCTGAACTGAACTGAAAGATTCAGAGTTAGTGAGTGTTGGAGTGGGAGTATGTACAAGGGTTACAGGACCCCAAGGTTCATACTGAAAGCCACTATGTTTCAAAGATACCAACATTTCTTTTTTTAGCATTTCTATTTACTTGGTTGTGTTGTGTCTTAATTGTAGCACATCCGGATTTTAGGAAAGAAAATAGCCCAGGTCAGCCTGCTTTCTTACACAAATCAGTTACTGAGCAATACAACAAGTAACCATTTTAGGGGATGCAATTTCATTCTGCAAAGTTTTGGGAGGTTCTGCTTAGTCTATAAACTGTGTCAAAGGTGACTAACTAAAAGTACATTCAAAAGAACCTGATCAAAATCTCCGAAGCACTTTCGGAATTTAAGTAGAAATGAAATGCAGGTCTGTTAACCAAGATTCAGTTACAGATGAGTCAGATCCAGAACCAGTTTAGACAAATATCTGTATATCATAACTGCTCAATCTGGAGTCTCCCCATTTTCCAAACATATGACTGAAAGAGGGAATGATGGGGAAAGACTTCCCTGATTTTGTTATTTAGTCACTAGTTTGTGCCTGATTCTTTTGCAACCCTACAGACCATAACCATTGGCTCCTCTGTCCATGGGATTTCCCTGGCATGAATACTGGAGTGGGTTGCCATTTCTTTGTCCAGGGGATCTTCACCAATCAGAATATCGAACCTGGGTCTCCTGCATTGGCAAATGGGTTCTTTACTGCTGAACCAGCAGTGTAACTTTAATCTGTAACGGAGTCAACTTTATCCCTACAACTTTTAATGTATGTGTTTGAGCTATCCATTTCCCACTTCCTACCCGGTAGAACATGCAGGAAGAGTACAGAAAATTGGAGGGAAAGAGGGGCAGACCAAAGAGCCTTTGGTGGCCACAGTGCAAATCGGTTCATTTCACTTGTCAAGGTCTGTGTACAAACCTGTGTGCGGAGCATCTGTGTGCCAGGTTTGCCAGGATGGGATTCATCAGGCAAGAGTCTGCAAAACATATGAGGCTTTGATTTTGCTACAAAAATTAGTGAATCAGAAAAAGGCAACTGTTCTTGGCAGGACTACCTATCTTACATAGTTTGGCCACTGAAATACCTAAGCATCCCATTATTTCACGTTCTTACATCCATCTCCTGCTCTATTCAACCCTTCATTACACATCACTTTCACTTCCTTCCTTCCCAGATTTCTTTCTTCCCTAAGTGCATGAAACCCTTGTCTCCTTGTTTATCACAATGAGACAAAGACCACAATGGATATAAAAATTGCTTTGTAAATTATGAAGCTTTGAAACAATTTCAAACATGATTAGTTATTCATATTCCAAAATATACAAAAGATAGAGTGCAAAGGAAGACATGAGAAATGCTAAATGCTTAAGATGTCTTACCTTTAGAAAATTATGTTCCAGATCATTTAATAATCACATCAAAGTGTATTAAGAATTATTAAACTAGAGAAGTTTCAAATTCCATGGAAAATGGAAAACAAAACATGGAGAGACTTCAAGATTCAAGGTTTATATAATAGGATATTTCAACAATCTGGGCTGTTGAGTCCTGGGGTGGATCATTAAAGGAGACTGTGGACTGACTTCCTAGGAATTGTATAAGGAGCAGAATGGTCACCATCTGATGTGGTTCCCACTCTGTAACCAAGCAAAAGGACTGAGAGAAATCAGGTCACCCCAATCCTCTTTTCTAGTTCCAAAATTTGATCAACGCATTAATTTTTTAAAACTCTTATGCAAAGTCCCTACAACTTTAATACAAGCACTCACATTTAAAAATGTAAAATTACCTATAGAAAGGAAAAGTAGTCAAAAATTCCAGCTATTATGGTAACAAATAATAAAAATATCTTTTCAGATGCAGCACATGGGCGTTTTAACAGCAGCCATTTCAGATGAGATTTCTAAGACACCCACAGAGGTTCAAAAATCAGAGGTGGTGATAGCAACATAAGAGCAAGTTCTTGGTTTTGCGGGTAGCCCCACAAAGGCTTTATGATCTGAGGGGTCCAGAAGAAATAATGTATTTCAGCCACATAAAAATGTTCAAACCTTTCAGTGACTGGTCATCATAAACACTGTCAGAGACCTTTCACACCAAAGTTAATGACATCCTTGTTAGAAGATCCTTCAGCTACCCGTTATGTATATCTGTATGAATATACTGATGTCTATGTATTTATATTTTTTGAATATTTTTATTTTAAGAAAATTAGGAGGAATGTAAAGATTCTCTTCTGATTTGAAGGTTTTGTGTGGGATTGTCACATTTTTTATTCACATTTTACTCTGCAAAGAAGAGAATTAGGGTGACAAGATCAGTCTAAACTTTATTTCAGTCACTGGAAAATGGGAACCTGACTTTCCTTTGCATGCCAGTCATTTATTATGTTCGGGGTGTGTGTGTGTGTGTGTGTGTGATGGGCATATGTATGCAAGCATAAGACAGCCTCTGATGCTCAAGCGTCCTGAAAATTTCTTACACCACCGATCTAGTCCAGACAAGAGGAGTCCAGCTTGGAAAACAAAACCTCTCCCTCAGTGCTACCCTCAGCATTTTGCATCTCCATACAAACACAAATGATACGGGGGGAGGCTTTTATTCCACACAAGCAGTTTCAAGTGATAAGGGACTTTGTCACCTCTGGGGACTAAGCACCCAGTTATAGCATTTGCATGGAAGCTGACTTGTTAAATTTGCTCTCAAAGATAAGGAACCTACCAAAGCACTAGAAAGAGGAGAAGCAGGGTCCAGTTAAAAGTGAGGCCAGAGGCTGAGGGGCTATTATTCCACTGATAACTTCTTAATTTTTAATCTTTTTGCTTAAGTGATATTTAAGCATCGAAAAAGTCTCCATTTTGCCTTTCTCACGTGATACTACAAAGTTTTTTTTTTCTTTTTCCTATGTAGACAACAACATATATAAATCAATTGTCATTAATAATGACTAGCAAGCAGAGTATTTTTTGAGACAGAATTGGCAAATAAAACTGTAAGATATTTAAATTATATAACATGATAATTTGATATATGTATGTATTATTTTTTAAATTTACTTTTAATTGGAGTATTTTTGCTTTACAATATGTTGGTTTCTGCTGGACAAGGATATGAATCAGTCGTAAGTATACATGTATCCCCTCCCTCTTGAGTCCCCCCTCCACGCACCCCATCCCCCATCTCTAGGTTGTCTCAGAGCACTGGGTAAGCTTCCTGTGCCACACAGAGACTGCCCACTAGCAATCTATTAATACTTTACATATGGTGATGGACTATGTATCAATGCTACTCAATTCAACTTGCCCTCTCCTTCCCCCGTTGCATCCACAAAGCTGTTCTCTGTCTGTCTCTCTTCCTGCCCTGAAAACAGGTGAACCAGTGCCATTTTTCTAGATTCCATATATATGCATTAATATCCAATATTTGGTTTTCTCTTTCTCACTTACTTCACTCTACATAACAGGCTGTAGGTTCATCCACCTCACCTCAAGTGACCCAAATTCACTTCTTTTTAAGGTTAATTGATATTCCTTTGTACCACAACTTCTTTATCCATTCCTTTTTCATTGCAGATAGAGATTGCTTCCATGTCCTGGCTATTGTAAACACTGTTGCAATGAATTTTGGGGTACACGTGTCTTTTTGAAATGGTTTTCTCAGGGTATATGCCCAATAGTAGAATTTCTAGATCACATGTTAGTTTTGTTAGAACTGCCCTGATGGCTCAGCAGGTAAAGAATCTGCCTGCAATGCAGGAGACACAGGAGATGGTTCAATCCCTAGGTTGGGAAGCTCTTCTGGAGGTGGAAATGGCATCCCACTCCAGTATACTTGCCATTACCACCTACCCTTCTGCCATAGTGCTGACCCTCATTTACATACGTATTAGAAAAGATTTTCCCTTTCTATTAACTTAAGTAACGTAGCTGTCATCTGACATGTTTACCTTTTATTGTTTGAAGAGAACACAGGTAAGTTCCACTCTCTTAGACAGCATCAATTATACAACACAGTTTTATCAGTTATAGTCATCATGCTCTACATTAGATCCTCAGACCTTATAATTTTCATATGTTAAAATGTATAACCTTTAACAAACCCGTCCCTATTTCCCCTACTCTCCAAGCCTTGGCAATCACTTACCTACACTGTTTCTGAGTTCCACTTTTTTTTTTTTGATTCCTTATAATTGAGATCATATAGTATCTGTCTTTCTCTAACTTATTTCACTTAGAATTAGGCCCTCCTAATTCATCCATGCTGCCACAAATAGAAGAATTTCTTTCTTTTTTTAATGGCTAAATATAATTCACACACACACACACACATATATGTATCACATCGCATGGTTTTAATCTCTTCACTTGCTGACAGATACTTAGATTGTTCCTATAATAGGTTGTTTCTAGGCTACACTGAATATTGATGCAATGAACATGGGAGTACATATTTCTCTTTGAGATGATTTTTTCATTTCCTTTGAATATATATTCAGAAATGAATATATATCCAGAAGTGGGATTAATGGCCGCATAACTGTTCTTTGTGAAATTTTGTGAGAAACTTCCAGAAGGTTTTCCATGGGAGTTGCACAAATATAGATTCCTACCAATAATATTTCTTATTTTTTGGTAAAAACCTTTTAACCAGGAATGAGGTGGTATGTGTTGTACTTTTGATTTACACTTTCCTGATAGTGATGAAGATCATCTTGTCATATACTTCTTGGGCATTCTGTATGTCTTATTTGGAGGGGAAATTGTCTATCCTGTAAAAAATAGCATGCATTTTATATACTGTATTTCAATATATAAAACTCAGTTAACCATACACCAAAACAAATTACAGAAATACAAATAATCCCATTTACCATTGCATCAAAAAAAATAAAATACTTAGAAATAAATTTAAGCAATTGTGTAAAGATCTATGTATGAAAACATTCAAGACACTCATGAAAGAAATGTTTAAAAGACACAAAAGGAAGCATATTTCATATTTACTGACTGGAAGAATTAATATTGTTAATACATACATACTACCCAAAGCTATCCACATATTCACTGCAGTCTCTTTCAAAATTCCAAGGCATTTTTCACAAAACAGAAAAAAAAATTCTACGACTTGTATAAAACTGTCGTTGTTGTTCATTGCAGCGTCATGTCTGACTCTTACTAACTCCACAGACTGCAGCACGCCAGATTTTCCTGTCCCTTTCCATCTCCTAGAATTTGCCCAAATTCATGCCCACTGAATTGGTGATGCCATCCAACCATCTCATCCTCTGTCACCCTCCTTTTCTTCTGCGTTCAACCTTTCCCATCATCAGGGTCTTTTCCAATGAGTCGGCTATTCACACTACATGACCAAAGTATTGGAACTTCAGCTTCACTTGAGTACTTCAAAAGAGTATTTCAGGATGGCTTCCTTTAAGGGTGACTACTTTTGATCTCCTTGGTGCCCAAGGGATTCTTGAGTCATCTTCAGCACCACAGTTTGAAAACATCAGTTCTTCAGCACTCTGCCTTCTTTATTGTCTGTCCAGCTCTTACATGTGTACATGACTACTGGAAAGAACATAGCCTTGACTAAACAGAACTCTGTCGGCAAAGTGATGTTTTTGCTTTTAACACGCTGTCTAGGTTTGTCATAACTTTCCTGCCAAGAAGCAAACGCTTTCTAATTTCATGGCTGCAGTCACCATCCACAGTGATTTTAGAGCCCAAGAAGAGGAAATTTGTCACTGCTTCCACCTTTTCCCCTTCTATTTGCCATGTAAGTGATGGGACCAGATGCCATGATCTTACCTTTTTTGATATTGAGTTTTAAGCCAGATTTTTCACTCTCCTCTTTCACTGTCATCGGAGGCTGTTTAGTTCCTCTTCGCATTCTGCCATTAGCATGGTATCATTCACATATCTGAGGTTGTTGATATTTCTCCCAGCGAGCTTGATTCCAGCTTTTAGGACTCATTCAGTCCAGCATTTCGCATGGCATGCTCAGCATATAAGTTAAATCAGCAGGGTGACAATATTCAGCCTTGACGGACTCTTTCACTAATTTTGAACCAGTTTATTGTTCCTTGTCTGCTTCTAACTGTTGCTTTTGTACTGCATACAGGTTTCTCAGAGGACGGGTAAGGTTTGTCTGGTATGCCTGTCTCCTTAAGAATTTTCCACTTTGCTGTGATCCACACAGTTTGGTGAGGTCAATGAAACAGATGTTTTTTCTGGAATTCCCTTGCTTTCTCTATGTTCCAGCAAATGTTGCCAATTTGATCTCTGGTTCCTCTGCCTTTTCTAAATGCAGCTTGAACATCTGGAATTTCTGCGTTCACATAATGCTGAAGCCTAACCTCGAGGAATTTGAGCACAACCTTACTAGCATTGGAGATGAGTGCTCCTGTTCAGTGGCTTGAACATTCTTTAGTACTGCCTTTCTTGGGAACTGGGACTAGGATTGACCTCTTCCTGTCCTCTGGCCACTGCTGGCTTTTCCAAATTTTCTGACATATTGAGTGGAGCACTTTATTTTATTTTATTTTTTTATTGTTTTCTGTTTTATTTATTTATTATTACTTTTTTAAATATATTGGTTGGTTTTGCTATACATTGACATGAATCCGCCCTGGGTGTACATGTGTTCTCCCTCCCGAACCCCCCTCACACCTCCCTCCTCCCCATATCCTCCCTCCATGTCATCCCCGTGCACCAGCCCCAAGCATCCTGTATCATGCGTCGAACCTGGACTGGTCACTTATGATAATATACATGCTACAATGCCATTCTCCCCAATCATCCCACCTTCACCCTCTCCCACAGAGTCCCAAAGACTGTTCTGTATGCCTATGTCTCTTTTGCAGTTTCGTATACAGGGTTCAGGTTACCATCTTTCTAAATTCCATATATATGCGTTAGTATACTGTATTGATGTTTTCTTTCTGGCTTACTTCACTCTGTATAATTGTCTCCAATTTCATCCACCTCATTAAAACTGATTCAAATGCATTCTTTTTGATGGCTGAAAAATACTCCATTGTGTATATGTACCAAAGCTTTCTTATCCATTCATCTGCAGATGGACATCTAGGTTGCTTCTATGTCCTGGCTATTATAAACAGTGCTGCAATGAACATTGGAGTACATGTGTCTCTTTCCATTCTGGTTTCCTCGGTGTGTATGCCCAGGAGGGTGATTGCTGGATCATATGGCAGTTCTATTTCCAGTTTTTTGAGGAATCTCCACCCTGTTCTCCATAGTGGCTGAACTAGTTTGCATTCCCACCAACAGTGTAAGAGGGTTCCCTTCTCTCCACACCCTCTCCAGCATTTATTGCATGTAGACTTTTGGATAGCAGCCATTCTGACTGGTGTGAAATGGTATCTCATTGTGGTTTTGATTTGCGTTTCTCTGATTATGAGGGATGTTGAGCATTTTTTCATGTGTTTGTTAGCCATCTGTATGTCTTCTTTGGAGAAATGTCTGTTTAGTTCTTTGGCCCATTTTTTGATTGGGTCACTTAGTTTTCTGGAATTGAGCTGCAGGAGCTGCTTGTATATTTTGGAGATTAATCCTTTATCAGTTGCTTCATTTGCTATTATTTTCTCCCATTCTGCAGGCTTTAATAGCATCATATTTTAGGATTATAAATAGCTCTGCTGGAATTCCATCAGCCCCACTAGCTTTATGGGCAGCAGTGCTTCTTAAGACCCACTTGACTTCACATTCCAGAATGTCTGGCTCTGAGTGTTAAACTACACCATTGTGATTAGGTGGGTCATTAAGATATTTTTGTATAGTTGTTTGTAATATTTCCATCTCTTCTTGGTTTATTCTGCTGTATTAAATCACAAAACACCAAAGAGTCAAAGTGATATTGAGAAAGAAGAACAAAGTTTGAGACTATGGTGGCTGATTTCAAATTGTATTAGAAAACTTCAGTGATCAAAACAGAATGATTTGCTTCTGTAACAAAAACAGACACATAGAGCAACAGAGCAGAACAGTGAAGCCAGAAAGAAATGCACACCCATATATTGTCTGTTAGCTTATGAAAAAGGAGCCAAGAATATCCAGGGGGAAAAGGACAAGCTTTTCAATAATAATACTGGGAAAACTGGATAGTCCTATAAAAAAATGAAACTGTGCTCCTCTCTTTTACCATCAGCAAAAATCAACTATAAAGGGATGAAAACATTGACATAAGACTGTAAGTGAATAAACCCCTAGAAGAAAACATTGAGGTACTCTTCTTGCCGTCGGTCTTTGCAACGAGTTTTTGGATTTCACACCAAAAGCAAAGGCAACAACTGCAAAAACAAACAAGTGGGACCACATCAAACTCCAAACAAAGGAACATCAACAAAATCAAATGGCAATTTACAGATTGACAGAAGATATTGCCAAATCATATATTTGATAAGGGCTTGATATCCAAAAATACATGAGACATACAACTCAAGGGCAAAAATCCCAAATAATCCAAATTTTTAATGGAGTGTAAGAAAGTAAGAGTTTCAATAAATCTGAAGATTAGTCTGTAGACGAGAGACACAGCGAGGTTTTCCTTCTAGAACAACAAAAGCCTGTGCCTTCCTGGCATTACTTTCTTCATCTCCACTCACTTGTTTGACAATTGCAGTTCACAGTGTCCATTCTTCAGTCAATAGCAATCGCCCCACAGTGAGCTATGATATGTACTAAGACAGCCCCATGGGAGGGGGGAGGGAAACACTAATATTTGCATACTTACCAATGAGGCATATCAAAAGGAAGGTAATTTCCAAAGTTTACCACTCCATTGTTTTCTATATTTCATTTCCTACTTGAGCCACCTAGAAAGGAAAATGAATTAACATACCTCAATAATAAATAGATAGAAAATCAGTTTTAAATGGGAGCATTAATGGATTATAATTTGGGCGTAATTTATTACTACTGTTATAACTGTTGTCCTTTTGATTCTCTACTGCATCCATTAATAATTTATTATAAATATTAATACCAACACAGTGATACATACTACTAAAGTTAAAGTGAATAGAGAAAGACATAGAATATATTACGCAAGAAGTGAAAGTATGGGAAGTCAGCAACTGTAGCAAAGTAAAGGTCAGTATTGCCTTCAGAGGAAGGAAGGTTCTCAAAGTTTCTTGAAACATCATGAATGAGCCAGATGTGAGGAATTAGCTTAATCTGTAAACCAGAAACTCTACCAGCAGAAATTTAAGTTCATAAAAACATCACGATGCTAAAACCCAAAATTTAGCCAGAGAATAGGGTAGGGTAGGGTAGGGGTTCAGTTCAGTTCAGCCATTCAGTCGTGTCCGACTCTTTGCGACCCCATGAATCACAGCACGCCAGGCCTCCCTGTCCATCACCAACTCCCGGAGTTCAATCAAACTCATGTCCACAGAGTCAGTGATGTCATCCAGCCATCTCATTCTCGGTCGTCCCCGTCTCCTCCCGCCCCCAACCTTTCCCAGCGTCAGAGTCTTTTCCAGTGAGTCAACTCTTCGCATGAGGTGGCCAAAGTATTGCAGTTTCAGCTTTAGCATCAGTCCTTCCAATGAACACCCAGGGTTGATCTCCTTTAGAATGGACTGGTTGGATCTCCTTGCAGTCCAAGGGGCTCTCAAGAGTCTTCTCCAGCACCACAGTTGAAAAGCATCAATTCTTCGGCGATCAGCTTTCTTCATAGTCCAACTCTCACATCCATACATGACCACAGGAAAAACCATAGCCTTGACTAGACGGACCTTGGTTGGCAAAGTAAAGTCTCTGCTTTTTAATATACTATCTAGGTTGGTCATAACTTTCCTTCCAAGGAGTAAGCGTCTTTTAATTACCTGGCTGCAATCAGCATCTGCAGTGATTTTGGAGCCCCAAAAAATAAAGTCTGACACTGTTTCCACTGTTTTTCCATCTATTTCCCATGAAGAGATGGGATCAGATGCCATGATCTTTGTTTTCTGAATGTTGAGCTTCAAGCCAACCTTTTCACTCTCCTCTTTCACTTTCATCAAGAGGCTTTTGAGGGTAGGGGTAGGGTATATAAATTCTCCATTCCTTAGTGCATCAGGCACTCAAGGACCACCCTCACTGAAGTCTTTCTCTATTGCTCAACCTACAGGTACCAGCATGGAGAAAGAGATATCTTTATTCCACAGGCAGTTGAAGCCTACTTTTATGACCTCATGGCTTTCCTTAAGAAGCATCCATGCAGCAGATTTCCTCCATCCCATCCCATCAGGCTGACTCCCCACAGTCAACAGGAGTCCACACCCTGGGATCATTCCGCAATCCCCATGGCTCCAGCTCCCAGCTCCCGTGGACACCAGTGGACTTACAGCCCTGTCCGAGGTATGAAAGGCTGCAGCATGGCTTGTCTCTGTGGTTTTCTCTCCGTTCAGACTGTCACAGATTAGTTAGTTCACTCCCCAACCGCTTCAAATGACTCCCCCGTCCCAGTGGACGGCCATGGACGCGGGGGTCTCTCCCCTGCGCTTCAGCTCCCTCTCCCCCGGGTGCAGGCTGGTCCCACTTGCTCTGCCCCTTCTTTCCCCTTCCTCCTTGTCCCCTCTTTCCTTTGTCCTACTGAGCTCTGTATGGATCCGGACATTCCTTCTCAGTATTCAGGGAGTCCTGCCAGTGTTCACCTGGTATTCTGTGAGAACTGTTGCATTCTAGAAGCATCGGTGGAGATAGGTGTACCCCACTTCCACCTACCCGTCCATCATCTTGTCCACCCCCATTTGTACATGTATTAGAAACGAGTCTCCCTTTAAGTAACACTGCCATCACCACACATGTTTAACTTTTGCTTTTTGAGGAGAACACAGGTGAGTTCCACTGTCTTCAGTTTGGTCAGTCATTCGGTCATGTCCGACTCTTTGTGACCACGTGGACTGTGGCTGCCCAGGCTTCCCTGTCCATAACCAACTCCCAGAGCTTGTTCAACCTCATGATTAGATCCCATGATTAGATCGTGAAGCTCAAATATTAAAACCTCAGACCTTATTAATATTTTATGCATGAAAATATACAACCTTTAAAAATCTCTCCCTATTTGTCCTACCCTCCGGTCTTTGGCAATCATTTTTCTACCTTGAGTTCCATCATTTTTTTTTTTTTCTGTGAATCCTTATAGTTGAGATCATGTGGTATTTGTCGTTCTCTGACTTAGCGTAATGCCCTCCAGTTTCATTCATGTTGCCACAAATGGAAGGATTTCTTTTTCAAATGACTAAATAATATTTACCTATATATGTGACATCACATTGTTTTAATCCATTCACCTGTTTGATGATACTCAGGTTGTTCCTATACCAAGGCTACTGTGAATAATGCTGCAATGAACATGGGAATATAGATCTCTCTTTGAGACAATGATTTCATTTTCTTTGACTATGTATCCAGAAGGGGGATAATGGATCACATAACCATTCTCTTTTTAATTTCTTGAGGAACCTCCACAGTATGTTTCCATGGGACTTGCACTGGTATACAGCCCTGCCAACAGTGCATAAGCACTCCTTTTTCTCCCCATCCTCAATAACATTTGTCATTTCTTACACTTTTGGTACTAGCCATTCAAACAGGTATGAAGTGATATATTTGTGCTTTTGATCTGCATTTCCTTTGATTATTAGAGATGCTGAGCATCTTGTCATATACCTCTTGATCATCTATATGTCTTATTTGTGGGAAAATGTCTGTTCTTTATAGATGTAACATACATTATGTTTACTATATTCCAGTATATGAAACTCAGTTGCCTACCTATATATCAATAACGAACTATCAGAAAGTGGAATAAAGAAAACAATCTTATTTACTATTGCATCAGAAAAAGATAAAACACTTAGAAATAAACTTAAGCAAGGTGTTGAAAGATTTTATGCAAAACCTTTAAGTCATTAATAAGAGAAATTTAGAAAGAGTTAAATATATGTAAAGTTATGTGGTTGATTCAATGTGTTTCTTGAGGTAGGATTTGTATTACTATAAATTTCCATCTTAGAAGTGCTTTTGTTGCATCCTCTAGGTTTTAGATCATCATGTTTTCGTTGTTCTTTGTTTCTAGGAATGTTTTTATTTCCCTAATTTCATTAACATCTTCATTATTTAGAAAAGTGTTGTATAATCTCCATTTGTTTGTGTTCTTTACAGTTGTTTTTTTTTTTTCCCCTATAATCGATATCTAGTCTCATAGTATTGTGGTCAGAGAAAATGCTTGATATAATTTCATTCTCCTTAAATTACTGAGGTTTGATTTCTGACCCAGGATGAGGAAATGTTCCATGCGCACTCGAGATGAAAGTGTATTCTTCTGCATTTGGATGGAATGTGCTGAAGATATCAATTAGGTTTGTTTGCTCTAATATTTCCTTTAAGGCTTATATTTCCTTATTTATTTTCTGTTTTGATGATCTGTCCATTGGTATAGGTGTGGTGTCAACATTCCCTACTATTATTATGTTACTGTCAATTTCCCTTTTTATGTCAGATAGTGTTTACCTTATGTATTGAGGTGCTCCTATGTTGGGTACCTAAATAGTTAAAATTGCTATGTATTTTCTTGGACTGATCCCTTGATCATTTGCTAGTGTCCTTCTATATCTCTTATAATAGTTTTGATTTTAAGGTCTATTTTTTCTGTTACAAGAATTGCCAATCTGGCTTTCTTTTTTTTCCATTTGTATGGAATATCTTTTTCCATCCTCTCACTTTCCAACCGCATGTGCCTCTAGGACTGAAGTGGGTCTCTTACAGATAGCATGCATATGGGTTTGTTTTTTTATCCATTCAGTCAGTGTCTTTTGGTAAGTATGGGAGAAGACAATACAAATAAAACGACAGATAAAGGATTGCTTTCCAAAATACAAGCAGCTCAAACAACTCAGTCATCTTAAACAAAGGCAAGAACTGCAAAAATAAACTAGTGAGACCACATCAAACTCAAGCCTTCCGCACAGAAAAGAAGCCATCAATACAATGAAATGACAACTTAAGGAATGAAACAAAATATTTGCAAATCACACACTTGGTAAGGGCTTCATATCCAGGTATATATAAGAAACTCATGCAACTCAGTAGGAAAAGAAATCAAACAACCCATATTATTAAATAGACAAAGGATGAGTAAGTGTTTTGAAAAATCTGAAGATTAGACTGTAGATGAAGACGCTGTAAGTTTTTCCTTCCAAAATAGAAGTCTGTGTCTTCCTGGCATTGCGTTCTTTATCTCCAATCACCTGTGAGGTGATTGCAGTTCAAAGTATACCTTCTTCACTCAATAGCAATCACCTTACCCTGAGCTATATGAGCCTGGAATAGCCCTACTAACTATAAAAATCTAATAATTACATACTTAATCTTGAGGCATCTAAAATCCAAGATGATTTTCAGAATTTCCACTCCATTGTTTTCTACATTCTATTTCAACATTGAAACACCTAGTAAGGAAAAATGTTAGGGGACCTCAATAAAACGTGCATAGAAAGTCATTTAAAACTATGAGCATTACTGGATTATAATTTGTGGGAATGTATTATTACTAACACTATTGAAATTTTATTCCCTTTAATTCTCAGGTACACTGGGTTGATATTTTTTAAAAATAGTGATACCATCATAGAGACACAGAGTACTCAAGTTACAGTATATTGAAAAAGACATAGCTTATGAAGCAGGAAGTGAAATCACAGAAAATTAGCAATGGTATCAAAACAAGGGGAAGTATTGCTGAGAAATAAAGCACAGTTCTTTAATTTTTGGAGACAACACGAAGAAGCCAGATATGAGCCAACCAGCTTAAGCTGTGTACCAGAAACAGCACCAGAAGGAAAATGAAGTTCATAAAAATATGCTGATGCTAAACGCCAAAATCCAGAGAGTAAGAGAATAGGGTAGGGTATATGTAGATACTGAAAACTACTCAGAGAGGTAGACATGGAAGCAAATACACTAATGAGCGTCAGAAAACTCAAAGCACTAAAGGGTCTGAAAAATAAATCTTACAGAGACTTGGTACTCTGATCAAAAGAATAAGAGAATCAAACTAGAAAACCAGACTATAAAGATTTGTGCACATGATAGAACCAGAGAATGCTCAGGGGAGAAAATTTCAGACATAGTGGACCAGCGAACAGAAGCCTCCAGCATCAGGAACAAAAACCCCGGGCAGGACTCATGACTGTGCGCTCCCGGGAACAGCCTCCGTCTCAACGTTTGGGCACTATACCACCTAAAAGCGAACGCGGACAAGAATTATAGCTTGCTATGACACTGAATCAAGACAATAGTGTTTGTTAGCTTACTTTTCTCAGTCAACTATAAAGTTAATGAATCACTAACCAATGATCATTGGCACCATCAGTTTCCAGTCAGATCCTCTTTAGTATACAATAGATATCTGAACCTGTCATATGAGCCCCAATAACAGTTTTATTAATTAAATTTATTGATGTTTAATTGAAGGGTAATTGCTTTACAATACTGTACTGCTTTCGGCCAAACATCAACATGAAACAGCCATAGGTATATCTATGTCCCCTCTCTCCTGAACCTCCTTCCCACCTTTCTTTCCGTCCCACCCCTCGAAGTTGTTACAGAAAAATATGGAAGGTTTCACAAATGTGTGTGTCATCCTTGGGCAGGGGCCATGCTGATCTTCTCAGTATTATTCCAATTTTTTAATATATGTGCTACCATAGCAAACACATGAAAAACAATTTAACAGAAAAAAAATCATATAGTTAGTCACCTAGCAATAAATAATCAATTACATTGGGAATTAGGGTATTCTGCCATATTTACTGCCTCTTATAAAATCAAATTTTATGAGGTCCAAAGTTCCGTGTAGGAGTTAGGCATATATTTATGCATAACACATGTATACATGACATAAATATATGCACACAAATACGTCTATATTACATAAGCTATTATTTTCCTTGCCTGTTGCAATAAGCTCTTCAGCTGATGAGATAGTCCCAAATTTCTCCAACTTATATGTCTCCTTCTTGAGAACCACTTCTTTTATTTTCATCACCTAATTTTAAATAACCATTTTATTCTTAGATATCATGCCCCTTTAAACTAACTAAGAGCAGAGAAAACCTAGTAAATGCTGATATCTTATCCTTAATTAAATTACCACTCTTCTGGTAAATTGGAAAAAGAATCATGTTCAGATCTCATTCAGAAGGGTAAAATCTCTATTTTATCAGTTCTCTTGTACAAACTAAATTCTTGCTCAGTTCAGTCTTAAATTCTGCTTACTTACAAAGGACGGACAGGAAAAGTAATATTAAAATAACGCTTGCAAGAGTCTATGATTTTATTCTACTGTTGGCCAAAGGTGGGGCAAGGAATATTTCTGAAAAAAAACCCCGCCAGTACAGGTTCGATGAATGATACAGGATGCTCGGGGCTGGTGTACTGGGATGAACCAGAGGGATGGGATGGGGAGGGAAGTGGGAGGGGGGTTCAAGATAGGGAACACATGTACACCTGGGGCAGATTCATGTCGATGTATGGCAAAACCAATGCAATAATGTAAAGTAATTAGCCTCCAATTAAAATAAATAAATTGATAAAAATTAAAAAAAAAAAAAAACATCATGGAAGCATGAAGGTCTACTTCTAATATCAAAGAGGAGATGTTTAGAGATGGTTCAAAAACTAATCTCCATGGGTTGTCAAGATGTACTCCTGACCATACAGATAAATTTTGTCCCTAAAAAGTCAAAGTCAGGAAAGGGCAGGCCTTGTTCACAGAGTCAATGATGTTGTCTTGGGTGCTGACCAGGTAATATTCTTGTATTAGAACTGAACTGAACCATTTGGAGACTTATTTGCTATTTTCTTGAAGAAACAAACGTAATGTGAAGATTAAAGATGCATAAAAGTAGAAGAGCTGTCAAGGTGCCTAGAAGAAAGGCTAGCCAGGAACCAGGCTCCCACCCCGATCCTCACACAGGGTTGGGGGCGGGGATGAGAGACAGAGGAAAAGACACAGAGACACAGAGAAAATTCTCAGGTATTTCGCTTCATGAAACACTAAACCTATTGGATCAGTGTTCCACCCTAAGAGCTCATTTAACCTTAACGGGCTTCGCTGGTGGCTCAGATGGGAAAGAACCTGCCTGAAATATGAGAGATCTGGATTCTATCCCTGGGTCTGGATGAGTCCCTGGATAAGAGAACGGCAAGCCACTCCAGTATACTTGCCTGAGAGATCCCATAGACAGAGGAGTCTGGTGGGCTACAGTCCATGGGGTCCCAAAAAGTCGGAACCCTTTTCAAAACACAGTACTTTGGCAGTTAGGGCTCTAACACATGAGTTTGAAGAATACACATTCAGTCCATAACACTGCCTGACATAAAGCACTTTTAGGTGGGACTGGGGAAAAGGAAGCATGTTGCTTTTCTGGTCCTTCACTGTCTCTCTGGGCTTTCTTCTCCAGGCTCAGAGTAAATAGCCAATAAATGAGAACTGCTCTGCAGTGAAATGGGTGGATGGAACATGTTAAACAAAGCTGAATGCCGTTCACAAAAACGAATAATGGTAGTTTTTTTAATGCTACAAATTATTGTTTTAAGATTTGCAGTGAATAGGTTTAGAGCTACAGTAGAAGGAGAGTTTACATTTGGAAACAGTTATTCTCTTTCTGATGAAAGTATTTGAAAGTTGTATGTTAATTCTTTTAGGTCAATCAAGGAGCCCACGGTAGAGCAAAAGTTAATAAAAGGCAAAGCTAAACGTTCCACTAAACTGAACTGAACTGAAACGTTCCACTAAAATCACGCAGTTCTTTTTCAGTTCGGTCAGTACAGTTCAGTTTCTCAGTCGTGTCCGACTCTCCGCGACCCCATGAATCACAGCACGCCAGGCCTCCCTGTCCATCACCAACTCCCGGAGTTCACTCAAACTCATGTCCACAGAGTTGGTGATGCCATCCAGCCATCTTATTCTCTGTCGTCCCCTTCTCCTCCCACCCCCAACCTTTCCCAGCATCAGAGTCTTTTCCAGTGAGTCAACTCGTCGCATGAGGTGGCCAAAGTATTGCAGTTTCAGCCCCAGCATCAGTCCTTCCAATGAACACCCAGGATCGATCTCCCTTAGAATGGACTGGTTGGATCTCCTTGCGGTACAAGGGACTCTCAAGAGTCTTCTCCAACACCACAGTTCAAAAGCATCAATTCTTCGGCGATCAGCTTTCTTCACAGTCCAACTCTCACATCCATACATGATCACGGGAAATACCATAGCCTTGACTAGACAGACCTTGGTTGGCAAAGTAATGTCTCTGCTTTTTAATATACTGTCAAGGTTGGTCATAACTTTCCTTCCAAGGAGTAAGCGTCTTTTAATTTCCTGGATGCAATCAGCATCTGCAGTGATTTTGGAGCCCAAAAAAAATAAAGTCTGACACTGTTTCCACTGTTTTTCCATCTATTTCCCATGAAGTGATGGGACCAGATGCCATGATCTTTGTTTTCTGAATGTTGAGCTTCAAGCCAACCTTTTCACTCTCCTCTTTCACTTTCATCAAGAGGCTTTTGAGTTCCTCTTCACTTTGTGCCATAAGGGTAGTGTCATCTGCATATCTGAGATTATTGATATTTCTCCCGGCAATCTTGATTCCAGCTTGTGCTTCTTCTAGCCCAGCGTGCCTCATGATGTACTCTGCATATAAGTTACATAAGCAAGGTGACAATATACAACCTTGACGTACACGTTTTCCTATTTGGAACCAGTCTGTTGTTCCATGTACAGTTCTAACTGTTGCTTCCTGACCTGCATACAGGTTTCTCAAGAGGCAGGTCAGGTGGTCTGGGATTCCCATCTCTTTCACTCACTTGTTTTTGTTTCATCCTCCATGTTTGACTGTCCATTTTTTTTTTTCCAACTCTTCCAAGTAATCTCTTTAAATGTTACTTGCTGCTGCTAAGTCGCTTCAGTTGTATCAGACTCTGTGCGACCCCATAAACGGCAGCCCACCAGACTTCCCCGTCCCTGGGATTCTCCAGGCAACAATACTGGAGTGGGTTGCCATTTCCTTCACCAATGCATGATTGTGAAAGTGAAGTAGCTCAGTCATGTCCGACTCCTCGCAACCCGTGGACTGCAGCCTACCAGGCTCCTCCATTCATGGGATTTTCCAGGCAAGATTACTGGAGTGGGTTGCCATTTCCTTCTCCATTAAATGTTCATAACTTTTGCTAAAGATACGTTTTTCTCTATCAATGTGTTAGCTAGATTTTTCTACTCTTATTATTCTCAGACCACTGCTTAGTATTTCCTATAACTTTATGCCATGTTTTTCTGATGTACCATTTTGTCACCATAAACAACATTGTATTCTGCACCTGGGATGAACACTAAGCTTTTTGGTGTGTGGATTCAGAGATAAGTCAAAGTCATAACTGTATAACTCCTTTTAAGGTAATATATTGGCTCTAACCCACAGTAAACAAGAGATTATGGTTAAATATAGGTGCATACATGCATTCTGAGTCACTTCAACTGTGTCCAACTCTTTGCAATCCAACTGACTGTAGCCCAACAGGCTCCTCTGTCCATAGGATTCACCAGGCAAGAATCCTGGAGTATGCTGCTGTACCCTCTTGCAAGGGATGCTCCTCACCTAGGGATCAAACCTGAGTCTTCTTATATCTCCTGCATTGGCAGGATGATTCTTTACCACTACCTTCACCTGGGAAGCACCAACTATTGGTACATATGTATAATATTTGGTTCAAATACTGAAAAAAAAAGATAATAATAAAACAGAGAAGGGAAAAGGATAAACTTAGAAAAGTTAGATGTAAATTCATTCGTATAGAGACAATGTATAGAAAAAGTATGAAAAGAATGAATTTCAAATTTTGTGATGCCCCCCTGTTAAAAAAATTACACGTCTATCAAACATGTTAATGTTCTGGTAATGAATTAATCTTCTGAATGCCCAACAACCCTAACTAATTGCCTGATCCCTTTCAGGATGAAAAATATGCCCAGGGATAACAGTACTGTATCAGTGCCACGAACAGCTGCCATACCGATTCCCTCTATACTCCTGAAGAAAGAGAAGAAGCCCAACAGATGAACGTGAGTCTTTCACCTGGGTTTTTCACTGGATCAAATGAGACAGTATGTAGCTTAGCAGGCTTCAGACTATTAGAGGTAATGGTAACGGTACATGCAGTAAAAGTTGGAGGGACAGTAAGCAATTGAAGAAAAATGCAGTTGATGAAGAATGAACAAAATCAAGGGATGAATAAAGATCTATAATAGTAACATAAATAACAGATCTATAAATTGTCCATGCGGAGAATTTTAGTTCAACCCATGCATTTGACACAGGATTGCAGCTATTATTCTGTATGAAAATAGGAAATGAATGGGAACTTCCATGTGTAAAATATAAGATTGCAAAAGTCATGAATATGTAAGAAGCACACCCAGTTTCCATTACTCCCTGTTATTGGTGACTCCTACGTGGGTGTCCTATACTGCAACACCCAAGCCATCCCGTCTGCCTTTCAAGGCTCTGCTGATTCTGCTTCTACTTCTCTGACACCAACTTCACTTGTCATTCTCAATGACTCTTCTGTCACCTTTTATTCTTAATTTGTAACTTTCCCCCACAATGGCCTATAAAACATTGCTTTGCTTCTCATGGCTGCAACAATTGCCTCTGTTCTGAGGGTAACACAGTTTACATGTCAAGCCTCAATCATTTATAGCAGCTCCAAATTTTCATCGCTATAATCTCTCCTTTCTGATTTCATTCATTATCCTCGTCCTAATATTATTTAAAATATTTTAACATACATTCCCCCTTAAAACACTGTCTTCTCTCTCTATGACTTTCTTAATGATACCAACATTCTTTTCCTCTTTTAAGCTCATTAATAATGCAGGTGATCAAGTAAAGGAAAAAGGTCAAGGAGGAGGAGGAGTAGCGATTTTTCAATAAGCTTAAATTTAAAGTTTATTGAGAGTTACTACATAGACATACATTTTACTAAGCACTTTATGTGCATTAGTATATTTTATCCTATTCAGTTCTCTGTTCTTTACCACTAAAAAGTTCATGGCTTTAAAGAAATCAAGCATATTAACTAGAGATCTTCAGCCCCTGGGATTTTCATGCTCAATTCTGCAAGTAGTAGTGAACTAGGGGGCAAAACCCTCCATTGTGAATCCCATTGATGCTGTTACTAAAGACAATGCTGTGCCATTTTCTGCCAGGACACATGTCAACAAAACAGACTGTCTTGATATCAGCTAGGGGGCTGGTGTTGGGATCAACTGAGGAAAGAAAGCCTTTTTAGGAATGTCATGTCTTCTTTGTTGTCCCTTTGTTGTGATATCATAAAACAATTGCCAATCAAAAATCAACACGAATGACTCATCTGATTCATTAATATGAATGAATCACTGGGTGACAATGATGCGGGCACAGGTGGAATCCCTCGTTCCTGGGTCAGGAACTGCAGGCACACATTGACTTGCCATAAAATACTTAGATTTCTCTCACGCAAATATACAAACTTTGAGTGGTAGAATTTCAGAGGAAAAAAATATTCTTCATGCTATAAATTAGAACGCATCAGAAGAATTAGTTCCTAAAATAATCAAGATTTTTAATAATTCAGCGAAGTGGGAATTAATAGCTTACATTTTATGTTTTTGCAAATTTTACTACCTTCAAAAATCTCTGCATACACACAGGAATAACCAAAAGTTTTTTAGGTCAGCTGCTCTGAACAAAGATCGCATGTTACCAAAACCACTGAATTCTGATTATTTTAATGAGACCGTTTCTTATGGTTGCTTAGAATGAAGACCTTGGTAAGTCGATACTCATGTTACTGTACTCCTGGAATAGACCTCTGCATCATCTAGTCACAGACCTGCGGAGTTTGAAAGAAGTCTCAGATGTTATCCTATCAAGCGCCAGAGAGAATGAGAAAATGTCAGACAAACTTCAAGGATTCATAGAAAGGCAATTCAGCCAAGTGAGCATCCTACTGAGGGCTTTCTTGCTTTGTTCATGAATAAAAGATGTCACCTCTGTAATACGTAAGGAGTTTGGAAATATCTCATTTTGTAAGAAAAAGATTCATGACTTCTATATTCTAGACTGTTACTACATACAGCAGGAGCTTAGTCATTCATAGTGATAGATTGTACTGTAAATGAATCTGAATCTCACTGCAATTTTTGACATGTTCAGCCTTCCCTGCATTGCACACAATTCCACCAAAAGCTTGCCTCTTCCTGGGCACAGGTGGTTGAAATATTTTCAAGAGTAAGAGACTAGAGAACAGAATTTCCAAGATCAGCATTTTCTTCAAAGTAACCCAGGACATCTGCTATTGAAGTTTCACTTGTCTTCTTTCTCTGTTCTCAAATCAAAGGATGTGAGTAGGAAGAAAAAAAGGAGAAAGTTAAAATTAAACTTGTGTTATGTTTCTACCTTTTAGATTCCTAATAGTTTTCTCATAGGTTGGCTCCAAAATCCATATCTAGGGAGTTTTAAATTAGTTTGTATTCCCCAAATTATAATTTGATAATTAGAAGGGACAAAATAAGCAAACACTAATAAAAGTCATAAGAAGTCACTATCTATTGGGTATTCTGATGATTTTTCGAGTCAGGCTGAAGATATACGAGGCGCGCATTTACTGGTCAGGACTCCCTTCCCTGACATCCAGTGATGAAGACAGGCGTCATTCTGAATTTTATAACCTGTTCCAGTGCCTGAGTGGTGATTCATAGAAAGTTGACATGTACACCAAGATCCTGGCATGCCAAATCCACAAAACGTGCTAAATCCACATCCATCCTGTCCAGCTCTGAGATGGTCATAATGATCTATCCCATAGCAAGTTTCTTTGAAATTTACACCTTTTTAATGCTTGCTCTGTGAAATGGGTCTTCTCTTAAAAAAAAACAAAAAAAAAACACAGACTCTGTAGAGATGTCAAAATCTAAGAGGGCAATTTGCTAACATTTCTTGTCTTCATTTAATAGAAAATCAAAAGAAAATCCACAGCTACAATTGAGAGAATGAAGCGCCTATTAAAATAAGTCACAAATAAGAGAAGCTGGCATTACAAAGAAGACCATTAAGAGATTACATAAGAATCACAGTCAGTTTATTCTGGGTCAAGTAATTAGAATTAAAGAATTAGACAGTTGTTCATGGTTCTGGTCATGCTACCAAGAAGACTGAATTCTCAGGATTCTTTATGAAAGCCAGCCACAAATTATCAGCCAAATATCACAGTGTTACACCAGACAATGTAAGTGCTTCGCACCTTTGTATAAATAGCATGAGGTTTACTGAACTCTCTAAAGGTTGTCAGGTTGGTCTCTTAGTCCTTCTGGGTTGCTATAACAAAATATCACAGGCTAAAAAAACAATGGAAATGGAGTTCCACAGCGTGGTCATGCAGGGTCCTCTCTGGTCACACACTTCTTACTGTATCCTCATACGGGGGGAGGGCTCAGGAGCTCTGTGTCTCTCTTATGTAAAAAGCACTTATCTCAATGAAGAGGCTCCATCCTTATAACTCCATCACCTCACAAAGGCACCACCTATGGATACCATAACCATGGGAATCAGGACTTCATCATATGAAATTTCTGGGGGACACAAAGTTTGAGACCGTAGCAGATACAAACGTGAACTGGCTCCATCCTCCTCCAGTGGCTGTCTTCGCCCATACTCCACTGCATACTCATTTTCTGCATCACCATGCAACCATTCCATACATTCTGTCACTCTGGGTTTCACAAGTCCGGGTCAGTCAAGTGTCAACTCCATCTCATATTCAGCCTATTCAATGTTTCCCTCTCCCTGCTGAAACCCAAAGAACCTACAAGGAAACATTGATGTGTCCATTTCTGCAAGGTTCCTTCTCTCTCCCTCTCTGGATCTTCATTCGTTGGGCTGTGTTGAAACAGGGTATATGGTAACAAGATGGGAAAGTTCTCACATCACTGACTTACATGGTGTTGTTGTAGCCTTCTCTTGGTCCAGACGGACTGGTCTGAAATTCCCCTTGACTGGCAAGTGTTTCCCTTGTGGGGTATCCTTGTGATTTTCCAGGACATTCACAAGTTGTGGATCCCCAACTTCATAGTTTCCTTTTTTAATCAGGGGAAATGTTCTGGTACGCATAGCTCCCCACCTGCAGTATTCACCCGTCTGTTTCCCTCACTCTGGAAGCACCATAGGGAGAAAATTAAGTAGCCCACAGTCAGCCTCCTATTGGTGACCCACAGGAAACCCATGTATCATAAACACTCTGAACAATTGAATGGCAGAAATACTGGTGTGCATCTTCCCCTGCCTTAGGCCTCTGGACAGTTTTTGAAATGCTCACATAGACAGGGAGTAGATCAGAAAGCTGGATTCAAAAACACATTTATCTGAGAAGTGAGATACCATTCTCTCTTCCTTTTAGAGTAACTATCCTTGTCACTAATTATTTGGCCTTACAAACATGTCCTAGTAGATCCCCAAATTATAAATCCCTCCAGGTAAACTGAGTCTCTACCAAGATTGGAGGAATGTGGCTGGATTAGGATTGCTCAGCTTGTTCAACAGCCTCCAAACAACCTGGGGTGAGGGCCAGTCTCTTGACTGGCTCTCCTAAGAAGTCAGTGATGTTGCTGGGCTGGTTCTGAAGCATCATTAGGGCTTTAGCAGTACTTCCTGGTAAACAGAAAATGGGAAATCAAAAGGTAGAAGGGAAAAAGGGATGAATAAAAGAGAAGGAAGAGAAAGACAGAAGGAAGGAAAAGCAGCAAAGGGAAAGTGAGTCAAGGACTTGGGCAGTGAAGGATGAAATGCTATTGGAACACTTTATTTTTAAGGAACCAAATATATATGCTTTTATAATATCCCAAGAGCAAATATCTCACATTCCCTTTTATTTCCATTTTCTCTTCACTCCTCTTTTTTCTGAAATTGTCCTTTATATTAGGAGATTCTATTCTTGTTATTGAAGGCCATAGTTCTATAGTTGAACAAAACTTGGCAACCCTTCAGGGCAGAATTCAGCCAAATTATCTTCTTTTAGGCAAAGACACCTTTCACCCACGTACAGGAACACTGTCCAGCAAAACCAACCTCTTCCCTCATAGGCAGGGTTATTCTTGCCTGAGTCCTGTTCCTGCCTCTCCCTGGGATGACCCAAATCTTTCAGAACATGACAGAATACTCTGCCCCAAACCAAGCTATCAATCCCTCCACTGGCTCCTTCATGCATGTAAAGTGTCAGCTTTCTTGTACTGTAACTTTCTTCTTCCAAGATGTAAAAACCATGAAAAAATCCTGTAAGCACTTTCTAAGTCATTTACTGCCCCAAACATCTAATTCCTTTGTGTTAATTGCTCAACTTTCTTTCATTCAATGTCTAGATATTTTGAACAGTGTGAATGGTATTTATTAGAGGGGAAAATTTGTCACTAAGGCGGACAATGCAGTTGGAGCTAACCTACATTCACCAATAGACTTCACACATCTTCATGTATGTCTCTTATAAAATTTATTTAAAGCATAAATTTTGGACTTTACATCAAGAACAGAGGTGGTGACACTGAGAGCTCTCTCCTTGCTTGACTGTGACAATTAAACTGAATACAGTAGATTTCAGATAATATTGAACAGAACCATAGATATTCTATAAAGTCAGTCAGGAATATCCAAAAAGGGCATATTTGGACAGGATTTAACAATCACTCCCTTGCCATTCAGAAAGCATTCATTTTACCCTCTTTTACAGGTTTCCATGTAAGATTACATTTGAAGAAATAGCCCTGCTATATCAAGAATAGTAGCAGTGGTTACCGAATGGAAACAAACAAATGAAGAACCTTTGAAATTCACTGACCTTATAGATTAGTAAATCACATGTCATGAATACACTGAGGACTTAAACTGAGTTTTAAAAAAAAATCTCTATTTTCCAGAGCAGGCCCTCAAGTTGTGGAGAAGGAGAGGGTGAAATAAACACACAAATTGCTATATTACAGGGTAGAGTGAAGAAGAATAAGATGTGATGCCAACAGTGAAACAGTGGATTGAAGTAGAGCTAGGAGCCATCTGAGTGTGTCATAGGAGTGACGCAGATAAGATGGCTTTATGATGGAGTTTTGAAAGGTTGATGGGATATTGATGTTCAAAAATAAGAAAACAGTATATCTGTCAGTTTAGGATTATTTTATGAAGTAAGCACATTGACATCGTAAATCAAGGCAACTGAGATATTAATATGTATTATAAGGCATGAGTGAATCATCAAGTCTGACAAAAACACAAGAAATGTTCATGTTTTACCATATACGTGTATCTCTCATGATTATGCTCCTATGATATACTGTATATATTGTTGTAGGGTTAGAATGGAGAAATACTCGTATGGATTTTTGTGCATTAGGGAGAATCATATATGCCAATTTGGAGAGTTTGTCTATATTCTACAAAGCAACAGGAAACCAAGAATATTTAGTCCAAGAGAGCAGTATGTCCAGAGTTAGAAAAGAGAAACTTTAATGTGGATTGAGGAGTTGTGGCTGTTGGGGCAGGTAGAGAAAGAGAAAGAGACCAGAAAGAGCTGGGAATATTATGACACTAAAAATCAAAGAGGGCTCTGCCAAGTGAAAAGACGCAAAGGATGGGAGAGATACAGGAAATGAAATAGACCTTGACCACATGCAAGGAATGAGGCAGACATGAGGGTCAAAAAAGGCATCCAACAATATGGGACTAGCTGAGTCAATAAATGACTGAAAAGTCAGAGAGAAGGGAGGAGATAAATTAAGGTTTTATCCAAAAAAACCTGAGCACTGTTTTCCTGTATTTCATCAACTTAGTACCAGAAATCACCAAAAGATGTTAAGGTTCTGCAGCAAATGATAGAAATAAGTACACTAAGATGCCTATGCTAGACCTTATGGAATAGCAGAACCATAGCACGACTACTGCAGATGCTGATTGCAGCCATGAAATTAAAAGACGCTTACTCCTTGGAAGGAAAGTTATGACCAACCTTGATAGTATATTAAAAAGCAGAGACATTACTTTGCCAACCAAGGTCTGTCTAGTCAAGGCAATGGTTTTTCCCGTGGTCATGTATGGATGTGAGAGTTGGACTGTGAGGAAAGCTGATTGCCGAAGAATCGATGCTTTTGAACTGTGGTGTTGGAGAAGACTCTTGAGAGTCCCTTATACTGCAAGGAGATCCAACCAGTCCATTCTAAAGGAGATCAATCCTGGATGTTCATTGGAGGGACTGATGCTAAAGCTGAAACTGCAATACTTTGGCCACCTCATGCAACAAGTTGACTCACTGGAAAAGACTCTGATGCTGGGAAAGGTTGGGGGCGGGAGGAGAAGGGGACGACTGAGAATGAGATGGCTGGATGGCATCACCGACTCTGTGGACGTGGGTTTGAGTGTACTCCGGGAGTTGGTGATGGACAGGGAGGCCTGGCGTGCTGTGATTCATGGGGTCGCGGAGAGTCGGACATGACTGAGCGACTGAACTGAACTGAACTGAGCACGACTACACAGTGAGAGCAAGCAGAAGTCTCTATTCACTGTCAACACTTAAGTAAGACGTACATTGTAAAGCATAGACGATGAATGGAAATAATATGGAAACAACTCATTCCTTTACAGAGCCAGCCTAAACAAAACCGAAACCTCAACCAAATAGAGGTAATGGTCTCCTTAAACATGTGTCCACTTTCTCCCAGAGTTTCTCCTTCTTTTTGCCTGAATCCTCCATTGCTTACTAACCCTTCATTGTCTTACTCTCAGCAGATGGTCAGCTAATGACTAATCAAATAAATAATTAAATAGTGTTCACTCCTGAGATATATTTGTATTGATGGAGTCTTCAAACTGAAAAGCTTTCTAATCCTCTGAAAGTAAAACGTGGTACTGGAAGGACTCATTCCCAGCCTCTTTCCAAAATGCCCAGTGGGCAGCAATTGCAAGTCTAGCTACTTAAACATCTTCTGCTGTAATTATAACCTGTTTGGAAAGTGAAGAGAGGAGATGGATGAAGCACTGAAACGTGTCGAGAAAGAAATGCATGGACAAGTGGAAAAGACAGCAGAAGCCTTAAACACTGATCTCTGCCTGCGCACCATACCAGGTGTGATGGGAGCCTGGTGGGTCTAATCATGGATGGATTTTTCAAAAACCTCTATATGAGTTGGCACTGAGAAGTTTGACAACTCAACTGTTTCAACATAATTTTTTTATTTTAAGACTCAAGACCACTGGTCTCATTTAAGTGCACTTAGTCAAAAAGGGAATATACTTATTGCCTATTTGAACACTGCTAAGAGATCTTAAAAGTTTTCATTACAAGAAGAAAATTGTAACTATTTCTAGTGACTGATGTTCACCAGACTTATTGCGGTGATCATTTTTAAATATATTTCAGACAATTACGTTGTACACCTGAAACCAAAATAACATTATATGTCAACATTATCTATGTATAATGATACCTGAAGCTAAAATAGCATATTTGTCAATGTGACCTATGTATAATTATCATATAATCATTATGTTATATACATAACACATATGCATATACCTTGAGTTAAGTTCAGTCACTCAGTCACATCCACTCTTTCAGACCCCAGGGACTACAGCACATCAGGCTCCTGTGTCCTCCACCATATCCTGAAGCTTGCTCAAACTCATGTCCATCGAATCGGTGATGCCATCCAACCATCTCATGCTCTGCCATCTCCTTCTCCTCCTGCCATCAATCTTTCCAAGCATCAGGGTCTTTTCCAATGAGTCAGTTCTTTGCATCAGGTGGCCAAAGTATTGGAGCTTCAGCTTCTGTACCAGTCCTTTCAATGAATATTCAGGGCTGATTTCCTTTAGTATTGACAGGTTTGACCTCCTTGCAGTCCAGGGGACTCTCAAGAGTCTTCTCCAACACCGCAGTTCAAAAGTCAATTTCTCAGTGCTGTTTCCTTATGATCCAGCTCTCACATCCATACTGACTACTGGGAAAACCATAGGTTTGACTAAATGGAATTATATTTATACATATGAACATGCATGTACACACACCTATGTGATGAAAAGTTTGGAAAGGAATATAATTATATTTTTGATAAAGAAAACAAATCACTTAGTATAATTTTCTTTTCAAATGTGCATTTTGGCTATCATGTTGGGTCTGAAACCTTATCTTCAAGTGTAGTTTATGTTTATGCTCATAAAAGAAACAAAATCGTGTCTTAACCTTGTAACAGTAACTGCAGAACAGCTTGTTTACAACAGCTAATCAAAACCACAAAAGTTTGAAACCTATAGGCCTGCCCAGTACTCTGCTATTGGTCATTTAACCAATTGATCATTGACTTTATTCCTCCATGATTCAGAAACTCTTATAGGTGCTTAGTTTACATCAATAAACAAAGCAGCAGACACTTATCCTCATGGAACTGATGGTCTAGCTGGGGGAATACAGATAATCTGCCATAAGCATGACCAAGTACATATATGGTATGTTAACAGGTGATCTATACTATTGGAAAAGAAATAGTAAAGCAGAGGACGGGGTTTCGGGAATGAATGTGAAGAAAGGGAGGTGATTTAAAGAAAAACAACTATACCACACTGAGGGCAGCAAGCATGCTTTCTTGCATTCAAGATTCAAGTTTTCCCCCATCCAGTCAGGTCTCTTGGTCTTCTGCCCACCTTCAAAAATGTTTCCATTTCTGAGGCTCTATGCAAACTCATGCAAACATGGATGTTCTGAACATTCTGCCTCTCTTCAGTTGAACTGCTTTCATAAAAATTTTTGGTAGATTACTCAAATTAAGTAACATTTTATGTAGCAAATTTTGATAATTTGTTGTTTCCTGAAGAACTAATCTCCAAATTATTTTTCAGTTTTCAACACACTGTCAGTGACCTAATTATATTATGGAACAATATTATATATGCATTGCTATTCTAATATATTATGACATTTTAAAAGTATATACAAAATATAAATGAAATGACAGTGAGATAAAAATAAATAAAATTGGAATTGCTAAAATTTTCTTCCCAAGGGGATGAGGACACTCATTTTTATGGCCAGGGGACTAATGGATTCTGAATGTACACACATAATTTTATGATTTGTTTTACTATCATAATAAAGTAATTTCTTTTACATATAGTTTCAATGAAAGTTCTCAGAATACCACAGGGGCCAAGAATACAATTAATAACTCTTCAAATGCATATATAAAATTTTGTGAGCTCAATTAAGTAATCATCTTTAGTTGTTTTATTGTTCCATCAATGCATCTATTGGTAAATAATCCAAACTCCACAATAGATATCTTTTTTTCAGATTTTAAATCTCAAGGCATAATAAAAGCAGAGCAATGTTCTTGAAGAATGAATAAAATGTCATATAGATATCATTATATATATGCATTTGTAAAGAAAATTAATAAAAAAATACAGAAGACTTACAGTTGCTGAAACAGAAAGTGTACTCACTCAGAGCTGAATATACATATCACTTAGAAAAAATACTTTCTCAGCTTCTGATGACTTCTAAAGAAGGGGACTCCATGACTTCCATCTCCAGTCTGCTGTGGACTCCTTTCCACTTTCCTCCTCAACTTCCCTCCATGAAATCTCTTCCCTAGGTTATAAACTATACCTTGGCCTTCTGGTGCAGACAAGATGGCCTTGATCTGTTTGTGCCCACTCCTCTGTTTGTTCTAGAAATAAGAAGAGACCACTAAAGGAGACCTTGTATATTTGACAAGAAAAAGGTGAACATGTTTAGGGCCCAAAGAATAGAAAAGAAACACAGCAGCAGCTAAGAGAAGACAACCCAGGCCCAGAATTCCTGACCTCCAACCTAGCGTCAGAAGGCAGCCTGTGTAGGGCTGTTCCTCCCAAGGAATGTGAAAGAAGGCAGATGGTGTTTTAGTTGCTAAGTTGTGTCTGACTCTTTGTGACCCCATGGATTGTAGCCCACCAGGTTCCCCTATCAGTAGAATTCTCCAGGCAAGAATACGGATTCCCATGTCCCCTTCCAGGGGATCATCCCAACGCAGGGATTGAATCCACGTCTTCAAAGGCAAGTGGATTCCTTACTGTATGAGCTACCAGGAAATCCCAAGAAACTCAATAATGGCATGGATATTTGGAAAATTAAAGGATAAAAGCATACGTTAATATTAGACATAGTAGATTTTAGGGCAAAGAAAAATTTGAAAGACCAAGGAATACAAGGATATTACATAAGGAAAAAAGAGTTAAATGCCTAGTTCAGGAAGATCCCCTGGAGGAGGGCATGGCAATGCACTCTAGTATTCTTTCCTGGAGAATCCCCATGGACAGAGGAGCCTGGCAGTCTATATAGTCCATGGGGTCACAAAGAGTTGGACATGACTGAAGTCACTTAGCACACATGTAAGAGAGTAAAACTTAAAAATCCTCACCAAAAAGATCTTGAAAGGTAAATATGTGAGGTGATATTAATAGATATCTTAATTAAATCAATGAAGGAATCCATTAATCATGTATACCTATTTAAATTGTCATGTGTACTTTACATATCTTGCCATTTTATCTGGAAGTTATATTTTTAAAAAACTGAACAAAGAAAAAAAGCAAGAATTTCAATGTTTTTTATATAACTTTGTAGGTATTTCAGATATTACACTTGGTATGTAAAAGCGTTTTTTTCTTTTATTCAAGATAGTAACCAGTGGGATTAACTGGATAGTCAGGAAAGGAAGAAACCTTGGAAATCATCTAGACAATCCTCCCATATCAAGGATATATAAGTAAATCCAAGAATGGTTAAGTCACTTATCTAACCTTATAAAACTAGATGCAAAAGTAGCAACAAAAACCAGGTTCCTAGGTTTAGGTGAATCTTTAGCGAATTACCCAGCAAATGGAAATAACTCCTATGCGCTGCAAAACTTGATTCTTATCTCTTTCACAGACTGATCATATTCCACCTTGTATTCACTGTCCAGTTAGCATAAGTTTACCAACTGAATTAAATTCCTTGAGGGTTCAGTCCTGGCATATCTGTTCTTCTCACTCTATATTCTCACGTATGGCTAAAGCTCTTTATCAATGCCATTTCTTCTCCCTGGAAGACCCTCGCTCTTTTACTTCATGACTCCCCTGACATCTTTCAGATCTCAGTAAAAACCGCTTCCACAAAGCAGCCTCTCCTGACTCTGACACAGCTGAGGTCTCCATGTTATGTGGACACATGGCATTCTGTGCTATTCCCTCTCAACACGTGTCTCAATTGCGGTGCAACATTTAACTTTGAAATTTACCTCTTTCTGTTTTTCTATTAAAATTTAAGTCCTAATGCACAAAGTCCACATGTGTGCTCTTCACTGCTGTCCATTCTTTGCATCCAAAAGGACTTTGTTAGGTGTTTGTTCAATGAAACACTTTTATTGGTGCAGAATAAAATTTCAATGAATCTTTGATGCCGCTCTCACAGCATACAGTGAACTAAAACCGCTGAGGTCTTTTCTCCCCACCCAAACCCTCATACCCTGATTATTTGGACATAATTACAAAACTAAGACTGTAGGGGCTTCCCTTGTGGCTCAGATGGTAAAAAATCCACCTTCAATGTTTGAAGCCTGGGTTTGATCCCTGGGATGGGAAGATTCCCTGGAGAAGGGAAAGGCTACCCACTCCAGTTTTCTGGCCTGGAGAAATCATGGACTGTATAGTCCATGGGGGTCACAAAGAGTGGGTCACGACTCAGCGACTTTCACTTTCACAGAACTGTGGATGCATTTGCTTTTAATTGTTATCCTATTGGATGGAAACCATTGGATGTTTGGTCTTTTGTTCCATATACACTAGCCCTTGAAGGTCGTGTCCTAAGATAATGTGATAATCGAGTCACTGACTAAAAGGTTGAATAGGACAGAACTAGAGACAGTGCTCTGAACCTGCCACTTGAGTCTACTTTTTACCATAGGATTCTCAACTTCACTAGAGGAGTTCAGTTTCTTCACTGTACACTCTGATCATGACAGATAAAAATACTTTAAGGAGAGTCTGCTGCTGCTGCTGCTGCTGCTAAGTCACTTCAGTCGTGTCCGACTCTGTGTGACCCCATAGACGGAAGCCCACCAGGCTCCGCCCGTCCCTGGGATTCTCCAGGCAAGAACACTGGAGTGGGTTGCCATTTCCTTCTCCAATGTGTGAAAGTGAAAAGTGAAAGTGAAGTCGCTCAGTCTACAAATCAAATATTCTTACATTGTACACAAACACCTAACCTCTTTGGAAGGTTCAAAAGAAATTCACCTCCTTGATGAAATGTTACCTACTTTTCTCAGATGAAAGTACCATCTTCCTCCTTATGGCTTCCTAATTTCATTCTCACCTTTTTTATCTCACTGACCACATTCTGACGTATTATAGTTAATTATCTGAACAACACCAATTCCCACTGCTTTCATTCAGTTCCCTTGGGCCTACAAAGGCTGCACCAACTACTCTGAAGTTACTATTTACTGAGTACCAACCATGGCAGAAATGGATATTTTTCACAGACCAGCTTATTTGTTCCTCTTGAGGTAAATATTACAATTAAAAGCAAATACTCAGCCTCTGGTATTTTGAATAAACTGACAACTAGATAAAATCTTAACTGCTATTCCAAATAAAAGTTCCTTTTATGTTTTGTTTTTTTTTTCTTGCAGAAAGAACTTGAATTCTAGATAGATTTCAGGTGAATAAAAATGGGACTGATATGTTAACTGGGAAAAACCACTGTTGCAGGAAACAAAAGTAGACAAATCATGAATCTTCTGTATATGTCAAGACGCATTTCATTGGGAGCTATTGGCTCAGACAGTAAAGAATCTGCCTGCAGTACAGGAGACCTATAGTCCATCCCTAGTCAGGAAGATCCCTGAAAGAGGGCATGTCAAACCACTCTAGTATCCTTTCCTAGAGAATCCCCATGGACAGAGGAGCCTAGCGGGCTGCAGTCCATGGGGTCGTCAGACCATGGAGTCGTAAAGCGTTGGACTCAACTGAGCAACAATGCATAGTAAAATTCCTTAAGGTGACATACTGACATTTAGAAACAGCTTCTCTCACTAGTGTGCTTAACTACAACTCCTGCTTTTAATGAAAGACCAAAGATAAAAGTAGTATTCCATAACAATCGAGTAATTATTTCTATCAAGGAATTTTTCTTAAAGCTAAGCTAGAGAAATACACTGTGAGATAGAGCAGATAATGAGAAATAGAAGAGATCCAAAAAAGGAAGCTACACAACCAATCGATAATTTTCTTTACAAGAAAAAGAATAAAACCTCAGTTTGGGATCATGTTTTATACAGAGATTTGCATAATCTTGGAAAAGTAAAGGATTTTCTACTCTAATTTCCTTGTGTACTTGAGTAAACAAAGGCCTAGAGAAGTGAAGATAAGTTTTCTAAGTCAAAGACTAGTTATGTTAGGATTCTGATGAGAGCCCAGTGACAGACCTTGAGGTCCAGTTGCTTCATCTTTAGGTTGATGGACTGGTGATTGGGGTACCAGTAATGGTGCAGTCGTCAGGCTGAATTACTTTTACTTTGGGAAACTTCTATCTTTGCTTTTAAGACCCTCAACTGATCCCATAAAATACACAATCTATTGGTTTAAATGTTAATTACCTCTAAGAAAATATCTTCCCAGGTGAGCATGTCAAAGAACTACAATTTGAAAGAAACGTGCCATTCTATGGAGTATGTTGCCATGTGCCACTGGAACTGAATATCTATGCCACCTGTTCCACTTTCGTGACCTAGGAAGGGAAAACAAGATTGACAATTTTTTTTTCCCACTTGATCATGACCAGTGTTTTACTGCATGCAGACTGGTAAGGATGGGTGCTTTATCAGTTCACCTCAGTTGCTCAGTCATGTCTGACTCTTTGCGACCCCATGAATCACAGCACGCCAGGCCTCCCTGTCCATCACCAACTCCCGGAGTTCACTCAAACTCATGTCCATCGAGTCTGTGATCCCATCCAGCCATCTCATTCTCTGTCTTCCCCTTCTACTCCTGCCCCCAATCCCTCCCAGCATCAGAGTCTTTTCCAGTGAGTCATCTCTTCACATGAGGTGGCCAAAGTATTGGAGTTTCAGCTTTAGCATCAGTCCTTCCAATGAACACCCAGGACTGATCTTTAGAATGGACCGGTTGTATCTCTTTGCAGTCCAAGGGACTCTCAAGAGTCTTCTGCAACACCACAGTTCAAAAGCGTCAATTCTTCAGTGATCAGCTTTCTTCACAGTCCAACTCTCACATCTATACATGACCACGGTAGGCGGACCTTTGTTGGTAAAGTAATGTCTCTGCTTCTTAATATGCTATCTAGGTTGGTCAAAACTTTCCTTCCAAGGAGTAAGTGTCTTTTAATTTCATGGCTGCAATCAGCATCTGCAGTGATTTTGGAGCCCCCCAAAATAAAGTCTGACACTGTATCCACTGTTTCCCCATCTATTTCCCGTGAAGTGATGGGACCAGATCCCATGATCTTAGTTTTCTGAATGTTGAGCTTTAAGCCAACTTTTTCACTCTCCTCTTTTACTTTCATCAAGAGGCTTTTTAGTTCCTCTTCACATTCTTCCATAAGGATGGTGTCATCTGTATATCTGAATCAATTGATATTTCTCCTGGCAATCTTGATGCCAGCTTGTGCTTCTTCCAGCCCTGCGTTCCTCATGATGTACTCTGCATATAATTTAAATAAGCAGGTGACAATATACAGCCTTGACATACTCCTTTTCTTATTTGGAACCAGTCTGTTGTTCCATGTCCAGTTCTAACTGTTGCTTCCTGATCTGCATACAGGTTTCTCAAGAGGCAGGTCAGGTGGTCTGTTATTCCCATCTCTTTCAGAATTTTCCACAGTTTATTGTGATCCACACAGTCAAAGCCTTTGGCACAGTCAATGAAGCAGAAATAGATGTTTTTCTGGAACTCTCTTGCTTTTTCCATGATCCAGTGGATGTTGGCAATTTGATCTCTGGTGCCTCTGCCTTTTCTAAAACCAGCTTGAACATCTGGAAGTTCACGGTTCACATATTGCTGAAGCCTGGCTTGGAGAATTTTGAGCATGACTACTAGTGTGTGAGATGAGTGCGATTGTGCGGTAGTTTGAGCATTCTTTGGCATTGCCTTCCTTTGGGATTGGAATGATGACTGACCTTTTCTAGTCCTGTGGCCACTGCTGAGTTTTCCAAATTTGCCGGCATATTGAGTGCAGCATTTTCAGAGAGTAATCTTTCAGGATTTGAAATAGCACAACTGGAATTCCATCACCTCCACTAGCTTTTTTCCTAGTGATGCTTTCTAAGGTCCATTTGACTTCACATTCCAAGATTTTTGTCTCTAGGTGAGCGATCACACCATCTTGGTTATTTGAGTCATTAAGATAATTTTTGTACAGTTCTTCTGTGTATTCTAGCCACCTCTTCTTAATATCTTCTGCTTCTGTTAGGTCCATACCATTTCTGTCCTTTATCGAGCCCATCTTTGCATGAAATGTTCCCTTGGAATCTCTAATTTTCTTTAAGTGATCTCTAGTCTTTCCTAGTTGTTGTTTTCCTCTATTTCTTTTCATTGATCATTGAGGAAGGCTTTCTTATCTCTCCTTGCTATTCTTTGGAACTCTGCATTCAGATGCTTATATCTTTCCTTTTCTCCTTTGCTTTTCGCTTCTCTTCTTTTCACAGCTATTTGTAAGGCCTCCTCAGACAGCCATTTTGCTTTTTTGCATTTCATTTCCATGGGGATGATCTTGGTCCTTGTCTCCGTTACAATGTCACGAACCTCTGTCCATAGATCTTCAGGCACTCTATAAGATCCAGTCCTTTAAATCTACTTCTCACTTCCACTGTATAATCATAAGGGATTTTATTTAGGTCATATCTGAATGGTTTAGTGGTTTTCCCTACTATCTTCAAGTCTGAATTTGGCAATAAGGAGTTCATGTACTGAGCCACAGTCAGCTCCCGGTCTTGTTTTTGTTAACTGTTTAGAGCTTCTCCATCGTTGGCTGCAAACAGTGTAATCAATCTGATTTCAGTGTTGACCATCTGGTGATGTCCATGTGTAGATTCTTCTCTTGTGTTGTTGGAAGAGGGTGTTTTCTATGACCAGTGTGTTCTTTTGCAAAACTCTATTAGCCTTTGCCCTGCTTCATTTCTTATTCCAGGGCCAAATTTGCCTGTTATTCCAGGTGTTTCTTGACTTCCTACTTTTGCATTCCAGTCCCCTATAATGAAAAGGATATCTTTTTTCAGTGTTAGTTCTAAAAGGTCTTGTAGTTCTTCATAGAACCGTTCAAGTTCAGCTTCTTCAGTTTTACTGGTTGGGGCATAGGCTTGGATTACTCTACTATTGAATGATTTACCTTGGAAACGACCAGAGATCATTCTGGTGTTTTTGAGATTGCAACCAAGTACTGCATTATGGATTCTTTTATTGACCATGATGGCTACTCCATTTCTTCTAAGGGATTCCTGCCCACAGTAGTAGTTATAATGGTCATCTGAGTTAAATTCACCCATTCCGGTCCATTTTAGTTCACTGATTCCTTGAATGTTGACATACACTGTTGCCATCTCCTCTTTGACCACTTCTAATTTGCTTTGATTCATGGACCTAACATTCCAGGTTCCTATGCAATATTGCTCTTTACCACATTGGACCTTGCTTCTATCTCCAGTCACATCCACAACTTGGTATTGTTTTTGCTTTGGTTCCATCCCTTCATTCTTCCTGGAGTTATTTTTCCACTGATATCCAATAGCGTATTGGACACCTACTGACCTGGGGAGTTCCTCTTTCAGTTTCCTATCATTTTGCTTTTTCATACTGTTCATGGGGTTCTCAAGGCAAGAATACCGAAGTGTTTGTCATTCCCTTCTCCAGCAGACCACATTCTGTCAGATCTCTCCACCATGACCCGCCCGTCTTGGGTGGCTCCACACAACATGGCTTAGTTTCATTGAGTTAGACACGGTTGTGGTCTGTGTGATCAGATTGACTAGTTTTCTGTGATTATGGTTTCAGTGTGTCTACCCTCTGATGCCCTCTTGCAACACCTACTGTCTTACTTGGGTTTTTCTTACTTGGTCATGTGGTATCTCTTCACGGCTGCTCCAGCAAAGCCCAGCTGCTGCTCCTTACCTTGGACGAGTGGTATCTCCTCACAGTTCTGGAGCCTAGAATTCCAAGATCAGGATACCAGCATGGTTGAGTGAGTGAGGGCCTCTTCCAGGACATGTCCCTAAATAGAAGCGATGAGCTAGTATTTCAGGCCTCTTTCACAAGAGCCCTAATCTCATGCATGTGGGCTCTGGCCTCATGTGGGTTCTGAAATCATGACCTAATTATTTTCAAATAGTCCCACCATCTAAAATCCTCACTTGGGGATTAGGTTTTCAACATATGAATGTTGGGAGAACACAAACATTAGACCATGGCACCCACTGAGGAGACTGACTTGTCTAAGGTAACCCAATGCCTCATCCATACTGAATGCTCTTGGTGCTTATAGGAAGCAAAGGACTAAGGAAATATAGATTTCTCCTGATACATACCCAGGGGATTGAATAATTTTGAAAAATACAGATTAAAAAACTGTCTTATATGGGAGAAAAATTGTCTATTCTGTAAAAAATAGCATGCATTTTGTATACTGTATTTCAATATATAAAACTCAGTTACCTATCCATACACCAAAGCAAATTACAGAAATACAAATAATCCCATTTACATTTGCAGCAGAAAAAATAAAATACTTAGAAATAAATTTAAGCAAGTTGTATAAAGATCTATGTATGGAAACATTCAAGACACTCATGAAAGAAATGTTTAAAAGACACAAAAGGAACATATTTCATATTTATTGACTGGAAGAATTAATATTGTTAATACATGCATACTACCCAAAGATATCTACATAATCACTGCAGTCTCTTTCAAAATTCCAAGGCATTTTTCACAAAACAGAAAAAAAAATTCTACAAGTTGTATAAAACTGTTGTTGTTGTTCAATGCCATGTCGTGTCTGACTCTTACTGACTCCATAGACTGCAGCAAGCCAGACTTTCCTGTCCCTTACCATCTAGAATTTGCCCAAATTCATGCCCATTGAATTGGTGATGCCATCCAACCATCTCATCCTCTGTCACCCTCTTTTTCTTTTGCGTTCAACCTTTCCCAGCATCAGGGTCTTTTCCAATGAGTGAGTTATTCACATTAGGTGGCCAAAGTATGGGAACTTCAGCTTTAGCATCAGTCCTTCCGAAGAGTATTTGGGATTTATTTCCATAACGTGACTGATTTAATCTCCTTGGTGCCCAAGGGACTCTCAAGAGTCTTCTACAGCACCATAATTCAAAAGCATCAGTTCTTCAGCACTCTGCCTTCTTTAATGTCTGTCCAGCTCTTACAGGTGTACATGACTACTGGAAAGAGCATAGCCTTGACTAAACAGAACTCTGTCAGCAAAGTGATGTTTTTGCTTTTAACACACTGTCTAGGTTTGTCATAACTTTCCTGCCAAGAAGCAAACGTCTTCTAATTTCATGGCTGCAGTCACCATCCACAGTGATTTTAGAGCCAAGAAGAGGAAATCTGTCACTGCTTCCACCTTTTCCCCTTCTATTTGCATGTAAGTGATGGACCAGATGCCATGTTCTTACCTATTTTGATATTGAGTTTTAAACTAGCTTTTTCACTCTCCTCTTTTACACTCACTGGAGGATCTTTAGTTCCTCTTCGCTTTCTGCCACTACAGTGTTATCATTCACATATCTGAAGTTGTTGATATTTCTCCCAGCAATCTTGATTCCAGCCTTTAGGACTCATCCAGTCCAGCATTTCACATGGCATGCTCTGCATATAAGTTAAATCAGCAGGGTGTCAATATTCAGCCTTGATGGACTCCTTCACCAATTTTCTACCATTTTATTGTTCCTTGCCTCTTCTAACTGTTGCTTTTTGCACTACCTACAGGTTTCTCAGAAGACGGGTAAGTTTTGTCTGGTATGCCCATCTCCTTAAGAATTTTCCACTTTGCTGTGATCCACACAGTTTGGTGAGGTCAATGAAGCAGATGTTTTTTCTGGAATTCCCTTGCTTTCTCTATGTTCCAGTAAATGTTGCCAATTTGATCTCTGGTTTCTCTGCCTTTTCTAAATGCAGCTTCAACATCTGGAATTTCTGGGTTCGCATAATGCTGAAGTCTAGCCTGGAAGATTTTGAGCATAACCTTACTAGCATTGGAGATGAGTACACCTGTTCAGTGGCTTGAGCATTGTTTAATACTGCCCTTCTTGGGAATTGGGATGAGTACTGACCTTTTCCAGTCCTCTGGTCACTGCAGGCTTTTCCAAATTTTCTAACATATTGAGTGAAGCACTTTAATGGCATCATCTTTCAGGATTTTAATAGCTTTGCTGGAATTCTATCACCTCCATTAGTTTTGTTGGCAGCAGTGCTTTTTAAGACCCAGGGATTTCACATTCCAGAATTTGTGGCTCTGAGTGAGAAACTACACCATTGTGATTATCTACTTAATTAAGACTTTTTTGTATAGTTCTTCTGTATATTTTTTCCATCTCTTCTTCACCTATTCTGCTGTATTAAATCACAAAACACCAAAGAGTCAAAGTGATCTTGAGAAAGAAGAACAAAGTTTGAGACTAGGGTTTCAGATTTCAAATTGTATTAGAAAGCTATAGTAATCAAAACAGAATGATTTGCTTCTGGCACGAAAACAGACACATAGATCAACAGAGCAGAACAGTGAAGCAAGAAAGAAACACACACCCATATATTATTGATTAGCTTATGAAAAAGGAGCCAAGAATATCAATGGGGAAAGGACGAGCTTTTCAAAAATTTCACTGGGAAATTTGGATCAGTTCAGTTCAGTTCAGTCGATCAGTCGTGTCCGACTCTCCGCAACCCCATGAATCACAGCACGCCAGGCCTCCCTGTCCATCACCAACTCCCGGAGTTCACTCAAACTCATGTCCACAGAGTCGGTGATGCCATCCAGCCATCTCATTCTCTGTCGTCCCCATCTCCTCCCCCCCCCAACCTTTCCCAGCATCAGAGTCTTTTCCAGTGAGTCAACTCGTCGCATGAGGTGGCCAAAGTACTGCAGTTTCAGCTTTAGCATCAGTCCTTCCAATGAACACCCAGGATTGATCTCCTTTAGAATGGACTGATTGGATCTCCTTGCAGTCCAAGGGACTCTCAAGAGTCTTCTCCAACACCACAGTTCAAAAGCATCAATTCTTCGGCGATCAGCTTTCTTCACAGTCCTACTCTCCCATCCATACATGACCACGGGAAAAACCATAGCCTTGACTAGACGGACCTTGGTTGGCAAAGTAATGTCTATGCTTTTTAATATACTATCAAGGTTGGTCATAACTTTCCTTCCAAGGAGTAAGCGTCTTTTAATTTCATGGCTGCAATCAGCATTTCCAGTGATTTTGGAGCCCAAAAAAATAAAGTCTGACACTGTCTCCACTGTTTCCCCATCTATTTCCCATGAAGTGATGGGACCACATGCCATGATCTTTGTTTTCTGAATGTTGAGCTTCAAGCCAACCTTTTCACTCTCCTCTTTCACTTTCATCAAGAGGCTTTTGAGTTCCTCTTCACTTTCTGCCATAAGGGTAGTGTCATCTGCCTATCTGAGGTTATTGATATTTCTCCCAGCAATCTTGATTCCAGCTTGTGCTTCTTCCAGCCCAGCGTTCCTCATGATGTACTCTGCATATAAGTTAAATAAGCAGGGTGACAATGCACAACCTTGATGTATTCCTTTTCCTATTTGGAACCAGTCTGTTGTTCCATGTACAGTTCTGACTGTTGTTTCCTGATCTGCATACAGGTTTCTCAAGAGGCAGGTCAGGTGGTCTGGTATTCCCATCTCTTTCAGAATGTTCCACAGTCTATTGTGATCCACACAGTCAAAGGCTTTGGCATAGTCAATGAAGCAGAAATAGATGTTTTTCTGGAACTCTCTTGCTTTCTCCATGATCCAGCAGATGTTGGCAATTTGATCTCTGGTGCCTCTGCCTTTTCAAAAACCTGCTTGAACATCTGGGAGTTCATGGTTCACATATTGCTGAAGCCCTGCTTGGAGAATTTTGAGCATGACTTTACTAGCGTGTGAGATGAGTGCAATTGTGTGGTAGTTTGAGCATTCTTGGTTTTCCTATTGTGTTGTTTTCCTGTATTTCTTTGCATTGATCACTGAGGAGGGCTTTCTTATCTCTCCTCGCTATTCTTTGGAACTCTGCATTCAGATGCTTATATCTTTCCTATTCTCCTTTGCTTTTTGCTTCTCTTCTTTTCACAGCTATTTGTAAGGCCTCCTCAGACAGCCATTTTGCTTTTCTGCATTTCTTTTCCATGGGGATGGTCTTGGTCCCTGTCTCCTGTACAATGTCATGAACCTCCATCCAGAGTTCATCAGGCACTCTATTTATAAGATCTAGTCCCTTAAATCTATTTCTCACTTCCACTGTATAATCATAAGGGATTTAAAGGTCCGGTGCTGTAAAGAGCAATATTGCATAGGAACCTGGAATGTTAGGTCCATGAATCAAGGCAAATTGGAAGTGGTCAAACAGGAGATGGCAAGAGTGAACATAGACATTCTAGGAATCAGTGAACTAAAATGGACTGGAATGGGTGAATTTAACTCAGATAGCCATTATATCTACTACTGTGGGCAGGAATCTCTTAGAAGAAATGGAGTAACCATCATGGTCAACAAAAGAGTCTGAAATGCAGTACTTGGATGCAATCTTAAAAATGACAGAATGATTTCTGTTCATTTCCAAGGCAAACCATTCAATATTACAGTAATGCAGGCCTATGCCCCAACCAGTAACGCTGAAGAAGCCGAAGTTGAACTGTTCTATGAAGACCTACAAGACCTTTTAGAACTAAAACTCAAAAAAGATGTCTTTTTCATTATTGGGAACTGGAATGAAAAAGTAGGAAGTCAAGAAACACCTGGAGTAACAGGCAAATTTGGCCTTGGAGCAGGGAATGAAGCAGGGCAAAGGCTAATTGAGTTTTGTCAAGAGAACGCCCTGGTCATAGCAAACACCCTCTTCCAACAACATAAGAGAAGACTGTACACATGGACATCACCAGATGGTCAACACCAAAATCAGATTGATTATATTCTTTGCAGCCAAAGATGGAGAAGCTGTATACAGTTAGCAAAAACAAGACCAGGAGCTGACTGTGGCTCAAATCATGAACTCCTTATAGCCAAATTCAGACTTAAATTGAAGAAAGTAGGGAAAACCACTAGACCATTCAGATATGACCTAAATCAAATCCCTTATGATTATACAGTGGAAATTTGGATAGTCCAATGAAAAAACGAAAATGTTCCCCTGTCTTTTACCATACACAAAAATCAACTAAAAATGGATTAAAAGTTTGAACATTAGACTTTAAATGATTAAACTCCTGGAAGAAGACATTGAGGTAATCTTTTGCCATCAGTCTTTGCAGTGATATTTTGGGTTACACACCAAAAGCAAAGGTAACAACTGCAAAAACAAACCAGTGGGGCCATATCAAACTCCAAACATAGGAACATCAGCAAAATCAAATGGCAACTTAAAGATTGACAGAAGATATTTCCAAATCATATATTTGATAAGGGCTTAATATCCAAAAATACATGAGACATACAACTCAAGGGCAAAAAGCCCCAAATAATCGAAAATTTTAATGGAGCATAATAAAATAATAGTTTCAATAAATCTGAAGATTAGTCTGTAGATGAGAGACACAGCAAGGTTTTCCTCTGATGCTAAGAAGGATTGGGGGTGGGAGGAGAAGGGGACGACAGAGAATGAGATGGCTGGATGGCATCACCGACTTGATGGACATGAGTTTGAGTGAACTCCGGGAGTTGGTGATGGACAGGGAGGCCTGGTGTGCTGTGATTCATGGGGTCGCAAAAAGTCGGACACGACTGAGCGACTGAACTGAACTGAACTGAACTGAATATTATATAGATAGAAAAACAGTTTTAAATGGGAACATTAATGGATTATAATTTGGGGGTAATTTTTTACTACTGCTGTAACTGTAGTCCTTTTGATTCTTTACTGACTCAGGCTAATAATTTATTATAAATATTAATACCAACACAGGGACACATACTGCTAAATTTATAGTGACTAGAGAAAGACAGAATATATTAAGCAAGAAGTGAAAGTATGGGAAGTCAGCAATGGTTGTAAAGTTAAGGTCAGTATTGCCTTGAGAGGAAGGAAGGTTCTCAAAGTTTCTTGAAACACCAAGAACGAGCCAGATGTGAGGAATTAGCTTAATCTGTAAACCAGAAACTCTACCAGAAGAAATTTAAGTTCATAAAAGCATTATGATGCTAAAACCCAAAATTTAGACAGAGAATAGGGTAGGGTAGGGCATATAGACATTCAAAAATCTCCATTGCTTAGTGCATCAGGCACTCAAGGACCACCCTCACTGAAGTCTTTCTCTATTGCCCAACCTACAGGTACCAGCATGGAGAAAGAGATAGCTCTACTCCACAGGCAGTTGAACCCTACTTTTATGGCCTCATGGCTTTCCTTAAGAAGCATTTCATGCAGCAGATTTCCTTCATCCCGCCCATCAGGCTGACTCCCCAATGTCAAGAGGAGTCCTCACCCTGGGATCATTCTGCAATCCCCATGGCTCCAGCTCCCAGCTCCCGTGGACACCAGTGGACTTGCAACCCTTTCCAAGGTATGAAAGGCTGCAGCATGGCTTGTCTCTGTGGTTCTCTCTCCATTCAGACTGTCACAGATTAGTTAGTTCACTCCCCAACCGCTTCAAATGACTCCCCCGTCCCAGTGGACGGCCATGGATGCGGGGGTCTCTCCCCTGCGCTTCAGCTCCCTCTCCCCCGGGTGCAGGCTGGTCCCACTTGCTCTGCCCCTTCTTTCCCCTTCCTCCTTGTCCCTTCTTTCCTTTGTCCTACTGAGCTCTGTATGGATCCCAATATTCCTTCTCAGTATTCAGGGAGTCCTGCCAGTGTTCACCTGGTCTTCTGTGAGAACTGCTGTGTCTTTAGACGTTCTTGATGCATCGGTGGAGAGAGGTGTACCCCACTTCCTCCTACCCGTCCATCATCTTGTCCACCCCCATTTGTACATGTATTAGAAAGAGTTTCCCTTTCTATTAAGTAACATTTCAATCCCCACACATGTTTAACTTTGATTTTTGAGGAGAACACAGGTGAGTTCCACTCTCCTCAGTTGAGTCAGTCATTCAGTCCTGTGGGACTCTTTGAGACCCCATGGACTGCAGCACGGCAGGCTTCCCTGTCCATCCCCGACTCCGAGAGCTTACTCAAACTCATGTCCATCGAGTCAGTGATGCTGCTCAATGACATCCACTCTCTCAGACAATTTCAAAAATACAACACAATCTTATTGGTTACAGTAACCATGCTGTGCATTAGATCCTCTGTTCATTTCAGTTGCTCATTCATGTCTGACACTTTGTGACCCCATGGACTGCAGCAACACAAGCTTCCTTATCCATAACCAACCTCCAGAACTTGTTCAATCACATAATTAGATCTCATGATTAGATCATGAACCTCAAAGTTAGATCTTCAGACCTTAGTAATGTTTTATACATGAATGTATATAACCTTTAAAAATCTCCCCTTATTTCCCCTACCCTCCAGTCTTTGGCAATCATTTTTCTACTCTGAGTTCCACCTTTTTTTTTCTGAAATTCCTTATAATTGAAATCATATTGTATTTGTCTTATTCAGACTTAGGTCACTTAGCATAATGCCCTCCAGTTTCATCCATGTTGCTACATATGGAAGGATTTCTTCCTTTTTCTAACAGCTAAATTATATTTACCTATATATGTCACATCACATTGTTTTAATCCATTCACCTGTTGAAAGATACTCAGGTTGTTCCTATACCAAGGCTGTAAATAATGCTGCAATGAACATGGGAATATAGATCTCTCTTTGAGAAAATGATTACCTTTGACTATATATCCAGAAGTGGGATAATGGATCACATAACAGTTCTCTTTTAAATTTCTTGAGGAACCTCCACAGTATATTTCTGTGGGAGTTGCACCGGTATACATCCCTACTAACAGTGCATAAGCACTCCGTTTTCTCCACGTCCTCAATAACATTTGTCATTTCTTACACTTTTGGTACTAGCCATTCAAACAGGTATGAGGTGATACCTCTTGTGCTTTTGATCTGCATTTCCTTTGATTATTAGTGATGCTGAACATCTTGTCATATCCCTCTTGATCATCTATATGTCTTATTTGTGGGAAAATGTCTCTTCTTTAAAGATGTAGCATACATTATGTTTACTATATTCCAATCTATGAAACTCAGTTGCTTACCTATATATCAACAACAAACTATCATAAAGTGGAATAAAGTAAACAATCCCATTTACTATTGCATCAAAAAATAAAATAAAACACTTAGAAATAAACTTAAGCAAGGTGTTGAAAAATTTTATACAAAACCTTAAAGACATTGATAAGAGAAATTTAAAAAGAGTTAAAGTTATGTAAAGTTAGGTGGTTGATTCAATATGTTTCATTGAATTTGTAGGATTCATATTTCTATAAACTTCCCTCTTAAAACTGTTTTGTTGCATCCTATAGGTTTTAGATCATCACGTTTTCATTGTTCTTTTTTTCTAGGAATGTTTTGATTTCCCTTATTTCTTAAGTAACCTGTTCATTATTTAGAAATGTGTTGTTTAATCTCCATGTGTTTGTGTTCTTTAAAGATTTTTTATCCCGTATAATGGATATCTAGTCTCATAGTGTTGTGGTCAGAGAAAATGCTTGGTATAATTTCAATTTCCTTAAATTTACTGAGGTTTGATTTGTGACCCAAGATGAGGAAAATGTTCCATGCACACTTGAGAAGAAAGTGTATTCTTCTGCATTTGGATGGAATGTCTGAGATACCAGTTAGGTCTGTTGGCTCTAATATTTCCTTTTAGGCTTATGTTTCCTTATTAATTTTCTTTTTTATTGATCTGTTCATTGGTATAGGTGCGGTGTTAGCATGCCCTGCTATTGTTGTGTTGCTGTCAATTTCCCCTTTTATGTCAGTTAGTGTTTACCTGATGTATTGAGTGCTCTATGTTGGGTAGATAAATATTTAAAATTATTATGTCTTTTCTTGGACTGATCCCTTGATCATTTGCTAGTGTTCTTCTGTATCTCTTATAATAGTTTTGATTTTAAGGTTTATTTTTTCTGATATGAAAATCGTCAATCCGGCATTCATTTTTTCCCCATTTGCATGGACTATCTTTTTCCATCCTCTCACTTTCAGTCTGTATGTGTCTCTAGGACTGAAGTGGGTCTCTTGTAGACAGTGTATATATGGTTCTTGTTTTTGTATACATTCAGCCAGTCTGTGTCTTTCGGTGAGAATGGGAGAAGATAACAGCAAACAAAACAACTAATAAAAGATTGCTTTCCAAAATACAAGCAGCTCAAACAATTCAGTCATCAAAAGCAAATGCAAGAGCTGCAAAAATAAACTAGTGAGCCCACATCAAACTCAAAACCTTCTGCATAGAAAAGAAGCCATCAATACAATGAAATGGCAACCTATGGAGTGAAAAAAAAAATTTTGCAAATCACACATTTGGTAAGGGCTTCATATGCAAGTATATATAAGAGGCTCATGCAACTCTGTTGGAAAAAAAATCAAACAACTAAAATTATTAAATGAGCAAAGGAAGAGTAAGTGTTTTGAAAAATCTGAAGAGTAGACTGTAGATTACAGACACCGTAAGGTTTTCCTTCCAAAGCAAACACACAAATAACATTTTAACAGAAAAAATAATCATATAGTTAGTCATCTACCAATAAATGATCAATTACATTAGGAATTAGGGTATTCTGCTATATTTACTGCCCCATATAGAACTGAATTTTATAAAGTCCAAAGTACCATGAAGGAATTAAGAATATATTTATGCATAACACATGTATACATGGACAGAAATATATGCACACAAATACATCTATGTTATATAAGCTATTATTCTCCTTGCCTGTCCCAATAAGCTCTTTAGTTGATGAGAGATATAGTCCCAAATTTCTCCAACTTATATGTCTCCTTTTTGAGAACCACTTCTTTTATTTTCATCACCTAATTTTAAATAACATTTTATTCTTAGATACCATGCCCCTTTAAACTAACTAAGCGCAGACAAAGTCTAGTAAATGTTGATATCTTATCCTTAATTAAATCACCATTTTATGGTAACTTGGAAAAAGAACCATGTTCAGATCTCATTCAGGAAGATAAAATCTCTATTTTATCTCTTCTCTTGTCCAAACTCAATTCTTGCTCACTTCAGTCTTAAATTCTGCTTATTACAAAGGACGGACAGGAAAAGTAATATTAAAATCACGCTTGCTAGAGTCTATGATTTTATGCTTCTGTTGGCCAAAGGTGGGGCCAGGAATAATTTCTGAAATATTACAATATATCGTGGAAGCATGAATGTCTAATTCTAATATCAAAGAGGAGATGTTTGGAGATGGTTCAAAAACTAAGCCCCATGGGTTGTCAGGATGTACTCCCGAACAGACAGATAAATTTTCTCCCTAAAATGTCAAAGTCAGGAAAGGGCAGGGCTTGTTCAAAGAGCCAATGATGTTGTCTAGGGTGCTGACCAGGTAATATTCTTGTATTACCATTTGGAGATTTATTTGCTTTTTTCTCGAAGAAACAAACGTAACGAGAAGATTAAAGATGCATAAAAGTAGAAGAGCTGTCAAGGTGCCTAGAAGAAAGGCTAGCCAGGAGAACCACGCCCCCACCCTGATAACTGTCAAAGACATTAACAGTGAGTTTTATAGACAGAGCAGAACAAGTGGATAAAACCAATGTTCTAGGGTCACTGCTGTTTTGCAGTCAAAGACAAAATATTTTTCTCTTTAAGCAGAGTCATTACAGCTCCTGATGTGGTCCTGGTTACACACATGCCGACAGAGAGCCCACAGGCATGTGTGATGACATCAGGAAGTGAACAGATGAGTGTATTGGAGCCCAGTCACCTCCATGTACTAATAATGGGACCTGGGGAAAATCACTTGCTCTCTCCAAGTCATCGCATCTTCATTAACACAACTTGATGATCATAGTGAAGATTAAGGCTATCTCACAGGGTTGCTGTGGAACACAAATTTTAAGATGTTTTAAAGCTTTTCAAAAAGTATCAAAGACATGCATGGGGTTACTAACGTGAGTTAACTGATCCAAGGTACAGCATCCTTTTTCTCTTAGTGTTCTCTCTGTACTCAATAGTAGCGATCAGTCAGTCATGTGTTCGCTCTTACCCCAGCGTGATGGTAAACCTTACAGTTCAACTGGACTTTTCATGTCATTTCAGTGTCTAAAATGCAAGCATTATTCAATATAGAGTGAAAAAATGGCAAACTCCTAGAGGGTCTTGCTGCCAGAGTCTGCGGAAGCCCAACATTAAACTCTCTTACAAAACCAATACAATAATGTAAAGTAATTAGCCTCCAATTAAAATAAATAAATTAAAAAATAAATATAAAAATAAAGAATGGCCTAAACACTCTGGCTCAGAATTAAGTCCCAAATGTTTGCAGATGGTAACGATAACCCTGTATGCGAGACAGCAAAAGAGACCCAGATGTATAGGACTGTCTTTTGGACTCTGGGAGAGGGCAAGGGTGGGATGATTTGGGAGAATGGCAGTGAAACATGTACATTATCATATGTGAAACGAATCATCAGTCCAGGTTCAATGCATGATACAGGATGCTCGGGGCTGGTGCACCGGGATGACCCAGAGGGATGGGATGGGGAGGGAGGTGGGAGTTCAGGATGGGGACACATGTACACCCGGGGCAGATTCATGTCAATGTACGGTGAAACCAATACAATATTGTAAAGTGATTAGCCTCCAATTAAAATAAATAAATTAAAAACAAACAAACAAACAAAACCATATCTTTGCAGAGCACAGAAGTACTTCTTGGAGCAATACAAAAATGCACGGAGTAACCTACCTCTCCAACTGTCTATCTGTGCAAACATCATCATCCATCTAAATTTACACAGAAGGCGCTTCTTCTTCCCCTCCCCAGCTACTACAGCACCAACTCCCGCTCAGAGCAACAGGGAAAGAGAAGGCTTCCCTCCACAGGATGGGTTTGATAATCTCAGGTGCTTAGATCATCTCAAAATGGCTCATGTTTTTATTTAAACAGGGTCCTGCCTGCTCCTGCTGCTGGTCATGTCAAATCTGCTCCTGTGTCAATGCTTCTTATGCCCGTCACTCTGTCCTGACGGGGATGACATCTGCCGGACATCCCTTAGGAATCTGTTTATGCGTGCCTCCAACCTGTCCAGTGACATGTATAACAATTCCATGGAAATGTTCAATGAGTTTGTAAGTACTGTGGTGGTGGTGGTTTAGTTGCTAAGTCGTGTCTGACTCTTGCGACCCCATGGACTGTAGCCCTCCAGGCTCCCAGAAGGAAACTTCGCCTAAGTGACTGGGCTATACTATCCTTTAAACAAGAAGGCTGCATCAGCCAAGCTTCAAATAACCCAGTCTCTAGGTCAAAGAAGCCGTCAGCTGATAAGATGTGGAAATCAAAGAAAGGATCAGTTTTGTGAAATCTCAAAGATTCGTAAGAAGTGCAATAACTTTTTCAACTTCCTTCATTAATTTTCTTTTTTATTTTACAAAATTAATGATTTTGTATTTGTAGCCTAGGAATGCCGTAAAAGAATACAATAGACTCAGTGGAATAATCAACAGAAATTTATTTCCTCACAGTTCTGGGGTTAGAAGTCCCAGATCAGGGTGCCAGCAAGGTCAGGTTCTGATAAGAATTCTTTCCTCCCAGGCTGGATTCGCCGTGCGTCCTCACACAGGGTGGGCGGTGGGGAAGAGAGACAGAGGAAAAGACGCAGAGACGCAGAGACATGGAAAAACTCTCTGGTGTTTCGCTTCATGAAACACTAAACCTATTAGATCAGTGTTCCACCCTAAGAGCTCATTTAACCTTAATGGGCTTCGCTGGTGGCTCAGATGGGAAAGAACCTGCCTGAAATGTGAGAGACCTGGGTTCTATCCCTGGGTCTGGAAGAGTCCCTGGAGAAGGGATCAGCAAGCCACTCCAGTATTCTTGCCTGAGAAATCCCATGGACAGAAGAGTCTGGTGGGCTACAGTCCATGGGGTCCCAAAATGTCGGAGCACTTTTCAAAACACAGTACTTTGGCAGTTAGGGCTCTAACACATGAGTTTGAAGAACACACATTCATTCCATAACACTGCCTGACATAAACACTTTTAGGTGGGACTGGGGAAAAGGAAGCATGTTGATTTTCTGGTCCTTCACTGTCTCTCTGGGCTTTCTTCTCCAGGCTCCGAGTAAATAGCCAATAAATGAGAACTGCTCTGCAGTGAACTGGGTGCATGGAACATGTTAAACAAAGCTGAATGCCGTTCACAAAAACGAATAATGGTAGTTTTTTTAATGCTACAAATTATTGTTTTAAGATTTGCAGTGAATAGGTTTAGAGCTACAGTAGAAGGGGAGTTTACAATTGGAAACAGTTATTCTCTTTCTGATGAAGGCATTTGAAAGTTGTATGTTAATTCTTTTAGGTCAATCAAGGAGTCCACGGTACAGCAGAAGCTAATAAAAGACGGAGCTAAAAGTTCCACTAAATTCATGCAGTTCTTTTTACTCACTTGTTTTTGTTTCATCCTACATGTTTGACTATCCATTTTTTCCAACTCTTCCAAGTAATCTCTTGAAATGTTCATAACTTTTGCTAAAGATTAGTTTTTCTCTGTCAAAGTGTGAGCTAGATGTTTCTACTCTTATTCTCAGTCCATTGCTTAGTATTTCCTGTAACTTTATGCCATGTTTTTCTTACGTACCATTTTGTCACCATAAACAACATTGTTTTCTGAACCTGGGATGAACACTAAACTTTTTGGTCTGCGGATTCAGAGATAAGTCAGAGTCATAACTGTATAACTCCTTGTATTGGAATATATTGGCTTATAACCCATGGTAAACAAGAGATTAAACAGTTAAATATAGGTGCTTGCATGCTTTCTAAGTCAGTTCAGTTGTATCCAACTCTGCAACCCTACTGACTGTAACCCAACAGGCTCCTCTGTCCTTAGGGTTCGCCAGGCAAGAACTGGAGTATAATGCTGTACCCTCTTACATGGGATGCTCCACACCTTGGGATCAAACCTGAGTCTTCTTATATCTCCTGCAATGGCAGGAATGTTCTTTACCACTACCGTCACATGGGAAGCACCAAATATTGCTACATATGTATTATATTTGGTTCAAATACTAAGAAATAGAAAAATATAATAATAAAACAGAGAAGGAAAAAGGTTAAACTTAGAAAAGTTAGATGTAAAATCATTTTTATAGAGACAATATAGAAAAAGTAAGAAAGGAATAACTTTCAAATTTTGTGATGCCCCTCAATAAAAAAAAATTATACATCTATCAACATGTTAATGTTCTGGTAAGGGGCTCGTCTACTGAATGCCCAACAAACCTAACTAGTTGTCTGATCACTTTCAGGATGAACAGTATGCCCAGGGAAAACCATACCGTGTCAATACCACCAACAACTGCCACACCTATTTCCTCCATATCCCTGAAGATAAAGAACACATCCAACGCATGCACGTGAGTCTTTTACCTGGGTTTTTTACCAGACCAAGTGAGACAGTATGTAGGTTACCAGGCTTCAGATTATGAGAGGTAATGGTAACTGTATTATGAGAGGTAACTGTACATGCAGAAAAAGGTGGGAGAACCGTAAGCAATTGAAGAGAAATTATATTATGCAGTTGATGAAGCATAAATGAAATCAAGGATGACTAAAGATACGTTGTAGCAAAATAAATAACAGATCTATAAATTGTCCATGCAGACAGCTTTAGTTAAACCAATGCATTAGACAAAGGATTGCAGCTATCATACTGTACGAAAACAGGAAACGAATGGGAATGTCCATGTGTAAAATAAAAGATTTCAAAATTCATGAATATGTAAGAAACGAACCCCAGTTTTGAGTACTCCCTGTTACTAGTGACTCCTACTTGGGAATCCTATACTCCACCACTCGAGCCAGCGTATCTGCCTTTCAAAGCTCTCCTGAATCTGCTTCTACTTCTCTGACACCTCCTTCATTCGTCATTCTCAATGACTCCTCTGTCACCTTTTATTATTAATTTGTAAGTCTCCCCCACAATGGCCTACAAAACATTGTTTTTCTTCTCATGGCCACAACAATTGTCTCTGTTCTGAGGAAAACACAGTTTACATGTCAAGCCTCAATCATTCATGGCAACTGCAAATATTCATCATTATAATTTCTCCTTTCTGATTTCCAGAATTATCCTTCGTCCTAACATTATTTAAAATATTTTCACGTGCATCACCCGTTAGAATACTATCTTCTCTCTCTACAACTTTCTTAATGATACCAGCATTCGTTTCCTCTGTTAAGCTCATTAATAATGAGGATGATCATATAAAGGAAAAAGGTCAAAAAGGAAGAAGAGCAGGGGTTTTTCAATAAGCTTAAATTTAAAGTTTATTGAGAGCTACTGCATGGCCATGCATTTTACTAAGCACTTTATATGCATTACTATATTTAATCCTATTCAGTTCTTTGTTCTTTACCACTAAAACAGTTCATGGCTGTAAAGAAATCAAGCATATTAACGAGAGATCTTCAGCCCCTGGGATGTCCATGCTCAATTCTGCTAGTAGTAGTGAACTAGGGGGAAAACACTCCATTGTGAATCCCACTGAGGCAGTTACTAAGGACAACACTGTGCCATTTTCTGCCCGGACACATGTCAACAAAACAGACTCTTCTGATATCAGCATGGGGGCTGGTGTTGGGATCAACTGAGGAAAGAAAGCCTGTTTAGGAATGTCATGTCCTCTTCATTGTCCCTTTGTTGTAATATCATAAAACAAATTACCGATCAAAAATCAACATGAATGACTCATCTGATTCATTAATACGAATGAATCACTGGGTGACAATGATGCGGGCACAGGTGGAATCCCTCGTTCCTGGGTCAGGAACTGCAGGCACATACTGACTTGCCATAAATACTTAGATTTTCTTCATGTAAATATACAAACATAAAAGAACTCACCGAGTGGGTGGTAGAATTTCAGAGGAAAAAAGAAAATTTTTCATGCTATAAATTAGAACTTAGAAGTATTAGTTAGTAAAATAACCTAGATTTTTAATAATTCAGCAAAGCGTGAACTAATAGCTTCAATTTAGTTCAGTTCAGTTCAGTCACTCAGTCGTGTCCGACTCTTTGCAACCCCACGAATCAAAGCACGCCAGGCCTCCCTGTCCATCACCAACTCCCGGAGTTCACTCAAACTCATGTCCATCGAGTCGGTGATGCCATCCAGCCATCTCATTCTCCGTCGTCCCCTTCTCCTCCTGCCCCTAGTCCCTCCTAGCATCAGAGTCTTTTCCAGTGAGTCAACTCTTCGCATGAGGTGGCCAAAGTATTGGAGTTTCAGCTTTAGCATCAGTCCTTCCAATGAACACCCAGGACTGATCTCCTTTAGAATGGACTGGTTGGATCTCCTTGCATTCCAAGGGACTAATAGCTACATTTTATAATTTTGAAACTTTTACTACTTTCAAAAATCTTTGCATAAACATAGGAATAAGCAAGAGTTTTTTAGGTCAGCTGCTCTGAGCAAAGATCACATGTTACCAAAATTACTGAATTCTGATTATTTTAATGAGATTGTTTCTTATGGTTGCTTAGAATAAAGGCCTTATTAGGTGGATACTCATGTTACTGTACTCCTGGCATAAACCACTATATCAACTAGTCACGGACCTGCGGAGTATGAAAGAAGTCTCACATACTATCCTATCAAGTGCCCGAGAAAATGTGAAAAGAGTAAAAGAACTTCAAGCACTCATAGAGAGGCCGTTCAGCCAGGTGAGCATCCTGCAGAGGGCTTTCTTGATTTGCTCATGAATGAAAGAGGTCACCTCTGTAATGGGTAAGGACTTTTGAAATATCTCATTTTGTAAGAAAAAGATTCATAAATTCTATATTCTAGACTGCTACTACATAAAGCAGAAACCTAATCATTCATAGTGATAGATTCTACTGTACAGGAATCAGAATTTCACTGAAATTTTTGACATGTGCAGCCTTCCCTGCATTGCACCAATTTGCTCTTCCTGGGCACAGGTGGTTGAAATATTTTCAAGAGTAAGAGAACTAGAGAACAGAATTTCCAAGATCAGCATTTTCTTCAAAATATCCCAGGCCGTCTGCTATTGAAGTTTCACTTGTCTTCTTTCTCTGTTCTCCTCAAATCAAAGGATGAGAGTGGGAAGGAAGTTAAAACTAAACTTGAGTTTTGTTTCTACTTTTTAGATTCCTAGCAGTTTTCTTATTGGCTGGCTCCAAATCCATATCTAGAGAGTTTTATATTCGTATGTCTTCCCCAAATATAAATTTGATAATTAGAAGCAAAAAAGATAAGCAAATACTAATAAAACACATAAGAAGCCATTCTCTTTTGGGTATTCAGGTCATTTCTACAGTCAGGAGGAAGATGTACAAGGCTGGCATTTACTGGTATGGAGGACCCCTAAAGTCGAGAGATGAAGATGTGCGTCATTCGGCATTTTATAACCTGTTCCTCTGCCTGCAAAGCGATTCACGTAAAATTGACACTTATACCAAGCTCCTGGCATGCCGACAGCTCTACGACAACTGCTAAATCCACATCCATGGCATCCAGGTCTGAGATGGTCATAATGATCTATCGCATAGCAGGCTTATTTGAAATTTCCAGCTTTTTAATGCATGCTCTGTGAAACAGGTATCCTCCTAAAACAATAAACACAGACTCTGTAGAGATGTCAAAATCTAAGAGGGCAATGTGTCAACATTTCTTTTTTTCATTCAATAGAAAATCAAAAGAAAATCTACCACTATAATTGAGAGAATGAAGCTCCTATTAAAATTAGTCACAAATAACAGAACCTGGCATTACAAAGAAGACCATTAAGAGATTACTTAATCACAGCCAGTTATTCCGTTCCATTCTGTCGCTCAGTCGTGTCCGACTCTTTGCGACCCCGTGGACTGTAGCCTACCAGGCTTCTCCGTCCATGGGATTCTCCAGGCAAGAATACTGGAGTGGGTTACCGTTTCCTTCTCCAGGGGATCTTCCCGACCCAGGGATCGAACCTGGGTCTCCCGCATTGGAGGCAGACGCTTTTAAGGATCACGTTATTAGAATCAAAGAATTAAACAATTGTTCATGGTTCTGGTCATGCTAACAAGAAGACTGAATTCTCAGGATTCTTTAGGAAAGCCAGCCACGAACAGTCAGCCAATATCACAGTGTTACACCAGACAATATAAGTGCTTTGCAACTTTGTATAAATAGCATGAGGTTTACTAAACTGTCTAAAGATTGTTAGGATGCTGTCTTAGTCCTTCTGGGTTGCTATAACAAAATATCATAGGCTTAAAAACAATGGAAATGGAGTTCCACAGCATGGTCATGCAGGGTCCTCTCTGATCACACACTTCTTACTGTATCCTCACACGTGGGGAGGGCTAGGGAGCTCTGTGTGTCTCTTACATACAAAAGCACTCAACTAATTGAGAAGGCTCCATCGTTGTAACTCCATCACCTCACAAAGGCCCCACCTCTGGATACCATAACCATGGGAATCAGGATTTTATCATACGAAATTTCTGGGCAGCGCAAAGTTTGAGACGGAAGAAGTTTACAAAGGTAAACGGGCTCCATCCTCCTCCAGTGGCTGTCTTCGCCCACACTCCACTGCATCCTCATTTCCTGCATCACCTTGCAACCATTCCATACATTCTGTCACTCTGGGTTTCACAAGTCCAGGTCAGTCAAGTGTCAGCTCCATCTCATATTCAGCCTATTCAATGTTTCCCTCTTCCCTGCTGAGGCCCAGGGAACCTACAGGAAACATAGATGTGTCCATTTCTGCAGGGTTCCTTCTCTCTGCCTCTCAGGATCTTCATTCCTTGGGCCGTGTTGGAACAGGGTTGATGGTGACGAGATGGGAAAGTTCTGACATCATTGATTTACATGGCTCTGTTGAAGACTTCTATTGGTCCAGACAGACTGATCTGAAATTCCCCCTGACTGACAAGTGTTTCTCTTATGGGGTATCCTTGTGAATTTCCAGGACATTCACAAGTTGGGCATCCCCAAATTCATAGTTTCTTTTTTAATCAGGGGAAATGTTCTGGTGCCCACAGCTCATCACCTGCCGTATTCACCACAGCCTCTCTGTTTCCCTCACTCTGCAAGCACCATCTGGAGAAAATTAAGTAGCCCACAGTCAGCTGCCTACTAGCTGACCCACAGGAAACCCATGTTCAAACCCACTCTGAACAACTGAATGGCAGAAATACTGGTGTGCATCTGTCCCCCACCTGAGGCCTCTGGACAATTGTCCAACTGGTCACATAGACACCGAGTAGATCAGAAATCTGGATTCAAAAACACATTTATCTGAGAAGTGAGACAGCATTCTCTCTTCCTTGTGGAGTAACTATCCTTGTCATTAATTATATGGCCTTACAAACATGCCCTGGTGGGTCCCTGAATTATAATATCCTCCAAATAGACCGAGTCTCTACTGAGACTGGAGGAATGTGACTGGATTAGGGTTGCTTAGCTGGTTCAACAGCCTCCAAACAACCTGGGATGAGGCCCAATCTCTTAACTGGCTCTCCTAAGAAGTCAGTGATGTTGCTGGGCTGGTTCTGCAGCATCTTTAGGGATTTAGCAGTAATTCCTAGTAAACAGAAAATGGGAAATCAAAACATAGAAGGGAAACGGGATGGATAAGAGAGAAGGAAGAGAAAGACAGAAGGAAGGAAAAGCAGCAAAGGGAAAGTGAGTCAAGGACTTGGGTAGTGAAGCATGAAATGCTGTTGGAACACTTTATTTTTAATACCCAAATATATATGCTTTTTTAATATCCCAAGATAAATATCTCATATTCCCTTTTATTTCCATTTTCTCTTCTCTCCTCTTTTTTCTAAAATTGTCCTCTATATTAGGAGTATCCTTTTCTTGTTACTAAAGGCCACAGTTCTAGAGATGAACAAAGCTTGGCAACTCTTCAGGGCAGAATCCAGCCAAATTATCTTCTTTTAGGCAAAAACAACTTTCACCCACATATAGGAAAACTGTCCAGCAACCAAACTCTTCCCTCATAGGCAGGGTTATTCTTGCCTGAGTCCTGCTCCTGCCTCTACCTGGGATGAACCAAAGCTTTCAGAACATAACAGAATACTCTGTCCCACAGCAATCTATCAATCCCTCCTTTAGTTCCTTCATGCACGTAAAGTGTCAGCTTTCTTGTATTTTCACTTTCTTCTTTCAAAAGGCAAAAGACCATGAAAAAGTCCTATAAGCACTTTCTAAGTCATTTATTGCCAAAAACATCTAATTCTATTGTGTTACTTGCTTAAGTATCTTTCCTTCAATGTCTAGATATTTCCAGCAGACAGGATGGTACTTATTATAGGGGAAATTTGGCTATAAGTGGGATAATGCAATTGGTGGAAACATACACCCACCAATTGACCACACACAGCTTCATTATTTGTCTCTTATAAAATTTATTTCAAGCATAAATTTAGGACTTTATATCAACAACAAGGCACTCTCTTTGCTTGACTATGACATATAAAGTGAATACTGTAGATTTTAGACAATATGGACCAGAGCCATAGATATTCTATAGAGTCAGTCAGGAATAGCCAAAGTGGGGATATTTGGACAAGATTTAACAATCACACCCTTGCCATCCAGAAAGTGTCGATTTTTCCCTCTTTTACAGATTTCCATGTAAGATTATATTTGAAGAAATGGCCCTGCTATATCAAGAATAGCAGCAGTGGTTACCAAATGGAAACAAACAAATGAAGAACCTTCGAAGTTCACTAACCTTATAGATAGTAAATCACATGTCATGGCTACAATGAAGACTTAAACTGAGGCTTAAAATAATCTCTATTTTCTAGAAGTATGCTCGCAAGTTTTGGAGAAGGAGAGGGTGATATAAACACACAAATTGCTATATTACAGGGTAGAGTGAAGAAGAATAAGATGTGATGCCAACACAGTGCTACAGTGGATTGAAGTAGAGCTAGGAGCCATCAGAGTGTGTCATAGGACTGACGCATATAAGATGGCTTTATGATGGAGTTTTGAAAGGTTGATGGGATATTGATGTGCAAAAGTAGGAAAAGAGTATATCTGTCAATTCATTTAGGATTATCTTATGAAGTAAGGATCCGACATTCTAGATCAAGGAAACTGAGAAATTAATACGTATAGCATTATAAGGTATCAGTGAATAATCAAGTCTGACAAAAACACAAGAAATGTTCATGTTTTACCATATATGGTAAAATCATAATCTCTCATGATTATGCTCCCATGATATACTGTATGTATAGTTGTAGGGTTAGAATGGAGAAATACTCATATGGATTTTTATGCATTAGGGAGAATCATATATGCCAATTTGGAGAGTTTGTCTATATTCTACAAAGCAACAGGAAACCAAGAATATTTAGTCCAAGAGAGCAGTATGTCCAGAGTTAGAAAAGAGAAACTTTAATGTGGATTGAGGAGTTGTGGCTGTTGGGGCTGGTAGAGAAAGAGAAAGAGACCAGAAAGAACTGGGAATATTATGACACTAAAAATCAAAGAGGGCTCTGCCAAGTGAAAAGACGCAAAGGATGGGAGAGATACAGGAAATGAAATAGACCTTGACCACATGCAAGGAATGAGGCAGACATGAGTGTCAAAAAAGGCATCCAACAATATGGGACTAGCTGAGTCAATAAATGACTGAAAAGTCAGAGAGAAGGGAGGAGATAAATTAAGGTTTTATCCAAAAAAACCTGAGCTCTATTTTCCTGTATTTCATCAACTTAGTACCAGAAATCACCAAAAAATGTTAGGGTTCTGCAGCAAATGGTAGAAATAAGTACACTAAGATGCCTATGCTAGACCCTTTGGAATACCAGAACCAAAGCATGACTACACAGTGATAACAAGCAGTTAGTCACTTTCAACACTTAAATAAGACATACATTGTAAAGCATAGAGGATGAATGGAAATAAACTGGAAACAACTCATTCCTTTACAGAGCCAGCCTAAACAAATCCTAAAACCTAAACAAAGTAGAGGTAATGGTCTTCTTAATCATGTGTCCACTTTCTCCAAGAGTTTCTCCTTCCTTTTACCTGAATCCTCCCTTGTTTCCTAACCCTTCATTGCCTTACAGCAGATGGTCAGCTAATCACTAATCAAATAAATAATTAAATAGTGTTCACTCTTGAGATATATTTGTATTGTTGGAATCGTCAAACTGAAAACCTTTCTAAACCCCAGAAAGTAAAACTCTAAAACTGGAAGGACTTCTTCCCAGCCTCTTTTCAAAATGCCCAAGGGCAGCAATTGCGAATCTAGCTACTTAGACGTCTTCCTCTGTAATTATAACCTGTTTGGAAAGTAAAGACAGGCGATGGATGTGGCACTGAAAGATGTACAGAAAAAATGCATGGACAAGTGGAAAAGACAGCATAAGCCTTTAACACTGATCTCTGCCTGCGCACCATACCAGGTGTGATGGGAGCCTGGTGGGCCTAATCAGGGATGGATTTTCCAAGAAAGCTCTATATGAGTTGGCACTAAGAAGTTTGAGTCAACTCAACTGTTTCAACATGATTTTTTGATTCTAAAACTCAAAGCCACTTGTCTCACTTAACTGCACTAAATAAAAAGGGAATATACTTATTGCCTATGTGAACACTGCTAAGAGATCATGAAAATTCTCATTGCAAGAAGAGAATTGTAACTATTTCTAGTGACGGATGTTCAGCAGAGTTACTGTGGCGATCATTTTTCAATGTATTTCAAACAATTATGTTGTACACCTGAAACCAAAATAGCATTATATGTCAACATTATCTATGTATAATTATACCTGAAACTGAAATAGCATATTTGTCAATGTGACCTATGTATAATGATCATACAATCACTGTGTTATATACATAACACATATGCACCTTGAGTTAAGTTCAGTCACTCAATCTCAGTCATATCCACTCTTTGAGATCCCATGGAATCCAGCACATCAGTCTCCTGTGTCCTCCACCATATCCTGGAGCTTGCTCAAACTCACGTCCATCGAGTCGGTGCTGCCATCCAACCATCTCATCCTCCGCCATCACCTTCTCCTGCTGCCTTCAATCTTTCCCAACATGAGGGTCTTTTCCAATGAGTCGGTTCTTTGCATCAGGTGGAAAAAGTATTGGAACTTCAGCTTCCATACCAGTCCTTTCAATGAATATTCAGGGCTGATTTCCTTTATTATTGACTGGTTTGATCTCCTCGCAGTCGGGACTCTCAAGAGTCTTCTCCAACACTGCAGTTCAAAAGCCTCAATTCCTTGGTGCTCAGTTTCCTTATGGTCCAGCTCTCACATCCATACTGACTACTGGATAAACCATATCTGCGATTAGATGGAATTTTATTTATATATACAAACATATATGTACACACAGCTATGTGAGGAAAAGTTTTGAGAAGGAATATAATTCTATTTTGGATGAAGAAAATAAATCAACTAGTATATTTATTTTCAAATGTGCATTTTGGCTATCGTGTTGGGTCTAAATACTTATCTTTAAATTTAGTGTATATTTATGCTGATAAAAGAAACAGAAACATGTCTTAAACTTTTAACATTAACTGAAGAACAACTTATTTACAATAGCTAATTGAAACCACAAAAGTTTGAAACCTATAGGCCTGCCCAATACTCTGCTATTGGTCATTTAACCAACTGATCATTGACTAAATTCTTCCTTGACTCAGAAATTCTTATAGGTGCTTAGTTTACATCAATAAACAAAGCAGCAGACACTTATCCTCATAGAACTGATATTACAGCTGGGGGAAGACAGATAATCTGCAATAAACATGAATCCAAGTACATTATATGGTATGTTCACAGGTGATCTGTACTATGGGAAAAGAAATAGTAAAGCAGAGGATGGGATTTCAGGAATGAATGTGAAGAAAGGGAGGTGATTTAAAGAAAAACAACTTAGGCCACAGTGAGGGAAGTAAACATGCTTTTTTGCATTTAAGATTCAAGTTTTCCCCTGTCAAATCAGGTCTATTGGTCTTCTACCCAACTTCAAAAATTTTTCCGTCTCGGAGGCTCTATGCAAACTCATGCAAGCATGGATGTTCTGAACATTCTGCTTCTCTTCAGTTGAACTGGTTTCATAAAAAAAATTTTGGTAAACTCCCCCAAATTAAATAACATTTTATGCAGCAAATTTTGATAATTTTCTGTTTCCTGAAGAACTAATCTCCAGATTACTTTCCATTTTTCAACACACTGTCAGTGACCTAATTATATTATGTAAAAATATTATATATGCATTGCTATTCAAATATATTATGACATTTAAAAAATATACACGAAATATAAACGAAATGACAGTGAGATAAAAATAAATAGAAATGGAAATGGTAACATTTTCTTCCCCAGCGGATGAGGACACTCATCTTTATGGCCACTGGACTAATCGGTTCTGAATGTACAATCATAATTACACCAGGTGTTTAAGTATAATAATAAAGTAATTTCTTTTATGTATAGCTTCAATCAAAGTTCTAGAATACCACAAGGAGACAAGAATAAAATTATACGTGAATAACGCTCTTCATATGCATATATAAAATTTTGAACTCAAGCGCGCATGCTGCAAAGGACGCACAGAAGCGTGGCGGAAGGTAGTGACCCCTCGCCCGAGGTCAGTGGTGGTGGCCCAGAGGAGCGACCCCATGTCCAAGGAGTGCGGCTGACGGGCACAGGAGGGCGGAGAGGAGCTACTCGACGTTCAGGTCAGGAGGGGCGGCCATGAGGAGATACCCATCGTCCAAGGTAAGGAGCAGTGGTTGGGCTTTGAGGAGCAGCCGTGAAGAGATACCCACGACCAAGGTAAGAAAAACCCAAGTAAGACAGTAGGTATTGTGAGGGGGCATCAGAGGGCAGACACACTGAAATCATAATCACAGAAAACTAATCAATCTGATCACACGGACCACAGCCTTGTTTATCTCAATGAGACTAAGACATGCTCTGTGGGGCCACACAAGACAGGCGGGTCATGGTGGAGAGGTCTGACAGAATGTGGTCCACTGGAGGAGGGAATGGCAAACCACATCAGTATACTTGCCTTGAGAACCCTATGAACAGAGTGAAAAGGCAAAATGATAGGAAACTGAAAGAGGAACTCCTCAGGTCAGTAGGTGCCCAATATGCTGCTGGAGATCAGTGGAGAAATAACTCCAAAAGAATGAAAGGATGGAGCCAAAGCAAAAACAATACCCAGTTGTGGATGTGACTGGTGATAGAAGCAAGGTCCGATGCTGTCAAGAGAAATATTGCATAGGAACCTGGAATGTTAGGTCCATGAGTCAAGGCAAATTGGAAGTGGTCAAAGAGGAGATAGCAAGAGTAAATGTCGACATTCTAGGAATCAGTGAACTAAAATGGACCAGAATGGGTGAATTTAACTCAGATGACCATTATATCTACTACTGTGGGCAGGAATCCCTTAGAAGAAATGGAGTAGCCATCATGGTCAACAAAAGAGTCTGAAATGCAGTACTTGAATGCCATCTCAAAAATGACAGAATGATCTCTGGTTGTTTCCAAGGCAAATTCATTCAATATCACAGAAATCCAAGCCTATGCCCCAACCAGTAAGGCTGAAGAAGCTGAAGTTGAAAGGTTCTATGAAGACCTACAAGACCTTTTAGAACTAACACCCGCAAAAGATGTCCTTTTCATTATAGGGGACTGGAATGCAAGTGAAAGAAGTCAAGAAACACCTGGAGAAACAGGCAAATTTGGCCTTACAGTACGGAATGAAGCAGGGCAAAGGCTAATAGAATTTTGGCAAAGAGCACAACGGTCATAGCAAATACCCTCTTCCAACAATACAAGAAAAGACTCTACACATGGACATCACCAGATGGTGAACACCGAAATCAAATTGATTATATTCTTTGCAGCCAAAGATGGAGAAGCTCTACACGGTCAGCAAAAACAAGACTGGGAGCTGACTATGGCTCAGATCACGAAATCCTTATTGCCAAATTCAGACTTAAATTGAAGAAAGTAGGGAAAACCACTCGACCATTCAGGTATGACCTAAATCAAATCCCTTATGATTATACAGTGGAAGTTAGAAGTAGATTTAAGGGACTACATCTGATAGAGTGCCTGACGAACTACGGACAGAGGTTTGTGTCATTGTACAGGAGACATGGATGAAGACCATCCCCAAGGAAAAGAAATGCAAAAAAGCAAAATGGCTGTCTAGGGTGGCCTTACAAATAGCTGTGGAAAGAAGAGAAGCGAAAAGCAAAGGTGAAAAGGAAAGATACAAGCATCTGAATGCAGAGTTCCAAAATAGTAAGGAGAGATAAGAAAGCCTTCCTCAGCGATCAGTGCAAAGAAATAGAGGAAAACAACAGAATGGGAAAGACTAGAGATCTCTACAAGAAATTAGAGATACCAAGGGAACATTTAATGTAAAGATGGGCTCGATAAAGGACAGAAATGGTATGGACCTAACAGAAGCAGAAGATATTAAGAAGAGGTGGCAAGAATACACAGAAGAACTGTACAAAAAAGATCTTCATGACCATATAATCACGATGGTGTGATACTGACCTAGAGCCAGACATCTTGGAATGTGAAGTCAAATGGCCTTAGAAAGCATCACTAGGAACAAAGCTAGTGGAGGTGATGGAATTCCAGTTGAGCTATTTCAAATCCTGAAAGATGAAGCTATGAAAGTGTTGCACTCAATATGGCAGCAAATTTGGAAAACTCAGCAGTGACCAGAGAACTGGAAAATGTCAGTTTTCATTCCAATCCCAAAGAAAGGCAATGCCAAAGAATGCTCAAAACCGCACAATCACACTTATCTCACACGCTAGTAAAGTCATGCTCAAAATTCTCCAAGCCCCCAGGCTTCAGCAATATATGAACCGTGAACTTCCAGATGTTCAAGCAGGTTTTAGAAAAGGCAGAGGCACCAGAGATCAAATTGCCAACATCCGCTGGATCATGGAAAAAGCAAGAGAGTTCCAGAAAAACATCTATTTCTACTTTATTGACTTTGCCAAAGGCTTTGACTGTGTGGATCACAATAAACTGTGGAAAATTCAGGAGATGGGAATACCAGACCACCTGACCTGCCTCTTGAGAAACCTGTATGCAGGTCAGGAAGCAACAGTTAGAACTGGACATGGAACAACAGACTGGTTCCAAATAGGAAAAGGAGTACGTCAAAGCTTATATTGTCACCCTGGTTATTTAACTTATATGCGGAGTACTTCATGAGGAACACAGGGCTGGAAGAAGCACAAGCTGGAATCAAGATTGCCAGGAGAAATTTCAATAACCTCAGATATGCATATGACCCTACCCTTATGGCAGAAAGTGAAGAGGAACTCAAAAGCCTCTTGATGAAAGTGAAAGAGAAGAGTGAAAAAGTTGGCTTGAAGCTCAACATTCAGAAAACTAAGATCATGGCATCCGGTCCCATCATTTCATGGGAAATAGATGGGGAAACAGTGAAAACAGTGTCAGACTTTATTTTTTTGGTCTCCCAAATCACTACAGATGGTGATTGAAGCCATGAAATTAAAAGCACTTACTCCTTGGAAGGAAAATTATGACCAACCTAGATAGCATATTCAAAAAAGAGAGCCATTACTTTGCCAGCAAAGGTCATCTAGTCAAGTCTATGGTTTTTCCAGTGGTCATGTATAGATGTAAGAGTTGGACTGTGAAGAAAGCTGATCACTGAAGAATTGAACTGTTTTGAACACCAAGTTTTTGAACTGTGGTGTTGGTGAAGACTCTTGAGAGTCTCTTGGACTGCAAGGAGATCCAACTAGTCTATGCTAAAGGAGATCAATCCTGGGTGTTCATTGGAAGCACTGATGCTAAAACTCCAATATTTGGCCACCTCATGGCAAGACTTGACTCACTGGAAAAGACTCTGATGCTGGGAGGGATTGGGGAAGGGGGAGGAGAAGGGGTCAACAGAAGATGAGATGGCTGGTTGGCATTACCAACTCGGTGGCTGTGAGTTTGAGTGAACTCTGGACGCTGGTGATGGACAGGGTTCCTGGTGTGCTGCGATTCATTGGGTCGCAAAGAGTTGGACACGACTGAGCATCTGAACTGAATTAATTGAAGTAATCATCTTATTCCTTTTGTTATTCTGTCGGTTAATCTACTGGTAAGTAATCCAAACTCTACAATGTATTTCTTTTTTTCAGAGTTTAAATCTCAAATCATAATAAAAGCAGAGCAATGGCCTTGAAAAAAATGGCCTATTGAAAAATTTGGCTTAAAGATCAACATTCAGAAAACTAAAATCATGGCACCTGGTCCCATTATTCATGGCAAATAGATGGGGAAACAGTGGAAACATGGGCTGACTTTATTTTTCTGTGATCCAAATCACTGCATATGTTGATTGAAACCAAAAATTAAAAGACGCTTACTCCTTGGAAGGAAAATTATGACCAACCTAGTTCATTTCTGTTCAGTTCAGTCGCTCAGTCTTGTCCGACTCTTCACGACCCCATGAATCACAGCACCCCCGACCTCCCTGTCCATCACCAACTCCCGGAGTTCACTCAAATTCATGTCCACAGAGTCGGTGATGCCATCCAGCCATCTCATTCTCTGTCGTCCCCTTCTCCTCCCACCCCCAACCTTTCCCAGCATCAGAGTCTTTTCCAGTGAATCAACTCGTCGCATGAGGTGGCTAAAGTATTGCAGTTTCAGCTTTAGCATCAGTCCCTCCAATGAACACCCAGGATTGATCTCTAGAATGGACTGGTTTGATCTCCTTGCAGTCCAAGGGACTCTCAAGAGTCTTCTCTAACACCACAGTTCAAAAGCATCGATTCTTCGGCGATCAGCCTTCTTCATAATCCAACTCTCACATCCATACATGACCACGGGAAAAACCATTGCCTTGACTAGACGGACCTTGGTTGGCAAAGTAATGTCTCTGCTTTTCAATATACTATCCAGGTTGCTCATAACTTTCCTTCCAAGGAGTAAGCATCTTTTAATTTCATGGCTGCAATCAGCATCTGCAGTGATTTTGGAGGCCAAAAAAATAAAATCTGACACTGTCTCCACTGTTTTTCCATCTATTTCCCATGAAGTGATGGGACCAGATGCCATGATCTTTGTTTTCTGAATGTCGAGCTTCAAGCCAACCTTTTCACTCTCCTCTTTCACTTTCATCAAGAGGCTTTTGAGTTCCTCTTCACTTTCTGCCATAAGAGTGGTGTCATCTGCATATCTGAGGTTATTGATATTTCTCCTGGCAATCCTGATTCCAGCTTGTGCTTCTTCCAGCCCAGCGTTCCTCATGATGTACTCTGCATATAAGTTATATAAGCAGGGTGACAATATACAGCCTTGACGTACTCCTTTGGACAGCATATTAAAAAGCAGAGACATTAGTTTGTCAAAAAGTTCCGACTAGTCAAGGCTATAGTTTTTCCAGTGGTCACGTATGGATGTGAGAGTTGGACTATAGAGAAAGCTGAGCACTAAAGAATTGATGATTTCGAGCTCTGCTGTTGGAGAAGACTCTTGAGAGTACCTTGAAATTCAAGGAGATCCAACCAGTCCAACCTAAAGGAGATCAGTCCTGGGTGTTCATTGGAAGGACTGATGTTGAAGCTGAAACTCCAAAATTTGGCCACCTGATGCGAAGAGCTGACTCATTTGAAAAGACTGTGATGCTGGGAAAAATTGAGAGCAGGGTGAGAAGGGGACACCAGAGCATGTGATGGTTGGATGGCATCACCGACTCAATGGACATGGGTTTTGGTGGACTCTGAGAGTTGGTGATGGACAGGAAGGCCTGGCATGCTGCAGTTGATAGGGTCGCAAAGAGTAGGACATGACTGAGTGACTGAACTGTAGTGAACTGAAATGGCCTAGAAGAATAAATAAAATGTCGTATGGATATCATTATATATATATGCATTTGTAAAGAAAATTAGTAAAAAATACAGAAGACTTACAGTTTGCTGAAACAGAAAGTGTACGCACTCAGAGCTGAATATACATATCACCTAGAAAATATACTTTCTCACCTTCTGATGACTTCTAAAGAAAGGAACTCCACGACTTTCATCTCCAGCCTACCCTGGACTCCTTTCCACTTTCCTCCTCAACTTCCCTCCATGAAAACTCTTCCCTAGGTTATAAAACACACCTTGAGATTCTGGTGCAGACAAGATAAACTTGATCTCTTTGTGCCCACTCATCTGTTGTTCTGGAAAAAAGAAGTGACCACTCAAGGAGACCTTGTATATTTTCCAAGAAGAAGGTGAACTAGTTTAGGGCCTGAAGAATGGAAGAGCAACACAGCAGCACCCAACAGAAGACAACCCAGGCCCAGCATTCCTGACCTCCAACCTGGCATCAGAAGGCAGCCTGAGTGGGGCAGTTCCTCCCAAGGAATAAATGTGAAGGAACACCAGCTGATGGTTTAGTTGCTAAGTTGTGTCTGACTTTTTGTGACCCCATGGACTGTAGCCCACCAGGTTCTTCTGTCCGTGGAATTCTCCAGGCAAGAATACAGATTCCCATGTCCTCCTCCAGGGATCTTCCCAACCCAGGGATTGAACCTGGGTCTTCACAAAGCAAGTGGATTCCTTATTGTCTGAGCCACCAGAAAGCCTGAGAAATTTAATAATGGCATGAATATTTGAAAATTAAAAGTATAAAAACATATGTTAATATTAGATAAAGTAGACTTTAAAGCAAAGAAAATACCTAAGGACAAAGGGATACAAGGAAATTATATAAGGAAAAAAGAGTCAATCCAGCAGGAATATATAATAATCCTAAATATATATACATCAAACAACATAATCTCAAAATACTTGAAGCAAAAATAAATACATCATATGAATACTCCTAAAAATTTTAATGAAATTCAAACTATGACATAAAACTTTTAAAAAAGAAATCAACAATCCACCATACTTGACCAGATAATTCTAATAAATATTTTAAAAATTAAGATCATTTTGACATAATCTCTTCAAGAAAATGAAAGAGTAGGAAACCATTCCCAACTAATTATGTGGGGCCAGTATTGCTCTATATCAAAATCTGACAAAGGCAATACAATAAGGAAATTTCAGACTAACATCTCTCACAAATTTGGAATTAAAAATTTTCACTCTCACACATACTAATTAACCAAATAAATTCAACAATATATAAAAACATCTCTTGATAGTTTGCTGTCCCTTCCTACATCTGGTCACATTATCTATCTCTTCAAAGGATTTAAATGAATCAAAGATACAGTCAGTTCAGTTCAGTTCAGTCGCTCAGTCGTGTCCGACTCTCCGCAACCTCATGAATCACAGCTCACCAGGCCTCCCTGTCCATCACCAACTCCCGGAGTTCACTCAAACTCATGTCCACAGAGTCGGTGATGCCATCCAGCCATCTCACTCTTGGTTGTCCCCTTCTCCTCCCGCCCCCAACCTTTCCCAGCATCAGAGTCTTTTCCAGAGAGTCAACTCGTCGCATGAGGTGGCCAAAGTATTGCAGCTTCAGCTTTAGCATCAGTCCTTCCAATGAACACCCAGGATCGATCTCCCTTAGAATGGACTGGTTGGGTCTCCTTGTGGTCATTTAGGGTCCCAGTAATAAAATATTATGATACCAGAAATACAGTGACAAATACTCGAGTCTAGGTCAAATGAGAAACTGACTTCTCCCATTAAAGTTAATCCTACCCAGTCATGCTAAATGTCTAGCAAAAATAAGTACAACTAGATTCATAAGATAAAACATATCTACTACATAGAAATGGTGGGTGTGTTTGATATCCTTTATATGCCCCTGGGAAACCTGTGGCTCATTTTCTATTATATTATGAACCTTCGGAGGCTGAGAAGACCAGACTTTATCCCTCTAGCTCTCCTGGCCTCTGACTTCTACTCGAGTTTGGCTAGTGGTGGACAAAAGGGATTGATGAGTTAGTGGAGAAAGAGATTAGTAGATTGATTCTTTTCTCTGACTCCTTTCTTGTTGGGAAGTGGCCAAGTTTCTCCACTGAAGCCCAGAGCTCTGTCAGAGGCTCTGGCTTTTAGCTGCAGCTATGTGCAAGACTCTTTAGAGACTGCAATATCCATTTTCTTCCTTTGCCCTGTTGGCCTAAAAGTGTTCATGCACCCATGTTCTTGCCTGCCTCAAAGAGTTTTGCTTTTCCTCTTAAGCCATCCTTAGCTCTAATACAGCTTCCAAATCCTTAAAGTTCATTGTGTGTTAGTCACTCAGGCATGTCTGACTTTTTGTGATCTCCATGGACTGTAGCCTACCAGGCCTCTCTGTCCAAAGGATTCTTCAGACAAGAATACTGGAGTGGGTAACCATTCCATTCTGAATGGATCTTCCCTGACCAGGGGTGCAACCCAGGTCTCCCACTTTGCAGGCCGATTCTCTATTGCGCCACCAGGAAAGCCAATTTTCTTTATTTTCCTTATCTGTGTAAATCATCTTGATTTCTGACAAGGTTATGGTTATGGAGCTGCTAGATAAAGATGGCCCCTCAAAGATCTAATGCTAAACTGCTTAGAACAGGAGGGGCACATCTTTTTTCCTGACTCCAAAATCATAAATACAAGAACATGTCGCAGGTCATGTAAAAATAAGTGCTGAGAAATCAATGATTTAAGAAGGAATTTGGTCAAAGTGCACAAACTTTAAGCTGTAAGATGATGAATAAGGTCTGAGCATCTAACGTGTAACATGGTGACTATGGTCTGTAATATGTTCTTGACATTTGTGGGGCTTCCCAGGTGGTGTTTGTGGTAAAGAGCCCTCCTGCCAGTGTAGGATGCATAAGAGACGTGGGTTGAATCCCTGGGTCAGGAAGATCCCCTGGAGGAGGGCATGGCAACCCACTCTAGTATTCTTTCCTGGAGAATCCCATGGACAGAGGAGCCTGGCAGGCTATATTGTCCATGGAGTCACAAAGAGTTGGATATGACTGAAGTCACTTAGCACACATATAAGAGAGGAAAACTTAAACGTTCTCACCAAAAGATCTTTAAAGGTAAACATGTGAGGTGATATTAATAGAAATCTTAATTAAATCAATGAGAGAATCCATAAATCATGTGATGTATAACTGTTTAAATTGTCATGTATACTTTATTTTTTCTTTTTTTAAAATTTTTATTGGAGGCTAATTATTTTACAATATTATATTGGTTGGTTTTGCGATACACTGACATGAATCCACCCCGGGTGTACATGAGTTCCCACTCCCGAACCCCCCTCCCACCTCCCTCCTCCCCTTATCCTCCCTCTGGGTCATCCCCGCATACCAGCCCCAAGCATCCTGTAACATGCATCGACCCTGAACTGGTGATTCGTTTCGTTTCACGTATGATAATATACATGTTTCAATTCCATTCTCCCAAACCATCCCACCCTCACCCTCTCCCACAGAGTCCCAAAGATTGTTCTATACATCTGTGTCTCTTTTGCTGTCTCATATACAAAGATATCATTTGCATCTTTCTAAATTCCATATATATGCGTTAGTATATTGTATTGGTGTTTTTCTTTCTGGCTTTAAATTGTCATGTATACTTTATGAAATTTTTTTTTTTTTTTTTGAACAGAGGAAAATTTATGCGTCGAACCTGGACTGGTCACTTATGATAATATACATGCTACAATTCCATTCTCCCCAATCATTCCACCTGCACCCTCTCCCACAGAGTCCCAAAGACTGTTCTAAATGCCTATGTCTCTTTTGCAGTCTCCTTGCCATTTTATCTGAAAATTATACTTTAAAAAACTGAAAAAAGAAAAAATCCAAGAATTTCAATGTTTTTTATATAAAATTGAAGATATTTCAGCCATTACTCTTGGTATGTAAAAGGGTATTTTTTATTCCAGATAATAACCAGTAGGATTCACTGGATATTCAGAAAAGGAAGAAACCTTGGAAATTATCTAGAAAATCCTCCCATATTAAGGATATATAAGTAAATCCAAGAATGATTTAGTCACTTATTTAAACTTATAAAACTCGATGCAAAAGTAGCAATAGAAACCATGTTTCCTAGGTTTAGGTGAATCTTTATCGAATTACCCTGCAAATGGAAATATCTCCTATGGTTTGCAAAACTTGATTCTTATCTCTTTCACAGAAGTGATCATATTCTGCCTTGTATTCACTGTCAGTTTGCATAGGTTTTACCAAGTAAATTAAATTCTTTGAAGGTTCAGGCCTGGCATGTCTGTCCTTCTCACTCTATATTCTCACGTATGACTAAAGCTCTTTATCAATGCCATTTCTTCTCCCTGTGAGACCCTCGCTCTCTTACCTCATGACTCCCCCGACATCTTTCAGATCTCAGTATAAACCACTTCCACAAAGCAGCCTTCCTGACTCTGACACAGCTCCGGTCTCCTTGTTATGTGGACACAGGGCATTCTGGGCTTTCCCTCTCGACACGTGTCCCAATTGCGGTACATTTAACTTTGAAATTTACCTCATTTCTGTTTTTCTATTAAAATTTAAGTCCTAATTCACAAAGTCCACATGTTTGCTCTTCACTGCTGTCCATTCTTTGCATCCAACAGGCCTTTGTTAGGTGTTTGTTCAATGAAACACTTTTATTTGTGTAGAGTTAAATTCCAATGAGTTTTTGATGCTGCTCTCACAGCATACAGTGAACTAAAACCATTGAGGTTTTTTCTCCTCGCCCAACCCTCATACCGTGATTATTTGGACATAGTTACAGAACTAGAACTGTGGGGGCTTCCCTTGTGGCTCAGCTGGTAAAAATCGGCCTGCAATGTGGGAGGTCTGGGTTTGATCCCTGGGTTGGGAAGTATCCCTGGAGAAGGGAAAGGCTACCCACTCCAGTATTCTGGCCTGGAGAATTCCATGAACTGTATAATCCATAGTGTCACATGTCGGATATGACTAAGCACCTGTGGATGCATTTACTTTTAAGTGTTACCCTATTAGATGGAAAACACTGGATATTTGGTCTTTTATTTTACAAACACTAACCCTTGCAGTTCATGTCCTAAGATAATGTGATAATCGAGTCACTGACTAAAAGGGTGAATAGGACAGAACTAGAGAGAGTGCTCTGAACCTGCCACTTGAGTCTACTTTTTACCACAGGATGCTCAACTTCACTGCTGCTGCTGCTGCTGAGTCGCTTCAGTCATGTCCGACTCTGTGCGACCCCATAGAGAGGAGTTCAGATACTCAGTTGTACTCTCTGATCATGTCAGATAAAAATACTTTAAGGAGAGCCTGCTGCTGCTGCTGCTAAGTCACTTCAGTCGTGTCCGACTCTGTGTGACCCCATAGACGGAAGCCCACCAGGTTCCTCCTTCCCTGGGATTCTCCAGGCAAGAACACTGGAGTGGGTTGCCATTTCCTTCTCCGAAGGAGAGCCTACAAGGAGAGCCTACAAATCAAATATTCTTACATTGTACACAAACACCTAATCTCTCTTCCAAGGTACAAAAGAAATTCACTTCCTTGATGAATTGCTAGCTACTTTTCCCAGCTGAAAGTACTATCTTCTTCCTTGCTGCTGCTGCCTTCAGTTAAGTTCAGTTCAGTTCAGTTCAGTTCAGTTGCTCAGTCGTGTCCAACTCTCTGTGACCCCATGAATCACAGCACGCCAGGCCTCCCTGTCCATCACCAACTCCCGGAGTACACTCAAACTCATGTCCACAGAATCGGTGATGCCATCCAGCCATCTCATTCTCCGTCGTCCCCTTCCCCTCCCGCCCCCAACCTTTCCCAGCATCAGAGTCTTTTCCAGTGAGTCAACTCGTCTCATGAGGTGGCCAAAGTATTGGAGTTTCAGCTTTAGCATCAGTCCCTCCAATGAACATCCAGGATTGATCTCCTTTAGAATGGACTGGTTGGATCTCCTTGCAGTATAAGGGACTCTCAAGAGTCTTCTCCAACACCACAGTTCAAAAGCATCGATTCTTCGGCGATCAGCTTTCTTCACAGTCCAACTCTCACATCCATACATGACCACGGGAAAAACAATTGCCTTGACTTGACGGACCTTGGTCGGCAAAGTAATGTCTCTGCTTTTTAATATACTATCAAGGTTGGTCATAACTTTCCTTCCAAGGAGCAAGCGTCTTTTCATTTCATGGCTGCAATCAGCATCTGCAGTGATTTTGGAGCCCAAAAAAACAAAGTCTGACACTGTTTCCACTGTTTTTCCACCTATTTCCCATGAAGTGATGGGACCAGATGCCATGATCTTTGTTTTCTGAATGTTGAGCTTCAAACCAACCTTTTCACTCTCCTCTTTCACTTTCATCAAGAGGCTTTTGAGTTCCTCTTCACTTTCTGCCATAAGGGTAGTGTCATCTGCATATCTGAGGTTATTGATATTTCTCCCTGCAATCTTGATTCCAGCTTGTGCTTCTTCCAGCCCAGCGTTCCTCATGATGTACTCTGCATATAAGTTAAATAAGCAAGGTGACAATATACAACCTTGACGTACACCTTTTCCTATTTGGAACCAGTCTGTTGTTCCATGACCGGTTCTAACTGTTGCTTCCTGATCTGCATACAGGTTTCTCAAGAGGCAGGTCAGGTGGTCTGGGATTCCCATCTCTTTCAGAATGTTCCACCGTTTATTGTGATCCACACAGTCAAAGGCTTTGGCATAGTCAATGAAGCAGAAAGAGATGTTTTTCTGGAACCCTCTTGCTTTCTCCATGATCCAGCGGATGTTGGCAATTTGATCTCTGGTGCCTCTGCCTTTTCTAAAACCTGCTTGAACATCTGGAAGTTCACGGTTTACATACTGCTGAAGCCTGGCTTGGAGAATTTTGAGCATGACTTTACTAGCGTGTGAGATGAGTGCAATTGTGCGGTAGTTTGAGCATTCTTTGGCATTCCCTTTCTTTGGGATTGGAATGAAGACTGACCTCTTCCAGTCCTGTGGCCACTGCTGAGTTTTCCAAATCTGCTGGCATATTGAGTGCAGCACTTTCACAGCATCATCTTTCAAGACTTGAAATAGCTCAACTGGAATTCCATCACCTCCACTAGCTTTGTTCCTAGTGATGCTTTCTAAGGCCCACTTGACTTCACATTCCAAGATGACTGGCTCTAGGTCAGTGATCACATTATCGTGACTATCTTGGTCGTGAAGATCTTTTTTGTACAGTTCTTCTGTGTATTCCTGCCACCTCTTTTTAATATCTTCTGCTTCTGTTAGGTCCATACCATTTCTGTCCTTTATCGAGCCCATCTTTGCATGAAAAGTTCCCTTGGAATCTCTAATTTTCTTGAAGAGGTCTCTTGTTTTTCCTATTCTGTTGTTTTCCTCTATTTCTTTGCATTGATCACTGAGGAAGGCTTTCTTATCTCTCCTTGCTATTCTTTGGAACTCTGCATTCAGATGCTTATATCTTTCCTTTTCTCCTTTGCTTTCGCGACGCGAGAGACGCGGGCCCCGGCGGCGCAGACGCGACGTGAGAGACGCCGGCCCAGGCGCAACGAACCACTTAAAGAGGTGCGGCCGTGAGGAGCTACCCCACGCCTGAGGCCAGGGCCGGCGGCCGAGAGGAGCTACCCCACGTCCAACAGGCGGTGGCTGCGCGGGCGCAGGAGGGCCGAGAGGAGCTACTCCGCGTTCAAGGTCAGGAGGGGCGGCCTTGAGGAGATACCCCTCGTCCAAGGTAAGGTACAGCGGCTGCACTTTGCTGGAGCGGCTGTGAAGAGATTTTCCACGACCAAGGTAAGAGAAACCCAAATAAGATGGTAGGTATTGCTAGGGGGCACCAGAGGGCAGACACACTGAAATCATAATCACAGGAAACTAGCTGATCTAATCACATGGACCACAGCCGAATGTGGTCCCCTGGAGAAGGGAATGGCAAACCACTTCAGTATACTTGCCTTGAGAACCCCATGAACAGTAACAAAGGGCAAAATGATAGGATACTGAATGAGGAATTCCCCAGGTGGGTAGGTGCCCAGTATGCTACTGGAGATCAGTGGAGAAATAACTATAGAAGGAATAAAGGGATGGAGCAAAAGCAAAACCAATACCCAGTTGTGGATGTGACCAATGATAGAAACAAGGTCAGGTGCTGTAAAGAGCAATATTGCATAGGAACCTGGAATGTTAGGTCCATGAATCAAGGCAAATTGGAAGTGGTCAAACAGGAGATGGCAAGAGTGAACGTCGACATTCTAGGAATCAGTGAATTAAAATGGACTGGAATGGGTGAATTTAACTCGGATGACCATTATATCTACTACTGTGGGCAGGAATCCCTTAGAAGAAATGGAGTAGCCATCATGGTCAACAAAAGAGTCCGAAATGCAGTACTTGGATGCAATCTTAAAAATGACAGGATGATTTCTGTTCGTTTCCAAGGCAAACCATTCAATATTACAGTAATCCAGGCCTATGCCCCAACCAGTAATGCTGAAGAAGCTGAAGTTAATCGGTTCTATGAAGACCTACAAGACCTTTTAGAACTAACACCCAAAAAAGATGTCCTTTTCATTCTAGGGGACTGGAATGCAAAAGTAGGAAGTCAAGAAACACCTGGAGTGGCCACTGCTGAGTTTTCCAAATCTGTTGGCATATTGAGTGCAGCACTTTCACAGCATCATCTTTCAAGACTTGAAGTAGCTCAACTGGAATTCCATCACCTCCACTAGCTTTGTTCGTAGTGATGCTTTCTAAGGCTCACTTGACTTCACATTCCAAGATGTCTGGCTCTAGGTCAGTGATCACGTTATTGTGACTATCTTGGTCGTGAAGATCTTTTTTGTACAGTTCTTCTGTGTATTCCTGCCACCTCTTCTTAATATCTTCTGCTTCTGTTAGGTCCATACCATTTCTGTCCTTTATTGAGCCCATCTTTGCATGAAATGTTCCCTTGGAATCTCTAATTTTCTTGAAGAGGTCTCTTGTTTTTCCTATTCTGTTGTTTTCCTGCTGCCTTATGGCTCCCTAATTTCTTTCTCACCATTTTTATCTCACTGACCACATTTTGACTTATAATTAATTATCTGAACAACACCAAACCCCACTCCTTTAATGCAGTTCCATTGGGTCTACAAGGGTACGCCAACTGCCCTGAAGTTACTATTTATTGAGTATCAAACATGGCAGAAACTGGCCAACCATTTGTTCTTTCTGAGGTACCCACCCTCTGGTATTTTGGATAAACTGACAACTGGACAAAATCTTAACTGCTATTCCAGATAAAAGTTCCTTTTGTGTTAATGTCTTTATTTTAGAGAGAACTTGCATTCTGTATACTTCAAGACCCATTTTATTGTGAGCTGGCAGCTCAGACAAGTAAAGAATCCGACTGCATACAGGAGACCTAGGTTCCATCCCTGGTCACAAAGAACCCTGGAAGAGGGCATTTCAAACCACTCCAGTATTCTTATTTAGAGAAACCCCATGAACAGAGGAGCCTGGCGGGCTACAGTCAAAGGGGTCTTCAGTCCATGGGGTCATAAATTGTTGGACATGACTGAGAAATTACACACAGCAAACTTCTCAAGGTGACTTACTGACATTTAGAAACAGTGTCTCTCACTAGTGTGCTCGACTACAACTCCTGCTTTTCAATGGATGGTCAAAGATAAAAGTAATATTCCATAACATTCAAGTAATTATTTCTATCAAGGACTTTTTCTTAAAGTTAAGCTAGAGAAATGCACTGTGAGATAGAGCAGATGATGAGAACTATAAGAGATCCAAACAGGGAAGCTGCTCAAACAATTGATAATTTTCTTTTCGGGAAAAAGAAAAAAAATCTCCGTTTGGAATCATGTTTTATACAGAGGTTTGCATAATCTTTGGAAAGGTAAAGGATTTTATACTCTAATTTTTCTTTTCCTGTTAAGAAAACTAAGCCCTAGAGAAGTGAAGATAGGTTTTTCAAGTCAAAGAGCAGTTATGTTAGGATTCTGATGACAGCCCAGTGACAGGCCTCAGGGTTCAGCTGCTTCATCTTTAGGCTGACAAGCTGGAGACTGGGGTACCAGTAATGGTGCCATCTTCAGGCTGAATTGCTTTTATTTTGAGAAACTTCTATCTTTGCTCTTGAGGCCCTCAACTGATTGCATAAAATCCACAATCTATGGGTTTAAATGTTAATTACCTCCAAGAAAATATGTTCCCAGGTGAGCATGTCAAAGAACTACAATTTTAAAGAAATGTACAATATGGAGTATGTTACCATGTGCCTCAGGAACTGAATATCTATTGTTCCACATTCATGACCTTGGAAGGGAAAACAAGATTGACAATTTTTTTTTTCCCTTTTATCATGTCCAGTGTTTTAGGGCATGCAGGCTGCTGGTACAAAATGCCAGAGGCTGGGTGATTTATAAACCATGCTATTTATCACTGTTCTGGAAGCTAGAAGCCCAAGATCAGGGTGCCAGCATGGTAGAGTGAGTGAGGGCCTCTTCCAGGACATATCCCTAAATAAAAGGGATGAGCAAGTATTTCAGGCCTCTTTCACAAGAACCCTAATCCCATTCATATGGGCTCTGCCCTCAGGACCTAATCATTTTCCATGGTCCCCCCCTCCTAAAATTATCACTTTGAGGATTAAGTTTTCAACATATGAATTTTGGGAGAACACAAGCATTTAGACCATGGCACCCAATGAGGAGACTGACTTGTCTATGGTAACCCAATGCCTCATCCATAACTGAATGCTCTGTGGTGCTGATAGGAAGCCACGAGTTAAGGAAGTTGAATAAGGACCAGCAGCTCCAGGTGGAGGGTCTGAGATGGCAAACTCTTTGATGTATTTCACAACAATATGTGAGTGTCTCCAGGGTCTTCCTTGGTTATCAGTCATTGAGCAATCCCCCCCCTCCCGCCGCTATACATGTTCCTATTTGAAATATGAGTTAATTACTGAGTTCTTAGACAAAGTACCATTTGACAAACATGATAATATCACGACTATGAATATGAAGAAAATGCCTTTGACAGATACAAATTTCAGAGCGGAAGGTTCTCAAGACTTTATTCACTTCAGATAGCAGTTACAAGTTTGGGGATCTCCCAAGACCATTCTTGGGTTCCATAATCAGCTAAGACTCCACTGAAAGCAGTTATGCATGTGGTTATGAATTATTCCAGATCTTTGATTTATTTTTAATTCATTTTTTAAATTTTTAGTGAAGTATGACTGATTTACAATCCTATAAAAGTCAGATTTTGTTGAACAGTGAATAAATTATATATATATACATATATCCACTCTTATTTATATTCTTTTTTCATGGAGAAACAAACAGGCTCCAAAAAGGAAAAGGAGTATGTCAAGGTTGTATATTGTCACCCTGTTTATTTAAGTTACATGCAGAGTACATCATGAGACACACAGGGCTGGATGAAACACAAGCTGGAATCAAGACTGCCAGGAGAAATATCGATAGCCTCAGATATGCAGATGATACCACCCTTATGGCAGAAAGTGAAGAAGAACTAAAGAGCCTCTTGATGAAAGTGAAAGAGGAGAGTGAAAAAGTTGGCTTAAAGCTCAACTTTCAGAAAACTAAAATCATGGCATCCGGTCCCATCACTTCATGTCAGGTAAATGGGGAAACTGGATAGTGGCTAACTTTATTGTTTTGGGCTCCAAAATCACTGCAGATGGTGACTGCAGCCATGAAATTAAAAGACGCTTACTCCTCGGAAGGAAAGTTATGACCAACATAGACAACATATTAAGAAGCAGAGACATTACTTTGTCAACAAAGGTCCATCTAATCAAGGTATGTTTTTCCCAGTAATCATGTGTGGATGTGAGAGTTGGACTATAAAGAAAGCTGAGGGCTGAAGAATGGATGCTTTTGAACTGTGGTGTTGGAGAAGACTCTTGAGGGTCCCCTGAGCTGCAAGGAGATCCAACAGTCCATCCTAAAGGAGATCAGTCCTGGGTGTTCATTGGAAGGACTGATGTTGAAGCTAAAACTCCAATATTTTGGCCACCTGATGGGAAGAGCTGACTCATTGGTAAAGACCCTGATGGTGGGAAAGATTGAAGGCAGGAGAAGAAGGGGACGACAGAGCATTAGATGGCTAGGTGGCATCACCGATTCAATGGGCATGAATTTGGGTAGACTCCGGTAGTTAGTGATGGACAGGGTGGGCTAGCGTGCTGCAGTTCATGGGGTCGCAAAGGGTCGGACATGGCTGAGCGACTGAACTTAACTGAACTCATCCTTATTAGTTATCTATCTTATATATATTAGTGTATACACGTCAATCCCAATGTCACAATTCATCCCTCCCTTCTTCCCCCTGGAACCATAAGATTATTTTCTACATTGTGACTCTCTTCTTGTTTGTAAATAAGTTCATTTGTACCATTTTTTAATATCCCACGTATCAGTGATATCATACTCATTTATCTTTGTCTGACTTACTTCACTTGGTATGACAATATGCAGGTCCATCCATATTTTTTCTGATAGCATTATTTTATTCCTTCTTATGGCTGACTAACATTACATTGCATATCTGCACTACATCTTCTTTGACCATTTCTCTGTTGATGAACATTTAGGTTGCTTCCATGGTCTGGCTATTGTAAACGGTGCTGCAATGAACACTGCTATGCTTATTGCTTAGTTGTGTCTGACTTTTTGCGACCCCATGGATTATAGCTTGCCAGGCACCTCTGTCCAGGGGATAGTCCCCGTGGACAATAATAGACAAGATTGGAGTGGGTTGCCATTCCCTCCTCCAGGGGATCTTCCCAACCCAGGGGTCGAACCCAGGTCTTCATACTACAGGAAGATTCTTTACCATCTGAGCCACCAGGGAAGCCCTGATGAAGCAAGGAATACAGACGTTCATATATCTTTACATAGTATGATTTTCTCTTTGTATATATCCAGGGGATTGCAGCTTTTTAAAAGATACAGATAAAAAAACTGCCCAGGAAAAATGCATATAGGGCAGTCAAAGAAAGTGTAAAACATGTAACTTTGGTTTCCTCTTCCCAGGGTGTCAGGGGCAGCTTTGTGTTCCCAGCACCGAAGTGCTGGTATTGAATATTAGCAGACACGGGAACTCACTCCAGGCTCCGTGTACAGAGTTTTTACTGGGACTCCACAGCCAAGGAAAACTGCAGCTGATATCAGGCTCAAACTTCTCTAGAGGTGCAACTGATACTGCATGACCAAAACCCCCATCCTGAATCACATCATTCTTGTGGCTGAATGTTTTTACTCTAAATTACACTATTGACATCCCTATCAGGCTAGCCCAAGACCCTCACATAAACAACAGCACTTTTCTCAGTGTCAACCTTTGACACCTTCAGTCACCCTTTCTCAAAGGAAACAACCTAAGGGTTTAGAGAGGAGCTCCCAGGAAACAAGGGCAAAGTCCAGACTTCCCTTTGGATGAGGCCAAGCCCTTCACTACACAGCCGTGAGGCTGGTGTTGCTTGACAAGGCTCCCTCATTGTAACTTCACAATAAGAAAATGTGAAGTGACAAACATTGGTCAAGCATTTATCTTCTTCTGGTCTTTCTCTGAAATGTTTTTCTTGCATTATCTTCATTAATTCTTATGCAACTCCATGAGGAGCACACTAGTTTGAATGGCATTATGGAGAGAAGTAAAATAAGGCTTGCCTAAAGATTCAGATCACCGAAGAATTGATGCTTTTGAACTGTGGTGTTGGAGAAGACTCTTGAGAGTCCTTTGGACTGCAAGGAGATCCAACCAGTCCATTCTAAAGGAGATCAATCCTGGGTGTTCATTGGAAGGACTGGTGCTAAAGCTGAAACTCCAAAACTTCGGCCACCTCATGCGACGAGTCAACTCACTGGAAAAGATTCTGATGCTGGGAAAGGTTGGGGGCGGGAGGAGAATGGGACGACCGAGAATGAGATGGCTGGATGGCATCACCGACTCTGTGGACATGAGTTTGAGTGAACTCCAAGAGTTGGTGATGAACAGTGAGGCCTGGCGTGCTGTGATACATGGAGTCGCGGAGAGTCGGACACGACTGAGCGACTGAACTGAACTGAACTGAAAGATTCAGAGCTAGTGAGTGGTGGAGTGGGAGTATGTACAAGGGCTACAGGACTCCAAGGTTCATACTCAAAGCCAGCTGTTTCAAAGATACCAGCATTTCTTTTTTTAGCATTTTTATTTAGTTGGTTGTGTTGTGTCTTAATTTTTGCACATCCGGATCTTCCAACTCTCTTGCAGCATGTGGGATCTAGATCTGTGAGCAAGGATTGAACCCCAGGCCCCCTGAATTAGGAACATGGATCCTTAAGCACTGGAAATCGGGAAAGTTCCAACACCATATCCATTTGGAGTAAATGTTCATGTGCAAGTGCATATCCAAACAAGATGGTTGAATCAATATTCTCCAGTCCTGTCATTCTGTTCCACAGTATATATGAATTAAGAAACTTACAACACTAACTCTTCTAGCTATCCATTTAACAGAAATAAATAAAAGACAGAAAGACATGAAGACTTACCATAAGCTCATGATGCCATGATCAAAGAAGGCTTAGGCTAGAGAAGCATTTCATATGGTCTCTTTGTCTGGCACTCCAGAAATCTGTACACCCTGGGACATCACAAAATAATAGGATTCCAGATAGTGAAAGGCATGCCTTTCTTTATCAAGAAGTGAAGTGAAGTGAAGTGAAGTGAAGTCACTCAGTCGTGTCCGACTCTTTGTGACCCCATAGACACCAGGCTCCTCCGTCCACGGGATTTTCTAGGCAAGAGTACTGGAGTGGGTCAAGAGGGCTGGGGCAATTCTGAAATGGGAGGTGTGGAAGAAGACCAGTATTTAAGCCTTCAGATACAAATGCTTTCTCAGAGAGAAAAATTTAGAAAAGAATTCATATGAATGTTGAGAGTCTGAAATTTTTTTCCCTTAAAACTCTCCCCAAGAGCATATGACATGGAAAACTTCCTGTACCCCAGAATACCCTGGTTTGTTTACACAGTCTGACAGATCCAGTATTTTAATGATTTTCTTATTTTTGGGTGAAGCTTTCATGAACTTCCCATATGACCAATGGTGTTGAAAACTGGTAAATCAATTGGAATGGGGTTGCTGAAAATGCAGTGGACAGAAGAGAAATGTAATGTGAATTTTACTTTAAGAAAGGAATTTTAACTTTTCTGAGGAATGGTGGTTGATGAGATGTGGTCCTCAAGGTTCTATGTGAAAGAGCCCACTCCTTGCATCAACTGAGGACAGGGAAAGGATGGAGTCTAAGCTCTGTTGGCAAGACAGAAGTGTTTCAGCCCACAGCCCTTCATTACAGACAGAATGAGCTCTCTGCAGGCAATGGTATCCAAAATAGGATACTAGCAACACAAATGACCGAGCAATGGAGGAGCAACACAGACCTGTTCTAAGCAACCCAAGGTGTCTTAGTGGGAACATATTGATGGCCTCCCCACCCCTTATTTCTTAGTTCTACTTTTCTTTGTGAGAAAAGTTCCTCCAAGAAGTATAGGAGTTCACACTCTTTCCAGGAAGCCAACTGGGGAGTCTAAGCCATGGAATTACCGTTTGCATCTAGAGTCACTTTTATAACAACTGTGTCTCCGAACCTTCAAGTGGGTGGCCTTGGAAACAGCAGTTACAATCATGATTTTAAAGAAATAGTAAATACAGATGTCCTTCTCTTTTACTGCCTGCAAATCTTAGAGACAGGTAATTGTGAAATTGTTTTTCAAAGATGGGACAATTGCCTGCTTTTTAAATACCTTGATTATTCTAGAATATGTCCTGAGGCTAAAATGTCTTTTGATGAGAAAAGTGACTTCTTAGCGGGGGTGCTATAGAACTGCGATTGACCCACACACAAGGTTCGCATAGATGGAGATGGCCACACACAGACCTCTTTGGTGGGCAGGGCACAGGAGAACCATCCCACAACAAAAGAAGCCTGTTTTATTTCCTAACTATAGACACTGCAGTCATGAAATTTAAACATGCTTACTCCTTGGAAGGAAAGTTATTACCAACCTAGATAGCATATTCAAACACAGAGATATTAATTTGCCAAAAAAGGTCTGTCTAGTCAAGGCTGTGGTTTTTCCAGTGGTCATGTATGGATGTGAGAATTGGATGGTGTAGAAAGCTGAGCGCTGAAGAATTGATGCTTTTGAACTGTGGTGTTAGAGAAGACTCTTGAGAGTCCCTTGAACTGCAAGGAGATCCAACCAGTCCATTCTAAAGGAGATCAGTCCTGGGTGTTCATTGGAAGGGCTGAAGCTGAAACTCGAATACTTTGGCAACCTCATGGGAAGAGTTGACTCATTGGAAAAGACCCTGATGCTGGGAGGGACTGGGGGCAGGAGGAGAAGGGGACGACAAAGGACGAGATGGCTGGATGGCATCACCAACTCGATGGACATGAGTTTGATTAAACTCTGGGAGTTGGTGATGGACAGGGAGGCCTGGCGTGCTGTGATTCATTGGGTCGGAAAGTGTCGACATGACTGAGCAACTGAAACTGGACTAAACTGAACTGAACTATAGAGGCAGACCATCACTATCACCAAGGAGGAGGGTGGTGTTGCTGTATTATAGGTTAACACGCATAGATTTAGACTTTGTATCTACAAGGAAGCAGTTCTAACATAGAATGGGAGTTGAACAGGCTTTTTCCTTAATTTGTAAGACCCCCATAGCTTTATACTGAATTATTCTCTTGGAATATTCTGACAGACAGGGGAGTCTGCATGCTACAGCCTGTAGAGTTGCAAATAGTTGGAAACAATTTAGCACCGAACAACAGCAACTCTAAATATTCTATTGTGCCATTACAATGGAGCTGTATCTTACTCAGGAATTAAATAAGTGGGGAAAATTTGTATGGAGAAAAACTTACTCTTGAACATTCTTTAAATCACCCACAATGAGTGGTTCAGTTCAGTTCAGTCTCTCAGTCATGTCCGACTCTTTGCAACACCATGAATCGCAGCACACCAGACCTCCCTGTCCATCACCAACTCCCGGAGTCTACCCAAACCATGTCCATCAAGTTGCTGATGCCATCCAGCCACCTCATCCTCTGTCGTCCCCTTCTCCTCCTGACCCCAATCCCTCCCAGCATCAGAGACTTTTCCAGTGAGTCAACTCTTCACATGAGGTGGGTGAAGTATTGGAGTTTCAGGTTCAAAATCAGTCCTTCCAATGTACACCCAGTACTGATCTCCTTTAGGATGGACTGGTTGGATCTCCTTGCAGTCCAAGGGACTCTCAAGAGTCTTCTCCAACACCACAGTTCAAAAGCACCAATTCTTCGGCACTCAGCTTTCTTCACCCTTATGGTATACGTGGTTTTATATATACTTTGTGGTCTTGCAATAAAACTAACATGGTCAGCTTTTCTCAAGCATTTAGACAAATTCCTACCTCTTTAGTGGAGAAACCAGATGAAACACTAGGCCTCCGTTTAGTGATTCAGTTCAGTTCAGTCGCTCAGTCATGTCTGACTCTTTGCGACCCCATGAATCACAGCATGCCTGGCCTCCCTGTCCATCACCAACTCCCGGAGTTCACTCAAACTCACCTCCATCGAGTAGGTGATGCCATCCAGCCATCTCATTCTCTGTTGTCCCCTTCTCCTCCTGCCCTCAATCTCTCCCAGCATCAGAATCTTTTCCAGTGAGTCAACTCTTCGCATGAGGGGTTAGTTTTTCAAAATAAATGTTTGTCTGTCTTCTGCTTTTATTAAAAAATATATACAATGTTTAAAGGTTGCTTTCCTCTTATAATTACTACAAAATGTTGGCTACATTACCCATTTGTACAAAACATCCTTAAGCCTATCTTATATCCAATAGTTTGTACACTCCCCATCACGAAATAATCCCGCACCCACTACTAACCACTAGTTCGTTCTCCACATCTGTGAGTCTACTTTTCTGATTTTTTTCTCAAGCACATGTGAGTTGAGTAAGTTAAAGCTATTCAACTCTACTGCATGTAAAAGAAAAGTCCTTTTCTAAATCTATTTTCAAAATCAACACTCAAAGTCCTATTCTAATTTTTAAAATCTACTTTCAGGAATAATTTGAATCAATTTATTGTCTTATTTAACTAGCAAATTACCTCTTTTCCCGTGTCCTTGAAACAGTAAAACATCATTGGCCTAATTAGTCATGCTTTTAAACAACTGGAATATTAAATGTTCAGAAAAAAGGGGGGAGTAATGGAAGATTTTCCTCCTCTTTTCTCACTCATATGTGTCCATTAATCCAAACGAATCCTAATGTCACGTCCTTCTAGCCTTTTATTCATTCTCATTTAATTTCAGAACTGAAAGACAAGTCCACGATTATCTGCCATGCCAGGTACCTTCTCTTTGCCCTTCTGGATATACTTTTTTCCTTCTCCACCATGTTTATGGTCTCTGTGGGATGGCCTAGGGACCACATCAACAGGCCCCCTTACTTTCTGTCTTCCTGTTGGGAGCAACAAATGGGAGGCCCTTGCAGAAGATGGATGGAATGAAACAGAAGGACATCAGTGAACTTATTCCCCCAGCTCCCTCCTCTTAAATTTTCCCAGATACAATCACAATTTCTTCAAGGTATCCTCTTCTGCAAAACTCTGTTTAAGTTCCACAGATGCCCCCTTCTCCCATTTTTGGATCTAGGCTGATAACAACTCATTTAATAGCACCCAACTCCCATAACTTGATAACAAACCTGAAATAGTTTCATTTATGTATACTGTTTGTTTGATTTCTAAATTCTACAATTTAACTTTACACATGAAAACACTGAACCAGAGGAAACACGACTGTCAAGTTGATGGTAATACAATCTCTAGCCAGCCAGTGAATGACGGTTTGAAGAAACTAGAACATTCCATTGCCAGGAACAGAAGCTTCTCTGAAGCAATTTAAACAGACAAAAAGATGGAGATTTTCTTTGGACCACAGAGCAGGGAACATCAGTGGGACTGAGTTGGAGAATGGGAGGCGGCAGAGTCCAACCTTTATTATCAGGAATGTGTCTCTTTTCTCCATCCCCCTCCTTAGCTCCCAGTTGACAGGCAGTCTGTCCCACTGGACAGAAAATGCAACTACTAGAAGCTGTATCTTTATTCATCCCAAAAGTTCTAACAAAGTCCGAGAGGCAAGTATAGTTAAGCTAGCACTACTCACAAGCTCACCAGTGCTCAGAGTAAGACAGCGAGCCATCCCTGGCGTGAGGAAATAGGGTCAGCCCCACCCTCAAAACATAGACTCAGGTAGGGAATAGATGATTTCTAAGAGAAAAAGACAGACAGAGAGCAGAGGAAAGAAACACTTCCTAGAAATAGGGGTAGAAGGAATGTAGAACTAACAGACAACTGGTATACCAAAGCAAGAAGAGAATCATTTATCTGAACCTAATTCAATTATGTTTCACTATGACACATGCAGAAACCAAATAATCTGACCTAACTTAAATCTTAATCCATGGAACCTAAATAAAATAATCAAACTGTGGATACCAATGATCAACATTAGTCTTGTAGTTACAAGTCACAGAGAATTATCACATACATTATCTCATTTAATTCAAATATTCCAGATTTGGAATTCCATATACTCTCCCTGTGGCCTTTTTCAAGGTCAGACAAATGTTTGTGAACTTTGAGAATCCAAAGATTATTTATAAATGCTTCAATGGTGTTCACATTGGTTAAGGAACTACAGAGTAAACATTTCAGAAGAACTCATGGTTGTCAGTTTTATTGTGCTAAGAATAATCAGTGTGGAAATTCAGCCAGAGACCCATTAGGGTATATTTCTGGGTCAAAGGCCAAAGTTGTTAGAATGGTCATGTCTTCTTTTCTGCAATCTGCATTTTGCCCAGCCCCATGGGTAACTCTAATACTAAAAATATAGCTTCCCCACTCCCTGTGAAAACCACTGATTAAGGCTTTTGCCATAATATTGCAGAAAAGCATGGATATATGTGCCTATATACCCAGAAATGTGTCATTAGTATAAAAATCTCAAACAAATGATCAAGAGGCCAAGGCTGGCAGACAATCATGAGGTTTTGAAGCAAACTGTGGGTTTGCTCTGGTGAAATTTAGAGGTCAGAATATACATGAAGATGACCCCATGATGAAGTATTTAACAAGCTTGGGGAGAGAACAAACTTGGTGTGGCTTCCACTCAATTTAGAGTGAAAACTAGAACTTGATTCAGAAGGTTAACAGGAGAGACCAAACACAATAACATGTAAGACTGAATTTGTTTTGCCCTTTCTTGATAAAGGTAAAAAGTATTAGATATTTGTATCTAATACAAATAACCTTCACAATTTTTATATATATTAAGTTTATATACATAAATTATATCTGTATATAAAGCAGTAAATAAAATTGCATATATACAGTTTCAGACATTTTCTAAATTTCTCAGTTATGACAACAGATGGATTGAAGATTCCCACAATTTGCAACTGAAACTCACATCATGTGATATATTCAAATGTACTTTTCTAAATGGTGATGGCAACCTTGGATCCACCCCAGTTGCAGACATGAAGTCAGTGATCCCCAGGTCAGAGTTTATTTGGTGCTGCTAGTTAGAAAAACTGAAGTTGATAAGTCTGTCAAAGCTCAACACTGTTTTCAGTGCATTTCACATCAACGGCAGGTGGAAATGCCCACTCTCTGGAGAAACCAACTAAGAAATCTGGTGACAGATATGAAATGAGGAAAGGAAAGGAGAAGTCAGTCAGCAAAGGGTGACTTTAAAATTGAGCCTCTAGCTGTGTATTCACTCAGCTATGCCTCAGTTCATTTCAGTCACTCAGTCATTTCCGACTCTGCGGCTCCATGAACTGCAGCACGCCAGGCCTCCCTGTCCAGCACCAACTCCCAGAGTCTACCCAAACTGATGTCCATTGAGTTGCTGATGCCATCCAACCATCTCATCCTCTGGCGTCCCCTTCTCTTCCTGCCTTCAATCTTTCCCAGCATCAGGGTCTTTTCAAATGAGTCAGCTTGTTGCATCAGGTGGCCAAAATATTGGAGTTTCAGCTTCAACATCAGTCCTTCCAATGAACACCCAGGACCTATCTTTAGAATGGACTGGTTGGATCTCCTTCCAGTCCAAGGGACTCTCAAGAGTCTTCTCCAACACCACAGTTCAAAAACATCGATTCCTCAGTGCTCAGCTTTCTTTATAGACCAACTCTCACATCCATACATGACCACTGGAAAAACCATAGTCTTGACTAGACGAAACTTTGTTGGAAAAGAAATGTCTCTGCTTTTTAATATGCTGTCTAGGCTGGTCATAACTTTCCTTCCAAAGAGTAAACATCTTTTAATTTCATGACTGCAATCACCATCTGCAGCAATCTTGGAACCCAGAAAAATATAGTCAGAAACTGTATCCCCATCTGTTTGCCATGAAGTGATGGGACCGAATACTATGATCTTAGTTTTCTGAATGTTGAGTTTTAAGCCAACTTTTTCACTCTCCTCTTTCACTTTCATCAAGAGGCTCTTTAGTTCCTCTTTACTTTCTGCTATAAGGGTGGTGTCATCTGCATATCTGAGGTTATTGATATTTTTCTTGGCAATCTTGATTCTAGCTTGTGCTTCCTCCAGCCCAGTGTTTTTCATGATATAACCCTCATATAAGTTAAATAAGCAGGGTGACAATATACAGCCTTGATGTACTCCTTTTCCTATTGGAACCAGTCTGTTCCGTGTCCAGTTCTAACTGTTGCTTCCTGACCTGCATACAGGTCTCTCAAGAGGCAGGTCAAGTGGTCTGGTATTCCCATCTCTTTCAGAATGTTCCACAGTTTATTGTGATCCACACAGTCAAAGCCTTTGGCATAGTCAGTCAAGCAGAAATAGATGTTTTTCTGGAACTCTCTTGCTTTCTCCATGATCCAGCGGATGTTGGCAATTTGATCTCCAGTTCCTCTGCCTTTAATAAAACCAGCTTGATCATCTGGAAGTTCATGGTTCACGTATTGTTGAAGCCTAGCTTAGAGAATTTTGAGCATTACTTAACTAGTGTGTGAAATAAGCAATTGTGCAATAGTTAGAGCATTCTTTGGCATTGCCTTTCTTTGGGATTGGAATGAAGACTGACCTTTTCCAGTCCCGTGGCCACTGCTAAATTTTCCAAATTTGCTGGCATATTGAGTTCAGCACGTTCACAGCGTCATCTTTTAGGATTTGAAATAGCTCAACTGGAATTCTATCACCTCCATTAGCTTTTTTCATAGTGATGCTTCCTAAGGCCCACTTGACTTCACATTCCCGGATGTCTAGCTCTAGGTTAGTGATCACACCATCGTGATTATCTTGGTCATGAAGATCTTTTTTGTACAGTTCTTCTGTGTATTCTTGACACCTCTTCTTAATATCTTCTGCTTCTGTTAGGTCCCTACCATTTCTATCCTTTATTGAACCCATCTTTGCATGAAATTTTCCCTTGATATCTCTAATTTTCTTGAAGAGATCTCTTGTCTTTCCCATCCTGTTGTTTTTCTCTATTTCATTGCATTGATCACTGGGGAAGACTTTCTATTCTCTCCTTGCTATTCTTTGGAACTGTGCATTTAAATGGGAATATCTTTCCTTTTCTCCTTTGCTTTTCACTTCTCTTCTTTTCACAGCATTTGAAAGGCCTCCTCAGACAGCCATTTTGCTGTTTTGCATTTCTTTTCCATGGGGATGGTCTTGATCCCTGTCTCCTGTACAGTGTCATGACACAGTGTCCATAGTTCATCAGGCACTCTATCAGATCTAATCCCTTAAATCTATTTCTCACTTCCACTGTATAGTCATAACGATTTTGATTTAAGTAATACCTGAGTGGTCTAGTGGTTTTCTCCACTGTCTTCAATTTCATTCTAAATTTGGCAATATGGAGTTCATGAACTAAGCACAGTCACCTCCCGGTCTTTTTTTGCTGACTGTATAGAGCTCTTCCATCTTTGACTGCAAAGAACATAATCAATCTGATTTTGGTGTTGACTATCAGGTGATGGCCATGTGTAGAGTCTTCGCTTGTGTTGCTGAAAGAGAGTGTTTGCTAGTACCAGTGCGTTCTCTTGGTAGAACTCTATTAGCCTTTTCCCTGCTTTATTCTGTATGCCTAGGCCAAATTTGCCTGTTACTGCAGGTGTTTCTTGACTTCCTACTTTTGCATTCCAGTCCCCTATAATGAAAAGGACATCCTTTTTGAGTTAGGCACTCAGGCCCTTTTCTTTTCTACTAACTACAAAACAGTAGGCAAGAAAACAGCCCAAGGCAGCCTATTTCTTACAACTATCAGTCACTGAGCAATACAATAAGTAACCATTTTAGGGGATACAATTTCATTCTGCAAAGTGTTGGGAGGTTCCCCTTAGTCTATAAACTGAGTCTAAGGGGATTTACAAATCTTAAAAATGACAGAATGATTTCTGTTCATTTCCAAGGCAAACCATTCAATATTACAGTAATCCAAGTCTATGCCCCAACCAGTAATGCTGAAGAAGCCGAAGTTGAACAGTTCTATGAAGACCTACAAGACCTTTTAGAACTAATACCCAAAAAAGATGTCCTTTTCATTATAGGGGACTGGAATGCAAAAGTAGGACGTCAAAAAACACCTGGAGTAACAGGCAAATTTGGCCTTGGAGCACGAAATGAAGCAGGGCAAAGGCTAATAGAGTTTTGCCAAGAGAACTCACTGATCATAGCAAACACCCTCTTCCAACAACACAAGAGAAGACTCTACACATGGACATCACCAGATAGTCAACACCAAAATCAGATTGATTATATTCTTTGCAGCCAAAGATGGAGAAGCTCTATACAGTTAACAAAAACAAGACCAGGAGCTGACTGTGGCTCCAATCATGAACTCCTTATTGCCACATTCAGACATAAATTGAAGAAAGCAGGGGAAACCACTAGACCATTCAGATATGACCTAAGTCAAATCCCTTATACAGTGGAAGTAAGAAATAGATTTAAGGGTCTAGATCTGATAGAGTGCCTGATGAACTCTGGATGGAGGTTCGTGACATTGTACAGGAGACAGGGACCAAGACCATTCCCATGGAAAAGAAATGCAAAAAAAGCAAAATGGCTGTCTTCAGAGGCCTTACAAATAGCTGTGAAAAGAAGAGAAGCGAAAAGTAAAGGAGGAAAGGAAGATATAAGCATCTGAATGCAGAGTTCCAAAGAATAGCAAGGAGAGATAAGAAAGCCTTCCTCAGTGATCAATGCAAAGAAATAGAGGAAAACAACAGAATAGGAAAAACAAGAGATCTTTTCAAGAAAATTAGAGATATCAAGGGAATATTTCATGCAAAGATGGGCTTGATAAAGGACAGAAATGGCATGGACCTAACAGAAGCAGAAGATATTAAGAAGAGGTGGCAAGAATACACAGAAGAACTGTACAAAAAAGATCTTCATGACGTAGATAATCATGATGGCGTGATCACTCACCTGGAACCAGACATCTTGGAATTGAAGTCAAGTGGGCCTTAGAGAGCATCACGACGAATAAAGCTAGTGGAGGTGATGGAATTCCAATTGAGCTATTTCAAATCCTGAAAGATAATGCTGTGAAAGTGCTGCACTCAATATGCCAGCAGATTTGGAAAACTCAGCAGTGGCCACAGGACTGGAAAAGGTCAGTCTTCATTCCAATCCCAAAGAAAGGCAATGCCAAAGAATGCTCCAACTACCATACAATTGCACTCATCTCACACGCTAGTAAAGTCATGCTCAAAATTCTCCAAGCTAGGCTTCAGCAATATGTGAATCGTGAACTTCCAGATGTTCAAGCAGGTTTTAGAAAAGGCAGAGGCACCAGAGATCAAATTGCCAACATCCACTGGATTATGGAGAAAGCAAGAGAGTTCAAGAAAAACATCTATTTCTGCTTCATTGACTATGCCAAAGCCTTTGACTGTGTGGATCACAATAGACTGTGGAACATTCTGAAAGAGATGGGAATCCCAGACCACCTGAGCTGCCTCTTGAGAAACCTGTATGCAGGTCAGGAAGCAACAGTTAGAACTGGACATGGAACAACAGACTGGTTGCAAATAGGAAAAGGAGTGCGTCAAGGTTGTATATTGTCACCCTACTTGTTTAACTTATATGCAGAGTACATCATGAGGAACGCTGGGCTGGAAGAAGCACAAGCTGGAATCAAGATTGCCGGGAGAAATATCAATAACCTCAGATATGCAGATGACACCACCCTTATGGCAGAAAGTGAAGAGGAACTCAAAGGCCTCTTGATGAAAGTGAAAGAGGAGAGTGAAAATGTTGGATTGAAGCTCAACATCCAGAAAACGAAGATCATGGCATTGGTCCCATCACTTCTTGGGAAATAGATGGGGAAACAGTGGAAACCGTGTCAGATTTTATTTTTTTGGGCTCCAAAATCACTGCGGATGCTGATTGCAGCCATGAAATTAAAAGACGCTTACTCCTTGGAAGGAAAGTTATGACCAGCCTAGATAGCATATTAAAAAGCAGAGACATTAATTTGCCAACCAATGTCCTTCTAGTCAAGGCAATGGTTTTTCCCGTGGTCATGTATGGGTGTGAGAGTTGGACTGTGAAGAAAGCTGATCGCCGAAGAATTGATGCTTTTGAACTGTGGTGTTGCAGAAGACTCTTAAGAGCCCCTTGGACTGCAAGGAGATCCAACCAGTCCATTCTGAAGGAGATCAGTCCTGGATGTTCATTGGAAGGACTGATGCTAAAGCTGAAACTGCAATACTTTGGCCACCTCATGCGACGAGTTGACTCACTGGAAAAGACTCTGATGCTGGGAGCGATTTAGGGTAGGAGGAGACGGGGACGACAGAGAATGAGGTGGCTGGATGGCATCACCGACTCGATGGACATGAGTTTGTGTGAACTCCGAGAGTTGGTGATGGACAGGGAGGCCTGGCATGCTGTGGTTCACGGGGTTGCTGAGTCGGACACGACTGAGCGACTGAACTGAACTGAACTGAAGGGGATTTACTACAAGTAAATTCAAAAGAACCTGATCAAAATCTCTGAAACACTTTCAGAGTTTAAGTAGAAATGAAATGCAGGTCTGGTAACCAAGATTCAGTCACAGGTGAGTCAGATCCAGAACCAGTTTAGACAAATATCTGTGTGTCATATCTGCTCATCTGGAATCTCCCCATTTTCCAAACAAATGACTGTGTAGTATCATTTAAGATCCATAATTCAGTTTTCATCTCAATCTACATATGAACTTTGACATGTTAGCACTGTGTTGAAAAGAGGATGCAAACAAGTAGATTTAACAGAGGTTGAGAAGCAAAATAAGACCTATTGTTGTGGAAGGAAAAATATTGCCTTGCCTAACCGCTGACCTAACATCTAATGGCTTAAGGCAAAGTTAAGCAACAGATCAGACCTCAAGATTCAATCTCTGAGTCTCATGCTTTGAGATTTACATTGTAAACATAGACTTCCACAATATTCTAGTTCACCATGATCATTTCAGGAAAGAATATGGGGAAAGAAAGAGTTGTCAAGAGAGATAATTTTCATCACAATATGGTTAATATTTTGTTTCTAGCATATCAGATAATGTATGCAAGGTACATATGTCAAGTAAGTACCAATATAATATGCTAAAACATTTGCATGTGTAGACGCACAGAGAAGACTTTTTCTAATGTTATCATAAAGCATGTAGAACATGCAAAGAAATTAACAAACAGCCCTATCCCTAAAGTGTTGTGTAAACTAAAGAACAATTATACTATACCTAGAAGAATGACAGACACCCAAAAATGGGTACTCAACAAATACTATAACAACAACAGAAAAAAATCCTATGACTACAACTAATTTTCTGGGACTAAATGTATCTAAAGGGCTAATCCACATTATCTCATCTCTCATTTTATATTCTTCCCTAAAATGTTATTCCTTTAATAAAGTGTAACTAAATTGTATTCCAAAAGTGTGAGGTGGATAAAAGTTTGTCACCCTTGTAATCTCAGTGTACAAGATTATCACAGGTACAGGCAATTAATAAGCAGATTGCCCTACACCCAGAGTCCTTGGGAACCCGTCTCTAGCAGTAAAGGGATAGTTGCGATTTCAGTTCATTTACAAATAGAATTAGGCAGAGAAAACTTATACACCCTGTTCTCATTTTCTCCATTTTCATTTGAAATTGAGGACACACTTGAGATATTTTGAAGTGATATTATTGACTTGCATAACATTTTGTTGTTGTTGTTCTGCAATGTTATATGCATTTTTCAAATATCAAGCCTTTGATCTGACTTGGTCCACCACAACACTCTATAGAGGGTGGAAACCATTTCTATATAAGGGTTTGCTATGCTGAGAGGACGAATACTCTAGCTTGGAAGAGGTTGGAAATATCCCATCTGAAAGCTCTTTTCAGTCCTTCTCGGCCTAAACACTTTATTGAAGGATCAAAAGTCACCAACTGCTAAAACAAAACCCAAATATTCAGTGCTTCCACAAGGAAGCTAAGCTAAATGGAAACTCAGAGGTCACCAACTGGACTCCTTAATGCAGCAAGGGTCAAACAGTAAAACTGCCCTTAGAAAACAACAGGTACATTCTCCTAAATCCTACTGATTTTTACAAGTTGTCCAATAAGTTTAAAAGACTAGCTTCTTAGTTTCTTAGTAGAAACTAAATTGAACTATTCAAGAAAGAAGGAGTGGTAGAAATAGTGGTGTGGTCAGTCCAAACTTAAACTTTGAAAGTAGCCAGACTGCAAACTACGAAGCACCAGATGGTTTTATAAACCTGAAGGTCCATAAATCTTTCCTTACATTTTCCAAGAAAAAAAAGGTTGTTTTCCTTGTGGGATTGGGAAAAATTTTTGCCATTGGGTATCTAAGCCCCCCAAACCCTAATAGCTTTTAAGTTTTCTTGCTCTGCATGCAGGAGACAAGCAGAACAGAGGCAAAGAAAACAAGCTCAGAGCACAGCATCGTCTGGCAGCTGTCTTGCTGGGGAGAGAAGGCTGAGCTATTTCTCAAGCTTCACTGTCTCACTGTACTCATCACAATGTAATGAAGTTCTAAGATTTTAAACATTCATGGACTGAGTTTACAGATTCCTCCTTCAATTAGAAAAGTAATATATATTTCTGATTTTCAATTACAACTCCAAATCTCCAGTTTTTAAATCATGTTCAGCAGTAGCAGGAAAGAGGGAATGATGGGGGAAAGACTTCCTTGATTTTGTTATTCAGTCACTAATTTGTGCCTGATTCTTTTGCAACCCTATGGACCGTAACCAACCAGGCTCCTCTGTCCATGGGTTTTCCCTGGCATGAATACTGGAGTGGGTTGCCATTTCCTTGTCCAGGGGATCTTCACCACTCAGGAAATCGAACCTGAGTCTCCTATATTGACAGGTGGGTTCTTTACTGCTGAACCAGCAGTGTAACTTTAATCTGTAATGGAGTCAACTTTATCCCTACAACTTTCAATGTGTGTTTGAGCTACCCATTTCCCACATCCTACCCGGTAGAACATGCAGGAAGAGTACAGAAAATTGGAGGGAAAGAGGGGCAGACCAAAGAGCGATTGGTAGCCACAATGCAAATCGACTCTTTTCACTTGTCAAGGTCTGTGTACACACCTGTGGGTGGAGCTTCTGTGTGCCAACTTTGTCAGGATGAGATTCAATCAGGCAAGAGTCTGCAAAAAATATGAGGCTTTGATTTTGCTACAAAAATTAGTGAATCAGAAAAGGGCAACTGTTCTTGTCAGAACCATCTAGCTTGTATAGTTTGGCCACTGAAATACATAAGCGTTCCATTATTTCTTGTTCTTACATCCATTTCCTGCTCTATTCAACCCTTCATTACACATCATCTTAACTTCCTTCCTTCCTTCCCAGATTTCTTTCTTCCCTAAGTGCATGAAATCTTTGTCTCCTGGTTTATTACAATGAGACAAAGACCAGAATGGATATAAAAATTGCTTTGTAAATTATGAAGCTTGAAACAATTTTAATCATGATTATTTATTCATATGCCAAAATATACAAAAGATAGAGTGTAAAGGAAGACATGAGAAATGCTAAATGCTGAAGATGGCTTTCCTTTAGGAATTTATGTTCAAGATCATTTAATAACCATATCAAGTGCATTCAGAATTATTAGGTTAGAGAGGTTTCAAATTCCATGGAAAATGGAAAACAAAACATGGAATGACTTCAAGCTTCAAGGTATATATAATAGGAAATTTCAACAATCTGGGCTGTTGAGTCCTGGGGTGGATCATTAAAGGAGACTGTGGACTGACTTCCCAGGAATTGTGTAAGGAGCAGAGTGGTCACCATCTGAAGTGGTTCCCACTCTGTAACCAAGCAAAAGGACTGAGAGAAATCAGGTCACCCCAATCCTATTTTCCAGTTCCAAAATTTGATCAAAGCATTAATTTTTAAAACTCTAATGCAAAGTCCCTATAACTTTAATATAGACACTTCCACTTAAAAATGAATTTACTACAAAATGGAAAAATAGTAGAAAATTTCAGCTGTTGTGGTAACAAATAATAAAAATATTTTTTCAAATGCCACACATGGACATTTTAACAGTAGCCATTTCATATGAGACTTCTATTTATAAGACACCCCCAGAGGATCAGAAATCAGAGGTGGTGATAAAAAAACAAGAGTAAGTTTCTCAGTTTTTGCGTGTAACCGCACAAAGGGTTTATGATCTGAAGTGTCCAGAAAAAAATATATTTCAGCCACATGAAAAATGTCAATCCTTTCAGTGACTGATCATCATAAACACTGTCACAGAACTTCCACACCAAAGTTAACAACACCCTTGTTAGAAGATCCTTCAACTACACTTGAACTATCTTTATCAATATATTGATATCTATATATTTATATTTATTTGAATATTTTTTTATTTTAAGAAAATTAAGGAGGAAAGTAAAAATTCTATTCGGATTTGAAGGTATATTGAGCGATTTTCATTTTTTTCATTCACATATTACTCTGAAAAGAAGAGAATTAGGGCAATAAGATCAGTCTAAATTTATTATCTTCAGTCACTGGAAAATGGGAACCTGACTTTCCTTTGCATGCCTGTCATTTATTATGTGTGGTGTATGTGTGATGGGCATAAATATGCAAGCATAAGACAGCCACTGCTGCTCAAGCAGCCTGAAAAATTTCCTACACCACCAATCTAGTCCTGACAAGAGATGTCCAGCTTGGAGAACAAAACATCTCCCTCAGTGCTACCCTCAGCCTTTTGGATCTCCTTAAAAACACAAATGATACAAGGGGAGGCTTTTATTTCACACAAGAAGCATAAAGTGATAAGGGACATTGTCACCTCTGGTGACTAAGCACCCAGTTATAACATTTGTATGGAAGCTGACTTGTTAAATTTGTCCTCAAAGATAAGGAACCTACCAAAGCACTAGAAAGAGGAGAAGCAGGGTCCAGTTAAAGGTGAGGCCAGAGGCTGAGGGGCTATTCATCCACTGATAACTACTTAATTATTAATCCTTTTGCTTAAGTCATATTTAACCATCAAAAAAGTCTCCATTTTGCCTTTCAGTAGATACTGCAAAGTTTTCCTTTTTCCTATGTAGACAACAACATATATAAATGAAATGTCATGAATAGTGACTAGCAAGGAAAGTATTTTTTGAGACAGAATTGGTAGATAAAACTGTAAGATATTTAAAGTATATAACATGAGAATTTGATATATGTATGTATTATTTTTTAAATTTACTTTTAATTGGAGTATAATTGCTTTACAATGTGTTGGTTTCTGCTGGACAAGGACGTGAATCAGCCATAAGTATACATGTATCCCCTCCCTCTTGAGTCCCCCCACCACGCACCCCATCCCCCGTCTCTAGGTTGTCTCAGAGCACTGGGTAAGCTTCCTGTGCCACACAGAGACTGCCGACTAGCAATCTATTAATACTTTACATATGGTGATGGACTATGTGTCAATGCTGCTCAATTCAACTTGCCCTCTCCTTCCCCTGTTGTATCCACAAATCTGTTCTCTGTCTGTGTCTCTCTTCCTGCCTTGAAAATAGGTTAACCAGTGCCATTTTTCTAGATTCCATATATAGAGTAATATCCAATATTTGGGTTTCCCTTTTTGACTTACTTCACTCTACATAACAGGCTGTAGGTTCATCTACCTCAGCTCAAGTGACCCAAATTCGCTTCTTTTTAAGGTTAATTAAAATTCCCTTGTATAGATGTACCACGACTTCTTTATCCATTCCTCTCTCAATACACATCTGGATTGCTTCCATGCCCTGGCTATTGTAAACACTATTGCAATGAATTTTGGGGTACACGTGTCTTTTTGAATTGGATTCCTCAGGTTATAAGCCCAATAGTAGAATTCCTAGGTCAAATGGTAGTTTTGTTAGGACTTCCCTGATGGCTCATCAGGTAAAGAATCTGCCTCCAATGCAGGAGACACAGGAGATGGTTCAATCCCTGGGTCAGGAAGCTTTGCTGGAGGAGGAAATGATATCCCACTCCAGTAGACTTGCCATTTCCACGTACACCTCTGCTATAGTGCTGACCCTCATTTACATAAGTATTAGAAAAGATTTTCCCTTTCTTTTAACTTAAGTAACAGAGCTATCATCCTACATGTTTATCTTTTACTTTTTGAAGAGAAAACAGGCAAGTTCCACTCTCTTAGACAGCATCAATTATAGAACACAGTTTTATCAGTTATAGGCATCATGCTATACATTAGATCCTCAGACCTTATAATTTCATATGTTAAAATGTATAACCTTTAACAAACCTGTCCCTATTTCCCCCAACTTCCAGGCCTTGGCAATCGCTTTCCTACTATGTTTCTGAAATCCAATTTTTTTTTTTTATTCCTTACAATTAGATCATACAGTAACTATCTTTCTCTCAGTTCAGTTCAGTTCAGTCGCTCAGTCGTGTCCGACTCTCCACGACCCCATGAATCACAGCACGCCAGGCCTCCCTGTCCATCACCAACTCCTGGAGTTCACTCAAACTCATGTCCACAGAGTCGGTGATGCCATCCAGCCATCTAATTCTAGGTCATCCCCTTCTCCTCCCGCCCCCAACCCTTCCCAGCATCAGAATCTTTCCAGTGAGTCAACTCGTCGCATGAGGTGGCCAAAGTATTGCAGTTTCAGCTTTAGCATCAGTCCTTCCAATGAACACCCAGGATCGATCTCCCTTAGAATGGACTGGTTGGATCTCCTTCCGGTACAAGGGACTCTCAAGAGTCTTCTCCAACACCACAGTTCAAAAGCATCAATTCTTCAGCGAAAGCATCACTAGGAACAAAGCTAGTGGTGGTGATGGAATTCCAGTTGAGCTATTTCAAATCTTGAAAGATGATGCTGTGAAAGTGCTGCACTCAATATGCCAGCAAATTTGGAAAACTCAGCAGTGGCCACAGAACTGGAAAAGGTCAGTCTTCATTCCAATCCCAAAGAAAGGCAATGCCAAAGAATGCTCAAACTACCACACAATTGCACTCATCTCACACGCTAGTAAAGTCATGCTCAAAATTCTCCAAGCCAGGCTTCAGCAATATGTGAACCGTGAACTCCCAGATGTTCAAGCAGGTTTTAGAAAAGGCAGAGGCACCAGAGATCAAATTGCCAACATCCGCTGGATCATGGAGAAAGCAAGAGAGCTCCAGAAAAACATCTATTTCTGCTTCATTGACTATGCCAAAGCCTTTGACTGTGTGGATCACAATAGACTGTGGAACATTCTGAAAGAGATGGGAATACCAGACCACCTGACCTGCCTCTTGAGAAACCTGTATGCAGGTCAGGAAGCAATTGTCAGAACTTTACATGGAACAACAGACTGGTTCCAAATAGGAAAGGGAGTGCGTCAAGGCTGTATATTGTCACCCTGCTTATTTAACTTCTATGCAGAGTACATCATGAGGAACGCTGGGCTGGAAGAAGCACAAGCTGGAATCAAGATTGCTGGGAGAAATATCAATAACCTCAGATATGCAGATGACACTACCCTTATGGCAGAAAGTGAAGAGGAACTCAAAAGCCTCTTGATGAAAGTGAAAGAGGAGAGTGAAAAAGTTGGCTTGAAGCTCAACATTCAGAAAACAAAGATCATGGCATCTGGTCCCATCACTTCATGGGAAATAGATGGAAAAACAGTGGAAACAGTGTCAGACTTTATTTTTTTGGGCTCCAAAATCACTGCAGATGCTGATTGTAGCCATGAAATTAGAAGACGCTTACTCCTTGGAAGGAAAGTTATGATCAACCTTGATAATATAATCTTTCTCTAACTTATTTAATTTAGCATAAGGCCCTCTAATTTCATTCATGCTGCCACAAATGGAAGAATTTCTTTCTTTCTTAATGGCTAAATAAAATTCACACACACACACACATATATATACATATATCACATTGCATTGTTTTGATCTCTTCACCTGCTGATAGTTACTTAGATTGTTCCTATAATAGGTTGTTTCTAGGCTACTGTGAATATTGATGCAATGAACATGGGAGTAGAGATTTCTCTTTGAGATAATTATTTCATTTCTTTTGAGTATATATTCAGAAATGAATATATAGCCAGAAGTGTGATTAATGGCCAAATAACAGTTCTTTCTGAAACTTCGTGAGAAACTTCCAGAAGGTATTCCATGGGATTTGCACCAATATACATTCCTACCAGTAATCCATTAAGACCTCCATTTCCTGCACATGCTCAGCCACACTTATTTCTGACTTTTTGCTAAAAGCCATTTAAACAGGATTGAGGCTGTATACGTTGTACTTTTGATTTGCACTCCCTGATAGTGATGTTGAGTATCTTGTCCTATTCTTCTTGGGCATTCTGTGTGTCTTCTTTGGGGGGAAAATTGTCTATTCTGTAAAAAGTAGCATGCAATTTGTATATTGTATTTCAATATATAAAACTCAGTTACCTATCTATACACCAAAACAAATTAAAGAAATACAAATACTACCATTTACAATTGCATAAAAAAATACTTAGAAATAAATTTAAGCAAGGTGTTGAAAGATCTATGTATGAAAACATTCAAGACACTCATGAGAGAAATGTTTAAAAGACAGAAAAGGAAACATATTTCATATTTATTGACTGGAAGAATTAATATTGTTAATACATCCATACTACCCAAAGCTATCTACATAGTCACTGCAGTCTCTTTCAAAATTACAAGGCATTTTTCACAAAAAAGAAAAAAACAATTCTACAATTTGTATAAAACTGTTATTGTTGTTAAGTTACCAGGTGATATCTGACTCTGTGACTCCACAGACTGCAGCATGCCAGAATTCCCTGTCCCTTACCATCTCCTAGAATTTGCCCAAGTTCATGCCCATCGAATTGGTGATGCCATCCAACCATCTCATCCTCTGCCACCCTCTTTTTCTTCTGCCTTCAATCTTTCCCAGAATCAGGGTCTTTTCCAATGAGTCAGTTATTCACATTAGGTAGCCAAAGTATTGGAGTTTCAGCTAAAGCATCAGTCCTTCTGAAGTGTATTTGGGGTTGATTTCCTTTAAGGTTGAATGGTTTGATCTCCTTGTTGCCCAAGGGACTCTCAAGAGTCTTCTACAGCACCACAGTTTGAAAACATCAGTTCTTCAGCACTCCGCCTTCTTTAATGTCTGTCCAGCTCTTACATGTGTACATGACTACTGGAAAGAGCATAGCCTTGACTATACAGACCTCTGTCGGCAAAGTGATGTTTTTGCTTTTAACACATTGTCTAGGTGTGTCATAGCTTTCTTGCCAAGAAGCAATCGCTTTCTAATTTCATGGCTGCAGTCACCATCCACAGTGATTTTAGAGCCAAGAAGAGGAAATCTGTCCCTGCTTCCACCTTTTCCCCTTCTATTTGCCGTGTAAGTGATGAGACCCGATGCCATGATCTTAGCTTTTTTGATATTGAGTTTTAAGCCGGCTTTTTTACTCACCCTCTTCAAGAGGCTCTTTAGTTCCTCTTGGGTTTCTGACATTAGAGTTGTATCATTCACATATCTGAGGTTCTTGACATTTCCCCCAGCAATTTTGATTCCAGCTTTCAGTACTCATCCAGTTCAGCATTTCTCATGACATGTTCTGCATATAAGTTAAATCAGCAGGGTGACACCATTTATTGTTCCTTGTCTTTTTTTAACTGTTGTTTTTTGAATTGCATATAGGTTTCTCAAAAGACAGGTAAGGTTGGTCTGGTATGCCCATCTCCTTAAGAATTTTCCACTTTGTTGTGATCCACACAATTTGGTGAGGTCAATGAAGCAGATGTTTCTCTGGAATTCCCTTGCTTTCTCTATGTTCCAGCAAATGTTGGCAATTTGGTCTCTTGTGCCTCTGCCTTTTCTAAAGGCAACTTGAACATCTGGAATTTCAAGGTTCGCATAATGCTGAAACCTAGCCTGGAGGATTTTGAGCATAACCTTACTAGCATTAGAGATGAGTGCAAATGTTCAGTGGCTTGAACATTCTTTCCTACTGCCCTTCTTGGGAATTGGGTTGAGGATTGACCTTTTCCTGTGCTCTGGCCTCTGTTGGCTTTTCCAAATATTCTGACATATTGCCTGCTGCACTTTAATAGCATCATCTTTTAGGATTTTAAATAGCTCTGCTTGAATTCCATCACCTCCACTAGCTTTATGGGCAACAGTGCTTCTTAGGATCCACTTGACCTCACATTCCAGAATGTCTGGCTCTGAGTGAGAAACTACACCATTGTGATTATCTGGATCATTAAGATTTATTTTGTATAGTTCTTCTGTGTACTTTTTCCATCTCTTCTTGGTCTATTCTGCTGTATTAAATCACAAAGTACCAAAGAGTCAAAGTAATCTTGAGAAAGAAGAACAAAGTTCGAGACTAGGATTGCTGATTTCAAATTGTATTAGAAAGCTACAATAATCAACACAGAATGAATTGCTTTTGGCACAAAAGCAGACGCATAAATCAACAGAGCAGAACAGCGAAGCCAGAAAGAAATGCACACCCATATATTGTCAGTTTGCTTATGAAAAAGGAGCCAAAAATATCCAGTGGGGAAAGGACAAGCTTTTCAATAATGATACTGGGAAAACTGGGTAGTGGCATGAAAAAAATGAAACTGTGCCCCTGTCTTTTACCATACACAAAAATCAACTAAAAAAGGATGAAAAATTTGAACATAAGACTTTAAGCAATTAAACTCTTAGAAGAAAACATTGAGGTAATCTTCTTGCCATCGGTCTTTGCGATGAATTTTTGGGTTTCACACCAAAAGCAAAGGCAAGAACTGCAAAAATAAGCAAGTGGGACCGCATCAAACTCAGCAATTGAATACTTTTGAATCAGTTCTAATGAGGTGGATGAAACTGGAGCCTATTATACAGAGTGAAGTAAGCCAGGAAGAAAAATACCAATACAGTATTCTAACGCATATATATGGAATTTAGAAAGATGGTAACGATAACCCTGTATACGAGACAGCAAAAGAGACACAGATGTATAAAACAGTCTTTTGGACTCTGTGGGAGAGGGCGAGGGTGGGATGATTTGGGAGAATGGCATTGAAACATATATATTGTCAAATGTGAATCAATCACCAGTCCAGGTTTGATGCATGATAATGGATGCTCGGGGCTGGTGCACTGGGATGACCAAGAGGGATGGGGTGGGGAGGGAGGTGGGAGGGGAATTGAAGATGGGGAACACATGTACACCCAGGGCAGATTCATGTCAATGTATGGCAAAACCAATAGAATATTGTAAAGTAATTAGCCTCCAACTAAAAAAAAAAAATACTCCAAACAAAGGAACATCAACAAAATGAAATGGCAATTTACAGATTGACAGAAGATATTTCCAAATCATATATTTGATAAGGGCTTGAGAGGAGCTACCCCACGTCCGAGGTCAGGGCCGGCGGCCGAGAGGAGCAACCCCACGTCTAAGTGGTGGTGGCTGAGCGGGCACAGAAATGCCGAGAGGAGTTACTACACATTCAAGGTCAGGAGGGGCAGCCACGAGGAGATACCCTTCATCCAAGGTAAGGTGCAGCAGCTGCGATTTGCTGGAGCAGCCGTGAAGAGATACCCCACGACCAAGGTAAGAGAAACCCAAATAAGACGGTAGGTATTGCGAGAGGGCATCAGTGGGCAGACACACTGAAATCATAATCACAGAAAACTAGTCAATCTGATCACACGGACCACAGCCTTGTCTAATGCAATGAAACGAAGTTATGCTGTGTGGGGTCACCCAAGACAGGCGGGTCATGGTGGAGAGGTCTGACAGAATGAGGTCCACTGAAGAAGGGAATGGCAAACCACTTCAGTATATTTGCCTTGAGAACCCCATGAACAGAATGAAAAGGCAAAATGATAGGAAACTGAATGAGGAAAACCCCAGATCAGTAGGTGCCCAGTATGCTGCTGGAGATCAATGGAGAAATAAATCCAGAAAGAATGAAGGGATGGAGTCAAAGCAAAAGCAATACCCAGTTGTGGATGTGACTGGTGATAGAAGCAAGGTCCGATGCTGTAAAGAGCAATGTTGCATAGGAACCTGGAATGTTAGGTCCATGAATCAAGGCAAATTGGAAGTGCTCACACAAGAGATGGCAAGAGTGAACGTTGAGATTCCAGGAATCAGTGAACTAAAATGGACTGGAATGGGCGAATTTAACTCAGATGACCATTATATCTACTACTGTGGGCAGGAATCCCCTAGAAGAAATGGAGTAGCCATCATGGTCAACAAAAGAGTCTGAAATGCAGCACTTGGATGCAATCTCAAAAACGACAGAATGATCTCTGGTCCTTTCAAGGCAAATTCATTCAATATCACGGTAATTCAAGTCTATGCCCCAACCAGTAACATTGAAGAAGCCGAAGTTGAACAATTCTATGAAGACATAAAGATCTTTTAGAACTAACACCCAATACAGATGTCCTTTTCATTATAGGGGACTGGAATGCAAAAGTAGGACGTCAAGAAACACTGGAGTAACAGGTAAATTTGGCCTTGGAGCAGGGAATGAAGCAGGGCAAAAGCTAATAGAGTTTTGCCAAGAGAACGCGCTGGTCATAGCAAAACCCTTTTTCAACAACACAAGAGAAGACTATACATATGGACATCACCAGATGGTCAACACCAAAATCAGATTGATTATATTCTTTGCAGCCAAAGATGGAGAAGCTCTATACAGTTAGCAAAAACAAGACCAGGAGCTGACTGTGGCTCAGATCATGAACTCCTTATTGCCAAATTCAGACTGAAATTGAAGAAAGTAGGGAAAACCACTAGACCATTCAGATATGACCTAAATCAAATCCCTTATGATTATACAGTGGAAACGAGAAATAGATCTAAGGTACTAGATCTGAAAGATAGAGTGCCTGATGAACTATGGACGGAGGTTCGTGACATTGTACAGGAGACAGGGACCAAGACCATTCCCATAGGAAAGAAATGCAAGATAGAAAAATGGCTGTGTGAGGAGGCCTTACAAATAGCTGTGAAAAGAAGAGAAGCGAAAAGCAAAGGAGAAAAGGAAAGATATAAGCATCTGAATGCAGAGTTCCAAAGAATAGCAAGGAGACATAAGAAAGCCTTCCTCAGAGATCAATGAAAAGAAATAGAGGAAAACAACAGAATAGGAAACACAAGAGATCTCTTCAAGAAAATTAGAGATTCCAAGGGAACATTCCATGCAAAGATGGGCTCGATAAAGGACAGAAATGGCATGGACCTAACAGAGGCAGAAGATATTAAGAAGATGTGTGAAGAATACACAGAAGAACTGTACAAAAAAGATCTTCACGACCAAGATAATCACGATTGGGTGATCACTCACCTAAAGCCAGACATCTTGAAATGTGAAGTCAAATGGGCCTTAGAAAGCATCACTACGAATAAATCTAGTGGAGGTGATGGAATTCAAGTTGAACTATTTCAAATCCTGAAACATGATGCTGTGAAAGTGCTGCACACAATATGCCAGCAAAATTGGAAAACTCAGCAGTGGCCACAGGTCTGGAAAAGGTCAGTCTTCATTCCAATCCCAAAGAAATGCAAAGCCAAAGGAAGCTCAAACTTCTCACAATAACACTGATTGCACATGCTAGTAAATTCGTGCTCAAAGTTCTCCAAGCCAGGCTTCAGCAATATGAGAACCGTGACCTTAAAGATTTTCAAGCTGGTTTTAGAAAGGCAGAGGAACCAGAGATCAAATTGCCAACATTCGCTGGATCACGGAAAAAGCAAGAGAGTTCCAGAAATACATCTGTTTCTGCTTCATTGACTACAGCAAAGACTTTGACTGTTGGATCACAATAAACTGTGGAAAATTCTGAAAGAGATGGGAATACTACACCACCTGACCTGCCTCTTGAGAAACCTGTATGCAGGTCAGGAAGCAAGAGTTAGAACTGGACATGGAACAACAGACTGGTTCCAAATAGGAAAAGGAGTACGTCAAGGCTGTATATTGTCACCCTGCTTATTTAACTTATACGCAGAGTACATCATGAGGAACACTGGGCTGGAAAAAGCACAAGCTGGAATCAAGATTGTTGGGAGAAATATCAATAACCTCAGATATGCAGATGACACCACCCTTATGGTATAAAGTGAAGAGGAACTAAAAAGCCTCTTGATGAAAGTGAAAGAGGAGAGTGAAAAAGTTGGCTTGAAGCTCAACATTCACAAAACTAAAATCATGGTTTCTTGTCCTATCGCTTCATGGGAAATAGATGGGGAAACAGTGGAAACAGTGTCAGACTTTATTTTTTGGGACTCCAAAATCACTGCAGATGCTGACTGCAGCCATGAAATTAAAATCGCTTACTCCTTGGAAGGAAAGTTATGACCAACCTAGATAGCATTTTAAAAAGCAGAGACATTCCTTTGCCAACCAAGGTCCGTCTAGTCAAGGCTATGGTTTTTCCAGTGGTCACATATGAATGTGAGTGTTAGACTGTGAAGAAAGCTGAAAGCCGAAGAATTGATGAGAGTATCTTCGACTGCAAGGAGATCCAACCAGTCCATTCTAAAGGAGATCAATCCTGGGTGTTCTACGGAAGGACTGATGCTAAAGCTGAAACTCCAATACTTTGGCCACCTAATGCTACAAAAGACTCTGATGCTGGAGGGATTGGGGCATATGAAGAAGGGGATGACAGTGATGAGATGGTTGGATGGCATCACCGAGTCGATGGACATGAGTTTGAGTGAACTCCGGGAGGTGGTGATGAACAGGGAGGCCTGGCCTGCTGTGATTCATGGGGTCACAATGAGTCGGATACGACTGAGCAACTGAACTGAACTGAACTAATATTCAAAAGACCATGAGTTATACAACTCAAGGGCAAAAATCCCAAATAATCCAAAATTTTAATGGAGTGTAATACAACTAAGAGTTTCAATAGATCTGAAGATTAGTCTGTAGATGAGAAACACAGCGAGGTTTTCCTTCTAGAACAACAAAAGCCTGTGCCTTCCTCGCACTACTTTCTTCATCTGCACTCACTTGTTTGACAATTACAGTTCACAGTGTCCATTCTTCAGTCAATAGCAATCGCCCCACAGTGAGCTATGATATGTACTAAGACAGTCCCACTGGGGGTGGGGGAAATACTAATATTTGCATGTTTACCAATGAGGCATATCCAAAGGAAGGTAATTTCCAGAGTTTACCCCTTCATTGTTTTCCATATTTCATTTCAAAATTGAGCCACCTAGTAAGGAAAATGAGTTAAGAGAACTCAATAATATAGATAGAACATCAGTTTTAAATAGGAGCATTCAGTTCAGTTCAGTTCAGTCGCTCAGTTGTGTCCAACTCTCCGCGACCCAATGAATCACAGCACACCAGGCCTCCCTGTCCATCACCAACTCCCGGAGTTCACCCAAACTCATGTCCACAGAGTTGGTGATGCCATCCAGCCATCTCATTCTCGGTCGTCCCCTTTTCCTCCCGCCCCCAACCCTTCCCAGCATCAGAGTCTTTTCCATTGAGTCAACTCTTTGCATGAGGTGGCCAAAGTATTGGAGTTTCAGCTTTAGCATCATCCTTCCAATGAACACCCAGGATTGATCTCCTTTAAAATGGACTGTGGATTACAATTTGGGGGTAATTTATTACTACTGTTGTAACTGCAGTCCTTTTGATTCTTGACTGCATCCATTAATAATTTCTTATAAATATTAATATCAAAAAAAGGGACACATACTAGTAAATTTATAGAGAATAGTGAAAGACATAGAATATATTATGCAAGAAGTGAAAGTAAGGGAAGTCAGCGATGGTAATAAAGTAAAGGGCAGTATTGCCTTGAGAGGAAGGCAGGTTCTCAATGTTTCTAGAAACACAGAGAACGAGCCAGATGTAAGGAATTAGCTTAATTTTTAAACCAGAAATTCTTCCAGAAGAAACATAAGTTCATTAAAATATTATGATGCTAAAACCCAAAATTTAGACAGAAAAGAGGATAGGGTAGGGTAGGGCATATAGACATTCAAAATTCTCCATTGCTTAGTGCATCAGGCACTCAAGGACCACCCTCACTGAAGTCTTTCTCTATTGCTCAACCTACAGGTACCAGCATGGAGAAAGAGATATCTTTACTCCACAGGCAGTTGAAGCCTACTTTTATGACCTCATGGCTTTCCTTAAGAAGCATTCCATGCAGCAGATTTCCTCCATCCCATCCCATCGGGCTGACTTCCCACAGTCAACAGGAGTCCTAACCCTGGGATCATTCTGCAATCCCCATGGCTCTAGCTCCCAGCTCCCGTGGACACCAGTGGACTTACAACTCTGTCCGAGGTATGAAAGGCTGCAGCATGGCTTGTCTCTATGGTTCTCTCTCCGTTCAGACTGTCACAGATTAGTTAGTTCACTCCCCAACCGCTTCAAATGACTCCCCCATCCCAGTGGACGGCCATGGACGCGGGGCTCTCTCCCCTGCGCTTCATCTCCCTCTCCCCCGAGTGCAGGCTGGTCCCACTTGCTCTGCTCCTTCTTTTCCCTTCCTCCTTGTCCCCTGTTTCCTTTGTTCTACTGAGCTCTGTATGGATCCGGATATTCCTTCTCAGTATTCAGGGAGTCCTGCCAATGTTCACCTGGTCTTCTGTGAGAACTTCTTCATCTTTAGACATTCTAGACGCATCGGTGGAGAGAGGTGTACCCCACTTCCATCTACCCGTCCATCATCTTGTCCACCCCCATTTGTGCATATATTAGAAATGAGTTTCCCTTTATATTAAGTAACATTGTCATCACCACACATGTTTAACTTTTGCTTTCTGAGGAGAACACAGGTGAGTTCCACTCTCTTCATTTAAGTCAGTCATTCAGTCATGTTCCACTCTTTGTGACCCCATGGACTGCAGCAACACAGGCCTCCCTGTCCATAACCCTACTCCAAGAACTTGTTCAATCTCATGACTAAATCCAATCATTAGATCACATAGCTCAAATATTAGAACCTTAGACCTTATTAAATTTTATACATGAAAATATGTAACCTTTAAAAATCTCTCCCTATTTTTCCTACCCTCCAGTCTTTGGCAATCATTTTTCTACTCTGAGTTCCATCTTTTTATTTTTTCTTCTGAGATTCCTTATAATTGAGATCATATTGTATTTGTCTTATTCAGACTTAGGTCACTTACATTAATGCTCTCCAGTTTCATCCATGTTGCCACAAATGGAAGGATATCTTTCTTTTTCTAATGGCTAAATAATATTTACCTATATATGTCATATCACATTGTTTTAATCCATTCACCTGTTGAAGGATACTCAGGTTGTTCCTATACCAAAGCTACTGTGAATAATGCTGCAATGAACTTGGGAATACAGATCTCTCTTTGAGACAATGATTTCATTTCCTTTGAATATATATTCAGAAGTGGGATAATGAATCACATAACAGTTCTCTTTTAAATTTCTTGAGGAACCTCCTCCGTATTTTTCTTCAGGAGTTGCCTTGTTATACATCCCTACCAACATTGCATAAGCACCCCTTTTTCTCCACGTCCTCAATAACATTTGTCATTTCTTACATTTTTGGTACTAGCCATTCAGACATGTATGAGGTGATACCTCTTGTGCTTTTAATCTGCATTTCCTTTGACTATTAGTTACACTGAACATCTTGTTATATCCCTCTTGATTATTTATATGTCCTATTTGTGGGAAAATGTCTATTCTTTAAAGATGTAGCGTACATTATGTTTACTATATTCCAATATACGAAACTCAGTTGCCTACCTATATAGCTACAACGAACTATCAGAAAGTGGAATAAAGAAAACAATCCCATTTACTATTGCATCACAAAAAGATAGAACACTTAGAAATAAACTTAAGCAAGGTGTTGAAAGATTTTATAGAAAACTTTAAAGACATTGATAAGAGAAATATCAAAAGAGTTAAAGATATGTAAAGTTAAGTGGTTGATTCAATGTGCTTCTAGAGGTAGGATTTGTATTACTTTAAACTTCCCTTTTAGAACTTCTTTTCATTTTCATTCATTTCTATGCATATTTTGATTTCTTTTTCGATTTCTTTTAAGATTTGTTGGTTATTCAGCAGCATGTTGTTCAGCCTCCATATGTTGAAATTTTTAATAGTTTTTCTCCTGTAATTGAGATCTAATCTTACTGCATTGTGGTCAGAAAAGATGCTTGGAATGATTTCAATTTTTTTTAATTTACCAAGGCTAGATTTATGGCCCAGGATGTGATCTATCCTTGAGAATGGTCCTTGTGCGCTTGAGAAAAAGGTGAAATTCATTTTTGGGGGGTGAAATGTCCCATAGATGTCAATTAGGTCTAACTGGTCTATTGTACCATTTAACGTTTGTATTTCCTTGTTAATTTTCTGTTTAGTTAATCTATCCATAGGTGTGGGTGGGGTATTAAAGTTTCCCACTATTATTGTGTTATTGTTGTTTTCCCCTTTCATACTTGTTAGCATTTGTCTCACATATTGCGGTGCTCCTATGTTGGGTGCATATATATTTATACTTATTATACCTTCTTCTTGGATTGATCCTTTGATCATTATGTAGTGTCCTTCTTTGTCTCTTTTCACAGCCTTTGTTTTAAAGTCTATTTTATCTGATTTGAGTATTGCTACTCCTGCTTTCTTTTGGTCTCTATTTGTGTGGAATATCTTTTTCCAGCCCTTCACTTTCAGTCTGTATGTGTCCCTCATTTCGAGGTGGGTCTCTTGTAGACAACATATATAGGGGTCTTGTTTTTGTATCCATTCAGCCCGTCTTTGTCTTTTGGTTGGAGCATTCAACCCGTTTACATTTAAGGTGATTATTGATAAGTATGATCCCGTTGCCATTTACTTTCTTGTATGGGGTTCGAGTTTATACACTCTTTCTCTGTTTCCTGTCTAGAGAAGGTCCTTTAACATTTGTTAGAGAGCTGGTTTGGTGATGCTGAATTCTCTCAGCTTTTGTTTGTCTGTAAAGCTTTTGATTTCTCCTTCATTTTTGAATGAGATCCTTTCTGGGTACAGTAGGTTATTTTCTTTCAACACTTTAAGTATGCCCTGCCATTCCCTCCTGGCCTGATGAGTTTCTATTGAAAGATCAGCTGTTATCCTTATGGGAATCCCTTGTGAAATCCCTTGCATCCCTATTCACTAACAATGAGAAAATAGAGAAATTAAGGAAACAATTCCATTCACCGTTGCAACGAAAAGAATAAAACACTTAGGAATATATCTACCTAAAGAAACAAAAGACCTATATAGAGAACACTATAAAAAACTGGTGAAAAAAATCAGTGGTGAGGAAACTAATAGATTGAGAAATACATCGTGTTCATGGATTGGAAGAATAAATATTGTGAAAATGAATATATTACCCAAAGTAATTTATTGGTTCAATGCAATCCCTATCAAGCTACCAATGGTATTTTTCACAGAGCTAGAGCAAATAATTTCACAATTTGTTTGGAAATACAAAAAACCTCAAATAGCCAAATCAATCTTGAGAAAGAAGAATGGAACTGGGGGAGTCAATCTGCCGGACTTCAGGCTCTACCACAAAGCCATAATCATCAAGACAATATGGTACTGGCATAAAGACAGAAATATAGATCAATGGAACAAAATTAAAAGCCCAGAGATAAATCCATGCACCTATGGACACCTTATCTTTGACAAAGGAGGCAAGAATATTCAATGGAGAAAAGACAATCTCTTTAACAAGTGGTGCTGGGAAAACTGGTCAACCACTTGTAAAAGAATGAAACTAGAACACTTCCTAACACCATACACAAAAATAAACACAAAATGGATTAAAGATTTAAACATAAGACCAGAAACTATAAAACTCCTAGAGGAAAACATAAGCAAAAAACTCTCCAACATAAATCACAGTAGGATCCTCCATGACCGACCTCCCAGAATATTGGAAATAAAAGCAAAAAGAAAAACAAAAAAACAAATGGGACCTAATTAAAATTAAAAGCTTCTGCACAGCAAAGGAAACTATAAGCAAGGTGAAAAGAGAGCCTTAAGAATTGGAGAAAAAATAGCAAATGAAGCAACTAGCAAAGAATTAATCTCAAAAATATACAAGCAACTCCTATAATTCAATTCCAGGATATTTTCCTGGAATGACCCAATCAAAAAATAGGCCAAAGAACTAAACAGACATTTCTCCAAAGAAGACATACAGATGGCTAACAAACACATGAAAAGATGCTCAACATCACTCATAATCAGAGAAATGCAAATCAAAACCACAATGAGGTACCATTTCACGCCAGTCAGAATGGCTGCTATCCAAAAGTCTGCAAGCAATAAATGCTGGAGAGGGTGCGGAGGAAAGGGAACTCTCTTACACTGTTGGTGGGAATGCAAACTAGTACAACCACTGTGGAGAACAGTGTGGAGATTCCTCAAAAAACTGGAAATAGAACTGCCATACGACCCAGCAATAGCACTCCTGGGCATACACACCGAGGAAGCTAGAAATGAAAGAGACACATGTACTCCAATGTTCATCGCAGCACTGTTTATAATAGCCAGAACACGGAAGCAATCTATATGCCCATCTGCAGACGAATAGATAAGAAAGCTGTGGTACATATACACAATAGAGTATTACTCAGCCATTGAAAAGAATACATTTGAATCAGTTCTAATGAGGTGGATGAAACTGGAGCCTATTATACAGAGTGAAGTAAGCCAGAAAGAAAAACACCAGTACAGTATACTAACGCATATATATGGAATTTAGAAAGCTGATAATGATAACCCTGTATACGAGACAGCAAAAGAGACACAGATGTATAGAACAGTCTTTTGGACTATGTGGGAGAGGGTGAGGGCAGGATGATTTGGGAGAATGGCATTGAAACATGTATATTATCATATGTGAAATGAATTGCCAGTCCAGGTTCAATGCATGATACAGGATGCTTGGGGCTGGTGCACTGGGATGACCCAGAGGGATGATATGGGGAGGAATGTGGAATGGGTTTCAGGATGCGGAGCACATGTACACCCATGGCTGATTCCTGTTAATGTATGGCAAAACCAATACAATTTTGTAAAGTAATTAGCCTTCAATTAAAATAAACAAAATAAAATAAAATAGTAATACCAACATAGAGACAATAATACTCAAGTTACAGTCGATTGAGAAAGACAAAGCTTATGAGGCAGGAAGTGAAATCACAGAAAATTAGCAATAGTATCAAAACAAGGGGCAGTACCGCCTAGAAGAAATGCAGGCCAGTAGAACCAGGCCCCCACCCTGATAATGATCAAAGACTTTAACAGTGAGTGTTTTATAGACAGAGCAGAACAAATGGATAAAACCAGTGTTCTAGGGTCACTGATGCTTTGCAGTCAGAGACAAAGTATTTTTCTCTTTAAGCAGAGTTATCACAGGTCCTGATGTGGTCCTGGTTACACACATGCCGACAGAGAGCCCACAGGCATGTGTGATGTGACATCAGGACAGATAGTGTATTGGAGCCCAGTCACCTGCATCTGCTAATAATGGGACCTGGGGAAAATCACTTGCCCTCTCCAAGTCATCGCATCTTCATTAACACAACTTGATGATCATAGTGAAGGTTAAGGCTATCTCACAGGGTTGCTGTGAAACACAGATTTTTAAGATGTTTTAAAGCTTTTGGGAAAGTATCAAAGACATGCATGGGGTTACTAAGGTGAGTTAGCAGATCCAAGGTACAGTATCCTTTTTCTCTTAGTGTTCTCTCTGTACTCAATAGTAGCGGTCAGTCAGTCATGTGTTCACTCCTACCCCACGTGACGGTAAACCACACAGATCAACTGGACTTTTCTTGTCATTTCAGTGTCTAAAATGCAAGCCTTAGTCAACGTAGAGTGAAAAAATTGCAACCTCCTAGAGGGCCTCACTGCTCAGAGTCTGCAGAGTCCCAAGAAACTGTCTTAAAAGAATGGCCTAAACACTCTGGTACAGAATCAAGTTCCAAATGTCTGCAGAGCACAGAAGTACTTCTGGGAGCAATACAAGAATACAGGGAGTAACCTACTTCTCCAACTCTCTATCTGTGCAAACATCATCATCCATCTAAATTTACACAGAAGGCGCTCTTTCTTCCCTACCCCAGCCACTACAGCACCAACTCCTGCTCAGAACAACAGGGAAAGAGAAGGCTTCCCTCCACAGGATGGATTTGATAAGCTCAGGTGATTAAATCATCTCAGAATGGCTCATGTTTTTATTTAAACAGGGTCCTGCCTGCTCCTGCTGCTGGTCATGTCAAATCTGCTCCTGTGTCAAGGCAAATTATGCCCATCCTGCGGTCCTGACGTGTCTGACACCTCCCTGACATCCCTTAGAGATGTGTTTACAGATGCCAACAGGCTTTCCCACGACTTCCATAATCTTTCCAGAATAATTTTCAGTGAGTTTGTAAGTACTCTCGTGGTGGTGGTTTAGTTGCTAAGTCGTGTCTAACTCTTGCGACCCCATGGACTGTAGCCGGCCAGGCTCCCAGAAGGGAACTTCACCTACGTGACTGGGCTATACTATCCTATAAACAAGAAGGCTGCATCAGCCAAACTTAAATAACACAGACTCTAGGTCAAAGAAGCCATCAGCTCATAAGATGTGGAAATCAAAGAAAGGATCAGTTTTGTGAAATCTCAAAGATTCCTAAGAAGCGCAATAACTTTTTCAATTTCTTTTCATTCATTTTCTTTTGTAAATTTCCAAAATAAATGGTTTTGTATTTGTCAGTCAGGAATGCCATAGAAGAATACAATAGACTCAGTGGAATAAACAACAGAAATTTACTTCGTCACAGTTCTAAGGGCTAGCAGTCCCAGATCAGGGTGCCAGCAAGGTCAGGTTCTGGTAAGAATTCTTTCCTCCCAGGCTGGATTCTCCGTGCGTCCTCACACAGGGTGGGCAGTGGGGAAGAGAGACAGAGGAAAAGACGCAGAGACGCAGAGACAAGGAGAAAACTCTCTGGTGTTCCGCTTCATGAAGACACTAAACCTATTGGATCAGTGTTCCACCCTAAGAGCTCATTTAACCTTAATGGGCTTCACTGTTGGCTCAGATGGTAAAGAATCTGCCCTCAATGTGGGAGACTTGGGTTCTATCCCTGGATCTGGAAGATTCCCTGAAGAAAGGAATGGCAAGCCACTCTAGTATTCTTGCCTGAGAAATCCCATGGACATTGGAGTCTGGTGGACTATAGACCATGGGATCCCAAAATGTCGGAATGCTTTTCAAAACACAGTACTTTGGCAGTTAGGGCTCTAAGACATGAATTTAAAGAACACACATTCAGTTCATAATACTACCTGACATAAAGCACTTTTAGGTGGGACTGGGGAAAGGAAGCATGTTGATTTTCTGGTCCTTCACTGCCTCTCTGGGCTTCCTTCTCCAGGCTCAGAGTAAATAGCCAATAAATGAGAACTGCTCTACAGTGAACTGGGTGTATGGAACATGTTAAACAAAGCTGAATGCCGGTCACAAAAATGAATACTGTTTTTTTTTTTTTAATGTTACAAATTATTGTTTTAAGATTTGCAGTGAATTACTTTAGAGCTACAGTAAAGGGGAGTTTACGATTGGAAACAGTTATTCTTTTTCTGATGAAGGTATTTGAAAGTTGTATGTTAATTCTTTTAGATCAATCAAGGAGCCCGAGGTAGAGCAGAAATTAATAAAAGGCAGAGCTAAAGGTTTCCACTAAATTCATGCAGTTCTTTTTATCACTAGTTTTTGTTTCATCCTCCATATTTGACTGCCCATTTTTTTTTCCAACTCTTCCAAGTAATCTCTTTAAATGTTCATAACTTTCAATAAAGTTTAACTTTTGTCTATCAATGTGTTAGTTAGATTTTTCTACTCTTATTATTCTCAGTCCATTGCTTAGTATTTCTTATAACTTTATGCCATGTTTTTCTGACATACCATTTTGTCACCATAAACAACATTGTATTCTGCACCAGGGATGAACACTAAGCTTTCTGGTGTGCGGATTCAGAGATAAGTCAATGTCATTACTGTATAACTCCTTATAAGGGAATATATTGGCTCTAACCTACAGTAAACAAGAGATTAAATGGTTAAATATAGGTGCGTGCATGCATTCTAAGTCACTTCAGTTGTGTAACTCTGCAACCCTACTGACTGTAGCCCAACAGGCTCCTCTTTCCATAGGATTCACCAGGCAAGAATCCTGGAGAATGCTACTGTAAGCCTCTTGCAAGGGATGCTCCTCACCTAGGTATAAAACCTGAGTCTTCTTATAACTCCTGCATTGACAAGAATATTCTTTACCACTACTGTCCCCTTGGAAGCACCAAATATTGGTACATGTGTACTATATTTGGTTCAAATAGTAAAAAAAATTATTAATAATAAATAATAATAATAAAACAGATAACGGAAAAGGTTAAACTTAGAAATGTTAGATGTAAAATCATTTTTATAGAGACAATGTATAGAAAAAGTAGGAAAAGAATGAATTTCAAATTTTGTGATGTCCCCCTGTTAAAAAAATTACACGTCTATAAAACATGTAAATGTTCTGGTAATGGATTCATCTACTGAATTCCCAACAACCCTAACTCATTGCCTGATCACTTTCAGGATGAAAAATATGCGCATGGAAAACAGTACCATATCAGGTCCACCAAGAGTTGCCACACCGATCCCTACAATATTCCCGAAGAACTAGAAATAGCCCTACATACGAATGTGAGCCTTTCACCTGGGTTTTTTACCAGATCAAATGAGACAGTATGTAGCTTACCAGACTTCAGATTATTAGAAGTAATGGTAACTGTACATGCAGAAAAAGGTGGAGGAACGGTAAGCAATTGAAGAGAAATTATATTATGCATTTGATGAAGCAGGAGCGAAATCAAGGTATGACTAAAGATCTGTCGTAGCAAAATAAATAACAGATCTATAAATTGTCCATGCAGACAACTTTAGTTCAACCAATGCAATAGACACAGGATTGCAGCTATTATTCTGTATGAAAACAGGAAATGAATGAGAACTTCCATGTGTAAAATATAAGATTGCAAAATTCATGAACATGTAAGAAACACACCCCAGATTTGAGTACTCACTATTCCTAGTGACTCGTATGTGGGAGTCCTATAGTGCACCACCTGACCTTCGCGTCTGCCTTTCAAGGCTCTCCTGATTCTGCTTCTACTTCTCTGACACCTCCTTCCTTCGTCATTCTCAATGACTCCTCTGTCACCTTTATTCTTAATTTGTAAGTCTCCCCACAATGGCCTCGGAGAAGGCAATGGCAAGCCACTCCAGTACTCTTGCCTAGAAAATCCCATGGATGGAAGAGCCTGGTAGGCTTCAGTCCATGGGGTCGCTAAGGGTCAGACACGACTGAGCGACTTCGCTTTCACTTTTCACTTTCCACTTTCACGCATTGGAGAAGGAAATGGCAACCCACTCCAGTGTTCTTGCCTGGAGAATCCCAGGGACAGGGGAGCCTGGTGGGCTTCTGTCTATGGGGTCACACAGAGTCGGACACGACTGAAGTGACTTAGCAGCAGCAGCAGCCACAATGGCCTATTAAACATTGCTTTGCTTCTCATGGCTGCAACAATTGCCTCTGTTCTGAGGACAACACAGTTTACATATCAAGCCTCAATCATTTATGGCAGCTCCAAATTTTCACCGTTACAATCTCTCCTTTCTGATCTCCTGCATTAACCTTCATACTAACATTATTTCAAATATTTTCACATGCATCACCCCTTAGAATACTATCTTCTCTCTCTACAACTTTCTTAATGATACCAGCATTCTTTTCCTCTGTTAAGCTCATTAATAATGAGGATGATCAAGTAAAGGAAAAAGGTCAAAGAGGAAGAAGAGCAGGGGTTAAATTTAAGCTTAAATTTAAAGTTTATTGCAAGTTACTACATGGCCTTACATTTTACTAAGCACTTTATGTGCATTACTATATTTAATCCTAATCAGTTCTCTGTTCTTTACCAGTAAAACAGTTCATGGCTGTAAAGAAATCAAGCATATCGCATTAACTAGAGATCTTCAGCCCCGGGGATTTTCATGCTGAATTCTTCTAGTAGTAGTGAACTAGGGGGGAAATCCCTCCACTGTGAATCCCACTGATGCTGTTACTAAAGACAACACTGTGCCATTTTCTTCCCGGACACATGTCAACAAATCAGACTCTTCTGATATCACCATGGGGGCTGGTGTTGGGATCAACTGAGGAAAGACGGCCTTTTTAGGAATGTCATGTCTTCTTCATTGTCTCTTTGTTGTAATATCATAAAACAAATTACCGATCAAAAATCAATACGAATGACTCATCTGATACATTAATACAAATGAATCACTGGGTGACAATGATGTGGGCACAGGTAGAATCCCTCATTCCCGGGTCAGGAGCTGCAGGCACATCTGATTTGCCATAAATACTTAGATTTCTCTCACGCAAATATACAAACATAAAAGAACTCATTGAGTGGTGGTAGAATTTCAGAGGAATAAATACAATTCTTCATGTTATAAATTAGAACGCCTCAGAGAATTAGTTCCTAAAATAACCTAGATTTTTAATAATTCAGTGAAGTGTGAAGTAATAGCTAACATTTTATACTTTTGCAACTTTTGCTACCTTCAAAAATCTCTTGGAATAACCAAAAGTTTTTTAGGTGAGCTGCTCTGAATAAAGATCGCATGTTACCAAAACCACTGAATTCTGATTATTTTAATGAGACTGTTTCTTATGGTTGCTTAGAATGAAGACCTTACTGTGTGGACACTCGTATTACTGTACGCCTGGAATAACCCTTTGTATTATCTAGCCAACGAGGTGCCGAATTTGAAAGGAGTCTCAGTGGCTATCCTATTACGCATCATAGAGATGAAGAATATTTCAGACAAACTTCAAGAATTCATACAGGATCAATTCAGCAAGGTAAGCATCCTGCAGAGGGTTTTCTTGGTTTGTTCATGAATGAAAGAGGTCACCTCTGTAATGCATAAGAAGTTTGGAAATATCTAATTTTGTAGGAAAAAGTTCATGACTTCTATATTCTAGACTGCTACTACATAAAGCAGGAGCCTAGTCATTCATAGTGATAGATTTTACTGTAAAGGAATCAGCATTTCACTGCAGCTTTTGACATGTGCAGCCTTCCCTGCATTACACACAATTCCACCAAAAACTTGCCTCTTCCTGGGCACAGGTGGTTGCAATGTTTTCAAGAGTCAGAGACTAGAGAACAGAATTTCCAAGATCAGCATTTTCTTCAAAGTATCCCAGGCCATCTGCTATTGAAGTTTCACTTGTCTTCTTTCTCAGTTCTCCTCAAATCAAAGGATGCGGGTGGGCAGGAAGAAAAGAGAAAGTTAAAACACAACTTGAGTTATGTTCCTAGTTTTTAGATTCCTGATAGTTTTCTCATAGGCTGGCTCCAAAATTCATATCTAGAGAGTTTTATATTCATATGTCTTCCCCAAATCTTAATTTGATAATTAGAGGCAAAAAAGATAAGGAAATACTAATAAAACACATAAGAAGTTATTATCTTTTGGGTATTCAGAGTATTGTTCCAGTCTTGCAGAAGATGCACGATACTCGCACTACCTGGTCAGGACTCTCATCCCTGACGTCCAGCGATGAAGACAGGCGTCATTCTGAATTTTATAACCTGTTCTATTGCCTGCGCAGGGATTCACTAAAAGTTGACATGTACATCAAGATTCTGTGGTACCGAGTCCCCTAAACATGCTAAATCCACATCCATCCCATCCAGCTTTGAAGTGGTAATAATGATCTACCCATACCAAGCGTCTTTGAAATTTCAACTTCTTAAAGCATGCTCTGTGAAATGGGTTTTCTCTTAAAAAAAATAAACACAGACTCTGTAGAGATGTCAAAATCTAAGAGGGCATTTTATTAACATTTCTTATCTTCATTTAATAGAAACTCAAAGAGAGAATGAAGCTCCTATTAAAATTAGTCACAAATAGCAGAAGCAGGCATTACAAAGACCATTAACGATTACTTAAGAATCACAGCCAATTATTCTGGGTCAAGTTATTATAATCAAAGAATTAGACAATTGTTCATGGTTCTGGTCATGCTACCAAGAAGACTGAATTCTCAGGATTCTATGTGAAAGCCACCCACCAACAGTCAGCCAAGTGTTACACCAGACAAGATAAGTGCTTTGCACCTTTTTATAAACAGCAGGAGGTATACTGAACTGTCTAAAGTTTGTTAGGATGCTGTCTTAGTCCTTCTGGGTTGCTATAACAAAATATCGCAGGCTTAAAAACAATGGAAATGGATTCCACAGCGTGGTCATGCAGGGTCCTCTCTGGTCACACACTTCTTACTGTATCCTCACACGGGGGAAGTGCTAGGGAGCTCTGTGTGTCTCTTATATACAAAAGCTCTCATCTCATTAAAGAGTCTCCTTCCTTATAACTCCATCACCTCACAAAGGCACCACCTATAGACACCATAACCATGGGAATCAGGATTTCATCAATGAAATTTCTGGGGACACAAAGTTTGAGACCATAGCAGATACAAACGTGAACTGGCTCCATCCTCCTCCAGTGGCTGTCTTCACCCACACTCCACTGCATCCTCATTTCCTGCATCACCATGCAACCATTCCATACATTCTATCACTCTGGGTTTCACAAATCCAGGTCAGTCAAGTGTCAACTCCATCTCATATTCAGCCTATTCAATGTTTCCCTCTCCCCTACTGAAGCCCAGGGGACCTACAGGAAATGCAGATGTGTCCATTTCTGCAGGGTTCCTTCTCTCTGCCTTTCTGGATCTCATTCCTTGGGCCACGTTGGAACAGGGTAGATGGTAACGAGATGGGAAAGTTTTGACATCACTGACTTAAATGGTGCTTTTGTAGCCTTCTCTTGGTCCAGACGGACTGGTCTGTAATTCCCCTTGACTGACAAGTGTTTCCCTTGTGGGGTATCCTTGTGATTTTCCAGGACATTCACAAGTTGTGGATTCCCAACTTCATAGTTTCCTTTTTAATCAGGGGAAATGTCTGGTACCCACAGCTCCCCACCTGCAGTATTAACTGCAGCCTGCTTCCCTCACTCTGCAAGCACCATCTGGAGAAAATTAAGTAGCCCACAGTCAGCTGCCTACTAGCTGATCCACAGGAAACCCATGTATCATAAACACTCTGAACAATTGAATGGCAGAAATACTGGTGTGCATCTGTCCCCTGCCTGAGGCTTCTGGACAATTGTCCAACTGGTCACATAGACACCAAGTAGATCAGAAAGTTGGATTCAAAAACACATTTATCTGAGAAGTGAGATACCATTCTCTCTTCCTTTTAGAGTAACTTTCCTTGTCATTAATTACTTGGCTTTACCAACATGCCATAGTAGGTCCCTGAATTATAAAATCCTCCACATAGACCAGTTCTCTACTGAGACTGTAGGAATGTGGCTGGATTAGGGTTGCTCAGCTGGTTCAACAGCCTCCAAACAACCTGGCATGAGGGCCAGTCTCTTTACTGGCCAGTCAGTGATGTTGCAGGGCTGGCTCTGCAGTATCGTTAGGGGTTTAGTAGTAATTCCTAGTAAACAGAAAATGGGAAATCAAAACATAGAAGGGAAAGGGGGATGAATAAGAGAAAGGAAGAGAAAGACAGAAGGTAGGAAAAGCAGCAAAGGGAACGTGAGTCAAGGACTTGGGTAGTGAAGGATGAAATGCTGTTAGAACACTTTACTTTTAAGGAACCATATACATATGCTTTTTTTTAATATCCTAAGAACAAATATCTCATATTGTCTTGTATATCCATTTTTTCTTCTCTCCTCTTTTTTCTGAAATTGTCCTTTATACTAAGAGTATTCTTTTGTTGTTACTAAAGGCCGTAGTTCTAGAGGTGAACAAAGCTTGGCAACTCTTCAGGGCAGAATCCAGCCAAATTATCTTCTTTTAGGCAAAGACACCTTTCACCCACATACAGGAACACTGTCCAGCGAAACCATCCTCTTCTCTCATAGGCAGGGTTATTCTTGCCTGAGTCCTAAAACTGCCTCTACCAGGGATGACCCAAACCTTTCAGAAATGACAGAATACTCTGCCCCAAAGCAATCTATCAATCCCTCCTAAGTGTTAGCTTTCTTATATTTTCACTTTCTTCTTTCAAATGGTAAAAGACCATCAAAAACCCTGTAAGCACTTTCTAAGTCATTTACTGCCCAAAACATCTGATTATATTTTGTCACTTCCTTAACTTTCTTTCCTTCAATGTCTAGATATTTCCAGTAGAGAAGATGGTATTTATCAGATGGAAAATTTGGCACTAAGGAGGACAGTGAAATTGGAGGAAACGTACACTCACCAATAGACCACACACATCTTTATGTATTTGTCTCTTATATAATTTATTTCAAGCATAAATTTAGGACTTTACATCAAGAACAGAGGCGGTGACATTGAGAGCTCTCTCCTTGCTTGGCTGTGACATATAAAGTGAATACTGTACATTTCAAACAATATTGAACAGAGCCATAGTTATACTATAGAGTCAGTCAGGAATAGCCAAAGTGAGGATATTTGGACAGGATTTAACAATCACTCCCTTGTCATCCAGAAAGTGTTGATTTTCCCCTCTTTTACAGGTTTCCATGTAAGATTACATTTGAAGAAATGGCCCTGCTATATCAAGAATAGTAGCAGTGGTTACCGAACAGAAACAAACAAATGAAGAACCTTTGAAGTTCACTGACCTTATAGATTAGTAAGTCACATGTCATGAATATAATGAGGAGTTAAACTGAGGTTTAAGGAAGTCTCTATTTTCTAGAAGTAGGCCCTTCAATTTGTGGAAAAGGAGAGGGTGATATAAACACACAAATTGCTATATTATGGGGTACAGTGAAGAATAATAAGATGTGATGCCAACACAGTGCTACAGTGGATTGAAGTAGAGCTAGGAGCCATCTGAGTGTGTCATAGGAGTGACGTAAATGGGATGGCTTTATGATGGAGTTTTGAAATGTTGATGGGATATTGATGTGCAAAAATAGGAGAACAGTATATCTATCAATTCACTTAGGATCATCTTATGAATTAAGGATCTCCCACATCTTAGATAAAGGCAACTGAGATATTAATACATATAGCATTATAAGGTGTCAGTGAATAATCAAGTCTGACAAAAACACAAGAAATGTTCATGTTTTACCATACATGTTGTATCTCTCATGATTCTGCTCCCATAATATACTGTATATATTGCTGTAGGGTTAGAATGGTGAAATACTTGTATTGATTTTTATACGCTAGGGAGAATCTTATGTGCCAAAATGGAGAGTTTGTCTTTATTCTAAAAAGCAATAGGACACCAGGAACATTAGACCAAGAGAGCAGTATGTCCAGAGTTAGAAAAGAGAAACTTTAATGTAGATTGAGGAGTTGTGGCTGTTGGGGCTGGTAGAGAAAGAGAAAGAGACCAGAAAGAACTGGGAATATTATGACACTAAAAATCAAAGCAGGCTCTGCCAAGTGAAAAGATGCAAAGGATGTGAGAGACACAGGAAATGCAATAGACCTGACCACATGCAAGGAATGAGGCAGACATAAGAGTCAGAAAAGGCATCCAATAATATGGGACTAGTTGAGTCAATAAATGACTGAAAAGTCAGAGAGAAGGGAGGAGATAAATTAAGGTTTTATCCAAAAGCACCTGAGTTCTATATTCCTATATTTCATTGACTTAGTACCAGAAATCACCAAAAAATGTTAAGCTTCTGCAGCAAATGATAGAAATAAGCACTCTACAGAGCCTCTGCTAGGCCCTATGGAATTCCAGGACTAGGCAGTGATAACAAGCAGTAAGTCACTGGTCACTTTCAACACTTAAATAAGACATACATTGTAAAGCATAGAGGATGAATGGAAATAAATTGGAGACAACCCATTCCTTTACAGAGCCAGCCTAAACAAAACCTAAAACCTAAACCAAATAGAGGTTATGCTCTCCTTAATCACGTGTCCACCTTTTCCGAGAGTTTCTCATTCCGTTTGCCTGAATCCTCCGTTGCTTACTGACCCTTCATTGCCTTACTCTCAGCAGATGGTCAGCTTATCACTAATCAAATGAATAATTAAACAGTGTTCACCCCTGAGATATATTTGTATTGATGGACTCTTCAAACTGAAAAGCTTTCTAATCCCCTGAAAGTAAAACTCCAATACTGGAAGGACTCCTTCCAGGCCTCTTTCCAAAATGCCCAGTCGGAAGCAATTGCGAGTCTAGGTATTTAGACATCTTCCTCTGTAATTATAACCTGTTTGGATAGTGAAGACAGGAGACGGATGAATCGAGAATGAAATGCATGGACAAGTGGAAAAGATAGCATAAGCCTTAAACACCAATATATGCCTGCACACCATACCATGTGTGATGGGAGCCTGGTGGGACTAATCAGGGATGAATTTTTCAAGAAACCTCTATATGAGTTGTCACTGAGAAGTTTGATTCAACTCAACTGTTTCAACATGAATCTTTGATTCTAAGACTCAGAGCCACTTGTCTCATTTAAGTGCACTAAGTCAAAAAGGGAATATGCTGCTGCTGCTGCTGCTAAGTCGCTTCACTTGTGTCCGACTCTGTGCGACCCAACAGACAGCAGCCCACCAGGCTCCACCGTCCCTGGGATTCTCCAGGCAAGAACACTGGAGTGGGTTGCCATTTTCTTCTCCAATGCATGAAAGTGAAAAGTGAAAGTGAAGTCATTCAGTCGTGTCCACTCTTAGTGAACCCATGAACTGCAGCCTACCAGGTTCCTCTGTCCATGGGATTTTCCAGGCAAAAGTACTGGAGTGGGGTGGCATATACTTATTGCCTATTTGAACACTGCCAAGAGATCATAAAAGTTTTCATCACAAGGAGAAACTTGTAACTATTTCTAATGAGGGATGTTCACCAGACTTATTGCGGTGATCATTTTGCAATATATATCAAATAATTACGTTGTACACCTGAAACCAAAATAACATTATATGTCAATATTATCTATGTATAATGATACCTGAAACTAAAATAGCATATTTGTCAATGTGACTTATGTATAATGATCATATAATCATTATGTTATATACATAACGCATATGCATACCTTCAGTTAAGTTCAGTCACTCATCACATCCACTCTTTCAGACCCCAGGGACTACAGCACATCAGGATCCCATGTCCTCCACCATATCCTGAAGCTTGCTCAAACTCATGTCCATCGAGTCGGTGATGCCATCCAACCATCTCATGCTCTGCCATCTCCTTCTCCTCCTGCCATCAATCTTTCCAGGCATCAGGGTCTTTTCCAATGAGTTAGTTCTTTGCATCAGGTGGCCAACGTATTGGAGCTTCAGCTTCAGTATCAGTCCTTTCAATGAATATTCAGGGCTGATTTCCTTTAGTATTGACTGGTTTGATCTCCTTGCAGTCCAAGGGACTCTCAAGAGTCTTTTCCAACACCGCAGTTCAAAAGCATCAATTCCTCGGTGCTCAGTTTCCTTATGATCCAGCTCTCACATCCATACTGACTACTGGAAAAACCATAGTTTTGACTGGATGGAATTTTATTTATATGTATAAACATATATGTACACACAACTATGTAAGGAAAAGTTTTTGAAAAGGAATAAAATTATATTTTGATAAAGAAAACAAGTCAACTAGCATAATTTTTTTTTCAAATGTGCATTTTTGCTATCTGGTTGAGTATATTTTTTTAATTAATTTATTTATTTTAATTTTAGGCTAGTTACTTTACAATATTGTATTGGTTTTGCCATACATTGACATGAATCCACCCCGGGTGTACATGGATTTGCCATCTTAAACCCCTCCCATCTCCCTCTCTATATCCTTATCTTCAAATATAGTTTATGTTTATGCTCATAAAAGAAACAAAAACGTGTCTTAACCTTGTAGGAGTAACTGCAGAACAGCTTATTTACAATAGCTAATCGAAACCACAAAATTTTGAAACCTGAGGCCTGCCCAGTACTCTGCTACTGGTCATTTAACCAATTGATCATTGACTAAATTCCTCCTTGACTCAGAAACTCTTATAGGTGCTTAGTTTATCAATAAACAAAGCAGCAGACACTTATCCTCATGGAACTGATATTCCAGCTGGAGGAAGACAGATAATCTGCAAAAAGCATGAATCCAAGTACATATATGTTATGTTAACTGTGATCTGTACGATGGGGAAAAGAAATAGTAAAGCAGAGGACGGGGTTTCGGGAATGAATGTGAAGAAAGGGAGGTGATTTAAAGAAAAACAACTATACCACACTGAGGGGAGCAAGCATGCTTTCTTGCATTCAAGATTCAAGTTTTCCCCCGTCCAGTCAGGTCTCTTGGTCTTCTGCCCACCTTCAAAAATGTTTCCATCTCTGAGGCTCTGTGCAAACTCATGCAAACATGGATGTTCTGAACATTCTGCCTCTCTTCAGTTGAACTGCTTTCATAAAAAATTTTTGGTAAGCTCCTCCAAATTAAGTAACATTTTATGCAGGAAATTTTGATAAATTTCTGTATCCTGAAGAACTAATCTCCAAATTATTTTCCATTTTTCAACACACTGTCAGTGACCAAATTATATTATGTAAAAATATTATATATGCTTTGTTATTCTACTAAACTATGACATTTAAAAAATATACACAAAATATAAACTAAATGACAGTGAGATGAAAATAAATAGAAATGGAATTGCTAACATTTTCTTCCTCAGGGTATGAGGACACCGATTTTATGTCCCCTGGACTAATGGAATCTGAATGTACACACGTAATTATACGAGTTATTTAACTATCATAATAAAGTAATTTCTTTTACATATAGCTTCAATCAAAGTTTTCAGAATACCATAGGGGGCCAAGAATACAATTATGTGTGAATAACTTTCTTCATATGCTTATGAAAATTTCTGTCAGCTCAATTAAGTAATCATCTTTAGTTCTTTTGTTATTCCATCAATTAATCTACTGGTAAATAATCCCAACTCCACAGTAGATATCTTTTTTTCAGGGTTTTAAGCTCAAGTCATAATAAAAGCGGAGCAATGGTTCATCCCAGTACACCAGCCCCGAGCATCCTGTATCATGCATCGAAGCTGGACTGGCGATTCGTTTAACATATGCTGGGGCAGATTCATGTCAATGTATGGCAAATCTAATACAATAATGTAAAGTAATTAGCTTCCAATTAAAATAAATACATTTTTTAAAAAAGCGGAGCAATGGCCTAGATGAACGAATGTCATATGGATATCATTATATATATGCCTTTGCAAAAAAATTAATAAAAAATACAGAAGACTTACAGTTTGCTGAAACAGAAAGTGTACTCACTCAGAGCTGAATATACATATCACCTAGAAAAAGTACTTTCTCAGCTTCCCATGACTTCTAAAGAAAGGGACTCCACGACATTCATCTCCAGCCTACTGTGGACTCCTTTCTACTTTCCCCCTCAACTTCCGTCCGTGAAATCTGCCCTAGGTTATAAAACACACCCTGGGCTTCTGGTTCAGACAAGATGGCCTTGATCTCTTTGTGCCCACTCCTCTGTTCTGGAAATAAGAAGAGACCACTAAAGGAGACCTTGTATATTTGGCAAGATGAAGGTGAACTAGATTATGGCCTGAAGAACGGAAGAGCAACACAGCAGCACCTAAAAGAAGACAACCCAGGCCCAGCATTCCTGACCTCCAACCTAGCATCAGAAGGCAGCCTGTTCCTCCCAAGGAATAAATGTGAAGGAACAGCAGGTGGTGGTTTAGTTGCTAAACTGTGTCTGACTCTTTGTGACCCCATGCACTGTAGCCCACCAGATTACTCTGTCCATGGAATTCTCCAGGCAAGAATATGGATTCCCATGTCCCCTTCCAGGGAATCATCCCAACCCAGGGGTTGAACCCAGGTCCTCACAAGGCAAGTGCATTCCTTACAGTCTGAGCCACCAGGAAACCCCAAGAAACTCAATAATGGCATGGATATTTGGAAAATAAAAGGATAAAAACATATGTTAATATTAGATAAGGTGGACTTTAGAGCAAAGAAAAGTTTGAAAGACAAAGAAATACAAGGACATTACATAAGGAAAAAAGAGTCAGTCCAGCAGGAATACATCATAATCCTAAATATGTATACACCAAACAACATAATCTCAAAATACTTGAAGCATAAATAGATACATCATCTGAATACTCCTATAAACTTTAATGAGATTGAAACTGTGACAGAAAACTTTTGAAAAAGAAATCATCAATCTAAGTTTGACCAGAGAATTCTAACAAATATTTTAAAAATTAAGTTCAATTTGACATAATCTCTTCAAGAAAATGAGAAAGTAGGAAACCATTCCCAACTAATTAATTGGGACCAGTATTGCTCTATATCAAAATCAGACTAAGGCAGTACAAAAGTTTCTCGACTGAAGCCCAGAGCTCTGGTCAGAGGCCCTCACTTTGAGCTGAAGCTATGTACAAGACTCAATTTAGAGACTGCAATATTCATTCTTTTCTTTGCCCTGTGGGGCCTAAAAGAGTTCATGTACACCTGTCTTGCCTGTCTCAAAGAGTTTTGCTTTTCCTTTTAAGCTATGCTACCCAATCCAGTGTTCTTGCCTGGAGAATCCGAGGGACGGGAGAGCCTGGCGGGCTTCCGTCTATGGGGTCACACAAGAGTTGGACACGACTGAAGTGACTTAGCAGCAGCAGCTCTGATAAAACTTCCAATGCTTAAAGTTCATTGTGTGTTAGTCACTCAGGCGTGTCTGACTTTTTGTGATCCCTGTGGACTGTAGCCAGCTGGGTTCTCTGTCCAAAAGATTCTTCAGACAAGAATACTGGAGTGGGTAACCATTCCCTCCTGCATGGATATTCCCTGACCCAAGAGTGCAATCCAGGTCTCCCACTTTGCAGGCAGATTCTCTACCATCTGAGCCACCAGGGAAGCCAGTTTTCTTTATTTTCCTTACATGTGTAAATCATCTTAATTTCTGACAATGATAGGGATGATTATGGAGCTGCTAGATAAAGATAGTCCCTCAAAGATCTATTCTAAACTGCTTACAACAGGAGGGGGACATCTTTTTTCCTGACTCCAAAATCATAAATATAAGAACATGTCATAGGTCATGTAAAAATAAGTGCTGAGAAATCAATGATTTAAGAATGGATTTGGTCAAAGTGCACAAACTTTAAGCTGTAAGATGATGAATAAGATCTGAGCATCTAACGTGAAACATGGTGACTATGGTTTGTAATGTGTTCTTGACATTTGTGGGGCTTCCCAGGTGGTGTTAGTGGTAAAGAACCCTCTGCCAGTTTAGGATGCATAAGAAATGTGGGTTGAATCCCTGGGTCCGGAAGATCCCCTAGAGGAGGGTATGGCAACCCACTCTAGTATTCTTTCCTGGAGAATTCCCGTGGACCGAAGCCTGGCAGGCTATACTGTCCATGGAGTCACAAAGAGTTGGACATGACTGAAGTAATTAGCACACACGTAAGAGAGGAAAACTTAAAAGTTCTCACCAAAAAGATCTTGAAAGGTGAATATGTGAGGTGATATTAATAGATATGTTAATGAAATCAATGAGGGAATCCATTAATTGTGTATACCTATTTAAATTTTCATGTATACTTTAAATATCTTGCTATTTTATCTGGAAATTATATTTTTAAAAAACTGAAGAAAAAAAAGGCAAGAATTTCAATGCTTTTTAGATAATATTGTAGATATTTCAGCCATTACCCCTAGTATGTAAAAGGTTGTTTTTTTTTTTTATACCATATAATAACCAGTGGGATTCACTGGATATTCAGAAAAGGAAGAAACCTTGGAAATTAACTAGACAGTCCTCCCATATTAAGGATATATAGATAAATCCAAGAATGATTAAGACACTTATCTAAACTTATAAAACTCGATGCAAAAGTAGCAATAGAAACCAAGGTTTAGTAGAAATATCCGGCAAATGGAAATATCTCCTATGCTCTGCAAAACTTGATAACTTTAATACAAACACTCATATTTAAAAATGTAAAATTTCCAAAGAAAGGAAAATTAATCAAAAATTCCAGCTATTATGGTAACAAATAATAAAAATATCTTTTCAAATGCAACACATGGACATTTTAACAGCAACCATTTCAGATGAGACTTCTGTTTATAAGACACCCACAGAGGTTCAAAAATCAGAGGTGGTGATAGCAACAAAAGAGCAAGTTTCTTGGCTTTTGCGTGTAGCCCCAAAAAGGCTTTATGATCTGAAGGGTCCAGAAGAAATAATATATTTCAGCCACATAAAAATGTCAAACCTTTCAGTGACTGGTCATTATAAACACTGTCACAGACCTTCCACACCAAAGTTAATGACATCCTTGTTAGAAGATCCTTCAGCTACCCTTTATGTATATCTTTATGAATATATTGATGTCTATGTATTTATATTTTTTGAATAGTTTTATTTTAAGGAAATGAAGGAGGAATGTTAAAATTCTCTTCTGATTTGAAGGTTTTGTGTGGGATTGTCATGTTTTTCATACACAATTTACTTTGAAAAGAAGAGAACTAGGGAGACAAGATCAGTCTAAATTTTTTTATTTTCAGTCACTGGAAAATGGGAACCTAACTTTCCTTTGCATGCCTGTCATTTATTATGTGGGGTGTGTGTGTGTGTGTGTGTGTGTCTGTGATGGGCATATGTATTCAAGCATAAGACAGCCACTGCTGCTCAAGCAGCCTGAAAAATTTCTTAGACCACTGATCTAGTCCTGATAAGAGGAGCCCAGCTTAGAAAACAAAACCTCTCCCTCAGATCTACCCTCAGACTTTTGGATCTCCTTAAAAACACAAATGATACAAGGGGAGGCTTTTATTTCACACAAGAAGCATCAAGTGATAAGGGACTTTGTCACCTCTGGGCACTAAGCACCCAGTTATAACATTTGTATGGAAACTGACTTGTTAAATTTGTCCTCAAAGATAAGGAACCTACCAAAGCACTAGAAAGAGGAGAAGCAGGGTCCAGTTAAAAGTGAGGCCAGAGGATGAGGGGCTATTCATCCCCTGATAACTACTTAATTATTAACCCTTTTCTTAAGTCATATTTAACCATCAAAAAAGTCTCCATTTTGCCTTTCTCATTAGATACTGCAAAGTTTTCTTTTTCCTTTGTAGATACCAACATATATAAATCAAATGTCATGAATAGTGACTAGCAAGCAGAGTATTTTTTGAGACAGAACAGGCAAATAAAACTATAAGATATTTAATGTAATTAACAGGAGAATTTGATATATGTATGTATTATTTTTTTAATTTACTTTTGATTGGAGTATAATTGCTTTACAATGTGTTGGTTTCTGCTGTACAATGACGTCAATCAGCTGTTAAGTATACATGTATCCCCTCCCTCTTGAGTCCCCCCACCACGCACCCCATCCCCCGTCTCTAGGTTGTCTCAGAGCACTGGGTAAGTTTCCTGTGTCACACAGCGACTGCCCACTAGCAATCTGTTAATACTTTACATATGGTGACGGACTATGTGTCAATGCTGCTCTCTCAATTCAACTTGCCCTCTCCTTCCCCCGTTGTATCCACAAATCTGTTCTCTGTCTGTGTCGCTCTTCCTGCCCTGAAAATAGGTGAACCAGTGCCATTTTTCTAGATTCCTCATATATGCATTAATATCCAATATTTGGTTTTCTCTTTCTGACTTACTTCACTCTACATAACACACTGTAGGTTCATCCATCTCAGCTCAAGTGACCCAAATTCACTTCTTTTTAAGGTAAATTAAAATTCCCTAATATAGGTGTACCACAGCTTTTTTATCCATTCCTTTCTCAATGCACATCTAGATTGCTTCCATGCCCTGGCTATTGTAAACACTGTTGCAATGAATTTTGGGATACACATGTCTTTTTGAATTATAGTTTTCTCAGGGTATATGTCCAATAGTAGAATTTCTAGGTCATATGGTTGTTTTGTTAGGACTTCTCTGATGGCTCAGCAGGTAAAGAATCTGCTTGCAATGCAGAAGACACAGGCGATGGTTCAATCCCTAGGTCGGAAAGCTCCTCTGGAGGAGGAAATGGCATCCCACTCCAGTAGACTTGCCATTTCCACCCACACCTCTGCCATAGTGCTGATCCTCATTTACATAAGTATTAGAAAAGATTTTCCCTTTCTATTAACTTAAGTAATATAGCTGTCATCTGATATGTTTACCTTTAATTTTTTGAAGAGAAAACAGGTAATTTCCACTCTCTTCAGTTCAGTTCAGTACAGTTCTTGGACAGCATCAATTATATATTTTTGGGGGCTCCAAAATCACTGCAGATGCTGATTGCAGCCATGAAATTAAAAGACGCTTACTCCTTGGAAGGAAAGTTATGACCAACCTTGATAATATATTAAAAAGCAGAGACATTACTTTGCCAACAAAGGTCCGTCTAGTCAAGGCTATGGTTTTTCCCGTGGTCATGTATGGATGTGAGAGTTGGACTGTGAAGAAAGCTGACGGCCGAAGAATTGATGCTTTTGAACTGTGGTGCTGGAGAAGACTCTTGAGAGTCCCTTATACCACAAGGAGAGCCAACCAGTCCATTCTAAGGGAGATCGATCCTGGGTGTTCATTGGAAGGACTGATGCTAAAGCTGAAACTGCAGTACTTTGGCCACTTCATGCAACGAGTTGACTCACTGGAAAAGACTCTGATGCTGGGAAAGGTTGGGGGCGGGAGGAGAAGGGGACGACCGAGGATGAGATGGTTGGATGGCATCACCGACTCTGTGGACATGAGTTTGAGTGAACTCTGGGAGTTGGTGATGAATAGGGAGGCCTGGCGTGCTGTGATTCATGGGGTCGCGGAGAGTCGGACACGACTGAGTGACTGAACTGAACTGAACTGATCAATTATACAACACAATTTTATCAATTATAGTAATCATGCTATACATTAGATCCTCAGACATTAAAATTTTAATATGTTAAAATGTATAAACTTTTACAAACCCGTCTCTATTTCCCCCTCTCTCCATGCCTTGGCAATCACTTACCTACAATGTTTCTGAGTTCCACAATTTTTAAGATTCTTTACAATTGAGATCATACAGTAACTGTCTTTCTCTAACTTGTTTCACTTAGCATAAGGCCCTCCAATTTCATCCATGCTGCCACAAATGGAAGAATTTCTTTCTTTTTTAATGGATAAATAAAATTCACACGTATATATCACATCGCATTGTTTTAATCATTTCACCTGCTGACAGATACTTAGATTGTTCCTATAATAGGTTGTTTCTAGGCTACTGTGAATACTGATGAAATGAACATGAGAGTACAGATTTCTCTTTGAGATAATTATTTCATTTCCTTTAAATATATATTCAGAAATGAATATATATCCAGATGTGGGATTAATGGCCACATAACAGTTCTTTGTGGAATTTCGTGTGAAACTTCCAGCAGGTGTTCCATGGGAGTTGCACCAATATACATTCCTACCAGGAATCCATTAAGACCTCCATTTCCTGCACATGCTCAGCCACACTTACTTCTGACTTTTTAGTAAAAGCCATTTAAACAGGAATGAGGCGGTATACGTTGTACTTGATTTGCACTCCCTGATAGTGATGTTGAGCATCTTGTCCTATTCTTCCTGGGCATTCTGTATGTCTTCTTTGGGGGGAAAGTTGTCTATTCTGTAAAAATAGCATGCATTTTGAATATATAAAACTCAGTTACCTATCCATATACCGAAACACATTACAGAAATACAAACAATACCATTTACAATTGCATAAAAAAATAAAATACTTAGAAATAAATTTAAGCAAAGTGTTGAAAGCTCTATGTATGAAAACATTCAGACACTCATGAAAGAAATGTTTAAAAGACACAAAAGGAAACATATTTCATATTTATTGACTGGAAGAATTAATATTGTTAATACATCCATACTACTATTACATAGTCACTGCAATCTCTTTCAAAATTCCAAGGCATATTTCACAAAACAGAAAAAAAAAATTCTACAACTTCTATAAAACTGTTGTTGTTTTTCAGTTGCCAGGTCGTCTGAAACTTTGTGACTCCACAGACAGAAGCATGCCAGAATTCCCTGTCCCTTACCATCTCCTAGAATTTGCCCAAGTTCTTGCCCATTGAATTGGTAGATGCCATCCAACCGTCTCATCTCTATCACCCTCCTTTTCTTTTGAGTCCAGCCTTTCCCAGCATCAGGGTCTTTTCCAACGAGTCAGCTATTCACACTACGTGACCAAAGTATTGGAGCTTCAGCTTCACTTGAGTACTTCAAAAGAGTATTTGGGGTTGATTTCCTTTAAGGGTGACTACTTTTGATCTCCTTGGTGCCCAAGGGACTCTCAAGAGTCTTCTTCAGCACCACAGTTTGAAAACATCAGTTCTTCAGCATTCTGCCTTCTTTAATGTCTGTCCAGCTCTTACATGTGTGCATGACTACTGGAAAGACCATAGCCTTGAGTGTACAGATCTCTGTCGGCAAAGTGATGTTTTTGCTTTTAACACGCTGTCTAGTTTTGCCATAGCATTCCTGCCAAGAATCAATCGTCTTCTAATTTCATGGCTTCAATCACCATCCACAGTGATTTTAGAGCCCAAGAAGAGGAAATCTGTCACTGCTTCCACCTTTTCCCCTTCTATTTGCATGTAAGTGATGGGACCAGATGCCATGATCTTACCTTTTTTGATATTGAGTTTTAAGCCAACATTTTCACTCTCCTCTTTCACCCTCATCAGAGGCTGTTTAGTTCCTCTTCACTTTCTGCCATTAGAGTTGTATCATTCACATATCTGAGGTGGTTGATATTTCTCCCAGCAATCTTGATTCCAGCTTTTAGGACTCATCAAGTCCAGCGTTTCTCATGACATGCTCTGCATATAAGTTAAATCAACAGGGTGACAATATTCAGCTTTGACGGCCTCCTTCACTAATTTTGAACCAGTTTATTGTTCCTTGTCTGCTTCAAAGTATTGCTTTTTGAACTGCATACAGGTTTCTCCGAAGACAGGTAAGGTTTGTCCGGTATGCCCATCTCCTTAAGAAGTTTCCACTTTGATGTGATCCACACAGTTTGGTGAGGTCAATGAAGCAGATGTTTTTATGGAATTCCCTTGCTTTCTCTATGTTCCAACAAATGTTGGCAATTTGATCTCTGGTTTCTCTCCCTTTTCCAAACCCAGCTTGAACATCTGGAAGTTCTAGGTTCACATAATGCTGAAGCCTAGCCTGGAGGATTTTGAGCATAACCTCACTAGCAGTGGAGATGAGTGCACCTGTTCAGTGGCTTGAACATTCTTTCCTACTGCCCTTCTTTGGAATTGGGACGAGGATTGACCTCTTCCTGTCTTCTGGCTACTGCTGGCTTTTCCAAATTTTCTGACATATTGAGTAGAGCACTTTAATAGAGTCATCTCTTAGGATTTTAAATAGCTCTGCTGGAATTCCATCACTTCCACTAGCTTTATTGGCAGCAGTGCTTCTTAAGACCCACTTGACCTCACATCCCAGAACGTCTGGCTCTGAGTGAGAAACTACACCACGGTGATTAGCTCGGCCATTAAGATATTTTACTGTGTAGTTCTTCTGTGTAGTTTTTCCATCTCATCTTGGTCTATTCTGCTGTATTAAATCACAAAACACCAAAGAGTCAAAGTGATCTTGGGAACGAAGAACAAAGTTTGAGACTATGGCTGCTGATTTCAAATTGTATTAGAAAGCTTCAGTAATCAAAACAGAATGATTTGCTTCTGGCACAAAAACAGACACATAGATCAACAGAACAGAACAGCGAAGCCAGAAAGAAACGCACACCCATATATTGTCGGTTAGCTTATGAAAAAGGAGCCAAGAATATCCAGTGGGGAAAGGGCAAGCTTTTCAAGTAATGATACTGGGAAAACTGGATAGTGGCATGAAAAAAATGAAATTGTGCCCCTGTCTTTTACCATCAACAAAAATCAACTAAAAAGGGATGAAAACGTTGAACATGAGACTTTAAGCGAATAAACCCCTAGAAGAAATCATTGAAGTAATCTTATTGCCATCGGTCTTTGCAACGACTTTTTGGGTTTCACACAAAAACAAAGGCAACAACTGCAAAAACAAACCAGTGGGACCACATCAAACTCCGAACAAAGGAACATCAACAAAATCAAATGGCAATTTACAGATTGACAGAAGATATTTCCAAATCATATATTTGATAAAGGCTTAATATCAAAAATTACATGAGATATACAACTCAAGGGTAAAAAATCCCAAATAATCCAAAATTTTTAAGGGAGTGTAAGAAAAGTAAGAGTTTCAATAAATCTGAGGGCTAGACTGTAGATGAGAGACACAGCAAGGCTTTCCTTCTAGAACGACAAAAGCCTGTGCCTTCCTGGCGTTACTTTCTTCATCTCCACTCACTTGTTTGACAATTGCAGTTCACAGTGTCCATTCTTCAGTCAACAGCAATCGCCCCACAGTGAACTATGATATGTACGAACAGCCCCACTGGGGGAAAAAAAAAACAACTAATATTTGCATACTTACTAATGAGATATATCAAAAGGAAGGTTATTTCCAGAGTTTACCACTCCATTGTTTTCTATATTTCATTTCAAACTTGAGACCCCTAGTAAGGAAAATGAGTTAAGAGAACTCAATAATATAGATAGAAAATCAGTTTTAAATGGCAGCATTAATGGATTATAATTTGGGGGTAATTTATTACTACTGTTGTAACTGCAGTCCTTTTGATTCTCAACTGCATCCGTTAATAATTTCTTATAAATATTAATACCACAAAGGGACACATACTGCTAAAATTGTAGTGAATAGAGAAAGACATGGAATATATTATGCAAAAAATGAAAGTATGGGAAGTCAGCAATGGTAATAAACTAAAGGGCAGTATTGCCTTGAGAGGAAGGAAGGTTCTCAAAGTTTCTTGAAACACGAAAAATGAGCCAGATGTGAGCAATTAACTTAATTTGTAAACCAAAAACTCTACGAGAAGAAATTTAAGTTCATAAAAACATTACGATGCTAAAACCCAGAATTTAGATGGAGAATAGGGGAGGGGAGGGGATATAGAAATTCAAAATTCTCCATTGCTTAGTACATCAGGCACTCAAGGACCACCCTCACTGAAGTCTTTATCTATTGCTCAACCTACAGGTTCCAGCATGGAGAAAGAGAGGCTCTACTCCACAGGCAGTTGAAGCCTACTTTTATGACCTCATGGCTTTCCTTAAGAAGCATTCCATGAAGCAGATTTCCTCCATCCCATCCCATTGGGCTGACTCCCCACGGTCAACAGGAGTCCTCACCCTGGGATCATTCTGCAATCCCCATGGCTCTAGCTCCCAGCTCCCGTGGACACCAGTGGACTCTCAGCCCTGTCCGAGGTATGAAAGGCTGCAGCATGGCTTGTCTCTGTGGTTCTCTCTCCGTTCAGACTGTCACAGATTAGTTAGTTCACTCCCCAGCAGCTTCAAATGACTCCCCTGTCCCAGTGGATGGCTATGGACGCGGGGGTCTCTCCCCTGCGCTTCAGCTCCCTGTCCCCCGGGTGCAGGCTGGTCCCACTTGCTCTGCTCCTTCTTTCCCCTTCCTCCTTGTCCCCTTTCCTTTGTCCTACTGAGCTCTGTATGGATCCGGATATTCCTTCTCAGTATTCAGGGAGTCCTGCCAGTGTTCACCTGGTCTTCTGTGAGAACTGCTGTGTCTTTAGACGTTCTAGATGCATCGGTGGAGAGAGGTGTACCCCTCTTCCACCTACCCGTCCGTCATCTTGTCCACCCCCATTTGTGCATGTATTAGAAACGAGTTTCCCTTTCTATTAAGTAACACTGCCATCACCACACGTTTAACTTTTGCTTTTTGAGGAGAACACAGGTTTTGTTCTACTGTCTTCAGTTAAGTCAGTCATTCAGTCGTGTCCGACTCTTTGTGAGCCCATGGACTGCGGCAACCCAGGCTTCCCTGTCCATAACCAACTTCCAGAGCTTGTTCAATCTCATGATTAGATCCCATGATTAGATCATTAAGCTCAAATATTAGAACCTCAGTTCAGTTCAGTTCAGTTCAGTTCAGTCGCTCAGTCGTGTCAGACCCTTGGCGACCCCGTGAATCACAGCCTGCCAGTCCTCCCTGTCCATCACCAACTCCCAGAGTTCACTCAAACTCATGTCCATCGAGTCGGAGATGCCATCCAGCCATCTCATTCTCTGTCGTCCCCTTCTCCTCCCGCCCCCAATCCTTCCCAGCATCAGAGTCTTTTCCATTGAGTCAACTCTTCGCATGAGGTGGCCAAAGTATTGGAGTTTCAGCTTTAGCATCAGTCCTTCCAATGAACACCCAGGACTGATCTCCTCTAGAATGGACCGGTTGGATCTCCTTGCAGTCCAAGGGACTCTCAAGAGTCTTCTCCAGCACCACAGTTCAAAAGCATCAATTCTTTGGCACTCAGCTTTCTTCACAGTCCAACTCTCACATCCATACATGACCACTGGAAAAACCATAGCCTTGACTAGATGGACCTTTTTGGCAAAGTAATGTCTCTCCTTTTTAATATGCTATCTAGGTTGGTCATAACTTTCCTTCCAAGGAGTAAGCGTCTTTTAATTTCATGGTTGCAATCAGCATCTGCAGTGATTTTGGAGCCCCCAAAAATAAAGTCTGACACTGTTTCCACTGTTTCCCCATCTATTTCCCATGAAGTTATGGGACCAGATGCCATGATCTTCTCAGACTTTATTAAATTTTATACATGAAAATATGTAACCTTTAAAAATCTCTCCCTATTTTTCCTACCCTCCAGCCTTTGGCAATATTTTTCTACTCCTAATTCCATCTTTTTTTTTTTTTTCCTGAGATTCCTTATAATTGAGATCATATGATATTTGTCTTTCTCTGACTTAGGTCACTTAATGTAATGCCCTCCAGTTTCATCCATGTTGCCACAAATGGAAGGATTTCTTTTTCTAATGGCTAAATAATATTTACCTATATATGTCACATCGCATTGTTTTAATCCATTCACCTGTTGAAAGATACTCAGGTTGTTCCTATATCAAGTCTACTGTGAATAATGCTGCAATGAACATGGGAATACAGATCTCTCTTTGAGACAATGATTTCATTTCCTTTGAATATATATCCAGAAGTGGGATAATGGAGCACATAACAGTTCTCTTTTAAATTTCTTGAGGATCCTCCACAGTATGTTTCTATGGAAGTTGCACTGGTATACATCCCTACCAACAGTGTATCAGTTCAGTTCAGTTCAGTCGCTCAGTCGTGTCCGACTCTCCGCGACCCCATGAATCACAGCACGCCAGGCCTCCCTGTCCATCACCAACTCCCGGAGTACACTCAAACTCATGTCCACAGAGTCGGTGATGCCATCCAGCCATCTCATTCTCCGTCGTCCCCTTCTCCTCCCGCCCCCAACCTTTCCCAGCATCAGAGTCTTTTCCAGTGAGTCAACTCGTCGCATGAGGTGGCCAAAGTATTGGAGTTTCAGCTTTAGCATCAGTCCCTCCAATGAACATCCAGGATTGATCTCCTTTAGAATGGACTGGTTGGATCTCCTTGCAGTATAAGGGACTCTCACTCCTTTTTCTCCACATCCTCGATAGCATTTGTCATTTGTTTTTCTTTTGGTACTAGCCATTCAAACAGGTATGAGGTGATATTCCTTGAGCCTTTAATCTGCATTTCCTTTGATTATTAGTGATGCTGAACATCTTGTCATGTACCTCTTGATCATTTATATGTCTTATTTGTGGGAAAATGTCTATTCTTTAAAGATATAACATACATTATGTTTACTATATTCTTATATACGAAACTCAGTTGCCTACCTATATATCAACTACAAACTATCAGAAAGTGGAATAAACTATCCCATTTACTATTGCATCACAAAAAGATAAAACACTTAGAAATAAACTTAAGCAAGGTGTTGAAAGATTTTATGCAAAACCTTTAAGACATTTTTAAGAGAAATTTCAAAAGAGTTAAAGATATGTAAATTTAGGTGGTCAATTCAATGTGTTTCTTGAGGTAGGATTTGTATTACTTTAAACTTCCCTCTTAGAACTGCTTTAGTTACAATGTATAGGTTTTAGATCATCATGTTTTCATTGTTCTTTGTTTCTAGGAATGTTCTGATTTCCTTTATTTCTTCAGTAACCTGTTCATTATTTAGAAATGTGTTGTTTAATCACCATGTGTTTGTGTTCTTTAAAGTTTTTGTTGTTGTTGTTTTCCTATAATCGATATCTAGTCTCATAGTGTTGTGGTCAGAGAAAATGCTTGATATAATTTCAATTTTCTTAAATTTACTGAGGTTTTATTTGTGACCTAAGATGAGGAAAATGTTCCATGTGCACTTGAGAACAAACTGTATTCTTCTGCATTTGGATGGAATGTGCTGAAGATATCAATTAGGTCTGTTAGATCTAATATTTCCTTTTAGGCTTATGTTTTCTGATTAATTTTCTGTTTTGATGATCTGTCCATTGGTGTAGTTGCGGTGTTAGCATGCCCTACTATTGTTGTGTTGCTGTCAGTTTCCCCTTTTATGTCAGTTAGTGTTTACCTTATGTATTGAGGTGCTCCTATGTTGGGTACATAAATAGTTAAAATTTTATGTCTTTTTCTTGGACTGATCCCTTGATCATTTGCTAGTGTTCTTCTTTATCTCTTATAAGAGTTTTGATTTTAAGGTCTATTTTTTCTGATTCGAGAATTCCCAATCCAGCTTTCTTTTTTTGTTGTTTCCATTTGCATGGAATATCTTTTTCTTCCTCTTACTGTATGTGTCTGTATGTGTCTCTCGGACTTAAGTGGGTCTCTTGTAGACAGCATATATATGGTCTTGTTTTATATCCATTCAGCCAGTCTGTGTCTTTTGGTAAGAATGGAAGAAGATAATAGCAAATAAAACTACTGATAAAGGATTGCTTTCTAAAATACAAGCAGCTCAAACAACTCAGCTATCAAAAGTAAAGGCAACAGCTGCAAAAATAAACTAGTGAGACCACATCAAACTCAAACCTTCTGCATAGTAAAAGAAATCATCAATAAAATGAAATGGCAATGTATGGAAGGAAAAAAAAATGTGCAAATCTTATGTTTGGTAAGGGCTTCATATCTGGTCATATATAAGAGACTCATGCAACTCAGTAGGAAAAGGAATCAAACAACCCAAATTATTAAGTGAGCAAAGGAAGAGTAAGTGTTTTGAAAAATCTGAAGATTAGACTGAAGAAGATGAAAGGTTGTTGCTGAACAACACAGAGACGCCAGGATTCTTGGCCTCCGGAGAAGAAGAATTCAATCCAGGCCAGAGACGAGGCTTGATCGCTCAGAACTTTGGTGTAATAAAGTTTTATTAAAATATAAAGGAAATAGAGAAAGCTTCTGACATAGGCATCAGAAGGAGGTAGAAAAAGTACCCCCTTGCTAGTGTTGGACATGGAGTTATATACTCTTGAATTACTTATTACAGTGAATCCAAAGAATGTCCAGAGGTTGTAAAGACCTCATTAGACCTAATCCCATAATTTACACCTTAAGATAACAGGATTAGCCAGAAGGTTTTTCCAGAGACAATCCTCAAGCAGGATACATTATTGTTACACAATCCTAAGGAATGTAGAGAGACAAAAAAGTTTGGCCTTTCCTCCTCCTTGAGAATTCCAGACCCCTCTCTCCTTGGGGACCCCTAGATTTCTTATCAACCTGCCTAGGAAATGACTCTTTCCTTCCCCCCTTTTCTTTTAGGAGAATTATGTTGCCAAGGGAAAGGGGCGTCGTTTTCATTCCATAGCTGCTTCTAAGCTGATAAGGGGTATTGTCCCTAAATTGTTGAGGCAACATATTCTCCTAACCCTCATATGAGTGTCTCTGATCCAGGGGCCCCAAGTAATAGTTGGAGGAGGCTGTGGCACTCATAGGAGTTCGGACAACCATTTGTAACTTAAAAGCTTTTAGATGGTTAGAAAACCCCATTATATAGTTTCAGATGTAAGGCAAAATAGTCATTAAACCCAGTTAAAATCAAAATGAAAAGTCACATTATGTCCATAGTTACATCAGTCTACCTTAAGGTTGTTCAGTTCAGTTCAGTTCAGTCGCTCAGTCGTGTCCAACTCTTAGCGACCCCATGAACCACAGCACGCCAGGCCTCCCTGTCCATCACCAACTCCCGGAGTTCACTCTAACTCATGTCCATCGAGTCGGTGATGCCATCCAGTCACCTCATTCTCTGTCGTCCCCGTCTCCTCCTACCCCCAATCGCTCCCAGCATCAGAGTCTTTTCCAGTGAGTCAACTCATCGCATGATGTGGCCAAAGTATTGGAGTTTCAGCTTTAGCATAAGTCCTTCCAATGAACACCCAGGATTGATCTCCTCTAGAATGGACTGGTTGGATCTCCTTGCAGTCCAAGGGACTCTCAAGAGTCTTCTCCAGCACCACAGTTCAAAAGCATCAATTCTTCGGCACTCAGCTTTCTTCACAGTCCAACTCTCACATCCATACATGACCACTGGAAAAATCATAGCCTTGACTAGACAGACCTTGGTTGGCAAAGTAATGTCTCTGTTTTTTAATATGCTATCTAGGCTGGTCATAACTTTCCTTCCAAGGAATAAGCGTCTTTTAATTTCATGGCTGCAATCAGCATCTGCAGTGATTTTGGAGCCCCAAAAAATAAAGTCTGACACTGTTTCCCCATCTATTTCCCAAGAAGTGATGGGACCAGATGCCATGATCTTTGTTTTCTGAATGTTGAGCTTCAAGCCAACCTTTCACTCTCCTCTTTCACTTTCATCAAGAGGCCTTTGAGTTCCTCTTCACTTTCTGCCATAAGGGTGGTGTCATCTGCATATCTGAGGTTATTGATATTTCTCCCGGCAATCTTGATTCCAGCTTGTGCTTCTGTTAGATGTTATCAGTTTAAGAAGAGGCATCACGTATGATTGTTGTTGAATGTATTCACAGACCTGGAGAAAGTCTTTTCCTTGAAGTGGAGATGTCCACCATGGGAAGCCTTCCACTGATGAAGAGGGGAGCACTCCGCAGACCCAGCAGTTAGACCGATTGTGGAATGCAGCATAAGAGTGAGCCCAGGACAAAAAGGCATTGTCTTGAGGATCAAACAGCATACTCAGGATTTTTGGAGTCAGCAAAAGTAGGCTCACATAGATTATCAGGCCCATCTGAAAAGTACAAAGTCAGAGCATAGTAAGTAAAGACATAAAATGAAGTCACTTAGTTCTGGTCAGGGTGCCACCTCTTGAGTGTGATGTACCCACGAATCAATTCCTGGCACTTTGACTGCCATGGGAAAAGAAAGAATAACCTGGTAAGGGCCTTCCCAGAGGGGTTCAAGGGATGGGTCCCCAGACCCCAATGTTTTTATGAGGACCTCGGTTCCTGGCTCACATAGAGGCTTGCTTAACTCAGAGGCTGGATCAGGAGTAGTCCCCCGTGAGTTCTATTAATGCCTGTTGAAAAGCTGAGAGCTGAGTTACATAATTAGTTAATTCCAGGGCTTCTGGGTCTAAAACAATGTCCGTGTGTAAGAAAGGCCTTCCATAAATACATTCAAAGGGGACAGCCCCTTCTTTTTGGGGGCAGTTTGAGCCCTCATTAAATCCAACTGGACTTGAATCCAATTGTCCTGCATTTCTTGAGTTAATTTATGCAGATGTCTTTTGATAATGTCATTATCTTTTTCAACCTTTCCTGAGGATTGGGGTCTCCAGGAACAGTGTAAGTGATATTCAATTCCTAGAGCTTTAGACACCCCCTGAGTTACAGCAGCTTAAAAGCAGAGCCATTGTCACTCTGAAGGCTCTGTGGCAGCCCAAACCTGGGGATAATTTCATGGATTAAAATCTTTATAACCTCCTTAGCTTTTTCACTACGACATGGAAAAGCCTCAATCCATCCAGTACAAGTATCTACCCAAACTTGTAAGCAAGAATATCCATTAGCTTTTGGCATATGTGTAAAATCAATCTCCCAGTCCTCTCCAGGATATTTCCCACTTCGTTGTAATCCAGATTTTGCTAGCTTTTCAGTCTTTGAATTATTTTTCTGACAAACCTCACACCTTTTGATAATATTCTTTAAAGTTTTCATTACATTTTTACCTTCAAACAAACAAGAAGCAATCTGGTAAGTACTCTCTGCACCCAAATGAAAACTCTGGTATAAACCCTTAAGAATTTTCCATTGAGTACTTTCAGGAATTATTAATCATCCATCCTCCAACAATAACCATCCTTTATCAGTAATCTTTGCTCCTCTTTTCTCATATCTTTCTAACTCTTCCTCAGTATATTGTGGTTTTTCCTGTTCCACAGGACCTGTCCAGATCAAAGGCATCTGTAGTGAAGGGGTTTCATAAAGTGGTACTTTTCTGGCTTGACAGTCAGACAACTGATTACCTTCGGCTACTTTACTCCCATCCCTGTTGAGTCCTTTGCAATGCATAACAGCTACTTCTTTAGGACAATATATGGAGAAGGCAATGGCAACCCACTCCAGTACTCTTGCCTGGAAAATCCCATGGACGGAGGAGCCTGGTAGGCTGCAGTCCATGGGGTCGCTAAGAGTCGGACACGACTGAGAGACTTCACTTTCACTTTTCACTTTCATGCATTGGAGAAGGAAATGGCAACCCACTCCAGTGTTCTTGCCTGGAGAATCCCAGGGACGGGGGAGCCTGATGGGCTGCCGTCTATGGGGTCGCACAGAGTCGGACACGACTGAAGTGACTTAGCAGCTTAGCAGCATAGCAGTTAAAAGTCACTCAATCTCTCTGAAATGTTTAATAGGTTCTCCTGATGCTGTTTTAAATTGTCTTTCTTTCCATATTGCAGCATGAGCATGTAAAGTCAAGTAAGCATACTTAGAATCAGTGTAGATATTTACCTGCTGCCCTTTGCTTAACTCTAGAGCTTGGGTCAGAACCACAAGCTCCACTAGTGAGCATTGGTTCCCTGGGGGAGAGATTTTGCTTCTAAAACCTGTTCAGCAGTCACCACGGCGTAACCTGCTTTACACTTTCCATCCTGAACAAAGGAACTGCCATCATTAAATATTTCCATGTCAGGATTGTCTAATGGGGTATCCATTAGATCTTCCCGAAATGCATAGTTTAAAGTTAGGAATTGGGAACAATCGTGATCAGGTGTTTCACTTTCCTTCCCAGGAAGGCAAGTGGCAGGATTTAAATTTCCACAAACTTCAAGCTTAGTTACTGGTCCTTCTAACAACAATGACTGATATTTAAGAAGCCTACTGTCTGTCATCCAAATATTAACCTTAGAATTTAAGATTCCACTCACATCATGAGAAGTCAGTACAGTAAAGTTTCGTCCATTATTTTTAAAGCTTCAGGTGCTAATAAAGTCTCTGCCCCAATTACTCTTAGGCAGTGGGACCACCCACATGAAGTTACACCTAATTCTCTGCTTAGATAAGCAATAGGTTGCTGGTGAGGCCTTCAGCGTTGTGTCAAACTGCCAAGGCCACACCTTTTCTTTCAGTGACAAACAAATTAAATTCTGACCCTGTGGGCAAGCTCAGTGGGGGAGCTTGTAGGAGAGCAGTCTGAAGAACCTTAAAAGACTTTTGAGTATCTGGAGACCAAAACAGTCTGTCGGTTTGGGCCTGCTGAGTTTCAGCTATAAGTTTATATAAAGGCTGGGCAAGTTCCCTATAACCCGGAAGGCAAATGTGACAGTAGCCTGTGATTCCCAAAAATCCTCTCAATTGTCTTAAAGTCATAGGTAGGGGATGATTTAGTATAGGTTTAATTCTCTCGGGGTCTATGGCCCTAGTCCCTTCTGATATGATTAGGCCCAGATATCTAACAGATTGTTGACAAAGCTGAGCCTTTTCTCTTGATGCCTTGGAACCACAGTCTGCCAGAAAGTTTAAGAAATCTGAGGCTCACGAACAAGCTTCCTCTGTCTCAGCAGAGCAAAATATCATCTACATATTGTAACACCACTGCTTTGGAGCTATTAAAGTTTGTAGATCTCGTGACAAACTTTGTCCAAATAAGTGAGGATTGTCACAAAATCCCTGGGGTAAAACTGTCCAGGTTAACTGAGAAGCTGGCTGTGTAGGGTCCTCAAAGGCAAATAGAAATTGACTTTCCTCTGCCAAAGGCACTGAATAGAAGACATCTTTCAAATCAATTACTGAGAAATATTTGGCTCGTTCAGGAATTTCAGACAATAGAGTATAAGGATTAGGGACCGCGGGGTGTAAAGGAACTACAGCCTCATTTATTATTTGTAAATCTTGAACTAGTCTCCATTTGCCATTTGATTTCTTTATACCCCAAATAGGAGTGCTGCATGGACTGTTACAGGGAATTAATAGTCCCTGCTCCTTTAAATTTTCGATGATGGGTTTTAACCATTCCTTTGCCTCAGGTTTCAGTGGATACTGCTTCTTATGTGGAAATAAGTGTGGGTCTTAGAGCTTGACAGCTACAGGAATAGCATTTTGTGCTCGACCCACACATTTTCCATCAGCCCACACTCTAGGATTTACATTTTGTTCAATTAAAGGGAGAGAAAGGGAAGGTTCCATATTCATGAAAACAGAGGCATGGACCTTGCTCAGTATATCCCTCCCCAAAAGGGGTGAGGGGGACTCTGGCACAATCAGAAACTCGTGTGAAAATAGCACCGAATCCCAGTCACAACTGACAGGAACACTGAAGCGATACATTTTGGCTCGTCCGGACAGTCCCATTACGGAAGCAGATCGGGAAGAAAGTGGGCCAGGGGCTTCAGTAAGCACGGAGTGAGTTGCCCCAGTATCTAAAAGGAAATCGATGGATTGGCCCCCCACAGTTATTAATACCTGGGGTTCCTCAGGTGTAATTAGGATGGGAGCTTGTGTGGGGACCCCTGGGCAAATTCAGTCTGGATTGTCTTGAGAGTCCAACCCCTGAAACCTACGCCTCGGGGGGAAGTCTCTCTTCCAGTGTGGTCCTTTGCAGACAGAACATGGAGCCAGGGGCTTCATCTAAGCAGCAATCCCGCTTGAGGTCCCCCTCCTTCCCACAGTAACAGCAAGCCCATCCCTTTTCACCTGGGTCCCTCTGGCATTTTTCTCAGGCTGTTTAAGGACGTTTTTCATAGCCATTGCGAAGGCGTCTGTCTTTTCCTTTGTCTTTTTCTGCCTTTCTTTCTTTTCCTCATATTCCCTGCCATAATAGACTATCTGAGCCACTTGTAACAAAGTATGTAAAGACTGATTTGGTCCACACGACAGTTTTAATAGCTTACAGCAGATATCTGGAGCGACTGAGTGAAAAATCTATCTTTTAAGATTACTTTTCCCTCTTCACTTTTGGAATCAATCTCAGAGAATCTGCAAAGGGCTTCACAGTCTATAAAGGAATTTACCAGGAGCTTTCTTCTCCTCCTGTTCTAGGTCTGCCAGCTGGAATATGAAGTCAAGTGGGCCTTAGAAAACATCACTATGAACAAAGCTAGTGGAGGTGATGGAATTCCAGTTGAGCTATTTCAAATCCTGAAATCCTGATGCTGTGAAAGTGTTGCATGCAATATGCCAGCAAATTTGGAAAACTCAGCAGTGGCCACAGGACTGGAAAAGGTCAGTTTTCATTCCAATCCCAAAGAAAGGTAATGCCAAAGAATGCTTAAACTACTGCAAAATTGCAGTCATCTCACACGCTAGTAAAGTCATGCTCAAAATTCTCCAAGCCAGGCTTCAGCAATACGTGAACCATGAAATTCCAGATGTTCAAGCTGGTTTTAGAAAAGGCAGAGGAACCAGAGACCAAATTGCCAACATCCACTGGATCATGGAGAAAGCAAGAAAGTTCCAGAAAAACATGTATTTCTGCTACATTGACTATGCCAGAGTCTTTGACTGTGTGGATCACAATAAACTGTGGAAAATTCTGAGAGATGGGAATACCAGACCACCTGACCTGCCTTTTGAGAAATCTGTATGCAGATCAGGAAGCAACAGTTAGAACTGGACATGGAACAAAAGACTGTTTCCAATAGGAAAAAGAGTACGTCAAGGCTGTATATTGTCACCTTGCTTATTTAACTTATATGCAGAGTGCATCATGAGGAACGCTGGACTGGAAGAAGCACAGGCTAGAATCAAGATTGCTGGAAGAAATATCAATAACCTCAGATATGCAGATGACACCACCCTTATGGCAGAAAGAAAAGAGGAACTAAAAAGCCTCTAGATGAAAGTGAAAGAGGAGAGTAAAAAAGTTGGCTTGAAGCTCAACATTCAGAAAACTAAGAAGATGGCATCTGGTCCCATCACTTCATGGGAAATAGATGGGGAAACAGTGGAAACAGTGTCAGACTTTATTTTTTTGGGCGCTCCAAAAATCACTGCAGATGCTGATTGCATTCATGAAATTAAAAGACGCTTACTCCTTGGAAGGAAAGTTATGACCAACCTGGATAGCATATTAAAAAGTAGAAACATTACTTTACCAACCAAGGTCCATGTAGTCAAGGCTATGGTTTTTCCCGTGGTCATGTATGGCTGTGAGAGTTGGACTGCGAAGAAAGCTGAGTGCTGAAGAATTGATGCTTTTGAACTGTGGCTGGAGAAGACTCTTGAGAGTCCCTTGGACTGCAGGGAGATCCAACCAGTCCATTCTAAAGGAGATCAGTCCTGGGTGTTCATTGGAAGGACTGATGCTAAAGCTGAAACTGCAATACTTTGGCCACCTCATGTGAAGAGTTGACTCACTGGAAAAGACTCTGATGCTGGGAGGGATTGAGGGCTGGAGGAGAAGGGGAAGACAGAGAATGAGATGGCTGGATGGCATCACTGACTCAATGGACATGAGTTTGAGTGTACTCCGGGAGTTGGTGATGGACAGGGAGGCCTGGAGTGCTGTGATTCATGGGGTCGCAAAGAGTCGGAGACGACTGAGCGACTGAACTGAACTGAACTGAAGAGATCATAAAAGTTTTCATTTGAAGAAGAGAATTGTAACTATTTCTAGTGACGAATGCTCACCAGACTTATTGAGGTGATCATTTTGCAATATATATCAAATAATTACGTTGTATACCTGAAACAAAAATAACATTAAATGTCAATATTATCTATGTATAATGATACCTGAAACTGAAATAGCATTATTTGTCAATGTGGCCTATGTATAATAATCATATAATCATTAGGTCATAAACATAAAGGAGAAGGCAATGGCACCCCAATCCAGTACTCTTGCCTGGAAAATCCCATGGATGGAAGAGCCTGGTAGGTTTTAGTCCATGTGGTTGTGAAGAGTCGGACAATACTGAGTGACTTCACTTTCCCTTTTCACTTTCATGCTGGAGAAAGAAATGGCGATCCACTCCAGTGTTCTTGCCTGGAGAATCCCACGGACGGCGGAGCCTAGTGGGCTGCCGTCTATGGGGTTTCACAGAGTTGGACACGAGTGAAGTGACTTAGCAGCAGCAGCAGCATATACGTAAAACATATGCATACCTTCAGTTAAGTTCAGTCACTCAGTCATATCCACTCTTTGAGACTCCATGGACTGCAGCACATCAGGCTCCCGTGTCCTCCACCATCTCCTGGAGCTGGTTCAAACTCATGTCCATCGAGTCGGTGATGCCATCCAACCATCTCATGCTCTGCCATCTCCTTCTCCTCCTGCCTTCAATCTTTCCCAGCATCAGGGTCTTTTCCAATGAGTCAGTTCTTTGCATCAGGTGGCCAAAATATTGGCACGTCAGCTTCAGTGTCAGTCCTTTCAATATTCAGGGCTAATTTCCTTTAATATTTACCAATTTGATCTCCTTGCAGTCCACGGGACTCTCAAGAGTCTTCTCCAACACCGCAGTTCAAAAACATCAATTCTTCGGTGCTCAGTTTCCTTATGGTCCAGCTCTCACATCCATACTGACTACTGGAAAAGCCATAGCCTTGAATAGATGGAATTTTATTTATATATATAAACATATATGTACACACACCTATGTAAGGAAAAGTTTCTGAAAAGGAATATAATTCTCTTTTGGATAAAAAACAAATCAGCTAGCATAATTTTTTCTTTTCAACTATGCATTTTGGCTATCATGTTGGGTCTAAAACCTTATCTTCAAATATAGTTTATGTTTTTGTTGATAAAAGAAACAGAAATGTGTCTTAACCTTGTAACATCAACTGCAGATCAGCTTATTTACAATTGTTAATGAAAATCATAAAATTTTGAAACCTGTAGGCCTGCCCAGTACTCTGCTATTGGTCATTTAACCAATTGATCATTGACTTACTTTCTCCTTGACTCAGAAACTCTTATAGGTGCTTAGTTTACATCAGTAACCAAAGCAGGCAGACACTTATCATCATGGAACTGATATTCTAGCTGGGGGAAGAGAGATAATCTGCAATAAACATGAATCCAAGTACATTATGTGGTATGTTAACTGGTGATCTGTACTATGGGAAAAGAAATAGTGAAGCAGAGGACAGGGTTTAGGGAATAAAGGTGAAGAAAGTGAGGTGATTTAGAGAAAAACAACTTAGAACACACTGAGGAGAGCAAACATGCTTTCTTGCATTCAAGATTCAAGATTTCCCCCATCCAGTCAGGTCTCTTGGTCTTCTACCCAACTTCAAAAATGTTTCCGTCTCTGAGGCTCTAACAAAATCATGGATGTTCTGAACATTCTGCCTCTCTTCAGTTGAACTGGTTTCATAAAAGAATTTTGGTAAACTCCCTGAAATTAAGTAACATTTTATGCAGCAACTTTTGATAATTTTCTGTTTCCTGAAGAACTAATCTCCAAATTATTTTTCATTTTACAGCACACTGTCAATGACCTAATTATATTATGTAAAAATATTATATATGCTTTTCTATCATATATTATGATATTTAAAAATATACACAAAATATAAATTAAATGACAGTGAGATAAAAATAAATAGAAATGGAAATGCTAACATTTTCTTCCCCAGGGTATGAGGACACTCATTTTTATGGCCACTGGAATAATGGATTCTGAATACACACATAATTATACCATTTATCTAGCTATCATAATAAAGTAATTTCTTTTACGTATAGCTTCAATCAAAATTCTCAGAATACCACAAGGGGCCAAGAATACAATTATATGTGAATAACTCTCTTCATATGCTTATATAAAATTTTGTGAGCTCAATTAACTAATCTTTAATTATTTTGTTATTCCATCAATTAATCTACTATTACATAATCCAAACTCCACAATAGATTTCTTATTTTCAAGGGTTTAAATCTCAAGTCATAATAAAAGCAGAGCAATGGTCTAGAAGAATGAATAAAATATCATATGGATATCATTATATATACACATTTGTAAAGAAAGTTAATGAAAAAAACACAGAAGACTTACAGTTTGCTGAAACAGAAAGTGTACTCACTCAGAGCTGAATATACGTATCACCTAGAAAAAGTACTTTCTCAGCTTCTGATGACTTCTAAAGAAAGGGACTCCATGACTTTCATCTCCAGCCTACCCTGGACTCCTTTCCACTTTCTTCCTCAACTTCCCTCCATGAAATCTCTGCCCTAGGTTAGAAACACAACTTGGGCTTCTGGTTCAGACAAGATGGACTTGATCTTTTTGTGCCCACTCCTCTGTTTGTTCTGGAAAAAAGAGGAGACCACTAAAGGAGACCTTGTATATTTGGCAAGAAGAAGGTGAACTAGATTATGGCCTGAAGAACGGAGAAGCAACACAGCAGCACCTAAAAGAAGACAACCCAGGCCCAGCATTCCTGACGTCCAACCTAGCATCAGAAGGCAGCCTGAGTAGGGCTGTTCCTCCCAAGGAATAAATGTGAAGGAACAGCAGGTGGTGGTTTAGTTGCTAAGTTGTGTCTGACTCTTTGTGACCCCATGACTATAGCCCACCAGGTTCATCTGTCCATGGAATTCTCCAGGCAAGAATATGGATTCCCATGTCTTCTTCCAGTGGATATTTCCAACCCAGGGACTGAACCCAGGTCTTTGCAATGAAGGTGGATTCCTTACTGTCTGAGCTACCAGGAAAGCCCAAGAAATTCAATAATGGCATGGATATTTGGAAAATGAATAAAAACCTGTGTTAATATTAGATAAAGTAGAATTTAAAGCAAAGAAAATTTGATACGTATATTCAGCTCTGAGTGAGTACACTTTCTGTTTCAGCAAAAATCAGACAAAGGCAGTTCAAAAAAGGGAAGTTTCATACTAACGTCTCTCATAAATTTGGAATTAAAAGTTTTCACTCTCACACATACAAATTAACCAAGTGAATTCAACAATATATAAAACATCTCTTGATAGTTTCTGGTCACTTCCCAAGTCTGGTTACATTACCTATCTCTTCAAAGGGTTTAAGTGAATCAAGGATACAGTCATTTAGGGTCCCAGTAATAATACTATCATACCAGAAACAGTGACAAATGCTCAAGTCTATGTCAAATCAGAAACTGACTTCTCCCATTAAAGTTAATCATCTCGGTCATTCTAAATGTCTAGCACAAATAGCTACAACTAGATTCCTTTGAAAAAGAAAACATATCTACTACACAGAAATTGTGGGTGTGTTTGATATTCTTTATTTGCCCCTGGGGAACACTATTGATCATTTTCTATTATGTTATGAACCTTTGGAGGCTGAGAAGACCAGACTTTGTCCCTCCAGCTCTCCTGAACTCTGACTTTTACTTGAGTTTGGCCAGTGGTGGACAAAAGAGATTGGTGAGTCATTGGAAAAGAGATTAGTGGATTGAATCTTTCCTCTGACTTCTTTCCTGCTGTGAAGTGGCAAAGTTTCTCCTCTGAAGCCCAGAGTTCTTGTCAGAAGCCCTTGCTTTTAGCTGCAGCTATGTAGAGTCTGATGCTAGAAGGGATTGGGGGTGGGAGGAGACGGGGACGACAGAGAATGAGATGGCTGGATGGCATCACCGACTCGATGGACATGAGTTTGAGTGAACTCCAGGAGTTGGTGATGGACAGGGAGGCCTGGCATGCTGTGATTCATGGGGTCGCAAAGAGTCGGATACGACTGAGCGACTGAACTGAACTGATGTACAAGACTCTTTAGAGACTGCAATATCCATTCTCTTCCTTTGCTTTGTGGGCTTAAAAGTGTTCATGCACCCATGTTCTTGCCTGTCTCAAATAGTTTTGCTATTCCTTTTAAGCTATCCTTAGCTCTGATACAGCTTCCAAATCCTTAAAGTTCATTGTGTGTTAGTTGCTCAGGCATGTCTGACGTGATCCCCATGGACTGCAGCCTACAAGGCTTCTCTGTCCAAAGGATTCTTCAGACAAGAATGCTGGAGTGGGCAACCATTCCCTCCTGCATGGATCTTCCCTGACCCAGGGGTGCAACCCAGGTCTCCCACTTTGCAGGCAGATTCTCTACCATCTGAGCCACCAGGGAAGCCAGTTTTCTTTATTTTCCTTACCTGTGTAAATCATCTTGATTTCTGACAATGATAGGGGTGATTTTGGAGCTGCTAGATAAAGATGGTCCCTCAAAGATCTATCCTAAACTGCTTATGACAGGAGGGGGACATCTTTTTTCCTGACTCCAAAATCATAAATACAAGAACATGTCACAGGTCATGTAAAAATAAGTGCTGAGAAATCTATGATTTAAGAATGGATTTGGTCAAAGTGCACAAACTTTAAGCTGTAAGATGATGAATAAGTTCTGAGGATCTAACGTGTAACATGGTGACTATGGTTTGTAATGTGTTCTTGACATTTGTGGGGCTTCCCAGGTGGTGTTAGTGGTAAAGAACCTTCTGCCAGTGGAGGATGCATAAGAGATGTGGGTTGAATCCCTGGGTCAGGATGATCCCCTAGAGGAGGGTATGGCAACCCACTCTAGTATTCTTTCCTGGAGAATCCCATGGACAGAGGATCCTGGCAGGCTATACAGTCCATGGAGTCACAAAGAGTTGGACATGACTGAAGTAATTAGCACACATGTAACAGAGTAAAACTTAAAGGTCTTCAACAAAAAAATCTTGAAAAGTAATTATGTGAGGTGATATTACTAGATATCTTGATGAAATCAATGAGAGAATCCATTAATCATGTATACCTATTTAATTGTCATGTATACTTTAAATATCTTTCCATTTTATCTGGAAATTATATTTTTAAAAAACTGAAAAAAGAAAAACAGCAAGAATTTCAATGCTTTTTATATAATTTTATAGATATTTCAGCCATTACTCTTGGTATGTAAAAGGGTTTTTTTTTTTTAATTCCAGATAATAACCAGCGGGATTCACTGGATATTCAGAAAAGGAAGAAACCTTGGAAATTATGTAGACAATCTTCCCACATTTAGGATTTATAAGTAAACACAGAGTGAGTCAGTCACTTATCTAAACTTACAAAACTCGATGCAAATTAGCAACAGAAACAGGGATTCCTAGGTTTAAGTGAATCTTTACCGAATTACTTGGCAAATGGAAATATCTCCTGGGCTCTGCAAAAATTGATTCTTATCTGTTTAACAGAACTGATCATATTAAACCTTGTATTCACTATCCAGTTTGCATAAGTTTTACCAAGTACATTAAATTACTTGAAGATTCAATCCTAACGTGTCTGTTCTCACTCTATATTCTCACATATGACTAAAGCTCTTTATCAATGCCATTTCTTCTCCCTGGAAGACCCTCTCTCTCTTACCTGATTACTTATACGACATCTTTCTGATCTCAGTAAAAGCCACTTCCGCAAAGTAACATTTCCTGCCTCTGACACAGCTCAGGTCTCCTTGTTATGTAGACACGTGGCATTCTGTGCTTTTTCCTCTCGACACTTGTCCCAAGTGTGGTGCATAATTTAACTTTGAAATTTATCTCATTTCTGTTTTTCAATTAAAATTTAAGTCCTAATTTACAAAGTCCACATGTGTGCCCTTCACTCCTGTCCATTCTTTGTATCCAGCAGGTCATCGTTTGTTGTTTGTTTAATGAAACACTTATTCGTACAGAATAAAATTTCAATGAATTTTTGATGCTCACAGCATACAGTGAACTAAAACCATTGAGGTTTTCTCCCCACCCAAACCCTCATACCCTGCTTATTTGGACATAATTACAGAACTAGAACTGTGAGGCTTCCGTTGTGGCTCAGCTGGTAAAACATCTGGCCTGCAATGTGGAAGGCCTGGGTTTGATCCCTGGGATGGGAAGATTCCCTGGAGAAGGGAGAGGCTACCCACTCCAGTATTCTGGCCTTTAGAATTCCATGGACTGTATAGTCCATGGGGTCACAAAGAGTTGGACACGGCTGATTGACTTTCGCTTTCACAGTACAATGGATGCATATGCTTTTAATTGTTACCATATTAGATGGAAACCTCTGGGTGTTTGGGTCTTTTATTCCAATTACACTAGCCCTCACAGTTTCATGTCCTAAGATAATTTGATAATCGAGTCACTGTCTAAAAGGCTGAATAGGACAGAACTAGAGACAGTGCTCTGAACCTGCCACTTGAGTCTACTTATCACCATAGGATTCTCAACTTCACTAGAGGAGTTCAGTTTCTTAGCTGTACTCGAACTCATGACAGATAAAAATACTTTAAGGAGAGCCTACAAATCAAATATTCTTACATTGTACACAACCACCTAATCTCTCTTCGAAGGTACAAAAGAAATTCACTTCCTGGATGAATTATTACCTACCTTTCCCAGATGAAATTACCATCTTCCTCCTTATGGCTTCCTAATTTCATTCTCACCATTTTTATCTCACTGACCACATTCTGTCTTACACTTAATTATCTGAACAACACCAATTCCCACTACTTTCATTCAGTTCCCTTGGGTCTACAAAGGCTGCACAAACTACCCTGAAGTTACTATTTATTGAGTACCAACCATGGCAGAAACTGTTATTTTTCACAGACCAGCTTATTTGTTTCTTTTGAGGTAAATATTACAGTTAAAACAAATACTCAGCCTCTGGTATTTTAAATAAACTGACAAATGAGCAAAATCTTAACTGCTATTCCAGATAAAAGTTCCTTTTGTGTTATTTTTTTTTTTCTTTCAGAAATAACTTGCATTCTAGATAGCTTTCAGGTGAATAGAAACGGGACTGATATGTTAACTGGAAAAAAAACACTGTTGCAGGAAACAAAAGTAGACAAATCACGCATTTTCTGTATATGTCAAGACTCATTTATTGGGAGCTCTTGGCTCATAGAGTAAAGAGTCTGCCTGCAGTACAGGAGATCTGGATTCCATTCCGGGTCAGGAAGATCCCTGGCAGAGGGCATTTCAAACCACTCTAGTAGTCTTGCCTAGAAATCCCCATGGACAGAGGAACCTGGTGGGCTCCATGGGGTCATCAGACCATGGAGTGGTAAAGCATTGGACACGACTGAGCAGCAATGCATAGCTAAATTCCTCAAGGTAACATACTGACATTTAGAAAGTTTCTCTCACTACTGTGCTTAACTACAACTCCTGCTTTTAATGAAACACCAGAGATAAAAGTAGTATTCCATAACAATCAAGTAATTATTTCTATCAAGGAATTTTTCTTAAAGCTAAGCTAGATAAATACACTGTGAGATAGAACAGATAATTAGAAGTAGACAAGATCCAAACCCAGAAGCTGCACAACCAATTAATAATTTTCTTTTCAGGAAGGAGAATAAAACCTCAGTTTAGGATCATGTTTATACAGATATTTTCATTATCTTTGGAAATGTAAAGTATTTTCTACTCTAATTTCCTTGTTTAGTTGAGAAAACCAAGGCCTAGAGAGTGAAGATAAGTTTTCGAAGTCAAAGAGCAGTTATTTTAGGATTCTGATGAGAGCCCAGTGACAGGCCTTAGGGTCCAATTGCTTCATCTTTAGGCTGACAGGCTGGTGACTGGGGTACCAGGAATGTTGCAGTCTTCAGGCTGAACTGCTTTTACTTTGGAAAACCTCCGTCTTTGCTCTTAAGACCCTCAACTGATCCCATAAAATCCACAATCTATTGGTTTAAATGTTAATTACATCTAAGAAAATATCTTCCCAGGTGAGCATTTCAAAGAACTACAATTGGAAAGAAATGTACAGTTCTATGGAGTATGTTACCATATGCCTCAGGAATTGAATATCTATGCTACCTGTTCTACATTCATAACCTAGGAAGGGAAAACGAGATTGAAAAAAAAAATTTTTTTCCCACTTAATCATGTCCAGTGTTTTAGTGCTTGCAGGCTGCTGTTACAAAATGCCAGAGGCTGAGTGGTTTATAAACCACATTATTTATCACAGTTCTGGAGGCTAGAAGTCCAAGATCAGGGTGTCAGCATGGTTGAGTGAGTGAGGGCCCCTTCCAGGACATATCCCTGCATAGAATGGATGAGTAAGTATTTCAGGCCTCTTTCACAAGAGCCCTAATCCCATTCATGTGGGCTCTGCCCTCATGACCTAATCATTTTCCAATGGTCCCACCTTCTAAATCGTCACTTTGGGGATTAGGTTTTCAACATATGAAATTTGGGAGAACACAAGCATTTACACCATGGCACCCAATGAGGAGACTGACTTGTCTAAGGTAACCCAATGCCTCATCCACACTGAATGTTCTGTGGTGCTGATAGGAAGCCAAGGACCAAGGAAGCTGAATAAGGACCAGCAGCCCCAGGTGGAGGGTCTGAGACGGCAAACTCCTTGATAGATTTCACAACAGTATATGAGTGTCTCCAGGGTCTTCCTTGGTTATCAGTCATTGAGTAATCCCACTCTTCCCCATACATGTTCCTATTTGAAATATGAGTTAATTACTGAGTTCATAGATTAAAGAAAAGAGCCTTTGAGAGACAAGCTTTATACTGGAAGGTCCTCATGACTTGATTCATTTCAGATAGCAATTACAAGTTTCACAATCATCAGCTAGGACTCCAAGAGCTCACTGAAAGCTGTTACACACATGGTTGTAGTTTATTGAACATCTTTGATTTATTTTTAATTCATTTTGTATTTTTCAGTTCAGTTCAGTTCAGTCACTCAGCCGTGTCCGACTCTTTGCGACCCATGAATCACAGCACGCCAGGTCTCCCTGTCCATCACCAACTCTTGAGTTCACTCAAACTCATGTCCACAGAGTCGGTGATGCCATCCAGCCATCTCATTCTCTGTCGTCCCCTTCTCCTCCCACCCCCAATCCCTCCCAGCATCAGAGTCTTTTCCAGTGAGTCAACTCGTCACATGAGGTGGCCAAAATACTGGAGTTTCAGCTTTAGCATCAGTCCTTCCAATGAACACCCAGCATTGATCTCCTTTAGAATGGACTGGTTGGATCTCCCTGCAGTCCAAGGGACTTTCAAGAGTCTTCTCCAACACCACAGTTCAAAAGCATCAATTCTTCGGCGATCAGCTTTCTTCACAGTCCAACTCTCACATCCATACATGACCACGGGAAAAACCATAGCCTTGACTAGATGGACCTTGGTTGGCAAAGTAATATCTCTGCTTTTTAATATACTATCAAGGTTGGTCATAACTTTCCTTCCAAGGAGTAAGCGTCTTTTAATTTCATGGCTGCAATCAGCACCTTCAGTGATTTTGGAGCCCCCCAAAATAAAGTCTGACACTCTTTCCACTGTTTTTCCATCTATTTCCCATGAAGTGATGGTATAGATGCCATGATCTTTGTTTTCTGAATGTTGAGCTTCAAGCCAACCTTTTCACTCTCCTCTTTCACTTTCATCAAGAGGCTTTTGAGTTCCTCTTCACTTTCTGCCATAAGGGTAGTGTCATCTGCATATCTGAGATTATTGATATTTCTCCCGGCAATCTTGATTCCAGCTTGTGCTTCTTCCAGCCCAGCGTTCCTCATGATGTTCTCTGCATATAAGTTAAATAAGCAGGGTGACAATATACAGCCTTGACGTACTCCTTTTCCTATTTGGAACCACTCTGTTGTTCCATGTCCAGTTCTAATTGTTGCTTCCTGATCTGCATACAGGTTTCTCAAGAGGCAGGTCAGGTGGTCTGGGATTCCCATCTCTTTCAGAATGTTCCACAGTTTATTGTGATCCACACAGTCAAAGGCTTTGGCATAGTCAATGAAGCAGAAAGAGATGTTTTTCTGGAACTCTCTTGCTTTCTCCATGATCCAGCGGATGTTGGCAATTTGATCTCTGGTGCCTCTGCCTTTTTATTTTTATTTTTAGTGAAGTATAATTGATTTACAATGCTACAAATGTCAGTTTTTGTTGAACAGTGAATACGTTACACATATACATATGTCCACTCTTGTTTAGATTCTTTTCCCATGTAGGTCATTACACAGCATTGAGTAGAGTTTCCTGTGCTATATGTAGGTCCTTATTACTTATCTATCTTATATATATTAGTGTGTACACACCAATCCTAATATCACAATTTATTCCTCCCCTCTTCCCCCTGGAACCATAAGATTATGTTCTACATCTTGACTCTCTTTCTCTTTGTAAATAAGCTCATTTGTACAATCTTTTAATATTTCACATGTAAGAGATATCATATGGATTTGTCTTTCTCTGACATAACTTCACTTGGTATGACCATATACAGGTCCATCCATATTGCTTCTGATAGCATTATTTTGTTCCTTCTTATGGATGAGTAACATTACTTGTATATCTGCACTACATCTTCTTTGTCCATTTCTCTGTTGGTGGACATTTATGTTGCTTCCATGTTCTGGCTATTGTAAACAGTGCTGCAATGAACACTGCTGTGCTTAGTCACTCAGTTCTGTCCGACTTTTTGTGACCCCATGGATTATAGCCTGGCAGGCCCCTCTGTCCATGGGGATTGTCCCCATGGAAAAGAATAGGCAAGAATATTGGAGAGGGTTGCCATCCCTTCCTCCAGGGAATCTTCCAAACCCAGGGATCGAACCCTGATCTCCTTCATTGCAGGCAGATTCTTTACCATTTGAGCCACCAGGGAGGCCCATATGAAGTAATGAACACTGAGGTGCATGTATCCTTTCAAATTATAGTTTTCTCCTGGTACATACCCAGGGGATTGCAGAGTTTTGAAAGATACAGATAAAAAAACTGCCCAGGAAAAAGGCATATAGGGCAGAGTCAAAGAAACTGTGAAAAAAAATAAACAAAATAAATAAATATATATATATATATTTATATAAAATATAAAATAAATATAAAATATTTATTTATTATATTTATAAATATAATATATAAATAAATATAAATAAAATTAAAAAATAAAAAATAAAATCTGACACTGTTTCCACTGTTTCCCCATCTATTTCCCATGAAGTGATGGGACCAGATGCCATGATCTTAGTTTTCTGAATGTTGAGCTTCAAGCCAAATTTTTCACTCTCTTCTTTCACTTTGATCAAGAGGCTTTTTAGTTCCTCTTCATTTTCTGCCATAAGTGTGGTGTCATCTGCATATCTGAGGTTATTGATATTCTCCCGGAAATCTTGATTCCAGTTAGTGCTTCTTCCAGCCCTGTGTTCCACATGATGTACTCTGCATTTAAGTTAAATAAGCAGAGTTACAATATACAGCCTTGATGAACTCCTTTTCCTATTTGGAACCACTCTGTTGTTCCATGTCCAGTTCTAACTGTTGCTTCCTGACCTGCATACAGATTTCTCAAGAGGCAGGTCAGGTGGTCTAGTATTCCCATGTCTTTCAGAATGTTCCACAGTTTATTGTGATCCACACAGTCAAAGGCTTTGGAATAGTCAATAAAGCAGAAATAGATGTTTTTCTGGAACTCTCTTGCTTTTTCCATGATCCAGCGGATGTTGGCAATTTGATCTCTGGTGCCTCTGCCTTTTCTAAAACCTGCTTGAACATCTGGAAATTCATGGTTCACATATTACTGAAGCCTGGCTTGGATAATTTGATCATTACTTTACTAGCGTGTGAGATGAGTGCAATTGTGCGGTAGTTTGAGCATTCTTTGGCATTGTCTTTCTTTGGGATTGGAAGGAAGACTGACCTTTTCCAGTCCTGTGGCCACTGCTGAGTTTTCCAAATTTGCTGACATATTGAGTGCTACACTTTCACAGCATCATCATTCAGGATTTGAAATAGCTCAACTGGAATTCCATCACCTCCACTAGCTTTGTTCATAGGGATGCTTTCTAAGGCCCACTTGACTTCACATTCCAGAATGTCTAGCTCTAGGTGAGTGATCACTCCATCATGATTATCTGGGCCCTGAAGATATTTTTTGTATGGTTCTTCTGTGTATTCTTGCCACCTTTTCTTAATATCTTATGCTTCTGTTCAGTTCAGTTCAGTTCAGTCACTCAGTCATGTCTGACTCTTTGTGACCCCACGAATCACAGCACACCAGTTCTCCCTGTCCATCACCTATTCTCGGAGTTCACTCAAACTCATTTCCATTGAGTCTGTGATGCCATCCAGCCATCTCATTCTCTGTCATCCCCTTCTCCTCCTGCCCCCAATCCCTCCCAGCATCAGTCTTTTCCAGTGAGTCAACTCTGCGCATGAGGTGGCCAAAGTATTGGAGTTTCAGCTTTAGCATCAGTCCTTCCAATGAACCCCCAGGACTGATCTCCTTTAGGTCCATACCATTTCTGTCCTTTATTGCACCCATTATTGCATGAAATGTTCCCTTGGTATCTCTAATTTTCTTGAAGAGATATATAATCTTTCCTATTCTGTTGTTTTCCTCTATTTCTTTGCATTGCTCACTGAGGAAGGCTTTCTTATCCCTCCTTGCTGTTCTTGGAACTCTGCATTCAGAGGCTTATATCTTTCCTTTTCTCCTTTGCTTTTTGCTTCTCTTCTTTCCACAGCTATTTGTAAGGCCTCTGGAGACAACCATTTTGCTTTTTTGCATTTCTTTTCCATGGGGATGGTCTTGATGCCTGTCTCCTCTACAATGTCACGAACCTCCGTTCATAGTTCATCAGGGATTCTATCTATCAGATCTAGTCCCTTAATTCTATTTCTCATTTCCACTGTATAATCATAAGGGATTTGATTTAGGTCATACCTGAATGGTCTATTGGTTTTCCCTGCTTTCTTCAATTTAAGTCTGAATTTGGCAATAAGGAGTTCATGATCTGAGCCACAGTCAGCTCCTGGTCTTGTTTTTGCTAACTGTATACAGCTTCTCCATCTTTGGCTGCAAAGAATATAATAATCTGATTTCAGTGTTGACCATCTGGTGATGTCCATGTGTAGAGTCTTCTCTTGTGTTGTTGGAAGAGGGTGTTTGCTATGACCAGTGCATTCTCTTGGCAAAACTCTATTAACCTTTGTCCTGCTTCATTCCGTGCTCCAAGGACAAATTTGCCTGTTACTCCACGTGTTTCCTGACTACCTACTTTTGCATTCCAGTCCCCTATATTGAAAAGGACATCTTTTTGGGTGTTAGTTCTAAAAGGTCTTGTACGTCTTCATAGAAACGTTCAACTTCAGCTTCTTCAACATTACTGGTTGGGTCATAGGCTTGGATTACTGTGATATTGAATGGTTTGCCTTGAAACGAACAGAGATCATTCTGTCATTTTTGAGATTGCATCCAAGTGCTGCATTTCAGACTCTTGTTGACAATGATGGCTACTCCATTTCTTCTAAGGGATTCCTGCCCACAGTAGTAGATATAAGGTGATCTGGGTTAAATTTGCCCATTCCAGTCCATTTTAGTTCACTTATTCCTAGAATGTCTACGTTCACTCTTGCCATCTCCTGTCTGACCACTTACACATTGCTTTGATTCATGGACCTAACATTCCAGGTTCCTATGCAATACTGCTCTTTACAGCATTGGACCTTGCTTCTATCACCAGTCACATCCACAACTGGATATTGTTTTTTCTTTGGCTCCATCCTTTCATTCTTTCTGGGGTTATTTCTCCACTGGTCTCTAGTAGCATATTGGGCACCTACTAACCTGGGGAGTTCCTCTTTCAGTATCCTATCATTTTGCCTTTTCATACTGTTCATGCGGTTCTCAAGGCAAGAATACTGGAGTGGTTTGCCATTCCCTTCTCCAGTGGACCACATTCTGTCAGACCTCTCCACCATGACCCGCCCGTCTTGGGTGGCCCCATACGGCATGGCTTAGTTTCATTGAGTTAGACAAGTCTGTGGTCTGTGTGATGAGATTAGCTAGTTTTCTGTGATTACGATTTCAGTGTGTCTGCCCTCTGATGCCCTCTCGCAACACCTACGGTCTTACTTGTTTTTTTCTTACCTTGGATGTGATAGATACATATAAGTCTTCAACATCCTTCAGAAAGTATTTCTAACAGTGAGACATAGGAACTTTACTTTGAATAAAAGGCAGAATTAGATACATAATTACCTTATTTAGTAAAAATACTAAATTGCCATATTATTATATATTGTGTACTATTAGTATTAATATTGCCATATTACTACATGGATTTGTATACATCTATGGAGAAGGCTCTTTTCCAGTGAATCAACTGGTCGCATGAGGTGGCCAAAGTACTGCAGTTTCAGCTTTAGCATCAGTCCTTCCAATGAACACCCAGGATTGATCTCCTTTAGAATGGACTTGTTGGATCTCCTTGCAGTCCAAGGAGACGGGGACGACAGAGAATGAGATGGCTGGATGGCATCACCGACTCGATGGACATGAGTTTGAGTGAACTCCGGGAGTTGGTGATGGACAGGGAGGCCTGGCATGCTGTGATTCATGGGGTCGCAAAGAGTCGGACACGACTGAGCGACTGAACTGAACTGAAATGGAGAAGGCAATGGTAACCCACTCCAGTCCTCTTGCCTGGTAAATCCCATGGACGGAGGAGCCTGTTAGGTTGCAGTCCATGGGGTCACTAGGAGTTGGACATGACTGAGCGACTTCACTTTCACTTTTCACTATCATGCGTTGGAGAAGGAAATGGCAACCCACTCCAGTGTTCTTGCCTGGAGAATCCCAGGGACTGGGGGCCTGGTGGGCTGCCGTCTATGGGGTTGCACAGAGTTGGACACGACTGTAGAGACTTAGCACCACTCCTCTATAAGATAAGCACTTCTCTTACATTATACTACATATATTAAAATTCAAAAAACATCAATAAATACCATATGTAACCAAACACATCACAAAATACACAAGCATATTTCTGGGTTACTTTACCTGACCAAATAAGAGCGGCAGACTAACATTTCATTTCTTGGCTTATGCCCTTGTGGCTCAGCTTGTAAGGAATCTGCCTGCAATGTGGGAGACCTGTGTTTGATCCCTGGGATGGAAAGATCCCCTGGAAAAGGGGCAGGCTACCCATTCCAGTATTCTGGCCTGGAGAATTCCATGGACTGTGTAGTCCATGGGGTCGCAAACCGTCAGACGTGACTGAACGACTTTCACTTTCACTACACTAAAACTGGGCTTCCCAGGGGGCTAAGTGATAAAGAATCCACCTGACAGTTCTGGAGACGCGGGTTCAGTCCCTGGGTCAAGAATATTCCCCTGCAGTGGGAAATGGCAACCCACTCCGGTATTCTTGCCTGGAGAATTCCATGGACAGAAGGAGCCTAGCTGCCTATAGTCCACACGGTAAGAACAGAGCTGGACAGGACTTAGTGACTAAGCGTGCATGCACTACTCTCACGCTAGCATTATTCAGCTTTAGCAGGAAAAAGGAATTATAACCCTTGCTGGCGGAGAAAGCAATGGCAAGCCACTCCAGTACTATTGCCTAGAAAATCCCATGGATGGAGGAGCCTGGTAGGCTGCAGTCCGTGGGGTCGCTAAGGGTCGGACACGACTGAGCGACTTCACTTTCACTTTTCACTTTCCACTTCCACACATTGGAGAAGGAAATGGCAACCCACTCCAGTGTTCTTGCCTGGAGAATCCCAGGGACGGGGGAGCCTGGTGGGCTTCCGTCTATGGGGTCACACAGAGTCGGACACGACTGAAGTGACTTAGCAGCAGCAGCAGCAGCAACCCTTGCTGGACCCATAGTCTGGATAAGTAAGGAAATCTTTTCTCCCTTCAAAACTTTCAAACGCCCTTTGAATGACAGAAAGACTTTAGACTCCTCAGTCTGGAAGCCCAAACCTGAACTTTCTCCTTTCAAGCCACTGAGCTCACTTCTCTTTCATCTGACTATCAGCTTCTCTTACCATCCAGTTTCTTGCCTGAATCAAGCACTGGAATCAGTTTATAATCATCCAAATCTGCCAGTTCTCCCTGACACCTTTTCAATCTCTTCACGTGGCCCCCCAGTACTGGTCCCTCACTCCAGCTTCTCCGACCGTCCGTACTGTCCCTTCAAGCAGCCTCCTCATCTCAACCTGGCTTGAGTGGGTATTCATTCCCTTATCCAGGCATCTTCCCGACCCAGGGATCAAATCCAGGTCTCCTGAATTGCAGGCAGGTTCTTTACTCTCTAGCCACCAGGGAAACCCTGCCTCTCTCCTGGTTGTATTATATTAAGTTGGCCTAAGGGTTCGTTCTGGTTTTTCTATATGATCTTACAAAAACCCAAGCGACCTTTCCGGCCAATCCAATATTTTAAGACCACTTAACAGCTTGTTTTAAACAAGCTGTTTTATTAGTCTTTTCTTAGTCTTCTCAATACTCTGCAGAGAAAGCAGTACTGCAGTGCTTAGCACAGTACTTGCAGAGAAAGCAGCAGAAACCTTTCAGAGCAGGAGAAATGTCTCAAAGCATAATGACCTGCCTCAGTGAAGTTCCTCTCCAAATGTACCACTTCAGTTCAGTTCAGTTCAGTCAGTCAGTCAGTTGAGTCGCTCAGTTGCGTCCAACTCTCTGATGCCACGGACTGCATGGACCACTTCAAGCTGCTTCTTTACTTTTAAAATGAACAATTAAAATACAAGAAGAGCCATATACAGTTTCTCCTTCTTTCATATGCTTAACAGGCACCGTAGTTACACCTAAGGCCACAGTAGTTTAGATGTCTGGTTTACAACCAAAAAATTCATGATTTTTGGATAATGTTAGACTGGGCTTACCTAGCAGTAAGGTAAGGAACAGTTAGGAACAAAAATCCTGCTTTCATATTCTTCCTCAAATTTTCTCTAACTTCACACCTCCTTCAACGTTCACCATTCCTTAAGGATATAATCCAATGTGTCAATATGTCACATGAGTCCCCTGACAATCTGACCCTAAATTATTTTACACACCCCAACTACACAACCAGTGCTCCAGGCAAGATGGACTATTAGGAACATTCAACTTTCAGCTGCTCTCTGGAAGAGCTCACTCATTCAAAGCCATGCTTTTGACATGACATGCCTACTGCTCTAAAACTGCCCATTATTCAGGCATCTCTCAGATTTCAGCAAATAAGGAGATAAGCTTTATGCCTAAGACACTGAAAGGTAAGGAAGCATTATCAAGTAAACAGAAAAAACAGTCGAAAGGGAAAGTTGTGAAAACTGAAGTGTTCCAGTGTGTCATTTCATAACTTTAAAGGGACTTCTTCCGCTCCCTGGGGCTTCCCTGGTGGCTCAGATGGTAAAGTGTTTGCCTGTAATGCGGGAAACCAGGGTTGGATCCCTGGGTTGGAAAGATTTCCTGGAGAAGGAAATGGCAACCCATTACAGTACTCCTGCCTGGAGAATTCCATGGACAGAGGAGCCTGGTAGACTACAGTGCATGGGTTCGAAAAGAGTAGGACATGACTGAGCGACTTCACTTTCTTTCTTTCTCTCTTTCTTTCTTTCTTATATCCTCCAGCTTAAGAAAATGAAAACATTGATTTAAAATGTACATTATTATCGGTTTGTTCTTTAAACATTTATATTGAGTTTTATAAAGGGAAAATAACCTCAGAAACTGCTGTTAAAAAAATGTTTTAGATGTTTATATTTTTATTGTATTATTCTGTTTCTGTCTCTTGTAAGGAAACTTACCACAGCAAAGGAAAAGGAAAGACTGGTATTGTGACATCAGCTCAGTTCAGTTCAGTTCAGTCGCTCAGTCGTGTCCTGCTCTTTGCGACCCCATGAATCACAGCATGCCAGGCCTCCCTGTCCATCACAAACTCCAAGAGTTCACTCAAACTCATGTCCATTGAGTCGCTGATGCCATCCAGCCATCTCATTCTCTGTCATCCCCTTCTCCTCCTGCCCCCAATCCCTCTCAGCATCAGTCTTTTCCAGTGAGTCAACTCTTCGCATGAGGTGGCCAAAGTATTAGAGTTTCAGCTTTAGCATCAGTACTTTAAGTGAACACCCAGGACTGTCTCCTTTAGAATGGACTGGTTGGATCTCCTTGCAGTTCAAGGGACTCTCAAGAGTCTTCTCCAGCACACAGTTCAAAAGCATCAATTCTTCGGCGATCAGCTTTCTTCGCAGTCCAAATCTCACATCCATACATGACCACGGGAAAAACCATAGCCTTGACTGGACGAACCTTGGTTGGCAAAGGAATGTCTCTCCTTTTTAATATGCTATCTAGGTTGGCCAAAACTTTCCTTTCAAAGAGTAAACATCTTTTAATTTCATGGCTGCAATCAGCATCTGCAGTGATTTTGGAGCCCCCAAAAATAAAGTCTGACACTCTTTCCACTGTTTTTCCATCTATTTCCCATGAAGTGATGGTATAGATGCCATGATCTTTGTTTTCTGAATGTTGAGCTTCTAGCCAACTTTTTCACTCTCCTCTTTCACTTTCATCAAGAGGCTTTTTAGTTCCTCTTTTCTTTCTGCCATAAGGGTGGTATCATCTGCATATCTGAGGTTATTGATATTTCTCCCGGAAATCTTGATTCCAGCTTGTGCTTCTTCCAGCCCAACGTTCCTCATGATGTACTCTGTATATAAGTTAAACAAGCAGGGTGACAATATACAGCCTTGACCTACTCCTTTTCCTATTTGGAACCAGTCTGTTGTTCCATGTCCAGTTCTAACTGTTGCTTCCTGACCTGCATTTAGGTTTCTCAAGAGGCAGGTCGGGTAGTGTAGTATTCCCATCTCTTTTAGATTTTCCATAGTTTATTGTGATCCACACAGTCAAAGGCTTTGACCTAGTTAATAAAGCAGAAAGAGATATTTTTCTGGAACTCTCTTGCTTTTTCCATGATCCAGCTGATGTTGGCAATTTGATCGCTGGTTCCTCTGCCTTTTCTAAAACCAGCTTGACAACTGGAAGTTCATGGTTTACATATTGCTGAAGCCTGGCTTGGAGAATTTTGAGCATGACTTTACTACCGTGTGAGATGAGTGCAATTGTGTGGTAGTTTGAGCATTCTTTCGGTTTACCTTTCTTTGTAATTGGAATGAAAACTTACCTTTTCCAGTCCTGTGGCCACTGCTGAGTTTTCCAAATCTGCTAACATATTGAGTGCAGCACTTTCACAGCATCATCTTTCAGGATCTGAAATAGCTCAACTGTTTCTGAATGCAGAGTTCCAAAGAATAGCAAGTAGAGATAAGAAAGCCCTCCTCATTGATCAATGAAGGAAATAGAGAAAAACAATAGAATGGGAAACACTAGAGTGCTCTTCAAGAAAATTAGAGATGCCAAAGGAACATTTCATGCAAGATGGGCTCAATAAAGGACAGAAATGGTATGGCCCTAACAGAAGCAGAAGATATTAAGAGAAGGTGGCAAGAATACACAGAAGAATTGTACAAAAAGATCTTCACCACCCAGATAATCACGATGGTGTGATCACTCACCTAGAGCCAGACATCTTGGAATGTGAAGTCAAGTGGGCCTTAGAGAGCATCACTATGAACAAAGCTACTGGAGGTGATGGAATTCCAGTTGAGCTATTTCAAATCCTGAAAGATGATGCTGTGAAAATGTTGTACTCAATATCGTGACATAGTATGAGTTTATTGTCCAAGATTAACCATTTTGACATATCACTATTACATTTATTATCTAATAATATCATTTCAATAAAGTATATTCTCATCTTCCCTGATAGCTCAGTTGGTTAAGAATCCACCTGAAATGCGAGAGACGCCGGTTCAATTCCTGGGTCAGGAAGATCTGCTGGAGAAAGGATAGGCTACTCAATCCAGTGTTCTGGCCTGGAGAATTCCATGGATTGTATGGTCCATTGACATGTATAATCCGTAGACATGTATATTCCATGGATTCGCAAAGAGTCAGACATGACTGAGTGACTTTCACTTTCACTGAGTATCAACATTTGATGCAAGCTTCATAAATGTATTAGAAGTTTCTGTATCATGGGGAGGGATACTAAGAAATCTTGATTATAGTGACTGCCATAAAAAATGATAAATGTATTTGTAACCATTGTTATTGCGATGCCAAGTCGTGTCTGACTCTTTGTGACCCCATGGGAGGTTTGTGCTTATTTCCAGAAGGATCCTTCAAGTAACTGACTGGGCTATACTATCATTTAAACAAGAAGGCTGCATATGCCAAACTTTAAATAATACACTCTCTAGGTCAAAGAAGGCATAAGCTCCTAAGATGTGGAATCAAAAGTAAAAAAAGATCAGTTTTGTGAAACCTCAAAGATTTTTCAAGATTGAAAAATCAGTTTCAATTTCCTTTCATTCACTTAGATTTTTACTTTTCCAAAATAAATTTAAAGTTCCTGTATTTGTTATCTTGTACTGCTGTAACAGAATTCCATTGACTCAGTGAATTAAACAACAGAAATATATTTTTTCACAGTTTGGGGGCTGGACATCCCAGATCGGGGTGCCATAAGGTCATGTTCTGGCAAGGGCTCTGTCTTCCCAGCTTGGCTTCTCCCTGTGTCCTCACAGGGTGCGGGGGTAGGAGGGGGGGAGAAGAGAGACAGAGGCAGAGACAAAAGAGAAAACTCTCTGGTGTTCCTCCTCATAAGGACACTAATCCTACTGGATTACTGTTCCACCCTATGAGCTCATCTAACCTTAATTAATCTTCATAAAGCCCCTTTTCCAAACATGTACTTTGGGAGTTGAGGCTTCAGCACATGAATTCCAGGGAGACATATTCAGTCCATAACAATACCTGACATAAAGCACTTTGGGGAAGGGGCTGGGAAAAGGGAGCATGTTGAATCTTTGGCTCTTCAGTGTCTTTCTGGGCATTCTTCACATGCACACAGTAAATACACAATAAATGAGAACTGCGCTACAGTGAACTGGGTGGATGGAACATGTTAAACAAAGCTAAATCCTTGTCATGAAAACAAATTATGACAGTTTTTTAAATGCTACAAATTATTGTTATAAGATTTGCAATGAATAAGTTTAGACCTAAAATAGAGGGTTGTTTTAGAATTGGAAACAATTATTCTCTTTCTGATGAAGTTACTTTGAAGTAGTGTGTAAACTTTTAGGTCAATCAAGGAGTCCACAGTAGAGCAGACAAATGATTTTAAAAAAAAGGTGCTTGATGTTTCTATTAATTTCATGTAGTTCTTTATATTCACTAGCTTTTCTTTCATCCTCTATTAAAATTTTTTAACTAATTTATTTTTATTGAAGGATAATTGCTTCACAGAATTTTGGTGTCATCCTCCATTTTTGATTGTCATCTTTTTCCCAAATCTTCCAAGTAATCTCTTTAAATGTTCACAACTTCCACTAAAGATTAGTTTTTCTCTATCCATGTGTTAGCTAGATTTTGTTGTTCTTATTCTCAGTCTATTGTTTAGTATTTCCTAGAATTTTGTGCCATGTCTTTCTAACTATTTTGTCACCATCACCAACATTGCATTCTGCATCTACAATGAGCACGAAGCTATAGGTGTGTGGATTCAGAGGTTAGTCAAAGAAAAGTTATAACTTTATAACTCCTATTAAGAGAGTGTATTGGTTCCAACCTCAGTAAACCAGAGATTAAATGTTTATAGATATAAGGGAAAGAAAAAGTAGAAAAAAGAAAGACTTTCAATTTTTATGTGACCTTCAGAAAAATTAGACATCTATCAAATGTGTTAATATTCTGGTAATGGATTAATTTATTGAATGCCCAAATAACTCTAACTCTGAATTTGCTTGATCACTTCCAGAATAAACAGTATGCCCAGGGCAGAGACTTAAATCTCTTCGACAGTTGCCACACCTCCTCCCTCCCCACTCCTCAAAACAAATGAGCAACAGAGCAGGCAGAGGTGAGTCTTTTTGTCCAGTTTATCACTCAAGAAACTGAGACAGTACACTTGTGTTACAAAGCTTCATATCATTAGAGGTTACAGTTACCACTCATGCAGAGAAAAGTGGAAGAAAAACAAGCAATCAAAGAGAAATTACTTCTGCAGTTGATAAACTATGAAGAAAATCAAGTGATGACTAAATATCTGTAGCAGCAAAATAAATAACCAGTCTATAAATTGCCCATGCAGTATAAACTAAGATCTTACACTTTATAATTTTACAGCTTTTACCACCTTCAAAAAATTTGGCATACACATAAGAATAACAAAGAGTCTTTTAGGTCAACTGCTCTGAGTAAAAATCACATGTTACCAAGCACAATGAAGTATACTTATTTTAAGAGATTGTTTCTTATGGTTGCATAGGATGAAATCCTTCTGAGGTGGGTGCTCATTTTGCTGGTCTCCTGGAATGCCCCTTTGCATCACTTAGTCACAGAGCTGCAGGATATGAAGGGAGGCTCAAATGGCTCTTCCATCAAAGGCCAAAGAGATTGAGGAAGACAACAAAGTACTTCAGGAAGGCATGGAAACTATAACTGGCAAGGTGAGCAGCCTCCTGAAGGCTTCTTTGCTTTTCTCATGAATGAAAAAGGTGACCTCTGTAATGAGGAATGTGTTATGAGATTTCTCACTTCGCAAGAACAAGATTCAGGCCTTCTATATTCTAGATTGCTATTACAGGAAGCAAAAGCCTAGTCATTCATAGTGATAGATTCTCCTGTAAGTGGATTAGAATTCCACTGTAATTTTTGACAGGTGCGGCCTTCCCTGAATTGCACACAATTCCACCAAAACTGTGCCTCTTCCTGGTCACAGGTGATTGAAATGTTTTCGAGGGTATGAGAACTATAGAATAATTTCTAAGATAAATGCTTTCTTGAAAGTATATCCCAGGACATTCATTAGTGAAATTCTGCTAGTATATTTTCTTTGTTGTCCTCTAACGAAAAGAGAGAGAGGGAAACAAGAAGAGAGAAAGTCAAAACTAAACTCATATTTGAGTTCTGCTTCTAGTTTTTAGATTACTAATAGATATCTGATGTGCTGGCTATAAAACACATGTCTAGGGAATTTCATGTCTTTTCCCCTAATCTTAATTTGATAATTAGACAGAACAAAGAAGAACAAATACTAATAAAACTCATAATTTATTATCTTTTGGTGCTTAGATTCATCCTGGAGTCAAGAAGAACATGCCTACCCCTTGTGGTCAGGACTCCCATCACTGCAGTCAAAAGATGAAAATGTCCACCAAACCTCTTTTAATAACCTGCTCTAGTGCCTGTGCATGGATACAAGTAAGATTAACACTTACCTCAGGCACCTGAATTGCTGAATCATCTACAGCAAAAGTGCTAAGCTCATATCCCTCACATGAACTTCTGAGATGGTATTTAATGATCTATCCAATAGCAAATTTCTTTGAGTTTTGCACCTTTTTTATGTATGCTTGAGTGCAACGGATCTCATCTTAAAAAATTAAAAAATAATCTGTAGAGATGTCAAAATCTAAAAGGACAATTTTTCAATGTTTCTTATTTTCATTTAAGAGAAAAATCAAAAGAAAATCCATCCTTACCATTGAGAGAATGAAGTTCTGATTAAAATTTGTCATAGATAGGATAAGCTGGCATTACAACGAAGACCATTAGCAGCTTACTTTAGAATGCTAGCAAGTCATTCTGGGTCAACTTATTAGATAATTATTCATTATGTTAGTTATCCTACCAAGAAGACTGAATTCTCAGGATTCTTTCTGAAAGTCAGCCATGTACTGTCAACCAAGTTTCACAGTGTTACAACAGACAATAAAAGTGCTTTGTATCTGGGTAGCCAAATAGCATGAAATTTACAGAACTGTCTAAAGATTGTTAGGATTCTGTCTTAGTCCTTCTGGGTTGCTATAACAAAATAGCAGACTTATAAACAATAGAAATGGATTTGCACAGTGTGGTCAGGCAGGGCCCTTTCTGGTCCCACACTTCTTACTGTATCCTCACACGGGGGAAGGGTTAGGGAGCTCTATGAGTCTCTTATACATAAAAACACTCATCTTATTCAGGAGGCTCCATCCTTATAACTCCATCACCTCCCAAAGGCCCCACTTAAGAACACCACTTAAGAGATGATGCCAAACAAGGCACAAGAGTGGATTGAAGTACAACTAGGAGCCCTCTGAATGTGAGAGCAAGGAGTTTTTGGATTAACACAACTGTGATGGCTTTATGATGGAGTTTTGAAAGGCTGATGAGATATTGACATGCAAATACAGGAAGACAGCATATCTGTCAATTCATTTAGGATCATCTTATGAAATATGTATCTCCTACATCCTGGACAAGGCAACTCAGATATTAATACTTATGGTATTTAAGGTATCAGCGAATAATCAAGTCTGACCAAAACACAAGTGTTCATTTTTTTTTTAACAGACATGTAATATCTCTCATTATTATGCTCCCAAGATACACTGTGTATATTACTATAAGGTTAGAATGGAGAAAATCTTGTAAGGATTGCTTGTGTATTAGGGAGCATCATTTATGTCAGTTTGGAGAGTTTGTACTTTTTCTACAAAGCAACAGAAACCAGGAAATTTTAGTGCAAGAGTACAGTATGTTCGGAGATCCAACCAGTCCATCCTAAAGTAGATCAGTCCTGGGTGTTCATTAGAAGGACTGATGCTGAAGCTGAAACTCCAATACTTTGGCCACCTCATGTGAAGAGTTGACTCATTGGAAAAGACCCTGATGCTGGGAGGGATTGGCAGTGGGAGGAGACGGGGACGACAGAGGATGAGATGGCTGGATGGCATCACCGACTCGATGGACATAAGTTTGGGTAAAACTCCAGGAGCTGGTGATGGACAGGGAGGCCTGGCATGCTGCGATTCATGGGGCCACAAAGAGTTGGATACAACTGAGCAACTGAACTGAACTGGACAGTATGTCCAGAATTATAAAAGAGAAACATTAACCTGGATTGTGGTCTTGTTGGTAATGGGGCTGGTAGACAAAAACAAGTAGCCCAATAAGCTTGGAATATTATGACACTAAAGGAAAATCACAAGGGCTCTGGCCAAGGGAAAAGAAGCAAAGGTTGTGAGAGATACAGGGAAAGAAATAGGCCTTGACCATACAGCAGGAATGAGGCAGATATGAGTAAAAAATGCATCCAAAAACATGGGAAAAATGAGTAAATAAATGACAGGAAAGTAAGAGATAAGAGACAAATTAAGGTTTTGTCCAAAAGCATCTGAACTTTGTTTTACTGTACTTCATCAAATTAGTACCAGAAATAAATTTTTAAAAAGTTAAGTTACTACAGCAAATCATAGAAATAAGTACTCGAGAGCTTCTTCTAGACAGTATCAAATACCAGAACCAAAGCATCACTACTCATTGATAACAAGCAATAAGTCACTTGTCACTTTCAACACTCACATAAGACATACATTGTAAAGCACAGAGGATGAATACAAATAAAATGTAAACAGTCTATTCCTTTAGAGAGGCAGCCTGACCCAAAACCTAAACAAAATGTAAATAATGCTCTCATTAAACACGTGTCCACTTTCTCCAAGAGTTTCTCATTCCTTTTGCCAGAATCCATTCTTGTTTACTATTGTCCCTCCCTAGTCTTACTCTCAGCAGATGATCAGTTCAGTTCAGTTCAGTTCAGTCGCTCAGTCATGTCCGACTCTCCGCGACCCCATGAATCACAGCACGCCAGGCCTCCCTGTCCATCACCAACTCCCGGAGTTCACTCAAACTCATGTCCACAGAGTCGGTGATGCCATCCAGCCATCTCATTCTCGGTCGTCCCCTTCTCCTCCCACCCCCAACCTTTCCCAGCATCACAGTCTTTTCCAGTGAGTCAACTCGTCGCATGAGAATCAAATAAATAATTAAAAAGTGTTCACTTTTAAGACGTTGAAAGACTCTTGAAACTGGAAAGCTTTATAATCCCCTGGTCAAGCAGATGGTCAGGTGAGCAGATGTGACTTCTTTGACTACTGGAGCTTTTTATTGCTGCCATGTGGCAATCTTGCATATGTTCTAAGTTGCTTCAGTCATGTTTGACACTTTGTGACCCTATGGACTGTAGCCTGCCAGGCTCCTCTGTTCATAGGTTTCTCCAGGCAAGAATACTGGAGTGGGTTGCCGTGATCTCCTCCAGCGGATCTTCCTGACCCATGGATTGAACCCAAAATCTCTTGAGTCTCCGGGCTTTGGCAAGCGAGTTCTTTACCACAGGTGCCACCTGAGGCAATCTTACCTGCATAGAAAAGCAACATTTGTTGGACAGATCCAGAACTTCCAGGGTAAAGGATGTAGAACCCCATGTGAACTACCTAAACCCAGATCTGCCATTTGATGTTTTCAGTCATCCAATAAGTGCCTTATGTTTTTCCCACTTGTGTTTGGGTTTCTGTCAATTGCAACAGAAACTATTCTTTGTAATATACATGAAATGGAAAGAATAGTAAATGGCATAAGTTATCAGTAGAAAAAATGATAATGATAATGTTTGATTTTAAAGTTTTTCATAAGTTTACACAAAATGGAAAGAATAGTAAATGGCATTTCACTTCATAAGTTATCAGTAGAAAAAATGACAATATTTGATTTAAAAGTTTTTCATAAATTTAAAATCATCATGTATTCCTATTACAACTCCTAACTTAAATGGGTTTAAACTTGATTACTGTTAATTACAAATTCTAACATAGAATAAAAACAAATTCCAGTTATATGGTTAGACGTGGTTAGTATGGTAACTAAGAAGAAAAGTTAGACAATCAGCTAACTGCCAGATGTAAAAAAAAAAAAAAGAAATCTGAAAAGAATGCCATGTGTGTATCTTCTAAAAGGAAAAAAGTAAGGTTAAACAAAGAATTTAGTGTATGATACAGTGTGATGTGCTGTGTGCTATGCTCAGTTACCTCTGACTCTTTGTGACCCCACGGACCCCGCCAGGCTCATCTATCCATGGTGATTCTCCAGGCAAGAATACTGGAGTGGTTGCCATGCCCTCCTGCAGAGGATCTTCCCAATCCAGGGATGGAATCCAAGTTTCCTGTATTGTAGGTGGATTCTTTACCAGCTGAGCTAATAATATAGTGTGATGTTATTTAGAAAATTCATCTGAAATAGTAAGAAAAAATAAAATATCAGTTTCATTAGTTTCGACACTAGAGATGAACACTCCTGCTTAATTATTTAATTTACTGTGGAGAAATTAGATTTCGGGAAAGGATTAAAATCAGGCCAAATATTTTTCCAATTTCTTCAAAAATAGTTTCCTTTAAGAATCATTTCTCTTTCAATTTCATATCTAAGATCAAGCTCAGGGAAGAGACATATTTCTTTATTATTCCTGCCACTAAAAATTATTCTAATTTGGCAAGACTTCCATTCTTTGTAGTTCAGACACATGCGTCGTAGTGGACAGCAAAGAAAGCTTCTTTAAATACTGTCACATGCCAGTACCATTCAAAGAAATGTCCAAGGTGTCACCAGCTGAATCCCAGATGAACTGCTAACTCTTTACCTGGAAAAGCTATGAAATAATAGCTACCAGAAATTACTGCCTAGAACAATAAAAGTGAATTCTAAACAATTCTAAGCTCATCTTTATTGTATTAGGTAGTTTCCATTTACAAGGGGAAGAAAACAATTTCTACTGAAATAGAACAGGATCTATTGACAGTCCACTTTCTAAAGGAGACTCAAAAAAAAAAAAAAAGGTGTTTCTGGATGCATAATACATATAAAAGTCTCAACAGCAGTAAGGTAGGAATCTTTATTGTACAATATACTGTGCCAACAATACAACATAAATGTTCCCCAAAAGCCTATTTTTAATGTCTTATGAAAAAAATCATTTTCTTACCCTTTATTTTTATTTTTCTCTACCTAATTGTTCTGCTTACTCAAAGTTTCTATTACCTCATAACGTTGGCAAAGTCCATCATATCTTTCCAGCTGATTTCATTTAACTTTGGTACCTGCTGCTAAATGACTCATTCCCCCAGAATTTCTTAGTTCAAGAGAATATCACTAACTGAGCTCATCGTTTGTGAGTCAGACCACATCACAGTTTCCTCATCAACCTTTGGATTAACTGTTCTTGTGTCCAGTTGGGGATGACTTAGAAGGTGGAAACTGTGCAGTAAGAGTTTTGTGAGGCAGCTTATCCTGGGAAGGAGTTAAGCTTACCAGGATAAGTTCTCTATACATCTATGGAAAACAAGGTACTTACATGATATAGATTAGGTCTTGCTAACCAGTAGAGCTGGTTAGCAGAGGCTTTGCATGCTGCAGTCCACAGAGTCACAAAGAGTCAGACACGACTAGGCTACTGAACAACAACAACCAGTAGAACAAACTGTCTACATCCTCCCCAGCACAGCTGCAAAGCTGCCCCCATCTAACCCATTCCATCTATCACATGCATTGTACATAGGCCCATTTCATGCAAATAGAATGCTGTGCTGTGTATCAATTTCATCTCCTGCCTCTGAAGGTGGGGTCTAAAGGACCTATCAAAAGTTCTTGATGGTCTTGGAGTCTACTGGATAATTCTTGATTCTACAGAACTAATAATTTATTCTTTTAAGTTCTGATAGTGTCATGTGCAGATGGAAGAAAAGATACAAAAAAAACCTTGATTATATTCTACACATTTCATGCTCAAGGGCTTCCCTGGTAGCTCAGAGGGTAAAGAATCTGCCCTCAATGTGGGAGGCCCAGGTTCGATGCCTGGGTTGGGAAGATCCCGTGGAGAAAGAAATGGCACCCGACTCCAGTACTCTTGCCTGGAAAATCCCATGGACGGAGGTGCCTGGTAGGGGCAGTCCATGGGGTCACAAAGAGTCGGACATGACTGAACGACTTCACTTTCATTTTTTCATGCTCAAATATACCCAAACAAGACCTGGATTTCCCCCAGTCCTTTTATTTACTCTATGTCTCAATAAAGATTCCAAGTGTAAAAACAAAGGTACGTTTAATGCATTAAAGACATTTAGTAGTCATCCAATGCCAATATTTTCTCTTTGAATAGTGGTCAAGACTATTTTATAGGAAAATGGTAGAGATATCCACTATCAGTTCAGTCAGTTCAGTTCAGTTCAGTTGCTCAGTCGTGTCCGACTCTCCGTGACCCCATGAATCACAGCACGCCAGGCCTCCCTGTCCATCACCAACTCCTGGAGTTCACTCAAACTCATGTCCACAGAGTCAGTGATGCCATCCAGCCATCTCATTCTCGGTCGTCCCCTTCTCCTCCCGCCCCCAACCTTTCCCAGCATCAGAGTCTTTTCCAGTGAGTCAACTCGTCGCATGAGGTTTGTTAATAAAAATTCACTGACATGAAACAGATGAAGAAAAAAATTAAAGCTAGACCCACTCAGTCTGTATTGTGAATACAAGACATGAGAATACAGTCTCAATGACCTTTTCACTATCTCTGCTGAATTGACTTCGATATGGTTCCTTTCATCTTCATGTAGGAGTGAACAAACCACCTCCCATGGAGGCCGAGACTTACATGAGGTCTGTCCCTTGCTAAGATCCTCACTCAATAGAAAGGTCATGAAAGCTGCATACTGATCACATTCTACACCTTTTCACCTAAGCCCGGGTGGAAGCCAGGATTAATGAGACTGATAAACTCTGATTTACCCTTTAGGACAGTTAAAGAAAAACACCCCATTGTGACCATTCAAGGCCAATAGGAGAGGCCATGACTACCTTCAGCTCTCTTAACTGGCTATTGTTCCAAAGACAATTTTGAAACTAACAGGCAATGGCAAATGTACAAACATTCCTTTCTTTCACTTCCCTGGAAGGAGAAGGGGACACCATCAAAGGTCAAAATTTCCAGAATAAAGTGATTGATCAAAGGTTACAGGAATGTTTTTAAACTTATTACCAATAAAGTATTTTTATCCATATTCTCATTGGGACAATTTTATGTTCAAATGACCTAATTATGTTTCATTTTATCTCTAATGTTTCTTTTATTTCTTCAAGTTGGCTGAAAATAGTAGTTAGTCAAAATGTCAAAATACTTGGGACAAAGAAAAATCCCGGTTTGACAGAAACTCAGTAGATGTTTATTGTTGGTTCATAATGAAAAAACATTTGACATAGGAGAAAAATGTCTCCCCAAAATGCCCATGACCAAATTCCTAGAATCTGTGGCTATACTATCTTCTATGGCAAAAGGAACCATGCAGATTGTGACTAAATTAAAATTCTTCAGAAATTAACCCAGATTTACTGCACAGCACCAATATGATTGCAAACTCAGGCCCCATAAATAAAAAAAGGTGACATAAAGGTCAAAGGCAGGGAAAGAGTTGTGACAACAGAAGAAAAGGGAGTGATATAAATACTGGTTTTTAAGATGGAGCCAAGAAAGGAGAGGAGCTTCTAGAAGCTGGAAAAAGGCAAGGAATCCTCCCCTACAACCTCCAGAAGGAATGCAGCCCTGTAAAAGCCTTGACTGTAGACCAATGAGATTCATGTGAACGTCTGACACCCAGATCTATAAATTAATAAATATTTCTAGTTTTAATCCACTGAATTTGTGCTGATTTGGTACAGAGGCAATAGGAATCTAATGTGTGTGCTTTGTCGCTCAGTCGTATCTGACTCTTTGCGACCTCATGGACTGTTGCCTGCCAGGTTCCTCTGTCCATGGGATTTCCCAGGCAAGAATACTGGAGTGGGTTGCCATTTCCTCTGCAGGGGATATTCCCAACCCAGGGATTAAACCCAGGACTCCTGCCCACATTGCAAGTGGATTTTTTTTTTACTGTCTGAATCACCAGGGAAGTCTAAGAGTATTGGAATGGGTAGCCTATCCCTTCTCTAGGGTATCTTCCTAATACAGGTCTCCTGCATTGCAGGTGGATTCTTTACCAGCTGAGCTACCTGGGAAGCCCCTAGGAATCTAAGACATGGTCTAATAATTTTATTATTAAATCATTGTAAAGAATCTGTGCAACCATAGGTAATGGACTAGTTTATAGCCCATTGTTAAAATGATTATTAAAAATCTTAATTGACCACTCCTTATTTTTCAAAGGGAGAAGGCAATGGCAACCCACTCCAGTACTCTTGCCTGGAAAATCCCATAGACAGAGGAGTTTAGTAGGCTGTAGCCTGCAGTCCATGGGGTCGCTAAGAGTCGGACACGACTGAACGGCTTCACTTTCACTTTTCCTTTCCTGCATTGGAGAAGGAAATGGCAACCCATTCCAGTGTTCTTGCCTGGAGAATCCCAGGGATGGGGGAGCCTTGTGGGCTGCCGTCTATGGGGTCGCACAGAGTCGGACATGACTGAAGCAACTTAGTAGTAGTAGTAGTAGTAGAACTTTTCAAAAAACCAGGCCACCTTTGGACTCAGTGAAGACCCATGACTAAGATACCAAAGTATTTCCTTCTTCTACTCAACCTGACCCATATTATTTGCTTGAAAAAAAGTATTTGCAGCTTTATCATTATGAAAAAAAATCTAGTTATATAAAATTAAGCCCAATTAATAGAAAGCCCAGAGATAAATCCACACACCTATGGACACCTTGTTTTTGACAAAGGAGGCAAGAATATACAATGGAGAAATGACAATCTCTTTAACAAGTGGTGCTGGGGAACTTGGTCAACCACTTGTAAAATGATTAAATTAGAACACTTTCTAACACCATACACAAAAATAAACTCAAAATGGATTAAAGATCTAAATGTAAGACCAGAAAATATAAAACTCCTAGAGGAAAGCATAGGCAAAACACTCTCTGACATAAATCACAGCAGGATCTTCTATGACCACCTCCCAGAGTAATGGAAATAAAAGCAAAAATAAACAAATGGGACCTAATTAAACTTAAAAGCTTTTGCACAATGAAGGAAACTAGAACCAAAGTGAAAAGACAGCCTTCAGAATGGGAAAAAATAATAGCAAATGAAGCAACTTACAAAGAATTAATAGCAAAAATATACAAGCAGCTCATGCAACTCAGTACCAGAAAAATAAATAACCCAATCAAAAAATGGACCAAAGAACTAAACAGACATTTCTCCAAAGAAGACATACAGATGGCTAACAAACACATGAAAAGATGCTCAACATCACTCATTATCAGAGAAATACAAATCAAAACCACAATGAGGAACCATCTCATATCAGTCAGAATGGCTATTATCAAAAAGACTACAAAAAATAAATGCTGGAGAGGGTGTGGAGAAAAGGGAACTCTCTTACACTGTTGGTGGGAATGCAAACTTGTACAGCCACTATGGAGAACAGTGTGGAATTTCCTTAAAAAAACTTGAAATAGAACTGTCATATGACCCAGCAATCCCACTGCTGGGCACACACGCTGAGGAAACCAGAATTGAAAGAAACACATGTATCCCAATATTCATCACAGTACTGTTTACAAAAGCTAGGACATGGAAGCAACCTAGATGTCCATGGGCAGACGAATGGATAAGAAAGCTATGATCCACATACACAATGGAATATTACTCAGCTATTAAAAAGAATGCATTAGAATCAGTTCTAATGAGATAGATGAAACTGGGGCCTATTATAGAAAGTGAAGTACGTCAGAATGAAAAACACCAATACAGTATATTAAAACATATATATGAAATTTAGAAAGATGGTAACGATGACCCTATATCAGTTCAGTTCAGTTCAACTGCTCAGTCGTGTCCAACTCTTTGTGACCCCATGAACCACTGCATGCCAGGCCTCCCTGTCCATCACCAACTCCCAGAGTTTACCCAAATTCATGTCCATTGAGTTGGTAATGCCATCTAACCGTCTCATCCTATGTTGTCCCATTCTCCTCCAGCCTTCAGTCTTTCCCAACAACAGAGTCTTTTCAAATGAGTCAGCTCTTCACATCAGGTGGCCAAAATATTGGGGTTTCAGCTTCAACATCAGTCCTTCCAATGAACACTCAGGACTGATTTCCTTTAGGGTGGACTGGTTGGATCTCTTTGCAGTCCAAGGGACTCTCAAGAGTCTTCTCCAACACCACGGTTCAAAAGCATCAATTCTTCGGTGCTCAGCTTTCTTTATAGTCCAACTCTCACGTCCATACATGTCTACTGGAAAAACCACAGACTTGACTAGATGAACCTTTATTGACCAAGTAATGTCTCTGCTTTTCAGTATGTTGTCTAGGTTGGTCATAACTTTCCTTCCTAGGAGTAAGCGTCTTCTAATTTCCTGGCTGCAGTCAGCATCCGCAGTGATTTTGAAGCCCCCCCAAAAAAAGTCTGACACTGTCTCCCCATGTATTGCCCATGAGGTGATGGGATCAGATGCCATGATCTTCATTTTCTGAATGTTGAGCTTCAAGCCAAACTTTTCACTCTCCTCTTTCACTTTCATCAAGAGGCCTTTGAGTTCCTCTTCACTTTCTGCCATAAGGGTGGTGTCATCTGCATATCTGAGGTTATTGATCTTTCTCCCGGCAATCTTGATTCCAGCTTGTGCTTCTTCCAGCCCAGCGTTCCTCATGATGTACTCTGCATAGAGGTTAAATAAGCAGGGTGACAATATACAGCTTTGACATACTCCTTTTCATATTTGGAACCAGTCGGTTGATCCATGTCCAGTTCTATCTGTTGTTTCCTGACTTGCATACAGGTTTCTCAAGAGGCAGGTCATGTGGTCTGTTATCCCCCTCTCTTTCAGAATTTTCTACAGTTTATTGTGATCCACACAGTCAAAGCCTTTGGCATAGTCAATAAAACAGACATAAATGTGTTCCTGGATCTCTCTTACTTTTTCCATGATCCAGAAGATGTTGGTAATTTGATCTCTGGTTCCTCTGCCTTTTCTAAAACCAGCTTGTACATCTGGAAGTTCACAGTTCATGTATTGCTGAAGCCTGGCTTGGAGAATTTTGAACATTAGTAGCGTGAGATGAGTGCAATTGTGCGGTAGTTTGAGCATTCTTTGGCATTGCCTTTCTTTGGGATTAGAATGAAAACTGACATTTTCCAGTCCTGTGGGCACTGCTGAGTTTTCCAAATGTGCTGACATATTCAGTGCAGCTCTTTCACAGCATCATCTTTTAGGATTTGAAATTACTCAACTGGAATTCCATCACCTCCACTAGCTTTGTTCATAGTGATACTTCCTAAGGCCCACTTGACTTCACGTTCCAGGATGTCTGACTCTAGGTGAGTGATCACACCATAGTGATTATCTGGTTCCTGAAGATCTGTTTTGTATAGTTTTTTGTGAGTATTCTTGCCACCTTTTCTTAATATCTTCTGCTTCTGTTAGGTCCATACCATTTCTGTCCTTTATTGTGCCCTCTTTGCATGAAATGTTCCCTTGGTATCTCTAATTTTCTTGAAGAGATCTCTAGTCTTCCTATTCTATTGTTTTCCTCTATTTCTTTGCATTGATCTCTGAGGAAGGCTTTCTTATCTCTCCTTGCTATTCTTTGGAACTCTTATGCAAGACAGCAAAAGAGATACAGAGATAAAGAACAGACTTTTGGACTCTGTGGGAGAGGGCGAGGGTGGAATGATTTGAGAGAATAGAATTGAAACATGTATATTACTATATGTGAAATAGATCACCAGTGTAGGTTTGATGCAAGAGACAGGGTGCTCAGTCCCAGTGCAGTGGGATGACCATGAGGGATGGAATGGGAAGGGAGTGAGAGGGGAGTTCAGGATGGGGAACACATGTACGCCCATGGCTGATTCATGTCAATGCATGGCAAACACCACTATAATATTGTAATTAGCCTCCAATTAAAATAAATGTTAATTTTTTTAAAAAATTAAGCTTTTTTAAACGTGTTACATAGTCATTGTTAGCAATCAATAAATAATTTTCAAAAATAAAAGATGATGTGAGACTATAAAAATCTGCTAAACATTTGTGGTTTCTAAAACTAAAAGGAGTAAATTCACATTTAAAAAAAAGATGATTTTGCTTAATTCCTCAAAATTGAGTGAGTTATTTAAAATATGCACTGGGGATAAATAAAATTGACCAAATAACTTTGCTTGTCGTTTTATTTTGCAAGACACTACTAGGAATGAAATGTTTTATTATTGCATCAAACAGAAAATTGCAAATATTGCTTTTCTATATCATGTACATGAACTCAGATATGTTATCACTATAATTATCAACAGTTCACATAAAAAAGGAGTTTTGATTTTTTTTAATCAGGAAAGACAATGCTTTTACTTTGCTTGCATTTGTCAAAACAGTGTCTAACCTCAGACTACATCTGTGCATTTAGAGATAACAGTAATATTCCTCCTAACATCAAGGACAAAAACAAATATGAGAAAATCCAGATAGATACTGAATCTATTAATTTATACACTTTCATGGGGGATTAATTTGGGCATAAAGCATATTTTTTCTATACTATAAAATTTCTGACTAAGAAGGTCAATAAATCTTTGCTAAAACTTGAAATAGTTATTTGGAAAATTTTAGTATGACACTTCAGAAAAGAAAATCATTTGGTTGCAAGCAAAGTATTTGACCTAGGTCACATTTGTAACTAAGGGAACCTGATGGACATCACATTTTCCGAAGTGGGCAAACTTCCTTCAGGACCACAAGTGTATCCTAGTTGCCTATATAATTCAGGTAAAGTCTGGCAACAATAAGTTTTTTAACTAAGGTATATGTGCATAGATTAAAACATCAGTTACTTCTAGGAAATTTGATTATTTTACAAGCTTAATATTTTTTAAAAAAAGCATAATTCATAGAAATTATGATCAGAAAGGAGATTTTTTGAAATCTACTTTTCTTCCACCTGATTTCAAGTGTCAAACCTCCCTAAATATACTGCTTTTTCCCTGAATGCCTCATTGTTATTTCCAAAGGCTCCCAATGAAAATCTAGCTCTCTTCATTTTGTTGAGAAATTTTTGCTGACAGAAAAGTATTCTGAGATTCCTTTAAAAACAAGAAATAGAAATGCCATATGACCCAGCAATCGCACTCCTGGGTATACACACCAAGGAAACCAGAATTGAAAGACACATGTACTCCAATGTTCACTGTAGCACTGTTTATCATAGCCAGGACATGGAAGCAACCTAGATGTCCATCTGCAGACGAATAGATAAGAAAGCTGTGGTACATATACACAATGGAGTATTACTCAGCCATTAGAAAGAATACATCTGAACCAGTTCTAATGAGGTAGATGAAACTGGAGCCTATTATACAGAGTGAAGTAAGCCAGAAAGAAAAACACCAATACAGTATACTAACGCATATATATGGAATTTAGAAAGATGCAAATGATAACCCTGTATACGAGACAGCAAAAGAGACACAGATGTATAGAACAGTCTTTGGGACTCTGTGGGAGAGGGTAAGGGTGGGATGATTTGGGAGAATGGCTTTGAAACATGTATATTATCATACGTGAAACGAATCTCCAGTCCAGGTTCGATGCATGATACAGGATGCTCAGGGCTGGTGCACTGGGATGAACCAGAGGGATGGGAGGGGGGCTCAAGATGGGGAACATATGTACACCTGGGGCAGATTCATGTCAATGTATGGCAAAATCAATACAATAATGTAAAGTAATTAGCCTCCAATTAAAATAAATAAATTTTAAAAAAGAAAAGTATTCTGTCAACAACTGATTTTAAGTTATCTAAGTACAAATTAATCTAAGTAATCAACAATAATTTGGAGGTAAATAAGCACACTTTATGCATAAAATATAATACCGTGACAATTTCTTTTACTTACTTTAGAGGAAGAGCCCTCCTGGTGGTGGATGGTATAGGAGGGAAGTGAGGTACTGATGTTTCTTTTCTGCATTATTTCTTCACCATATTTTTAACCCTTTTGGTGCCATGGCTATCTTGCACTCTGACTTACAGAAAGAGTTATTATGCAGAGATGCACCTTGAAGGTGACTCCAGTTCCAAAATGAGAATTCTTCAAAAGTGGAGAAAGTAATCTCGATGTGGAAGGGCCAAGTAGGCATACACCTTCCCTTGATCAGGCTTCAGGAAAAAGAACTTCAAGCAAACCATTGATCTTGAGACTCATCAGAACACGGGGCACAATTTAAATTTGTTCCATGCAATATTCTTCAACCAGAACCTGTTGTGTCAGGTAAACTGTCTCTGGGACAATTATGTTGAAATATTTATTTTTATAGCATGTTTGCTTTAGCAAGTTTGGGGGTAAATTCTTTATTATTAATAAAAGGGGGGGTTGTCTGAAAAATAGTGAAGCTTTGCCATCATTATTGAGAGAAAATTTATTAACTTAACAGTCTTTATGTGAGATAAGTGTATTGTAAGTGTAATTAGGTAGAGATATTACCAAAGTTGTTGTCATGGTCTCCCCCCCTCAGGAGTAATGCAGTTTACAAAGCAAGATGATATTTATTCCATCTTTGTATAATAGCAACTATGAGAAACGTCATCTATAAGAAACATGAAGGAAATTTTGAGAGGCAATGCAGTCATTAGATTAAAAACATAACATGTTCATAAACTTAGAATTAGTAGTTCTACTTGAGAGAGCTTATTTTAAAAAAGATTAGAAATTTATGTACATGTATGATGGGAGGCGGAGAAGGCAATGGCAAGCCACTCTAGTACTATTGCCTAGAAAAGCCCATGGATAGAGGAACCTAGTAGGCTGCAGTCCATGGGGTCGCTAAGGGACAGACACGACTGAGCGACTTCACTTTGCCTTTTCACTTTCATGCATTGGAGAAGGAAATGGCAACCCACTCCAGTGTTCTTGCCTGGAGAATCCCAAGGATGGGGGAGCCTGGTGGGCTATCATCTATGGGGTCACACAGAGTCGGACACGACTGAAGTGACTTAGTAGCAGCAGCAGCAGCATGATGGGAGGAGACGGGGACGACAGAATGAGATGGCTGGATGGCATCACCGACTCGATGGACATGAGTTTGAGTGAGCTCCGGGAGTTGGTGATGGACAGGGAGGCCTGGCGTGCTGTGATTCATGGTGTTGCAAAGAGTCGGACACGACTGAGTGACTGAACTGAACTGAACTGAACTGATGATTATCACTGTGATCATTGTAATAGTGAAATTTTACAAAGAATCTCTATGTCTAAACTGCAAGATATTTAAATAACTAGAGGACATCCATATCCTGGGATAATTCAAAACCATTGAAACATGTCTTAAATGATCGTTCACACATGACAAATGCAGTTGATATATTGCCAAGTTAAGACAAATCAGATTGCAATACATTCAAATTAACCTCAATTTTGTAAAATATCTGAGTGTTGCTATCTTCTTAGAGAGGTTTAAGCAGAAATAAACCAAATATTAACTGGCTTTCTCTGCTGTGAAATTTTGGGTGACTCTATCTTCTTTATTTTTCTTTTATATATTCTGCTATTTTTTTCAACATGCAACAATACTTCAAATTTATTTTTAACAAATGAAACAATCAATTGGAAGTAGTTTTTAAGATAGCCTGATGGAAGGGAAGAAATAGACTCAGGTAGGAATTATGTTTTGAGGTAATGTAGGCTTAAAGGTATCAGGGTGTTGATTAAGGAATTGGCCATTGAAAAGGAGATTTGGAGAGGGAAATTGCAAAGGGAAAATTTAACCAAATTACTCAGTGAAAAGTTAGCCACACACTTAAAATATTAGTCATTGAACATTTATTTTTAAATAGAGTAGGAAATGGATAAATTCTGGTTTTGTCCCAAATCATCCACTTGAGTTAGTTGGATAGTTTTAAAATCTCTGGACTTTCTAATTATCTTAAGATCAAGGACTAAGTACTTTTTTATTGGGAAGTTCTCTGAAGTAGCCATCATGGAGCCTCGCTCAAAGTGATTTGTAATTCCTGTGTGTGAATTTCATCATTGGCAAAAGTGTCACATCATCCATGTGTCCATAACTGAAGAGTTCTGATGTTGGCTAGGAACTTGGGTTAATATAACGTGACTGGTTTTTCAACCCTATTATATATTCAGTAGTAAGTACCTTTCATCTTCTTAAATTATGCTTTATGAAAGAGAATACACCAAGTCCCCTACATAGGAATGAGTTCTCTTCCCAGAGTGCATTTGTAGTCAGATTCATTCACAAGTCCAATCAAATTGTACCCAAGTTGAAGCCTAGGTACTCAACTAACACAGTCCAATATCTAGTACTGTAATGCAATAGGTTTATAATACTTTTCTCACAAATGAGACATAAAAACAAACACACAAAACAAACATTTTTAATCTCACAGTACAGTGCTTTGAAAAGTTCAGTAGTGCAGTACAACATCTGGCAGAAAGGGGCTGGCATCCAATCAACAGGCAAGAAGGGTTAGTGACTAGGGGACGGAGAGGGGATAGGAGATGATAGAGCTGAAGGATCATTTGCAATGGGAGATGGGGTGCAAGCTGCAATATTTCTCACACCTGACATGGATGGAGAACACTTTCACATCTTTGAAAATTCGCAACTTGAACTTTGTAGGGGTACTATATAGGGGACGTATTCTAGATGTAGGACTAATTAAATATTTATAAAACAGTCAGCTATACTAGTAGAAATACACATACTGTTTTAATTCAAACCCTTAGAGTACATAAGTATGGATTAAAAAAGAAAGCCAATGAGTCAATGAATGTACACTTTAGAGCTGGCTTTGGTTCAACATTTAATGTACATTAAAATGAATTTAGTGTATTTTAAGGTCTATTTCAAATATTCAGTGCATAGAGTTTTGTTTTTTTAAAAAAACAGGAATATAATAAATACTGTGAAGAGATTCTGAATGCCCATAGTTTATAATTATCTCAAAGAATCTTTTCACCCCAGGCCACCTGGAGGTTAAGTTTTAAAGTAAGGAAAGTTTGCATTTACCATTTTTTTCCTTATTACCTTTCATTTTAGGAATGAATCTGTTACCCCAGTCCCTGAGCTAACCTACACTCTCATCCTTCTTACTTCTAAAATAGTTTGTCTGCTGCACGGGACGTGGTACCATGCTTTCCTGATAGTCCTGATGTAAGAGTCATTGCTCCACCCTCCTGAGTCCCAGCCATTGTTCTCTGTTTGAAATGGGATTATTCACATATTGAGTGATTACCCCTCACCACCAACCACACATAAAACATGATGTGTGGTCTTTAGCACTTACACATTTCACAAAGGATCAGAAGTTGCCTGAAATTAAAATGCCATCTTAGCTACGTAGACCAGTTTTGAGGGTAAAAATGAGAAATTTTCTTCTAGTGGTTACAGCTGAATATCCCTGATGGGTTTCCATATATGTGAAGTAGATACTTTCCTCTGGGAGCCGATACTACTTTGGCTAATTCAACTGATGTTACTTTCCTCTGTCAAAATGAGCTTCAATTGCCCCAGACATCACAGGTGATGTTCACTTTCCTTTACAGTAAATCCCTTACATACAAATCTGCAAATTGTGAACTTTCAAAGTGCAAACATGCTCAAAAAACAAACAGAGACAAGAGGACAAAGAAATAACGGAATAACCAAAGAGATTCATGACACAGGAAATGGAAGAAGGTTTTCTTTATTTGAGTGGGCACTGCTGGTCTTAGAGGCATAGGACTTGAACATAGAATGGTACACAAAAGTTGCAGCAGCTGTTCAAAATGCAATCTAGTGATACGTGTCATCGATGCTGAAAGAAAAAAAAAAAAAGAACTAATACCCACTCATCACTGGATCATTTTTTCCAGTGGGTAGAAAGTAAAGAAAAGTGAAGTCTCTCAGTCATGTCTGACTCTTTGCGACCCCATGGACTGTAGGCTGCCAGGCTCCTCCATGCATAGGATTTTCCAGGCAAGAGTACTGATTCATGATAAAAATGAGGATTTGCCCAATGTCATCTAACAGCTTAATCAATAGGGAAAGTTCGGTTCAGTTCAGTCTCTCAGTCGTGTCCGACTCTTTGCGACCCCATGAACTGCAGCACGCCAGGCCTCCCTGTCCATCACCAACTCCCAGAGTCCATCCAAACCCATGTCAGTGATGCCATCCAACCATTTCATCCTCTGTCGTCCCCTTCTCTTCCTGCCCTCAATCGTTCCCAGCATCAGGGTCTTTTCAAAGGAGTCCAGCTCTTCACATCAGGTGGCCAAAGTATTGGAGTTTCAGCTTCAACATCAGTCCTTCCAATGAACACCTAGGACTGATCTCCTTTAGGGTAGACTGGTTGGATCTCCTTGCAGTCCAAGGGACTCTCAAGAGTCTTCTCCAACACCACAGTCCAAAAGCATCAATTCTTTGGTGTTCAGCTTTCTTTACAGTCCAACTCTCATGGAAAAATAGCTTGTAAAATATAGTTCCACTATCAAATCCTTGGCAGATACTCAAACAAGCCATAAATACTGATGTATGGAGTATGCTTATATGCATAATCATTAGCCAAATTGTATATCTATAAAGGAAGCAGCTTCTCTTTTCTATATGCTTATTTGATATCTTTTTCTAACAAATGTGCAGAAAACATCTATTGCACAACTTTTCAGCCTTTATGTTGCTTGTAGAGTTTGATTCTAGGACTATTTTCTCCAGAATCCTGTCACTAGACTCACTAATCTTATTAGAGAGGATGATAATATATATACTTCACAAATAAGGCCTGTGAATAAACATTTCCCTATTTCTTCAAGATTAAACAATTACATTCTTGCATCTTATAGATTATGGCGCTTGGCAATAAAGTTATAACAAAACAATAGACATAGAATTGCCTCGAAAGTTCCTGCAGTTTACTAAGTGACATAGCATTTATTTATATCCTTGAGAAGTTCCACTCCCAAACACCCAGTAACTTCTAGCACCCTCGGTTTCTAACATCACCTAATTTCCTTATATAGAACAAGATACAACTAGTTATCACATGTTAAATGCCAGATAAGCAACATGGAAAATAAAAACAAAACTGAAATTAAGGAGAAATCTACAAACAGTGTTTATAAAAACCCTCACTGCAAAAACGTAAAGGCTTTTAAAGGTTTAAGAAGTGAACTTGTAAAGAGGTCAAGGCAGAGTTTGGGCCCTGTCTGGCACACACCGTCTGAGTTTTGAAGAAATCATCTAACAGCTACCATTGCTTCACAGTGGAATCGTTATTAGCATTTGGAAAAGGATAATTCTTCTTTGTTGAGTCTGCATGAAAATCTGCAGGATGTTTACCATCTCTCACTCTTGACATCAAAGATCATTACAGCCTTCCATTTATGTTTATCTTGACAATAATGCCCTCTTCTGAACCTTCATCTTTTGCAATTAATTGGATAGAAGTTAGTTGAAATGGGTGCTATCACCTTTGTTGAGAACCTCTATTTTTTAACCATTCAGTTCAGTTCAGTTCAGTCGCTCAGTTGTGTCCAACTCTCCGCGACCCCATGAATCACAGCACGCCAGGCCTCCCTGTCCATCACCAACTCCCGGAGTACACTCAAACTCATGTCCACAGAGTCGGTGATGCCATCCAGCCATCTCATTCTCCGTCGTCCCCTTCTCCTCCCGCCCCCAACCTTTCCCAGCATCAGAGTCTTTTCCAGTGAGTCAACTCGTCGCATGAGGTGGCCAAAGTATTGCAGTTTCAGCTTCAGCATCAGTCCCTCCAATGAACATCCAGGATTGATCTCCTTTAGAATGGACTGGTTGGATCTCCTTGCAGTATAAGGGACTCTCAAGAGTCTTCTCCAGCACCACAGTTCAAAAGCATCGATTCTTCGGCGATCAGCTTTCTTCACACCTGTTGTTCCCTCATATATGAATGGGATTTTTGTTCACAAGTTAATTTACTTTCCTTTGTTTACAAGTTCTCAAATTCCCTACAGCTTACAACATAAAGTAAAATCATCATGATAAGTATTAGACTCTTTGGGGTGGTGTTAATATTTTCTTTTTCTTGTTCCACAGGTATGACCATTTTGTGTAAGATATGTTTTGGTGGGTGTTGGAGAAGTAGGTGATGCAAAGCATAGTACAATAAGAAATAAATGTAACCTTCTATGTGACATTCATTTCTCCATATCCTTCTTACCCTTCAAAGCCCAATACAAATGTCAGATCTGAAATATTTCATTTCATCCTCTGCCTTTTCCTCCTTCTCTCAGTGAACTTATACTGTGTTTATGCTGTGAAACTGGAAATAACACATAGCAACTGACTTCAATAAAACAAGATCAATTTTAATAAGATAAATATTAAATCTTACCATGAGTCTAAAAAATTAACTGTTTAAGTGCAGATATGCCTCAGATATTGATCAGCTCCATATATTGAAAGACTATAGAAGATTCTCAAAAATTCTGTAACAACAGCTGAAAGAAACTAACTGTGACTATGCGTGTGGTTAAAGAAAAAAGAGATCAGAGAAGTGTTCTCTACACTTGAAGATAATAAAGCTCTTCTTTCAATAATCAGGTCAATTTCTAACCCACCATTTACATCTTTTAGAGGTTCCTCCTCTGCCCCTCCCTCCTTGCCTGGTGGGCTTCTTTCTCTGCCTCAAGTTCTTCTTGTGCCAATGGAAATCAATGTGCGGGGACAGTTAAGAACAAAATTCTGACTTAGGTAAAGTTGATCTTGGATAGCTGCCTTTAACCTCTCTCTCCCTCATGAGGTTTCATGATTTTCTATCTGCTGTCTTTTGTGAAATTTAATTTAGTCGTATTCTAAGACATACTCATTTATTTTGTGATTGAGTCCCATCTTTGTAAATCGAAAGAGGGTTGAGTTGAATATATAAGGGTAGGTGACCTTTATCTGGTGATGGAATTGTGAGAGAGATTTATAATGGTGAAAGAATCCATGTCTACACAGCCAGCAAATCCCAGCAATGCCAGTCTCCTCCACCGCCTAATTTCCGTCTGCCACCTTACTTTGCTGCCATATTCAGTCAATGTCTTCATTGGTATGTTTCAATTGACAGCAACATTTACAAAGGAAATCCTTACAAAAGGTGAAATAAAAAGATTTTTCTCCTTTCAAGTCTGAATTTAAGAACCTGTCTTTTCTCATAATAGCTGATGACATCTCAAGTGTCTAGGAAAAGAAGGGAATCTGCATCTGTTGGCAGGAAGAGAAAAAAGAAGGTACACAAGGTACAATATATTTGCAATTTTTTTTTAAACATTGGAGATAGGAAATGTTTGAGTTAAAGTGCTAATGGCAAATGTCTGGGTGTGTGTTCTTTATTATTACATGCAATGCTTGCATTTAAAAGGAGCTTAGAGATGACACTTTAAATAGCCAGTTTTCCCCAAAAATTATTTTTAAAAATATGGTCTATACTATTAAAGTAAATGACATGTTGGGGAAAAAATTAAGCTTGGTATACAGTGCTCTTTAAAATTATCACCATCATGTAGTCTGTTACCACTATCATTTTAGGTTCCCTGATGCAGAGAGAAATATACAATGAGATATCCCCATTAATTTAGAGTTTAGGATATTTATTTGTACACTTTAGGTGCTTTTAAATTTATTAATTTTGTCTTAGGAGAAAGCTACGTGCATAAAAGACGCCAGCCCTCTCCAAACCTGACGGAATCAGCAGAATAACTTAACCTGTATGGCTTCTGTGTTTCAGAAATTCATTATCACCTAAAAAATGGGCTCTTGTGAACAGCCTGGTTTGGATCATTTTAATGATGTGTTACAAAATACAGTTTAACTGCATAAACAATTTCTCCTTTGTTTAAAAGAAAGAAAAAGACATAGAACAAGGACAAGTAAAAATGCTTTCCATTTCAAAGCAATCACTCTTGAAAACAACTTCTTACAACATTCCTCTTTGACTAGCCACCAGCAAGCATACATGTCCAGTACAAGGTGTGTATGAGTATTTGCACATGTACAGCTGTCTCCTAAAAAATGCTATTGAATTCACTTGCTATATTTCACTATGTGTCTAAAAAATATGATTCTTCTAAACCCTTTCAACTTAAAGACTGGAAAAATCACAAATGAACTAAAGATTCATAAAGGGTGGAAACCCTTGTGTGATCAAATTTGCTGTAGTGAAAATGGCATTGGCCTCTTGGTTCTTAGGCTCTCAGCTACTTCAGGAAAACCATTCATCAACATAAATAAAACCATCACATAGACTTAATGGGATTCATTCAATGCAGGCTTTGGCCCCTGGTGTATGGTTTTCTCTTTCCTATTACACACTTCGTCACACATCCTACCTATTAGCCCCATTTCTAGTTCTTGCTACCATTGGGCTTCTCACGTGGCGCTAGTGTTAAAGAACATACCTGCCCATGCAGGAGACATAAGAAATGCGGGTTCTATCCCTGGATGAGGAAGATCCTTTAGAGGAAGACATGGCAACCCACTCCAGTATTCTGGCCTAGAGAATCCCCATGGACAGAGGAACCTGGCAGCTACAGTCCATAGGATCGCAGAGTCAAACACGATTGAAGTGACTTAGCATGCATGCACTCACAATTTCTTGCAACAGCATTTTCAATACCAATTTCTCTCTTTGACTGCTGTAGGACTGGGATTTTTGTTAGACTCAAAAAATTACTAGTCTCCCATTTCACAGAGAATATCTTGCTTTCCAATCCCATTAATATATCTGTATCCTCTTGCATCTTTTCCTCCTGTTCTAACATCTTACAATGAGAAGTTCTTCCTTCATCCAAAATTCATCACTGCACCTGAAACCTGGAGCCGTCAATGCCTGCCTTCATGACTCATTGACTATCTCTTCTCTCATCTAAAATAACAACTTCTCTCTCTCTCTCCCCCTGGCTATCTCCTTCAGCATATAATCATACTCAAACCACTCCCAACTTAAAATTTTGCTCTGATTTTTCTTTGTAATGAGCACACACTTCTCTCCTTCTTTGAATTACAAAGGTATTATAAAGAGTACTTTTAACTGGATAGTTCCAACTCTAATTCTCAGTTTCTCATCTGATGCAAGGTCATTTCTTCATCCATCATCCTATAGAATCTGACCTTCTCAAAATCATCAAAGATTCTAGCTGCTAAGTGCCAAGGACACTTTAAAGTCATTATCTTGAACTTTCTGAGGTGCTAATACTATAAAACATTTCCCCATTTTAGAATCTCTTTCTAGTCTTCTAGTTCATCACTCTTTCCTGAATTTGCTCTTATCTCTGACCACTTTGTTATAGTTTACATTTTTTTATTTTTCTGAGAAATTCACAATAGGCTTTTCAGGAACTCCAGGGCTTCCCTCGTAGTTCAGCTGGTAAAGAATCCACCTGCAATGTAGTAGACCCCAGTTCAATTCCTGGGCTGGGATGATCCACTGGAGAAGGGATAGGCTACCCACACCAGTATTCTTGGGCTTCCCTGGTGGCTCAGCTGATAAGGAATCTGCCTGTAATGTGGGAGACCTGGATTCGATCCCTGGGTTGGGAAGATCCCTTGAAGAAGGGAATGGCTACCCACTCCAGTATTCCAGCCTGAAGAATTCAATGGAGTCCATGGGGTCTCAAAGTTTCAGACACGACTGAGTGACTTTCACTTCCACTCACTTAAAGTGTGATACAAATAGATTACAGTTGTGCCAGAGATAGTGACACTACAGAATAAGAATCTCCAGGGAGCTGACTCTGGACATGTGCCATATAAACAATTGCTCCTTTTCACTGTGAGACATCATGTTGAAAAGTTTGGCAATTAGTGATCCAAACTTTAAGAAGCTGCTGGTCATGAGGGTTTGAGTTTGGTCTTCTTTAAGATCCTCTTCTCATTCTGCTAGCTCCCTCTCAGTGATCTTTCAACCCTGACATGTGGATGATTTCCATACGTGGTTGTGAGTCACATTCCAGACATGCAGATTCAACTACTTCTTCTTCAAACTAATTTGTTGGTATTTCAGGCATCTCAGACATTTTGAAATGTCCCAAACTGAACTCATTATACTTTTCCCCCCAAGTAGATATTCAGCTAAAGTTGCATATGGAGCTCATCCCAATTCCCTAACCAGTTGTCCAAAGATTGAGAATTATCCTTTCCACTGTTTCCATTCTCTCCATCATATCTATTGGTCATTATATCCTAGTCATTTTTATTTCCTTAATAATTCTCACATCTAACTCTGCACATTTTTTAATGCCAATCTCTATATTACAAATCTATCTATAATTTCCTACCATCGGCAAGCAAATATAAATTCTTTTTAATGAGGCACAAGAGCCTTCCCGGTTTTATCCCCCATGAGTTCAGTTTTATTTCTCATCACGTCTATTCTTCTCTTATCTGTATCCACTCCCTAAATTCCAGCCACACACAACTTCTTGAAAGTTTCCTGGTATATCATGTTCACTCACTTTCACTTTTTGTCTTTTTGTATTATTTTTCACTTGTTAGATCATCTTCATCTTTCATGAATTACCTAGGCATTCTTCAGCTTGTCTTGACAAATTTTGTAAAAACTCCAAAATATGCTGAACTTCACTTAACCAAAGTATTTGACACCCTATGGTGTCATTTCCATCTACTTTTATGGCTGTTAAATTAATGGTGAGATGCTTAATGACATGAAAGTGTCCAATTCACCTTTTCATCACTTTCCTTTACCACAATACCAAGTGTTATGGTTGAATTGCATCTTCACTCCCATCCCGAACTAAAAAAAATGTTGATATCCTCATCACCATACTTCTAATGTGTGGCTTAAAAACATGCACAGCATGAGAGTTGTGAGTCAGATTTTATTTGGGGCAAAATGAGGACTATAGCCTGGGAGACAGAAAGCCAGGTAGCTCTGAGAAACAGAGCCGGGGGGAAAGTCAGTGTATTTGTGATTTTGTCGAAGGGGAAGTACATGCAATTAAGCACATATTTTTTGCAGAAGTTTCTGCTATGGCTCTGAAGGTTACCGCTACTTGTGAGGAACGGATGTCACCATGAAGGATTTTAGTGCTTTTCTAGATATGAGGAGATACAAGAACTGGAGTAGATGGCAAGTGCCAATGGCAAATGCCAGTCTGTAGTTGACATCTGTAAACAGAATCTTTGCATATTTAACCAAGTTAAGATGAGGTCATTATGGTGGTGCTAATCCAGATATGACTGGATTATACTTCCCTTTAAAAGGGGGGAGTGGACACAGACACACAGAGAAGAAAGACCGTGTGAAGACACAGAAAGAAAGCCTCGTAATGATGAAGACAGATTAGAGTGATGCCTCTGCAAGGCAAGGAATGTTAAAAGCTGCTGACCACCCAACAGAGCTAGAAGAGATAAGGAAGGATTCCCTTCAGGTCTCAGAGGGAGCATAGAACTACCTACACTTTGATTTCAGAGTCCTGACCTCCAAAGTTCTGAGACAGTAGGTTTCTGAGGTTTTAAGTCCCCCAGTTAGTGGTACTTCCTAGTCATGGTATCTCTAGGAAAGTAATAAAGATACAACACCAATATCCTGAATAAATTTGTGGGCAGCCTCTGCCCCAACACACACAAAATATTCAGAAGTACTGAATGTTTGCCGCCTTTATTTCTGTAATTTGGGCAGAACATGCTATGACATTTTTTTTTTTTTTGGTAAAATGCAAGTGACAGCCTTCATAATACTTTCCTGAAGAAACTGTTGCAATCAAATACATACAAAACACTTAAGCAGAATATGAATACTCAAAAATATTATTATTGCTATTACTATCTTCATTATTGCTAGTGTTATTGCTCCATGTGTCTCCCCGGAGGGCATATTCACATTCAAATATTCAGTTCTGGGCCACGGGTCACCCAGGATCCCAGCCCTTGCACTCTCTGCATGCTTTCCTATGAGCTAATCCACCTTGAGACTTTCCTTCTGCCAGAGGCCAGGCACACACTGTCAGCCACCCCTATGTTTGGCTTTGGATCACATTTTTTTTCTGTCAAGGAATAAGTCCTGAAATTGTATATGAGGAATGGAAAAAAAAAATCAAAACAAATACAGGATCCACTTGAGATAAATGTTTGCTTTATAAATAGCTCCTCAAGAATGACTTCTTTCATTAAACAAATTTGTCAAGAAAAATCCAAATTTCAGGACATAAATAAGAGCTCATTATTCACATCATATGCACATATTCATTTTCTAGATTTTCTTTAACAAGATATAGCAGTTAAAGTTGTAAAAGTGTGAGTCTATTTAGAATTTCTTGGTCAGATATCTCATCTACAGAGAGAGTACAGTGTGAACATTTATTCCAGGCCATAGATAAGAATGTTGATGAACTTGCAGATTTCTCTCTCTCCTTAGAAGTATCTCTTTCTTCCTTTTAGGATCCTATCTGGAGGTTCCCAACTGCTGGGATCTAATGCCTAATGAGCTAAGGTGGAGCTGATGAACAATAAATATAATGCACTTGAGTCACCCTGAAACCATCTCCCACTCCCACCCGACTCCACAAACAGTAACCATGGAAAAACTTTCCTCCAGAAAACTGGTCTCTGTTGTGAAAAACCTGGGGATTGCTGCTGTAGACTGATACTCTTCTGGTCTCTAACCCCTCAGTAAATCCTAACTACAGGATTGACTCTAATGACATAAAAATTCTAAGTTATGAATGACAAGTAAATTTAAAAATTGTGTCACTTCCATGAATGGTTAAGATGGATGACCATCACATGGTTCTCCAGTTATCTTCATGCATATAAGAAAGGGACATTAAGGTGACCTTGACATTAAGTTCACTTATATTGATAGCAATGAATGAAATGCTACCAAGGCAAATGGCATCACCTTGGCTTGGAGAACTTTATACAGTTCTCCAAGGTTCTATCAGACACAAGTGAATAATACAAGTCACTAATTTCTATATATTCTTGATGACTTGCAAGTGTTAAGAGAGGAGTTTTATTTAGTACCTGATATCTTCATTTTTTCACTTTCAATAAAGCTAGAGAACTAGCAGGGATAAAAATGCTTTATAGACATAATTTAAGAGTCATAAAGAAAAACAAGAGAAAAAAATTGAAAGAAAAGCAAAAGAGAAAATCCTCACTGAAAAACAGATTAGAGAGTTGGCTGTAATTTGCTGAAGATATTCTGTGAGTTGGAGTAGCCTGGCTCTGGAACTGTTAATGGAGTGTGGTGAAATCTTTTATATCAAACAAATATAGTTTGGGAGGGGAAAAAGATAAAGAAAATAAGAGAAAACACCTTCCAGCTGGCTGGTTTTATTGGAAGCCTGCAAAGGGTGAATTGGTGGTTTATGCAACCAGGAAAGAGTGTTTGTGAAAGAAAAGAGAAATGAAGTAAGCAATTAGATATTTCAAGTTGATCTCACACCATTCCCTTTCCTTATTCCCACCAGCACTCTTCCTTTTCAAAGTCTGTCTGAAATTATCAGGAAGGCTGATAAATGGGAGGGCACCTGTCCCCATATGCAGGATGATATTCTACTTTTTTGGGGTTGGATCTATATTATTTTACAGATAATTGAACTATTACATATCACTTCTACATACCATTATGCATTGTTTGACTGTTTTCCCACAAAAATAATAAATGAAGATGGTCATTTACAAACTATGCTGTGTATTGGCAAGAAACTTACATTTTGGAAGGGTCAGCTGAGCCACAAATTATATCTTTTCTGGAAGAAAGGTAATGTCTTCAAGTGAGGAACATTCTATTTCCTGAAGACTATTGCAATCACTGAGAATATTGGATTTATAACAGTAGCTATAATAATAGCAGATCCCTGAGGTTATCTGATTCATAGGGGGAAAAATACCATAAATCCTTTCTATTTTTTACATATTCATGTTACCCTACCACCAATAAGGTCACAGATATGTGATATTTGCTGTCTATGTATTTGTAATAGTAATGTTAAAGTTGTCCTTCCATTTCAATGTTTACATAAAATAAATACCCTCCAATACTGGAGATAAGCATTTCTGACTGAGATGATGGAGTAGGGGTGGTACTGTTGACATGTTGGGTGGACAGTTTGGCACAACCCAGGAAAATCAGCATCCTTGACTCCTGCCCACTAAATGCCAGGAGCATCCCTACCCTGAAGCATTAGGGAAACCAAGCACAACCTCCCCTCCCAAAACACACACACACACACATATCTGCAACCATTCTCTGGGTAAACAGTGCTACTCTGGTTTCGGGGCACAGATCTGAATTTTTTTTTTTAAAGTATATTTTCTTAAAAGAAGAAAGAGAAGTATCAAGAAAAGTACATATCTTCCTTTGCCCTTTCCTTTGCTTTGCTTCCTTTCCTTTCCCTCCTCAATGTTCAATCAAGCTAAGAAAAATCCCTGTTTTCTAGTATCAACCACTTTATCAGAACAGGAAAATTTGTATAATATCCAGTACAGATTAGGTGTTGAATGAACACTGCATTTCTTTCCTCAAGTCCCTTTTTCCAAGAGGAAGAAGTGAAGTAAGGAAACATTTCATGTTGAAACATTTTGGTTATGACTTTATTGCTCATTTGGAAAGAGTAAGTCATTTTCTTACCCATTTGCTTATCAAAAGCAGGCTGTCCACTCTTGTTTTGTCATCTCGATGGACAAGGCATAATTTGTTTCATGTTCTTAGCACAGAGCCAGTCTTTTCTAGACAAGTTGCAGGCAAATTTCAACCTCAAGAGTTATCAGCTATTAAAAGAGGCCATGTACAGCAAGGCACCAGCTCTTTGCTGACTGATACTGCCTGCTATTTTATTTTTGGAAAGTAGCCTAAAGCTATTATGGCTCTGGGTTTTTGACAGGCATCATATATTGGTATTTCAGAAGAAATTTTAACTTCAAAAATCAAGTAGCCTGAGGGTTTGGAATCAAATTTAAATTTTTAATAAGTTGTCAAAATATACTTTTCAGTATTAATTTATAATTGGACTCAACCCTCTGCAAATTAATATGCAAACCTTCCCACTTCGTTTACAGTTTTTTATGCAAAAAAAAAAGTTAAAATACCAGTTATCACATATATTACTAAGAGAAGTAGAAGGTGATATTTGTTTAATTTTTTGTTTTTAATAGGGACATACTAGCCTGAATATATTTCTGTCTAGAACTAAACTGATAACTGATATCTGTTCTTTTGATTGACTTCAATTTGAATATGCAAATGAAGTTTTCAGACTCAGTTCAGTACAGTTGCTCAATGGTGTCTGACTCTTTGGACTGACCCAATGGACTGCAGCACGCCAGGCTTCCCTGTCCATCACCAGCCCCTGGAGCTTGCTCAAACTCACATCCATTGAGTCAGTGATGCCATCCAACCATCTCATCCTCCGTTGTCCCCTTATCCTCCTGCCTTCAATCTTTCCTAGCATTAGGATCTTTTACAATGAGGCAGTTCTTCGTATCAGGTGGCTAAAGCATTGGAGTTTCAGCTTCAGCATCAGTCCTTCCAATGAATATTCAGGACTGATTTCCTTTAGGATTGACTACAATGATCTCCTTGAAGTCCACGAAACTCTCAAGAGTCTTCTCCAACACCACAGTTCCAAAACATCAATTCTTTGATGCTCAGCTTTCTTTATAGTCCAGCTCTCACATCCATACATGACTACTGGAAAAACCATAGCTTTGACTAGACAGACCTTTGTTGGCAGAGTAATGTCTCTGCTTTTTAATATGTTGTCTAGGTTAGTCATAGTTTTTCTTCTAAGGAGCAAGTGTCTTTTAATTTCATGGCTGCAGTCACCATTTGTGGTGATTTCAGAGCCCCCCAAAATAAAGTCTGTCACTGTTTCCATTTTTCCCCCATCTATTTGCCATGAAGTGATGGGACTGGATGCTGAATGTTGAATTTTAAGCCAACTTTTTCACTCTCCTCTTTCAATTTCATCAAGAGGCTCTTTAGTTTTTCTTCACTTTCTGCCATAAGGGTGGTGTCATCTGCATATCTGAGGTTATTGATATTTCTCCCGGCAATCTTGATTCCAGCTTGTGCTTCTTCCAGCCCAGCGATCCTCATGATGTACTCTGCATATAAGTTAAATAAGCAGGGTGACAATATACAGCCTTGATGTACTCCTTTCCTGATTTGGAACCAGTCAATTGTTCCATGTCCAGTTCTAACTGTAGCTTCTTGACCTGCATACAAATTTCTCAGAAGGCAGGTCAGGTGGTCTGGTATTCCCATCTCTTTCAGAATTTTCCAGTTTATTGTGATCCACACAGTCAAAGGCTTTGACATAGTCAATAAAACAGAAATAGATGTTTTTCTGGAACTCTCTTGCTTTTTCGATGATCCAACGGATGTTGGCAATTTGATCTCAGGATGAACCCTGCAATAAGAATTGTAACTGCCCATGGGTCACTGAGAAACCTATTTAGCATCTGGAGAGAGAATCTTATAGTTTAAGTGATGATTATCAATCAATGACTTAGTCGTCTACCAAGCAGGCATCAGAACCGATTATCTGATCTTTGTTGTCTGGTCATATGGGTGAGCTAATTAAAATATTGATTGTTTGGCTATTATTGACCTGGAAAGTAGGTCTGGGATAGAATGAAGGGATTATAGTTGGTTTGGATTAAGTCTAGGAGAAATGTATGGTGTCATCACAGCATCTTTGAAGACTCATTGTGTTAATGAAACAAGGGAGACTGTTTTTAATTAGAAAGAGCTGGTTTTAAAGTCTTCATCTTCCTCTTTAAGCTATGTAACTTTGTATTGGACTTTTATTCTTTCTGTCAGTCTCTTTATATAAAAATTGCTAACATCAATCATGATAAAAATAATGAAGATAACAAAAATAAGACCTGCCTTATTGCATTGTGATGGAGATTAACAAAATGTATTGGAAATAAGTTCTGCAATTGTTTCTGCCTTGAATGGTCATTAATTTTTTCTTCTTTTATTTGGGACCGAAGGCAAATAAGGGGCTCAAGTAAATCTTTAGAACTTATTTAGGCTATTCAGGCTAACAAGCATATGGGAAAAATACCCATGGAGTGATATTTGGCCAGTACATGTTAGCCTGTATTCAACTTGCCAGAAAACAGAAAAAGGACATAAAAGCCAACTTCTTTCTGACTTCCTAGAATAAAGTCTTCAAAGATATTTTCTAAGATGTCTAAAAGACTATCTAAAATGCATATTTAGTCTTTTACAGTTGTACTGTCAGAATGACAAATGTATATGCAAAATATATGAGTATCTGAGAACTTCACAGGACTCAGAACCCTTCCAGCTCTCTGAGATATTTTGGAAAGGCACAATGAGATTTCAGTTATATTTTAAGAAGTGGTTAAATTTAGACGAGAAGCCTAGAATAAAGACATTTTAAGGAGTCCTGGATATTTCTAGTCCTAAACATGAAAATATTTAAGATCTATTCCAGGAATCACACAAGTTGTTTGGAGAGAAAGTTCTAGAGTATTCCCATGAGAGAAAATGGAAAGAATATTTGGAAGTGGCTTTAAAAGTCTCAGATGCTCACTAAGCCCTGTATCTTCAAAGCTTTTGATAGTGATGAGAGTGGAGCATTCAGAAAACTCAGCAGTGATGTACTAAATGAAAGGTAGGCAAAGAAGCTAGAGATATCAGCTAAAAAACAATCTATTATGCATTACAAATAGCACATATGATTTCTTTAAAGCACAATACAAAATCAGAAAGTAAAAGATAGTAAAAGTAAAGAATAAAAGTAAAGACTAGATAAAATAAATTGACAAAATGTTGATACTTTTAAAGATAGGTGATGGCTACTTGGGAGTTTCTCCTGGGTATGTTAAAAATTCCTCATAATAAAGGAATATAAATAAATATATAATATTAGTATTTCTTAAACTTATTTGTGTATTGCCACTTTGAATAGTTGAAGAAAGTAGTTGATAATCTGTCCAGAAATATGCATTCATTCAAAAATATTTATACACATACATTTGAAGAAGTTCAGAGATTTCTATTCTCCCTTAACCTCTCTGTGAAGTCCATCCATGTGCCTCCTGAGTTCAACAGATTTCTCATGTATATACAGGAAATATCTCCAAGTCAAGACTCCTGGAGACTTTAGACTGGGACTTTGGATCTTCAAGTGCAGTTCATGGCTCTCGTTCCTCAAACCTTGGCTTTAACTCAGTTCTGTTTTACTTTCCATTCTTCCCAAGCCCCATCTGTTCTTTGTCACACAGAACTTTTCAAGGGTGACAGTGCTTCTCTCGTTCACATGCTGTTTAAAGAAAGACAGGGAGCCAAGACCAATTCAAAGAAAGAAGTGGTTTATGATACCATATCACAAGGTCACAGAAATGTTTATGATAACAGAGGCATTTTCTAAACTCTGGTGAAAGGAATTCAGTAGATCTCTCAACAGCTAATTGGTATGACACATATTCAAACTGATTACTCTTCCATCAAATGGAAGGTATGTTGGTAAAATCTAGGAAAGAAGGCAAAACACCCTATCAGTTAATAACTCATATTTTGGAGTGACAAGAACCAAAACTCAGTTACATACGTTTCTTATCTTTGAGACCTCAAGAAAATTACTTATTTCCATGAGCTTTAATTTTTTTCATCTATAAACTATGTGATACATAACTCTCAAAAGGATTAAAGTGTGAAAGTATTGGTAATACTTCCAATTAATAGTGACAATGAGCTGGTAATTTCCAACCAGGGCTTAACCAAGTTTTTTTGTAGTACTCAAGATTGTATTATTTATCTGAACAAAGCCCTGAACCATACGATATCAGGCATTTCCAATGTGTATCTATAACATCATCTCCTTTTCAGAACTCCTTAGGATCACGCCTTTCTGTACTTTTATTTTTTCCCCACCTTTCTAAATACATACCCTGTTTATCATCCTGGATCTCTTTCCAATCCTATTGCTCTGTAAATGAATCCTCAGGATTCCATGCAATGTTATGGTTTTAATTACCACCCATACAAGGATGATTCCCAATTGGAAAAAAAAAACAAAAAACCTTCAACCCTTTATTATCCTCAAGCTCTAGATTTGGAAATGAAAATGTTGAAAAGTCACCATTTTCAGAACTGAGCTTCTATTCCTTATCTATTCCCATCTTTATAACTATTATTGCTTTTCAATTTTCCATCTCAGTTAAGGTTATTGCGAACCAATTTAGAGAACCTATAAATCCTCCTCCCTCACCATCCAAATTCAAACAACTCTTGAATCTTCTTAACTTTTTGTGCTTTTTCCCTTGTTTACCTCCCTGTTGCTCCTTCCTCAATTCAGAAGTCGTTGTCTTCCCACTAGATTTCAGAAATAAGCTGCTGGCTGGCTTCGCAAACTTTTGTTTTCCCTTTTCCAGTTAGACAGAGCTCCTCAAGAACAATCAAAAAATGTATCCTAGCTATGGCAAGCTGTATTATTTTTCCAGTTGGTGGAATTATTTATAATTATAGAAAAAGAACCAGGTAGTTGAAACTAGAATCATCACAGAAAACCTGGAGTATATTGTTGCCTATGTTTTTATGCAGAAAAATTTTCTTGGTTTATCTACTAAAATCATTTTGCATTTGTCCTTTTTAATATAACGCAGTCCAACTTTACAGGATTAAACAGGTTTTTAAACAGAAGATAATAGCTTTGTCTTTTGAAGTTTAGAAACCAGTGTCAGTGATGAAAATAAGAACATGTGATGACTGATCTTGTCTTGAGCTCTTGGGCCTAGATGAATTTATAATCAGAAAGATACCTTTTAAATAACGAATGACTTTAAGCTTCTTCATATAAACTTACTTTTATTGTTCTTTTCTATCTTCTAAGAATCAAAAATAGGTTTGACTGAATGTTGAGAAGCCAGAAAATGTCTGCCCAGTGCAAAGTCCAGAGAGTTTATAGGTTTTTCTGAGAAAGTTTATCCACAACTGTTGTTTAGCCATTGTTATTATTGTTTAGTTGCTAAATTGTGTCCAACTGTTTGCAACCTTGCAGACTGTAGCTCTCCAGGTTCCTCTGTCTATGGGATTTCCCAGGCGAGAATACTGGGTTGAGTGGGTTGCCATTTCCTTCTTCAGGGTACCTTCCCAAGCCAGGGATCAAACCCACATCTCCTGCTTGTCAGGCGGATTCTTTACTGGTGAACCACTAGGGAAGCCCTCCACAACTACAGCATCCATGAAAGCAAACAAATAGTCTATCCTCACTATTGAAATAATTTTGAAATGAAGTATTTTGGAATTGTATGCTTCTTCCTCAGACCTGCCCTCAACAATTTATTTAGGCAACATGACAATAAGAAATAGCTAGTGTCAGAAAAATTTGGAATTGAGAGAGACTTTCTGTTATTTACTTTAAAATATACCAAAATAAACTTAGAGGGGGAGAAAAGTTCAATAATAAGAAATAAGAGAGGACACAACTAGAAGAAAAGAAACCAAAGAGACATTAATATTTTGGGGAATTCAACATTCCCAATGCTCTGCTCTATATTTAGGTGAGATAAATGTTTTCAGAAGGAGAAAAAAAAAAAAGGACATTCTGGCCTTTTTAAAGGCTAAATAGAGCTATTTAAAGGAACCATTTCATCAACGGGTTAGTTCCCAACCAATCTGATTCTTCTGAGACAAGCTGCTGGTCAAAACATTTCATCAGCAGCTAATCAAGAGAGCTAATGGTCTATGTAGGTAGGCACTTCATGACCTGGAGTAGTTTAAATTAATCTTATGTAACTGACAGCTGTCAACTTTCATCTAGCTTGTGGGTTAAGAACAAAAATAAGAAGCGAGAAGTTAAAAACTCTTAACTTGAAATAGTATGCCACTTTGCTTTCTAGGGTATTTTAAATACTAGGTTTTCAAGAATTTGGAAGAGGACATTCAACTGAATCATTCTTCAGTTCAACATTTCCAACAATTTTAATAAACTATTTCTGTAGCATTGTGTTCTAAAGTATCACAGTCTGAATACATATTTAAAATTAACACAAAAGTTGACACACATATTTATTAGAGTCAAGGTCAAGTTTAAGAAACATTATAGCTAAAGAGACTGTTGGGTAAATTAGATGACCAAGGTCATTTCCTAAAGGACACATCCAGAATAGGAAGCTACAAGGTGTGAGTTTAGTTCATTACTCTGTTTCTGAGTACTGTGAGCTTCATTAAGCCATTTAAACTCTATTTTCTTATTAAATTTGTTGGATGAAATAAGCTGTAAAGTCCATTCAAGCTTGATGATTCTTCAACCATCTATTAAATAGACCCTAATTATGAGTATGCAAATGATTTACATTTCAAGAAATTAGCATCCCTTACCCAAGGGTCAGAACCCAATTTACATTTGTCAGATATACTTCTGTCTGAGGCAGACCATTTCACATATGTTGGCATTTTTCTGATTTTCCATTAGGAAAATACAGGAAATGTTTAGCCTAAAATTAAAACTTAGCTCTAGAACAAAGCTTTTCACAAAGAATACAATAAGCATTAATATATAATGTTGAAATAATGAATAAGATATACATGAAGTAACAACTATTTTGAATCATTAACATTATTAGTTTAATCCTCCAACACGTATTATCATTTAAGGTATTCCTAAACTGTATTGGTTAGCAAAAACAGTCCCTTTGTTTATAAAGTCTTAACTCTAAGTTGCCTTTATTCATGTGGATGAGGAGAAAGGTACTTTTTTACTTCCCATAATTCCCTTCAAAAAGAGCTGGGTCCAAAAAGGGAAATGTCCAACCACTGAAATTCTGATGCTGAAGCTGAAGCTCCAATATTTTGGCCACCTGATGCAAAGAGCTGACTCATTGGAAAAGCCCCTGATGCTGGAGAAGACTGAAGGCAAAAGGAGAAGTGGATAGCAGAGGATGAGATGGTAAGATAGCATCAATGACTCAATGGGCATGAATCTGAGCAAATTCCAGGAGACAGTGGAGGACAGAAGAGCCTGGCATGTGCAGTTCATGGGGTCGTAAAGAGTCAGACATGATTTAAGCAACTGAACAACACCAACAAAAACTTCACTTCAGGCTTGATGTGACTTTTTGGTTGTCAGTTTACAACTTCATGATGAAAATGCATTAGGCTGAGGGACCTAGCAGTCTTTATTATTCACAGAAATAGGAGAAGGTAATGTTATTTTATTTAGAGTCTTAATAGTCTTTCTTCTTTAAAAAAATGTGTTTTATTGAAGATTAGTTGATTTACAATGTTGTGTTAACTTCTGTTGTACAACAAAGTGACTCAGTTATACATATATATGTACATATGTATGTATATTCTTATATATATATAATCTTTTCCACTATGATTTATTATCGGATATTGAATATAGTTCCCTGTGGTATACAGTTGGACCTTTTTAGTCATCTATTCTATATTTAGCAGTTTGCATCTGCTAATCCCAAACTCCCAGACAATCCCCCTTTATGTATCTATGCCACGACAATATATAGTAATCATTATGTTCAACTGACATAATAATTGGAGTATAATCTTGAAACTATTTTATTTTTGTTTCTATCCTTTTTTTATTCAGAATCCTAGGTCTTGTCCTCTTTGCCGTACAGTAGAAATGAACACATTGTAAGACAACTATAACAAAAATTAATTTAAAAAAAATTCTAATTCTTTTCTTGTCCTTGGATGGAAACTTGCAGAGGTTCTTGAACCTTACTCATTGCTTTCAGCTGCAAAATAAAACTTTACTTCATGAATAAAATATCCCATCCATTATCAGAAACAAATGTGCAAACTTGATTTTGTTTGAAAGTGTCTCCTGTGCCCCCAGCTCAGGCCTCCACACATGGGAAAGATTGCCATGAAGGGAAGAACAGGTGGACTCCTTCCATCTCTCCACTACCTCCAGAGCTTCCCTGCCTTCAGGTGGTTCTGCAGGGCTGAGCCCTGGGGTTGGGACACAGGAGAAGCAGTGAAAAAAGGATGGCAGGAAGCCCTCCAATCGTCAAAAACTCTCCTGAGCTTGTGTTAGTGTTCTAGGGGCATGGCAGGGGTTAAATTCACTTTGCCCTGAGATTTATGACTTCTTTGGAGACCTTTGTGTGTCTTCTCCACACCCCACTTCCACTCATCTAAGGAAGTTTCAAATCTAGCTCCCTTGAGTATGATAAATGTCCTAGAAATACAATGACACTTCAGTGTCCTTCTTCCAGGTGGTCCTCTTGCATTCATGAATTTACCTAAGGGGAGTTTTTTTTCTAGATTCTTCACTTAACAGTCTCTGGGGATACAATTAGTTCACAAACAGCTACTGTCTCTCTGCCAATCCTTTTTACCTTTGGGATGACATGGTCACCAGTCTTCTGCAACTTCCTTGGGTTCAATTGGTCAGGTGGGGCTGGGGTTTCTAAAGATGCAGGAGCCATTTTGGTGATTTCTCATGACTCATGGACACCATGGGGGAAGGAAAGGGTGGGATGAACCCAGAGTAACACTGACGTATATACACTAGTGTGTGTAAGATAGATAGCTAGTGGGAAGCTGCTGTACTACACAGAGGCTCAGCTCTGTTCTCTGTGATGACTAGAGGGGTGGGATGGCAGGGGGTAGGTGGGAGGGAGGCTCAAGAGGGAGCAGATAATGTATACATACAGCTGATATGCTTTGTTGTACAGCACAAATTAACACAGCATTGTAAAGCAATTATACACCAATTTTATTTTTTTTCTTTTTAAGCCTTGTTCCAGACATGGGATAAGGAGCAGATGAAAGATTTCTTCCCTTCCCTTTGGGAGAGATTCAAAACCACACTCTCTCCTAAGAAAATGTCCTCAAGAGTACTCTCAATTCCCTAGATCCAAATACTTTTCTACCCTCCTTGTACAAGAGGAGTTTCAGAATTGTCCAATGTATTCTAACCAATATTTTAAAAATTTCCCAAATTGTGTTAGCACTGTCTTTAAAATGTGGATCACCTGAGACTTTGAATTAAGCATCCCCTTCCAGAAATAACACAAAGACATTTTCTTCTCTACCTACCCTCGTTTACCTAGAGGTAAACGTGTTTGGCGACTAGTGTCTGAGAATTGATGCAAATAACTCTTTGAAACATTATTATGTCTGCCAATATTTGATTATAACATTGTATACCATTGATTATACCATTGCATATGGTTTATACTTATGTCAAAAGAAAATAGCTGGGATGTAAAATGATATATCTATAGATCACCTTTGGAATTTTGCCTTTGAAAGGCCCTACAATAGACTTTTCATAGATTATATTTAAAATCTGTTAAAATGTTCTTATCGCCCCAGTGAGGGGTGAGAGAGGCTTATTATTACTTTTTGCATTTAGCAAAATAAAGATCAGAATTGCTCTTCCTTGTTTAAATATACTTTAGGGAGTTCAAGGCTAGAAAGTGCATTGTGGGGAATTTTGAAGTGGCATTGTTCACTGTGGTAGTCACTAGATACAGGTAGCTCTATAAATGTAAATGTAAATTAATTAGCTTATATAAAATTAAAAATTCTAGTTCTTAGGTGCACTAGCCATGTTTCAAGTATGTGAGAGTTATAATTGGCTAGAGACTATCATGTTAAACAGTGCAAATATTTTAAAAAAAATTGCACTGTTGTAGACATTTCAATTGAATAGCAGGGCTCTGAAGATGAATACCACAGTTAAACCCATACACATGGAATCAAATGTTCTTCTTGTCAGAGGAGGTAGAGGAATGTTCTAGAGTTATTCAGGATGGCCTTCTAAGGTAGGATTGAGAGTTTATACTATACAAATGATGAAATGTCTTTCTTGGGACAGCTAAGCTGGTTTTGGTGATATGATTGAGGAAGCTTCCACGTTGGGCAGGGCATTAAGAATTGGTTCCTCTCAATTATGAGGTTATAGCTGTGGGGAAATTGCCTTTGTATTACTAAATGTAGACTTCATTACTCAGAAGAGTTGAAAGAGGATCTTAAAGGAGGCCAAGTCCCAAGATTTGACATTGTGCAAATTGATCTCACTGCTGAATGTTAACATTTTTGAGAGAAACTCACTTGGCTCACAGGTGTGAGATATTTCCATTTTCTCTTCCTGTGGCTTTAAAATAATTATAATTTAGACCCACAGTCACTTACTGGGATAATATCTTCATTCCTGTGTGTAAGATGTCACTGGAACTTTACTAGGAAAATCGCAATGCACCTTCTTTTTATACAATTTATTTACTTTTCTTTGCTTTTTAAAACTGATTTATTTTATTTCAAAAGACCAGGAAAGGATGAGATAAAACCTGGAGACAATGAAAAAAATATATCCTGTTTGTTTTCTGTACAAAACAAAAGGTTAAGACTATTTTATTTTTTTCAAAATAAAGCAAATAATTCTTTGGTCATCTATAATAGGACAGAGCTATTTTGAACAGTTTGATGTCATATCTACATCCCTCAAGGAAACAAAGGGGAAAGTCAGAGGAAAGGGGAGAGGCAGCTTTGATAATTTCTGCCAGCCACCGGGCCCTGAGAATGAAGCATCCTGTTTTTATCATGTGGCCGAAAACAGTGGAAAAAAATTTACTGCAATCAATGGTACCATTCTTTTGTAATTTCACAGTTACCTGTCATAATTCCCTAAATAATCACACCAAGTGAGGGCCTTTTTAGTGACAACTGTGAAACAATGGGCCGGTCTGTATAAAGGTCATTGGAAAATTACAGTCTGAGATGGAGAAAGAATGGTGACAAACCAGAGACACTTTGTGATATGAATAGCATTCTGAGTCCTGATTGTCTGTCGCCACTAGGTTTTATGACAGTCCTATCCACGCCATCAATTAATACTCCCAATTACTGTAAAAGTCAGTGGAATACACTATACAGAAAAAGTAATAGAAAATATAATCCTCATAAAAATAAAGGATTCCTTTCAAACAAAAAATGGCTTCTAAATGGACTTTTTGCAGTTCCTAGGATTGCTCTATTAATCAGTCAATCGTTTTAAGGGACTTCAAGCAAAATGACCTCAGAGATTGCTACCACTTGGAATTCATATCCTTTCAGTCGTCTTATCTCTGGGTATCCAGGTGCAATCCTATAGCATTTATCAGCACAGCATCTATAGGATGTCACTGCAGAACAAGTACACTCCCAGAAATTACAGAAGAAATAGTTCTTCACCCATCTGTATATCAGACTGGCTTTCTAGTGCATCCTTCATGGTGGGGCAGAAAGAGGAGAGAACAGCCTCTCTGCATTTTAGTATATTTAGAAATAATTTTGGATCAAAGTTCTAAGGTTTTTTCTTCATGGGTATGGTTCTTTTATTAATAGAAGATCATTAAACCTGAAATTATCTGGTAACTGACTTTCATCTTTACTGTCTTTGTCAAGACTTGTAAGAAATATTTAAAAATCTAACCAATTACCTGAGGGTTTGTTTTACCTGTTGCCAAACATCTGGGTAATTTAAACATATCCAGGTAAAATTATATTTTTCAATGATTTTATATGAGTTGTCTAGACACAGCCTCAGATTGCAGGCGAGATGAACTGATATAATCCCTAAGAACTACTTATACAATTAAACCTCTATCAAGAAAGACTGTGATTTCAACCTCTGTCCTTTGGAAACATGATTTATATGAAATTGATTTACTATTTTAGAATTTCTACATTTTGTTTTCTAGTATGGCTTCCAGCCTCCCAGTGAATTGAAAATATTCGAGTACTTGGAATCCCAATGGATTGCCACTGGGAATGAACAGAAGGTCTCTCTCCCTCCCCAACCCCCTCCTTTCCTGTTTTCAAGTTCCAGAGCCAGATATATGGCTGTGAGACAACACAGAAGCAGTGTCAAGAAAACCATTTTGCTCAAGGGGCCTGGCAGTTGAACTCTCCCCAAAAGCTTTTAAAAAGAAAAAATACATATATATTAAATGCCAATTTTAAACAAATCCAAAGATTTGTGGAGCCCTTGTTCACCTCGTGATGTTGCTGGAGATATGAATATACACCAAATGAGCTAACAGATTATGAAAAGTCAATGCTTAAAATCTCTTGAGTTTTCTAACAAGAGATCTGGGAAGTTTAAAAGCCTATCAGGTTTCCCAGAGATTATTAACTCTGGCTTGCATTTCAAAGTATATCAAGTGCCGTCTGCTTTATACCAAACAGAAGGGAATGTACTACCAGACGGAGCAGACAGAACTAATAAGAGCTGTAATAAATCAAATTAAGAAATATTTATTGAACATCTCTGCATATCCAGCATTGAGATGTTAGGTGTGTGATAAATATAAAATATAAATGAAAAGGTCTGTGGTCTCAAAAAGCTTAAATGAATTTGGAGAGATAAGATAATTGCACAGAAAATAAATAATAAAGCAGAATTTGAAAAGCAATTCCAACGGAATGACTCAAGAAATATCATAAATAATAAAAATGAAGCAAACCAGGAACATAAAAAATGTTATCATTTGAATTAGGCTTAACAGGCAACTTCATGAAAGTTTTTCTGTGGAGAATAATGTTGCCCTTCAAGGTATATATATTTATGCTTCTTAAGAGACACAATCTTTGACTGAATCCCAGGATCGTTTTGTTTGCAAGGGGGTTGGATGGCCAAAATGGCTATAGCCAATAGACTCATGCTGCTGCTGCTGCTGCTAAGTCACTTCAGTCGTGTCCGATTCTGTGTGACCCCATAGTCGGAAGCCCACCAGGCTCCCCCTTCCCCGGGATTCTCCAGGCAAGAACACTGGAGAATGACGTTAAAGTTAAATCATCAAATAAAAAATATTCCGTAGTCAAGTCACTGAATTACAATGTAGGGAAATATGGATCATTATTCTTGAAAATATCGTAATGTGACAATAATTACAGCTTCCATTTAAATTGCTAGACTTATGTGAATGATTAGATCTGCACATCCTTCAAAAATCTCTGAAAGGCCAAGCTTTATAGCAGTTTCATCTTATTTCTTCTTTCTTGTGTGAGTGTGCATGCTAAGTCACTTAAGTTGTGTCCGACTCTTTGAGAACCAATGGACTGTAACCTGCAAGCTTCTCTGTCCATGGCATTCTCTAGGTAAGAATACCAGAGTGGGCTCCATGTCCTCCTCCAGGGGACCTTCCTGACCCAGAGATTACTCCCAAGTCTCCTGCATTTGCAGGCAGCTTCTTCACCACTAATGCCACCTGGTTATGCTTATTCAGTTCAGTTCAGTTCAGTTCAGTCGCTCAGTCGTGTCCGACTCTCCGCGACCCCATGAATCACAGCACGCCAGGCCTCCCTGTCCATCACCAACTCCCGGAGTTCACTCAAACTCATGTCCACAGAGTCCGTGATGCCATCCAGCCATCTCATTCTCCGTCGTCCCCTTCTCCTCCCGCCCCCAACCTTTCCCAGCATCAGAGTCTTTTCCAGTGAGTCAACTCGTCGCATGAGGTGGCCAAAGTATTGCAGTTTCAGCTTTAGCATCAGTCCCTCCAATGAACATCCAGGATTGATCTCCTCCAGAATGGACTGGTTGGATCTCCTTGCAGTATAAGGGACTCTCAAGAGTCTTCTCCAACACCACAGTTCAAAAGCATTGATTCTTCGGCGGTCAGCCTTCTTCACAGTCCAACTCTCACATCCATACATGACCACGGGAAAAACCATTGCCTTGACTAGACGGACCTTGGTTGGCAAAGTAATGTCTCTGCTTTTTAATATACTATCAAGGTTGGTCATAACTTTCCTTCCAAGGAGCAAGCGTCTTTTAGGAAAACCCAAAATTATTTTAACTGAGGTAAATTAAGCATGTTCCCATTCTCTTTGACCTGAAAGCACCTAAACACCCTCTGATGTAAATGAACTAGTTCCTAGTGACATTCAGACAGCATTACTACATCATCTGAGTTTTGACAAAGACTTGAAACAAAGAATAATAAATAGCCATGAGACCCAGTGAAAAGTAAATAAACAAAGGAAATGTTTTTAAATGAAGAAAGAATTTACAACAAACCCAGAATAACTAACACAGAGAAAGAAAGAGAGGTAAGAAAAAGGCAAAATCTCTTATCTTGAAGAAAGAGGAATCAGAAATTATTTTTACTAGATTTTAGCCCTTTAACATAGTTCGAAGAGTTGTGTTAAGATATTCAGCTAATCTCAAATAGAACTAAAAATAGAATGCTTACCTTGGAAGTCCCTGCTGAAAACAAAACTGAAAGAGCCCCTATAGCAAAATAGAGGAAACTGAAAAAGCAAAGAAACTGGAATTAAATCATACACTGAGATGAAAAAGTTTTAAACCAGGCTCAGTACATCAACAAGCTGGCAGGAGATGGTAAAAGCAGATAAGTCAAAAAAAGTACTGTTTAAAATGTATGAACAGGAGACTTCCTCCATGGTCCAGTGGTTAAGATTTTCCCTTCCAATGCAGGAGGTGTGGGTTCGATCCCTAGTCAGGGAACTATGATCCCACATGCCTTGGGGGTCAAAAAAACAAAACATGAAACAGATGCAGTTATTGAACAAATTCAATAAAACTTTAAAAAATGGTTCACATAAAAAAAAATTCTTTAAAAACATATGGACAGAGTTAGGGACATCAGCAAAATAAAATTAGGTCCTGGAGCTAGCAACGTCAGAGATCTTTTCCACTTATAGCCCTAAAAGGCAATGGGAGGAAAGAGTTACCAGAATGATAGAAATCAAGTCTGCAAAGAGAAACTTTATCAGGCTGTGGCACTTGCTAGAGAGACAGCAATCTCTGAGACCCAGCAGGAATGAATTAGGATAATAGCTCTTCTACCTCACTCTTTTCCTGTCTGTCAACCTCTGTCAGAGTCTTCCACCAATGGACTCAACAGGCAGCTAGCGGGCAAGGAAGTCCTTGATGTCGTCCATATAATTCAGCCTCCTGGAGTACAGAACAGTAGAAATCATGGAGAGTTGATCTTGAGAAGCAAAAAACCCCCATGATATCCAATGATACAGTGATTATAGAAATAAACATAATATGATACAAGGTGTTTTAGAAAAAAAAGTAAAAAAGTGAAAGTGTGAGTCAGTCATGTCCAACTCTTTGCAAACCAATGGGCTGCAGCCTACCAGGCTCTTCTGTCCATGGAATTCTCCAAGCAAGAATACTGGAGTGGGTAGCCATTCCCTTCTCCAGAGGATCTTCTTGACCCAGGGGTCAAACTGGGTCTCCTGCGGTGCAGGCAGGTTCTTTACCATCTGAACCACCAGGGAAGCCCAGAAAAGACAATGATCTACATACAATTGAGTGTTTAAAAGATTGCTTCATTGAGATGTATTTCACATTTTATAAAATTCACTCTTTTAAAGTACATTATTAGTATCAGTGCTTAAGACATTGCCTTTCAATTCTTGGAGTGTAGGTTCAATCCCTGGTCAGGAAGCTAAGATACCACATGCCTCATGGCCAAAACACAAAAACAGAAAACAGAAAATATAGCATAATAAATTCAATAAAGACTTTAAAAATGGTTCATATTTTAAAAAAAGGACTCAATTCTGGTATTGTAATACATTCAGAGTTATATAACACCACTCTATGTATAATTTTTAAATATTTTCATCACCTACAAATGAAATCCCATGCTTAATAGCAGTTACTTTTCCATTTCCCTCTCCTCTCAGTCCTCGGCAAACACTAACATATTAATATTTTCTTTCCCCATGGACATGTTCTGGAGATGTTCTATACATGAAATCCTACAATATATGTAATGTAAGTGAAGAGATCAAGAAGACATGGAAAGAATACACAGAAGAACTGTACAAAAAAAGATCTTAATGACTGGGATAATCAAGATAGTATTGTCTATCACTCAGAGCCAGACATTCTGGAATGTGAAGTGAAGTGGGCCTTAGGAAGTGCTGCTTCATAAAACTAGTGGAAGTGATGAAATTCCAGCAGAGCTATTTAAAATCCTAAAAGATGATGCTATTAAAGTGCTGCAATCAATATGTCAGCAAATTTGGAAAACCCAGCAGTGGCCACAGGACTGAAAAATGTCTTTCCTCATCCCAGTTCCCAAGAAGAGCAGTACTAAAGAATGTTCAAGCCATTGAGCAATTGCACTCATTTCCCATGCTAGTAAGGTTATGCTCAAAATCCTCCAGGCTAGGCTTCAGCATTATGTGAGCCAAGAGCTTCCAGATGTTGAAACTGAGTCTATAAAAGGCCGAGGAACCAGAGATCAAATTGCCAACAGTCATTGGCCCATAGAGAAAGCTAGGGAATTCCAGAAAAAGAGCCATCTACCTCTTTGTCATTGACTATGCTCTTTTGACTGTGTGGATCATAACAAACTGTGGAAAACTCTTAAAGACATGGGAATACCAGACCATCTTACCTGTCTCCTGAGAAACCTGCATGTGGGTCAAGAAGAAACAGTGAGAACCCTGTATGGAGCAACTGACTGGTTCAGGATTGAGAAAGGAGTACAACAAGGCTGTTTATTGTCACCTTGTTTATTTCACTTATACGCAGAGCACATCGTTCAAAATGCTGGGCTGGATGAGTTACAAGCTGGAATCAAGATTGCCAGGAGAAATATCAACAACCTCAGATATGTGATGATATCACTCTAATGGCAGAAAGTGAAGAGGAACTAAAGAGCCTTTTGATTAGGTTGAAGGAGGAGAGTAAAAGGCTGGCTTAAAACTCAATATTAAAAAAAAAAAAAACCCTAAGATCATGATATCCAGCCCCATCACTTCATGGTAAATAGAAGGGGAAACTGTAGAAGCATTGACAGATTTCCTCTTCTTGGGCTCTAAAATCTCTGTGAATGGTGACTGCAGTCATGAAATTAGAAGATGATGGCTCCTGGGCAGGAAAGCTATGACAAGCCTAGATAGCAAGTTTAAAAGCAAAGACATCACATTGTTGACAAAGGTCATCTAGTCAAGGCTATGGTTTTTCCCTTAGTCCTGCACAGATGTGAGAGCTGGACAATAAAGAAGGCAGAGAGCCAAATAATCGATGCTTTCAAACTGTGACAATGAAGACGATTCTTGAGAGTCCGTAGGAAAGCAAGGAGATCAAACCAGTCAGTCTTAGAGGAAATCAACCCTGAATATTCATTGGAAAGACTGATGCTGAAGCTCTAATAATTTGGACACCTGATGTGAACAGCTGACTCAATGGAAAAGATCTTGATGCTGGGAAAGATTGAAGGTTGGAGGAGAAGAGTGTGACAGAGGATGAGATGGTTGGATGGCATCACTGATTCAACGGACATGAACTTGAGCAAACTCTGGGAGATGGTGAGGGACAGGGAAGCCTGGAGTGCTGTAGTCCACAGGGTTGCAAAAAGGTGAACTTGACTTGGTAACCAAACAACAACAACATACTGTTTACAAGATACATACATGAGGTAGAAGGAATCATTATCTCATTCTTTCCTACGGATGAATTACACTTCATGATATGAATATATCACATTTTGTTTTTCTATTCTTCATTTGATGAATATTTCATTGTTTCCTCTTTTTGACTATTATGAATAACAGGTTGCTATGGACTTTCACGTGCAAGTTTTCCTTTCACATGGACATGCATTTTCAATTCTCTTGTGTAACTATTTGGAGTGAAATTTCTGGGTCGTATGGTTTAACATTTTGAGGAACCACCAAAAAGCTTTCCAAAGAGCTGTGCCATTTACATTCCTACTAACAGTGCATGTGGATTCCAGTTTGGCCACATTCTTGCCAGTGCTTGTTATTATCTGTCTTTTTTTAAAACTTTTGCCATCTTAGTGAGTATGAAGATGTATCTCATGTGGTTTTCATTTCCATTAATGACTACAATTGTGTATTTTCTAATGTGTGTCTTGACCATTAGTATGTCAATGACAAATTGGCACTTTCCAAGGGCATTTGCCATCTGTCTCTCCAGGAATTGAATTTTGGATTGCTGTAGCTTTTGACCTTCAACATGCCCTAAAGGGAATTCAGGGAGAGTGAGGTACTTCGTGCTCCAGGAAAACTGGTGGAACAGGTCTTTAGATAGATATTTTCAGGAACTAATTTCATGATCCTGATCCTTGCATCTTCTCATGTCTAGAAAAGCTCTAAATCCTTTCATGGTGACATCAGCTCCTTGGGTTTAGCAGAAAACATTTTGTAAGATAAGTGCTTGATTGTTTGAACTCCCCCTTCACCAAAATCACATATATTGATCTCCCGCCACCCCCAACCCACTGTGCCTTTGGAGCAGTTTCTTAGAGCTATCTGACGTATTATCCCTCAGGCTACAATCCTCATTTTGCCCCAAATAAAACTTAACTCACAGCTTTCACGTTGTACATCTATTTTTAGTCAACAAATCTATATATTTTTAATTTTTGGAAACCTCTCTGTTCAAATCTTTTATCCCTTTTAAAATTGGGTTATTGCCTTTTTATTCTTGTGCTTTTAGACTTCCTGTATTATGGTTACAAGTCCTTGATTAGATATTTGATGTTCAAGTACTTCCTCCCATCCTATGAGTTTTCTTTCCTTCTTCTTGATGGTATCCTTTAAAGCACAAAACATTTTAATTTAGTTAAGGTCTAATTTTCCTAAATTTTTCTTTTGAATTTTGAGGTTTAGATGTCCTTGGACGTCTAATCCAAAGTCATGAAAACTTACTCTTGTATTTTCTTCTGAGAATTGTATCATTTTATCGCTTTAATTTCAGTGGATGGTCCAATTTGAGTTAATTTATGTGTGTGATGTGAAGTAAAAGTCTTAATTTCATTCTTTGCATGCGAATATCTAGGCATCTTAGCACCATCTGTTGAAAGGATTTTTCTCCCTTGAATTGTTCTGGAACTCTTGTCAAAATGACTTAATGATAAATGTGTAACTTTATTTTTAGACTCTCAATTCTATTCCTCTGATGAATTTATCTATCAATCAATTGATCTATCATGAATCTATCATTTATCCTTTTGTCAGTACTGCTGCTGCTGCTGAGTCGCTTCAGTCGTGTCCGATTCTGTGCGACCCCAAAGACGGCAGCCACCAGGCTCCAACGTCCCTGGGATTCTCCAGGCAAGAACACTGGAGTGGGCTGCCATTTCCTTCTGGCTCAATTACTATAGCTAGTAAGTTTTGAAGTCAAAAAGTGTGAATCCTCTTTTTCCTTTTCGAGATAGTTTAGTTCTTCTGGGTTTCTGACTTTCCATATGAATTTTAGAATCACTTTGTCAATTTCTTAAATAAAAAGAAAAATTGGGATTGTACAAGGAATTGTATTGAACCAGTATATCAGTTTGAAGAGTATTATCTTGGCAATGTTGTCTTCCAATCTCTGAGCACTGGATATTGTTTCAATGGTTTATGTTTTCTTTAATTGTTTCCAATGATGGTGGGAGAAGTGGGTGATGGGGTTAAAAGGTATAAACTTCCACTTTGTTGTTGTGTAATTACTAAGTCATGTCTGCCTCTTTTTGTGACCCCACAGACTGTAGCCCATCAGGCTCCTCTGTCCATGGTATTTTCCAGGCAAGAATACTGGAATGGATTGCCGTTTCCTTTTCCGGGGATCTTCCCGACCGAGAGATCCAACCTGCATCTCCCATATTGTGAGTGGATTCTTTACTACTGAGCCATCTGGGAAGTCAAACTTCCAGTTGTGAAATAAATAAATCATGGGGAAGTAATGTATAATATGGTGACTATAGTTAATAAATACTACATTGCATATTTAAATGTTGCTAAGAGAGTAGATCTTAAAAGTTCTTGTCACAAGAAAAAAACTTATTTATAACTATGTAAAGTGTGATGGATATTAACTAGACTTATTATAGTGATGATTTCACAATACATAATCGTCAGTGGGACAATGCAGGGGTTGGAGTGCCAATCCCACACCATGTAAAATCCACATAAAGCTTTATAGTTGGTTTTCTGAACCCACATTTCTGCATCCTGGGGTTCAAGCAACCATGGGTTGTGCAGTAGTGTGTTACCTATTTGTTAGAAAAAACAAAGTTTGGGTGGGGTTGGCAAACTTCTTGAACCATGATAGCTTTCAAAAAGCAGAAATATAAACAAAACATATAATATATATGCACACACACACACACATATTAAAAAAAACAAACAAAAAAAACAGCCATGGGGGGAAAAAAAGACATAATGGGGTTTACAGTGAGGTCAAAATTGCTGTACAAGAGAGAATGTTCTATTTGGAACTGTATTTTCCAGAGAAAGCAGATCTTATACATTTGTATATATGCTTACCAGAGAGAAGTGATTTTTTAATATTCTTTCCTGCATTTGCTGCCTGGGAGTGTTTAACTCAAACTCTAAGGAGACCCTGTCTCTTAAGGAGTAGGAATCATTTCTGGAAGTGTACAGAAGATTGATGGTAGCCAAGCTTGGATTTATTCAAAGTTTCTAGTTCCATGAGTGAAACTAGATCCCTGGGGACTTGGAAATTGCTGTGGGATTTTCAAATAAACAGGTTTTGAAACCACTGATACAGGCTAATTGCTAACAGAAACTTGAGAAGCTGGCAGAAAGAGCTATGCCAATGACTGGTGAAAAATATTTGGTTTGAGCAAGATTTTTAATGGCAAAAACCAGAAAGTCTCAGAGACTAGGATGTTCTGCTGATTAACTTATTTTGCAGTCTGCCCCAAGGACTTATCAGTGGATTAAGCCATCTTTATGTCCAATTCTGTGCTGGGTTTTCCTACGCTTTAGAACAAATATTAAGAACTGATGAAATGCTGAATTTAAAATGATTCTTCACTAAAGAAGAAAAACATTATTTTTGTTTACATTAGAGGACAGTTTCTGCTGAAGTGATTTGCCTAGGACCAGTGAAGTAAAGCTTAGAGATTCCTACAGACTTGGACAGGATTCATGAAAGAGGGATCTTTGAGCTATGTTTACTAAACACTCTTGAATTTCACAACAAAACCCAAGGGATCATTTGAATATTCACTGTTTGTTGAATTCATCAAGGTTTAGAAGGAAAAAGCTGTTATTTTAACTGCCCTCTGGAAGCTGGATTGAGCAATGACATTTAGATGTGACATGCTGGGGCAGCTTTGAAACTCAGAAGTTACTTGGGCATTCCTCTGACACTTAAAGTTGGAGCCTCACGTTGGACCCTGCTGGTTGTGGAAAGTAGGTCAATTGCTTAATGTGGATTAGTGTGTTCCTTAGAGCTAGGCGAGTGACTCATGTGCTAAAGGGTCTGTTTGCCAAACCGGAGACATGGGTTCGATTCCTGATCTGGAAAGATCCCCTGGAAAAGGAAACAGCAACCCAACCAGTATGCTTGCCTGGGAAATATCAAGGACAGAGAAGCCTGGCGGGTTATAGTCCATAGGGTCACAAAAGGGTTAGACACAATTTAGCAATGGAACAACAATAGAGCTGGCCCAGGACACAAAGTAGGGCTACGTCTCTTGATTTGAACCTAGTATGAGACATTTACTCGTAACTATTTTATGCCCAGGTAGTCATTCAGTCATGTCTGACTCTTTGCGACCTAGGTTACATGGACTGTAACCTATCACGCTCCTCTGGCAATGGGATTTTCCAGGCAAGAGTACTGGAGTGGGTTGCCATTTCCTTCTCCAGAGGACCTTCCCAACCCAGGGATTGAACCCGAGTCTCCCGCATTGTAGGCAGACGCTTTACTGTTTGAGCCACCAGGGAAGTTATCTATGTCTGGGAGTAAATGTAATCAAATGAGTGATGGATTTGTTGTAGAGAAACAGAAGGGTAGATGTTACATTTTTAATGTGAATGGGAATGGTTATGAGTGGTACAGTCATATTTCAAAATGGAGATGAAAAAACAAAGTATTGAAAAGGATATTGTCAGCACAATTTTACACTGACTGGACTTTCAGTTCAGTTAGTGCAGTCGCTCAGTCGTGTCCAACTCTTTGCAACCCCATGAATCACAGCACGCCAGGCCAACCTGTCCATCACCAACTCCCAGAGTTTACCAAACCTATGCCCATCGAATCGGTAATGCCATCCATCCATCTCATCTGCTGCCATTCCCTTCTTCTCCTTCCCCCAATCCTTCCCAGCATTATGGTTTTTTCCAATGAGTCAACTGTTCACATGAGGTGGCCAAAGTATTGGAGTTTCACCTTCAGCATCAGTCCTTCCAATGAACACCCTGGACTGATTTCCTTTAGGATGGACTGGTTGGATCTTCTTGCAGTCCGAGGGACTCTCAAGAGTCTTCTCCTACCCCACAGTTCAAAAGCATCAATTCTTTGGCGCTCAGCTTTCTTCAGAGTCCAACTCTCACATCCACACATGACTACTGGAGAAACCATAGCCTTGACTAGACGGACATTTGTTGGCAAAGTAATGTCTATGCTTTTCAGTATGTTGTCTAGGTTGGTCATAACTTTCTTTCCTAGGAGTAAGCGTCTTTAAATTTTATGGCTGCAATCAGCATCTGCAGTGATTCTGGAGCCCCAAAATAAAGTCTGACGCTGTTTCCACTGTTTCCCCATCCATTTCCCATGAAGTGATGGGACCAGATGTCATGATCCTAGTTTTCTGAATATTGAGCTTTAAGCCAACTTTTTCACTCTCCTCCTTCACTTTTACCAAGAGGCTTTTTAGTTCCTCTTTGCTTTCTGCCATAAGGGTGGTGTCATCTCCATATCTGAGGTTATTGATATTTCTCCCAGCAATCTTGATACCAGCTGTGCTTCCTCCAGCCCAGCGTTCCTCATGATGTACTCTGCATATAAGTTAAATAAGCAGGGTGACAATATACAGATGAGACGTTCTCTTTTTCCTATTTGGAACCAGTCTGTTGTTCCATGTCCAGTTCTGACTGTTGCTTCCTGACCTGCAAACAGGTTTCTCAAGAGGCAGGTCAGGTGGTCTGGTATTCTCTATCAGAATTTTCCACAGTTTATTGTGATCCACACAGTCAAAGGCTTTGGCATAGTCAGTAAAGCAGAAATAGATGCTTTTCTGGAACTCGCTTGCTTTTTCCATGATCCAGCGGATGTTGGCAATTTGATCTCTGGTTCCTCTGCCTTTTCTAAAACCAGCTTGAACATCTGGAAATTCATGGTTCACATATTGCTGAAACCTGGCTTGGAGAATTTTGAGCATGACTTTACTAGTGTGTGAGATGAGTGCAATTCTGCAGTAGTTTGAGCTTTCTTTGGCATTGCCTTTCTTTGGGATTGGAATGAAAACTGACATTTTCCAGTCCTGTGGCCACTGTTGAGTTTTCCAAATTTGCTGGCATATTGATGCTTTCTAAGACCCACTTAACTTCACATTCCAAGATGTCTGGCTCTAGGTGAGTGATCACACCATCATGATTATCTGGGTGGTGAAGATATTTTTTCTACAGATCTTCTGTGTATTCTTGCCACCTCTTCTTAATATCTTCTGCTTCTGTTAGGTCCATACCATTTCTGTCCTTTATCGAGCCCATCTTTGCATGAAATGTTCCCTTGGTATCTCTAATTTTCTTGAAGAGATCTCTAGTCTTTCCCATTCTGTTGTTTTCCTCTATTTCTTTGCATTGATCGCTGAGGAAGGCTTTCTTATCTCTCCTTGCTATACTTTGGAAATCTGCATTCAAATGGGTATATCTTTCCTTTTCTCCTTTGCTTTTCGCTTCCCTTCTTTTCACAGCTATTTGTAATCCCTGCTCAGACAGCCGTTGTGCTTTTTTGCATTTCTTTTCTATGGGGATGGTCTTGATCCCTGTTTCCTGTACAATGTCACGAACCTCTATTCATAGTTCATCAGGCACTTATGTATCAGATCTAGTCCCTTAAATCTATTTCTCACCTCCTCTGTATAATCATAAAGGATTTGATTTAGGTAATACCTGAATGGCCTAGTGCTTTTCCCTATTTCTTCAATTTAAGTCTGAATTTGCAATAAGGGATTCATGATCTGAGCCACAGTCAGCTCACGGTCTTTGTTTTTGCTGACTGTACAAAGCTTCTCCATCTTTGGCTGCAAAGAACATAATCAATCTGATTTCAGTGTTGACCATCTAGTGATGTCCATGTGTAGAGTCTTCTCTTGTGTTGTTGGAAGAGGGTGTTTGCTATGACCAGTGCGTTCTCTTGGCAAAACTCTATTAGCCTTTGCCCTGCTTCTTATCGTGCTCCAAGGCCAAATTTGCCTGTTACTCCAGGTGTTTCCTGACTACCTACTTTTGCATTCCAGTCCCCTATAATGAAAAGGACATCTTTTGGGGTGTTAGTTCTAAAAGGTCTTGTAGGTCTTCATAGAACCGTTCAACTTCAGCTTCTTCAGTGTTACTGGTTGTGGCATAGGCTTGGATTACCATGATGTTGAATGGTTTGCCTTGGAAACGAAAAGAGATCATTCTGTTGTTTTTGAGACTGCATCCAAGTACTGCATTTCAGACTCTTTTGTTGACCATGATGGCTACTCCATTTCTTCTAAGGCATTCCTGCCCACAGTAGTAGATATAATGGTCATCTGAGTTAAATTCACCCATTCCAGTCCATCTTAGTTTGCTGGTTCCTAGAATGTCAAGGTTCACTCTTGCCATCTCCTGTTTGACCACTTCCAATTTGCCTTGATTCATGGACCTAACATTCCAGGTTCCTATGCAATACTGCTCTTTACCACATTGGACCTTGCTTCTATCACCAGTCACATCCACAACTGGACATTGCTTTTGCTTTGGCTCCATCCCTTTATTCTTTCTGGGGTTATTTCTCCACTTGCATATTGGGCACCTACCGACCTGGGGAGTTCATCTTTCAGTGTCCTATCTTTTTGCCTTTTCATACTGTTCATGGGGTTCTCAAGGCAAGAATACTGGAGTGGTTTGCCATTCCCTTCTCTAGTGGACCACATTCTGTCAGACTTCTCCATCATGACCCATCTGTCTTGGGTGGCCCCACACAGCATGGCTTAGTTTCATTGAGTTAGACAAGGCTGAGTGGTCCATGTGATGAGATTAGCTAGTTTTCTGTGATTATGGTTTCAGTGTGTCTGCTCTCTGATATCCTCTCACAACACTTACCGTCTTACTTGGGTTTCTCTTAGCTTGGACGTGGGGTATCTCTTCACAGCTGCTCCAGCAAAGCGTTCCTTACCTTTGATGAGGGGAATCTCCTCATGGCCGCCCCTCCTGACCTTGAACATGGAGTAGTTCCTCTCAGCCTTCCTGCGCCCGTGCAGCTGCTGCTCCTTGGATGTAGGGTAACTCCTCTCCACAGTGCTTCGACTGGACTTTAGCCATCATTTAACCCCACTTGCTGTCTTTATTGATTAAGAAATCTCTTAAGTCTGTAAATATCAAGTAATCCATATACTTAGCAGAAGAGCGAATCTTAGAATCCAGACTTACTAAAACTTAAGTCCCTAGCTAGTGTTTCTCAGAGATTAAATAACTAGGCTCTTGATGAGATGGTCCAAATGGTAAATGAAGATTGTAGAATAACAAGATGAAATACTGGAGAGGCATTTGCCCAGTTTTCAGTGAGGATGAAGAGCTAACCTAAACCTTAAAAAGCAGAAGGGAGATGTTGATTAAGTGGTGAAGTATGTGGTTATATATGATGAAGCTCAAGTTAAATGCTTTCATAATATGAAATAGGTTTGCTGTATAAATGCTGTAGAAACAGCACTGGATAGTACACAGAGCCATTAGTATAGAATACTGCTAGTCATCAATTCCTCGTTGTTGTTTAGTCACTAAGTCGTGTCTGACTCTGCAACCTGTGGACTGTAACCTGCCAGGCTCTTCTGTCCATGATATTTCCCAGGCAAGAATACTGGAGTGGGTTGCCATTTTCTTCCCCAGGAGATCTTCCCACCCAAGATCGAACATCACAGGTGGATTCTTTACCTCTGAGCCACTATATACTCAACTACCAGTAATCAAAATCTAACTGTGACTACTAGCATGTCCAAAGCTGATAGTCACTACTTCAACCCATACAAAGATAAGCAATAGTGAATGAGAATTTGGACGTAATGCAGAAAAAGAAAAGATTGAGGGCAAACACTGAAGCCAATATGTGTTACTAATGGAATTTTTTCCTACTGCCTTGATAGATTACCTTCTCTATTTGCACATTTTAATTTCTCTCCCATCTTCCTCATGCTCGATCTGCTTTCCCAAAAGAATTTCTTTCCTTTGATTTAAAAACTATTTGCTCAAGCCTCTCCTGAAGACCCCTAAGCCAATAGAATATGGGTTTGTTCTTTTTCCCCCCCTTTCAATTGTGTGCCATGTAATCAATATAAATTCAGTATGCAAAGCGTACGATACTAGTGGATCTGAGTGTTTCTGGCAGTCAGTGGCTAAAACTTTATATTGTAATATGTTTGTGATTGTCAGTATACAGAGGCTGTATTTACTCCAAGGAACATAAGACAGAAAAACAAGCAACTCTTCTAAGGTCGGTATGCATAAAATCAAAAATAGATATAAACCATTTGCTTCCTGGTTTAATATTTTAGCACTATCTTTAATTTTATTTTTACACATCTGCAGCATTTGGTATGATTCAGATTACTTGAAAAGATGGTCCAAAAGTGACTCTCTCCTTTTAAGTTCTCCTGAATATAGTCCTATATGGATAGCGGAAATTGAATAAAATAAGGTGTTCTCTTAAGGAAAAAAACCCCAAAACACTGTACATGCTACATATGGAGAGATTTAGTAAAAATTAGTCCCAGAACTGAAAAATCAGTAGTGTGTATAGCATCTTATGCTTTAATCCTGTTATCTTGAGCATTTTAACGTAATTAACAAAAAAACTCTTATTTCCAATAAAAACGTAGAAAATAATGGATTTATGTAGTATGAAATAACACATTGAAATAAAACTGTCACCATACTTTCATTTCTCTATGGTGCGCTCTAGTTTACACTCACATTTGGAACTCAAGTACTGTGGCTTTACAAATGGAGAGTCAAAAGAGCCTTTAATGGTGATTAACGCTAATTCTAAATATATACATTTTGATGAATGCAAAAATCTATTTAATAAAAAGACTTAAGATGTTCAAAAAGGGTCTCGTACAAAGCTAAAACAAGCTTTCTTAGAAAAATTGAATCTGTTTGTTTTTAAAAAATGACATCATCCAAGATGTGTTTTTAATCAATTATCATTGTAGATAATTCTGAGGGCAACATGGTTTGAAAAACAATGGTGTGATTAACTAGGCGTTGACCTGGTGTCATGGCACTGGTCCAGGGAGAGCTTATTAGTTTGTATTAGCGGTAAATATGAAACCCAAGGCATTGTAAATCACAACTGTAGGATTAATCTGAATGTCAATCAGATACCCGGGTAAAACTGAGACGTTCCCAGTTAGTTTAAAAACAGACACAGGAGGTCAGTGGAGAGAAAAGAGCAGTTCTCATACACAGGCCTATTCTTAATTTTCTCCATTTTATCGATAATTTTCTACTGAAAAAATTGATCCTTATACTTAATAATGTTCCTTAATAAAATAAAAAACAGGGACACATAGACTTGCTGGTGATGCTGGTCAGGGCAAAATATTTTTTTGAGGGGTGGGGGTAGTCCTGTATTTTGTCTCTCAAAGTGTTTCGTCCAGTCATGTGTTCAAAACTTGGCAAATCAGCACACCTTAAGGCCATAATTTCAGCACCATAAACTCATTTTGTTTAGTTTGTCTGTCTCATCACAGAAGTTTTCATTCTTAGAAAAATATTCTGATCCTTCTTCCTTGTGGCAGCCAGTTAATTGGCTGGGCCACATTAAACGGTGATAGAAAATTGATTGGAAGAGTGCTGAACCTTGTTTTGATCCATCCCTAATTTACATACATATGCTTTATCAGGATGTTAAAAAGAGCCTTGAGTAATGATACTCTGAAACTTACATACCACATAAGGAAAGAGTATTCTAAAAGTTCATTGCACTTGGGATTGTCAGGTAGATTCATTTCCCTATCTGTCATGCATATGTAAACTTTGTTTACAATATTTATTAATTGGTCCAAATCAATAAGGTTGAATTTTTCATTACACTGCTACTTCTGGATATGCCTCTGACAGTATGACCATCAGAGGGAAACGTGAAAAGGGAAAATACGTGCAAGGTAATTATTTGACATTATGGTAAAACAGCAACAATAAAACTGTTTTAGTAAATACAATTTCTTTTTAAGAGAAAACTCAATAAACCCAGTTGTGTATGGTACTGTGTGTGTGCTCAGTTGATCAGTCATGTCCGACTCTTTGTAACCCCATCCATGGACTATAGCCCACCAAGCTCCACTGTCCATGGGATTTTCCAAGAAAGGGGTTGCCATGTCCTGCTCCAGAGGATCTTCCTGACCTAGGGATTCAACCCATGTCTCTTGCATTTCCTTCTTTGGCAGTGGATTCTTTACCACCATGCCGCATGGGAAGCCCTAACTGTGTATGGAACACAGCCAAGTCAGTGTACTAAATTAGTAATGTAAGCTAATCAGAAACAAACATGTGCTTCATACTCCTGTGGGGTTTCTACATGGGCATTCCATTTATATATATTTATTTTTCAACCAGACATATTGAGTGTATGTAAAAAATATATTCCCCTACTGTTGTCTGCTTATAAGCCAGCTGCTGTTGTTGCTTTGATAGTTTCCATTAAGACCTACTTGTTCTTTCCCAGAGGCACTGAAAATGTTCACGGTGGTATGAGTCATACTGATGGCTGCTTTCTGTCAGAGGATGAATCAGTGTGCGATGCCTAATTCCAGAAGGGTCCAGAACAGCAGAAGAGACAGCTTGTGTCTATCCTCTTAAAGCTCAGTCCATTCCGAAACGTACACACAAAAAATAGCCTTTTCAATCTAGACCAAAGACTTCTTTAACACTTTGTCTCAGAGCTACTATAGAAGCAAAGCATGAATAGAGTGGCAGACATAAAGTTATATCACATATGTGATTATTATCCTGGGATGATAATAAACCCTTTTTTCAACCTGTTTAAGAGAGAGCTAAATTAACCTAGTAAATTAAAAGATGGTATGAAAGAACCTTAAAATAATCTATTTTTATGATTATAGAAAATACAAAAGTATATAAGGGAGGTGAAATTTTTATGTCATTCAATTTAGTTAGCATATAGCAAGTGAATTATATAAAATTAAATTTCAAGCCTGATTGATTTTTTAAATATTCATTTTAAGCACTGCATTTGATGTTTATTATATTATACAGGAAATATCAAAAAATGTCTGCTGCCTTCTGGAATTAAAGGAAACCTATACTGTAACTCACTGGAAAAGACTCTGATGCTGGGAAGGATTGGGGGCGGGAGGAGAAGGGTACGACAGAGAATGAGATGGCTGGATGGCATCACCGACTCAATGGACATGAGTTTGAGTGAATTCCGGGAATTGGTGATGGACAGGGAGGCCTCGTGTGCTGTGATTCATGGGGTTGCAAGAGTCGGTCACGCTGAGCAACTGAACTGAACTGAACTGATACTGTCAATAGCCTAGCTAGGGCTTTTGATAAAGTATTATGACATTTCTATATTATGTAGCACCATAAAATGCTAAACATACACAGAACACAGCACTATAAGTTTCAAAAAGCACATGCTGGAAACTAGAGTGTTTGGCATTTATAGCTGGCTAGCCCGGGAAGATAATGAGGAGTTTGATACCTTGGAAATCATAACTGTGAAATATAATATAACAATAGTTTCCCATCAAGATGGATCATATATCATACAATATTAGAGGATAATTCAAGTCTGCAATACAATCTGCTTTTCATTTCAAGTGGAGGGTGATGTAAGCCATAATTTACCCAGGTAGTACTCATGTGGGAAATAATGACAAATTTAGAGCAACCAATGGAAAAAAAAAAAAAAAACACATAGGAAAAACATGAAAGATTTGATGTCCTTTGGCTCCCAACTTTTTCCCCCTACTTTTCTTAACCATCTCCTTCAGTGGAAAATCTTACTGTTAACATGGATTCGTGATGTAATATAAGTATTTCTTTAAAAATATAATGGGACATAACACAAACACTGGGTAGTATTACCCAATAATTGTTGATTGATATAAAATGAGAAAAATCATTTACATGATAGATTGTTGTGGGTATCTAGGTCTCCAGGAAAATCTCAATTTAAATAATTGTCTATTAAAATCACTTTCCATGTTAAGATGTGCAATGACTCTTCTCTTATACAACAACTATTACTTTTTCAAAAAATTCGTTAATGTCATATAGAAATGGAGCTGAGGTGGCATAGGACCAGCATGTCTGGAGTTTGAAAAGAGCTAAATGACTGATACTCTGCTTTGATTTTTCTTTTCAGCATTTAATGAACTATTGTGAGACAGTAGGAAGACAGAAAGAATTGCTAGTGAACAATAGAATAATTCTTTGTGTTATAACAAAATAGTAGAACCTATGGTTTAGTGAAAAGGTTGGCTTGAAGCTCAACATTCAGAAAACAAAGATCATGGTGTCTGGTCCCATCACTTCATGGGAAATAGATGGGGAAACAGTGGAAACAGTGTCAGACTTTATTTTGGGGGGCTCCAAAATCACTGTGGATGCTGATTGCAGCCATGAAATTAAAAGACGCTTACTCCTTGTAAAGAAAGTTATGACCAACCTAGATAGTATATTAAAAAGCAGAGACATTACTTTGCCAGCAAAGGTCCATCTAGTCAAGGCTATGGTTTTTCCAGTGGTCATGTATGGATGTGAGAGTTGGACTATGAAGAAAGCTGGCTGTCGCCGAAGAATTGATACTTTTGAACTGTGGTGCTGGAGAAGACTCTTGAGAGTCCCTTGGACTGCAAGGAGATACAACCAGTCCATTCTAAAGGAGATCAATGCTTGGTGTTCATTGGAAGGACTGATGCTAAAGCTGAAACTGCAATACTTTGGCCACCTCATGCGACGAGTTGACTCATTGGAAAAGACCCTGATGTTGGGAGGGATCGGGGGCAGGAGGAGAAGGGGATGACAGAGAATGAGATGGCTGGATGGCATCACCGACTCAATGGACATGAGTTTGAGTGAACTCCAGGAGTTGGTGATGGACAGGGAGGCCTGGCGTGCTGTGATTCATGGGGTCACAAAGAGTCGGACATGACTGAGTGAATGAACTGAATTGAACTGATGACTTTTTCTTATTGTCTACATAGGCTTTGTAGATTGTTGTCACTCAAGTTCTCCATTTGTACCTACTGCTAGATGAAAATACGTCTAGTTATGAGAGGGTCAGAGGGAGTTTGTGGTGTGGATCTGAGTTTTAGCCCCATCTCTGCCCTTACTTCCTTTTTTTAAAATATAATATGAAGATATCCCTCTGCTTTTGACTTCAGTCCTAAAATCTAAAGACACTGTATAAACAATGGAGCCTTTTTTCTTTCTTTTTTTTCTATGTAGACTAAAGTTTACATCACCATTGCATTCATCTTCCTGAAAACCAAGGGAAAAAAATCAGTTTCAACCAACAGTCAAGAGACAGGTCTACCTTTTCATATCTGATGACACTGGAATCATTTTAACTCTTTAACTCTGTGTTTCAGTTTTATGATTCATTTGTATTTATATGCTGTGCTAAGTCACTTCAGTCGTGTCTAACTCTGTGACGCTATGGACCATAGCCCACCAGGCTCCTCTGACATGGGATTCTCCAGGCAAGAACAGTGGTGTGAGTTGCCATGCCCTTCTTCAGGGGATCTACCCAGGAATGGAACCCGTTTCTCTTATATCTCTTGCACTGGCAAGAGGGTTCTTTAAAACTAGCACCACCTGGGAAGCCATATAGATATGGTGATAATGGTAGCAAAACATACTCTTTCCTTTCAATTATCAATGGTAACTTGAGAGAAAAACAAAAATGAGGTTAATATAAATTTTCTCGATCATTTCAGTTTGGTGTTAAAATGTTTACTTTTGCAAATTTGTATTTTTTTTAAATTCTGGGGGAAGACATTGTTTTAATTGATTTGGATTCCTAGATAACTTTCACAGATAGCACAGAAAGTAACATAAATTCCTGCTAAAGTTCTCAAGTAAGAAAATGAATTTAAGATTAACCAGGGGTAAGGGTAGCAGGGAGGGATAGATTGGGAGTTTAGGACTGACATATACACATCCAGTTCAGTTCAGTTCAATCGCTCAGTCGTGTCTGACTCTTTGTGACCCCATGAATCACAGCACGCCAGGCCTCCCTGTCCATCACCAACTCCCGGAGTTCACTCAAACTCATGTCCATTGAGTCAGTGATGCCATCCAGCCATCTCATTCTCTGTCGTCCCCTTTTCCTCCTGCCCCCAATCCCTCCCAGCATCAGAGTCTTTTCCAACTCATCGCATGAGGTGGCCAAAGTATTGGAGTTTCAGCTTTAGCATTACTCTCTTTAAAATAGATACTACTATATAGCATAGGGAACTCTGCTCAACATTCTGTAATAACCTAAATGGGAGACAATTTTTAAAAACAATAGTTACATGTATATGACTGAATCACTGTGCTGTAAACCTGAAGCTAACACAGCATTGTTAATCAACTATGTTCTGATATAAAATAAAAATGCTTTAAAATACATTTTTTTAAGCACACAGACCATCTTCTCAGTGTTCTTTTCAAATTTTTAAACTTAATTCCTCTTATGTTTTCCTTAGGAATTGTTTTCTAAAGGGGTAAAGGAAAAAATAAAAACAGTTGTCAAGTGTTTATTTTGAATATTGTATTTTAATTTTCTTATCATCATTTTCCCCCTTTGGTCAAGTAAACAACTTCTTTTACATTCTTTTTTGCCCCCTTTGCCAATTATGTAATCATTTCAGATGTTCTAGTCGAGTGTATTGTACATATTCAAAACCATTTACTTCATGTTATTCACTTTAAAAAAAATTTTTGAATGCAATTAAGCTGTATGGTATACAAATTATACCAAAATTAAATGTTCTAGGAAAGTTATTTTGTAGCAAAATTCATGGAGAAGGTTTAGGTTAAATAGACTAACACTTCAACAGCAGGGCTTAACTTAGATTTACTTATTTATGTACTGATAAACAACCTGATTTATATCACGAATGAATTGTCTCAGCTTAAAGAAATAAACATTAAAAAAAAAAGAGGAAAACAAATAGTTGAGAGAGAGAAAGATAGAGTAAATCAAATATAAGGGCCGCACTTAAATAAACTCCTGCTGCTGCTGCTAAGTCACTTCAGTCCTGTCTGACTCTGTATGACCCCATAGATGGCAGTCCACCAGGCTCTGCTGTCCCTGGGTTTCTCCAGGCAAGAACACTGGAGTGGGATGCCATTTCCTTCTCCAATGCATGAAAGTGAAAAGTGAAAATGAAGTTGCTAAGTCGTGTCTGACTTTCTGCGACCCCATGGACTGCAGCCCACCAGGCTCCTCTGGCCAGGAGATTTTCCAGGCAAGATTATTGGAGTGGGTTGCCATTGCCTTCTCTTAAACTCCTAGATATATAGAACTAAAGAACCTCTTGATGAAAGTGAAAGAGGAGAGTGAAAAAGTTGCCTTAAAGCTCAACATTCAGAAAACTAAGATCATGGCATCCAGTCCCATCACTTCATGGCAAATAGATGGGGAAACAATGGAAACAGTGACAGACTTTATTCGGGGGGGGGGGGGGTCGAAAATCACTGCAGATGGTGACTGCACCCATGAAATTAAAAGATGCTTGCTCCTTGGAAGAAAAGCTATGACCAACCTAGACAGCATGATAAAAAGCAGAGATAGAACTTTGCCAACAAAGGTCCATCTAGTCAAGGCTATGGTTTTCCCAGTAGTTTTGTATGGATGTGAGAGTTGGACTCTAAAGAAAGCTGAACACTGAAAAACTGATGCTTTTGAACAGTGATGTTGGAGAAGACTTTTGAGAGTCCCTTGGACTGCAAGGAGATCCAACCAGTCCCTCCTAAATGAGATCAGTCCTGAATATTCATTGGAAGGACTGAAGCTGAAGCTGAAACTCCAATACTTTGGCCACCTGATGTGAAGAACTAACTCATTAGAAAAGACCCCAGTGCTGGGAATGATTGAAGACTGGAGGAGAAGGATATGATAAGGATGAGATATTTAGATGACATCACCAACTGCATGGACATGAGTTTGAGTAGGCTCTGAGAGTTGGTGATGGACAGGCAAGCTTGGTGTGCTGCAGTCCATGGGGTCGCAAAGAGTCAGACACGACTGAGCGACTGAACTGAACTGAGCTAGAGACATATAGAAGTGTAAATATATATAATAGATATACAGTAATTTAAAAAGTAAGCCACAAATTTTGCCTTAAAGCTTTTAGCAAGTTAAGCAATAAGGGAACTAGTATCAATTATAAGAATCACAGTGTTCCTAAGATTTCAGAATGAAACTGAAATAGAAAACAGTAATTGAGGAAAAAATAATCCAAAAGTAGAAATCTGAGGTTTTTCTCTCATCACTTCTCATAAAGTATTGAATAATGTAATAGAAATATGCCTATGGTAAGTATAGCGGTAATTTTATTGGACTGTTTCTGATGGTGCTTCTTAATACAGACAACTGGTATAAAGTTATGGATAATTAAGTGAAAATCATTAAAAATATCAAATATTGTGTTTGAATGCCCAACTGTTTGGTTTGATATAAGTGTATTAGTCGCTCAGTCGTGTCCAACTCTTCGTGATCCCATGGACTGTGGCCCATGAGGTTCCTCTGTCCATGGAATTTTCCAGGCAAGAATACTGGAGTGGGTTGCTATTTTCTTCTGCAGGGGATCTTACCCGACCCAGGAATCGAACCTGGGTCTCCTGCATTGCAGGCAGACTCTTTACCATCTGAGCCACTAGGGAAAATAGTTAAAATATATAAAAGTATAAATGTTTAGCATGCTCATCAAACCTATTTATGTTGTTTAGTTGATCAGACATGTCTCTTTTGCAACCCCAGGAATGTAGCCTACCAGGCTCCTCTGTGCATGTGATTTTCCAGGCAAGAATACTGGAGTGGGTTGCCATTTCCTTTCTCCAGGGGATCTTTGTGACCCAGGAATTGAACCCTCATCTTCTGCATTGCAGACAATTCTTTGCCGCAGAGCCACCAGGAAATCTCTCAGTCTGTATCTAGAAACAATTTGCTATCACTCATGTTTTGATAAGGATTAAATAACAAAGATTTAAACATTTTCACCTGCTTGAAAAAACCTGTAGTGTAGCTATTGGAAACTGCAGATTAAATGCTGAATCATATTTCTCAAAACTCTATTAACAAAGATAGAGTCTTTGCCTGCCTCTCTTATCAGATCTACAATCAGACCTAATCTTAAGAAAAGGTGAAAGTGAAAGTCGCTCAGTTGTGTCCTACTCTCTGTGACCCCATGGACTATACAGTCCATGGAATTCTCCAGGCAAAAATACTGGAGTGGGTAGCCATTCCCTTCTTCAGGGGAATCTTCCCAACTCAGGGATCAAACCCAGGTCTCCAGCATTGCAGGTGGATTCTTTACCAGCTGAGCCATCAGGGAAGCCTTAAGAAAAGGTATCGAGAAGAAATAAATCATCGGCCCAAAGGAATAACCGAAATCCCCCTTTTCAATTTAGGGACTATCAAACTTAAAAACATGTAGTTCTACTGTATTTGTTTGGAAATTCTCTCTGGGGTTAGCCACAGATTTCTTTAGAGAAGTAAACTCAAATTCCAGTAGAATCAGTACCACTGATGTTAACAAAAGGTAGACAAAGATGCTGATATTCACGGCAAGATGTGTTTCAATAGAAATAGCTGTTTTTTAGTACATTTGAGCTCCGAGCACCAATCACAATTAATAACTATGAAAGTGATTTGAAACACACACAATGGTCTATAAATATAGTTTTGATTTATTTGGCCCACCTCAAAATTAAAAATGAAATGCTGCTACTCATTTGCCAAACACTTCAACTATTTGGTCAGATTCATTTTGAGAGAATCTGGAAGATGTTCCATTACTTTAAATGCTGCCTTTTTAAAAGAAAGAGTAGGCTTGCTCCCCACCCCCATGCCCCAAGAGAGATATAGTATAGAATAGAATTCTCCTGGAAAAAATGTCCAGGTCTGTATTCTCAAAGAAATGTAATGTCTTATTTGCTCCCTCAGCTCCATTCCAGGGCCACACAGCAGTTTTGTTCTATTGCTTATTTTATTCGCCCCTCCTGTAACCTCTCATTCTCACAGCACTGAAAGAGTTTAAACAAAAATGACTTTGTTTGGTTCTGCAGAATTAACACGACACTCAGGCTTATTTCTAATTGACTGCAGATGTTCTGTGAGCAGAGAAAAGCCTCAGCCTTGCGTGCATAATTCTTCCATGGCCCTAATGGAGAGAAGTGAGTCCAAAATTAGCAACTTTTTAAAGTCAAATCTGGCTATCTGTTGCATAGACTTTGTTTTTTGGTATTGCTTTGTTTTGTTTTCAATTTTCCAAGGGCATTCAGACAGAAGATCTTTCAAGATCTTTACAGGGAGGGCCACTATGTTTCTAAGAAACTTACAAAAGAAAGAAATCCAAACCAATCATTGTGGCAGTGCATTTATGTCTCCCCTCTGCTCTGAGGTTGTCTTAATAATAAGACACTGTCCTTGAGAGTTGTTGCTGCTCAGAAACAGGACTTTTAAAAAACTCACCAAAAAATGTTGACTCTGTGCAGCAGAGTGGCAAGTTTTGAAGTGGCAAGTTTCGAGGTCAACCCAAGGGTTCTGTTTTGACTGTCTCGAGTCTGAGTTGCTGACATGGACAAACGTAAAAACCAGCTGAAGAAAGGGATGCTCTGTGTTCTTTCAACTCCTGGCTTCAACAATTTGCCTCATAATATGTTACAACCTCATTGTTTCTTCCAGATCCAAGGCCATGTGTTTATGTGTCCAAACAACAGGTTTTGAGGCTGCTTATATTGCCTTTTAAAAATATCACTTTAAATATTGAGAACCTCAAAACTAGACTGTTAGTGTACCATGTCTCTTCTCCAGAGACCTGACCATGGGACCCACTAGGTAAAATATGCACGGCCTCAAAAAATTCATGTTTTTGGTAGAGGAGGTGTGTGTCCTATTTTCTTTTTGGTAAAAATTTCAGGACAGCTAGGCAAACTTTCAGAATGTGTGATTATATCTAATGTGAAAATACATAATCCCTCAAAATTAAATGTTAATAATTAAGAACAACATGTTTGAGTGTAGTTGTTATGTCACTAAGTTGTGTCTGACTCTTTGCGACTCCACAGACTGCAGCACGCCAGGCTTCCCTATCCACCACCATCTCCCAGAATTTGCTCAAATTCATGTCCATTGAGTCAGTGATGCCCTCCAACCATCTCATCTTGTTTCCCCCTTCTCCTCCTCCTCTTAAACTTTCCTAGCATCAGAGTTGGATGATAGAGTTCGGTTCAGTTCAGGGACTCTTCATAGAAGTTAAATAAGCAAGGTGACAGTATACAGCCTTGACACACTCCTTTCCTGATTTGGAACCAGTCTGTTGTTCCATGTCAAGTTTTAACTGTTGTGTCTTGATCTGCATACAGATTTCTCAGGAGGCAGGTCAGGTGGTCTGCCCATCTCTTGTAGAATTTTCCACAGTTTGTTGTGATAGACACAGTCAAAAGCTTTGTTGTAATCAGTAAAGCAGAAGTTGATGTTTCTCTGGAACTCTCTTGCTTTTTCAACGATCCAGTGGATGTTGGCAATTTGATCTCTGGCTCCTCTGCCTTTTCTAAGTTCAGCTTGAACATCTGGAGGTTCATGGTTCACGTACTGTTGAAGCCTGGCTTGGAGAATAGAGGGAGGGCATAATAATGTTAATGAACATAGAGGTCAGCCCTGGGTTTATTTTTTTTTAATATTTATTTATTTATTTGGCTGCACCAGGTCTTAGCTATGGCATATGAGATCTAGTTGCATGACCAGGAATTGAATCCAGACCCCAAGCACTGGAAGCATGGAGTATGAACAACTGGACTACAAGGGCAGTCCTCAATCCCTGCTTTAGGCTTAGGATTAGAGTCAGATAGATATTACTATAAAGAAGGGGATTTCTGAATTCACCAGCATCTTCAGCACCTCACCCAGCCTGCTGACACGAGACTATCTATCCTGGAGTCTTTCTGCTTCCCTGCAGTCACTGGGTTCTTATTGATTTCAATACTATGCTTGCATTTTGCAAACGTTCACTTGCAAGTATAGCATGAACATTAGGTTTTAGTGACCTAGAAAACATGGATTTTGCCTCCATGGAATTATTTTAAAGGTTTCACTTATACAGTACTTCAGATCTTAATTTAGATAGAGGAAGCATCCTCTGGCATAGGGTTTAAAGTAAGACTTCTCAGCAGGGGCTGGGAGGCGTAGGTGACTGGCATAGCCAGCGTTTAGGCCGAGCTACCACGGTGCTACAGGCAGCAGTGGTGGGGCTTCAGGAGACAGCACTAAAGGGGAAGATAAGCAGGATTGGAACAAGGAGAAGAAAGGCATTGAGCAAGGTGGTAATTCAGAGATTACCGCCCACTTTGACCAAGGAGCAACTTCAGGAACATCTTCAGCCTATTCCTGAGCAAGATTATTTTGAGTTTTTTTTTCTAATGATACTAGTATGTATCCGCATGTGTATGCAAGAGCATACATCAATTTTTAAAGCCAAGAGGACATTATTTTGTTCAGGGAACGTTTTGATGGTTATGATGGTTATTCCTTGACAATAAAGGTCAGGAATATCCTGCCATCGTAGAATTTACACCTTTTCAAAAAGCTGAAAAAAAGAAGACTAAGAAAATAGATACTAAAGTTGGGACTATTGATGATGATCCAGAATATAGAAAATTTTTGGAAAGCTATGCCGCATATAATGAGAAAATGACATCTACTCCCGAGACACTGCTAGAGGAAATAGAAACAAAAAATGGAGAACTAATAGCTAAAAAGGCAACTCCACTTTTGAGCTTCCTAAAAAACAAGCAGAAGATAAGAGAAGAAAGGAGGTGGCGAGAAATAGAAAAAGACAAGGACAAGGAGAGAGGAGGAAGCGGAAAGAAGAAGAGAAACAGAAAGATATAGAAAAGCTAAAGAAGACAGAGTTCCAGAAAAGGACAAATTAAAGGATGAACCAAAGATCAAGCTGTGAAAAGGGGATGAAAAAGCATTGGACAAAAAAGCTCAAGAAATTGGACAAAGAGAATCTGAGTGATGAAAGAGCCAGTGGACAAAGCTGTACACTGCCCAGGAGTTTTGAGGGTGAATTTAAAGGTAAAAAGCCTAAGAGACCTGAAGACGAGAGTGGCAGAGAATGCAGGGAGAGGGATTACGAATGAGAGCAAGAGCTCATCCTGCGGGAAAGAGAGAGGCTGAACCGGCAGGAAGAAGAGATCCTCAGGCAGAAGGAGCGCTATGAGAAGGAGAAGGCTTGCAAGAGAAAGGAAGAAGAAATGGAGAAGGAGAAAGAAGCACTTTGGGATAAAGGGAAGAAGCCTGAAGGTACAGAGCCAGTAGGCAACTCAGAAAAGAACTGAAAAGAAAGAAGTGGTTAAGAGAGATTGCAGAAGAAACAAGGAACGCCCAGCGATGCAGCTTCACCAGCCACAAGCTCGAAGACTAAATCGACTCTGTCCCCCTGAGACCAGCACCAGGACTGGAGATTCAGCCATAGAAATAAAGCAGGAAAGTGGTATCAACCATAGAAAAGAAGGAAGCGAGGAGTGGTAAGTCCAAATGGCCTTAGGTGTCCTGACTGTCTAAGCAGCCAAAGAGCACAGAATTAAGCAATCCTGAAGTGCCTTCAGGACAAAGGGATAGAGAGAGAGAGAAAAGGAGTTGCTGTGCTGGTGGGGTACACTGCAGAGGATTATGTTTTGTGTCCAAGCAGGAACCCGATTGCAGGTTCAGATTGGAAGTACAATTTTCATTTTTTTATGCAGTTTCTACAAATTAAAATGTCAGACAAAGCTGATGGGGAGAGGACAGGCATCGCAGTTTGCAGGCAAGAAATGTCACGAGAGGACTTATTTAAGTATGACAGGAGTAGAAGATATGAGAACTGGCTTTAAAATCAAACGGTTTTGTTAATCCTGGATTGAATTTTCTTAAATTTCAATGGAGCAGAGTCACTGTGAAGTCTCATTCAGATCTAGTTAAGGTCATTGTTGGTGATAACTGTTGACTTTGTGGAGTGTAGAATCAAGAAGCATGTAATTGTAATACAAGTACAGTGGAAGATATAACACATTTTCATTTATGCAGAAATTTAAATAGTCATGTCATGTCAATATCTTATGTCCTAAAATTTTAGAATTAGTTTAGGAACCACTACCTTCTCCATTATTCTGGCCTGGAGAATTCCATGGACTATGTAGTCCATGGGGTAACAAAGAGTCAGACATGACTGAGAGACTTTCACTTTCACTTTAGTTATTTGTTTGATTATGTGGGATTAGTGTAAAAATTTTTTTAAAAAACATATCCTTTTGCCTTTAGCAATTTTTATATTCATGAAGTTTAACCCTTAGTTGGTGCTTGACAATCCAGCCTTTGCTTGACCTTAGGTTTCATGAGCTGAGTACCTACCTTCTCCAGGAAGGAAATTGCGCCAATATTTGTTCTAGTTAAATAGCAACTTAGCTTGTCTTGCATTGATGTCAATAAATATCAACATCACTCAAAAAAGAAAGAAAGACCACTCAGCAAAACAACATTTTGGGGAGAAAGGAGAAAAATATATATTAATTTCCTTTTGTTGGTAAATTATGATAAACCTTCCAGAAAGGCTCTGTTACAGAATCAGAGTAAGATACAGCTTTGAGAAGCTGGAAGTGGAATCTGACTTCTAAAGAATGAGTTCTTCTCTTGCTCAGATAATGTTATGAAAACAGAAAAGCCACAGAACATATCCTACTGCTTTTTTGCCACATTGTCTGATGATGTTATTAATAAACTACTTATCTCATGAAACATTAAACGTGTAGGAATGTCTGAATTTGCCAATGATAAGATACTACCTTGGAGAGTTGGAAAGTTTCAAAGGATTTAGCCTATCTCCATAAATATAAGAAGATTTGGGGCTTTAATGATAAATAATTAGTATGTTATCTGAAAGCAGTTATCTGAAATTAGTATGTTATCAGAAAGTGTTATCTGCAATAATAATATGAAAGTTTAAGAAAAAAGAACTGTTGGTGACAAGAGAAAAGTCTTCATAAATATCATCCACTCCAGATTTCTTATAGATTAAGAGATGTTAAGCTTCAATATGCCAAGTATCATATCTGTCTAACCTGTTATTTTACCAAGCAAAGGCCAAGATAAGTTGAATATGTGTGTGTGCATGCCAAGTCTCTTCAGTATTGTCTGCCTCTTTGTGACCCTATGAACTGTAGCCCGCCAGGCAACTCTTGTCAAGGGATTCTCCAGGCAGGAATACTGGAGTGAGTTGCCAAGCCTCCTCCAGGGGTTCTTCCTAACCCAGGAACCTACATCTCTTACGTCTCCTGTGTTGGACACTCCTGTACTAGCGCCACCTGGGAAACCCCTTAGTTGAATATAGGTGCTAACAATTTATAAAGTCTATATAACATTTAGAAAGGAAAAAAAAAAAAAAAACACCAAAAACACTAGAAAACCATCCAAAATGTGTATCCTTCAAAGCCTTAAGGAAAAGGGGATTATTTTGGATGCATGTTCATCATCTAACAGCAGTAGAGAAAGACTTGAATCGTCCATAATCAAGGAAGACCTTTTAAAACAATTTCAGCCAGGAAGGCTAACTCAAAATATAACTAGTGAATCATTTTTGTTTCTTCCATGCAATACCAGAGCTTGAGCATACTGACACTCATGGATTTATACGTGTGGAACAAAGACTTTCTCCAGTGCCTTAGACGTTCAATATTAAGCAGTTTCAAATGCACTTAATTTTTGGTTTCTTTTTCTTCAAGTTTCAGTCTCTATTTGTTACCTGCTCTATTTATTTACTTCTAAAACACATAGCTAATAGCTTTTCACTGAATAACATCTGCTTTTAAAGAGAATTCATAGTGTGCTATTCTCAGGTTATCTTGTAATTGATTGTTTTTAATGGATGGGTCTTTTCGTTTAACTAAGGATTTCTAACCTTTAAGACTGTTAGTATTTCTAGGTGATATTTACTCTGTTGATCTCTGGCTTTCATTGTTTCTTTGCACTTCTTGTGTGTAGTGTCTATGTTTAAACTGGTGATTTCATGTATTTTGAAACTAAACACTCAATCTCTTTGGTTTGTATACTTTCTGGTCTGGGCTTATGGAAAGACTTTCCCAATGCGTTAGAGAGATGTTAAAATTTTGGTTTCAGATAAACTCTAGTGTTCCTTCTTGGAGGAGAGGAACCCTTTGATATGGCTTAGCAACTCTGCTTTATTTTCTATTTTGATTTTTGTTCATTATAGCTAATAATATCAGCCTAATAGCTAGTAATATTGGCATTTCAGAAAGGAGAAAACAATGTTTTGACAAGATCTCCACTTTGGATTATTTGCTACTTTCTGGGAATGATAAGGCTAAAATGGTACAGTTAAAGTAATGCTATGTATTTCCCCAAAGATAAGATTGGGTTACAAATGATTTACCAGATGGTCTGAGATCAAGTCTCCTAGGTTGGGGATAAGACAGAGGATATGCCCACAGTTAGCAGTGAAATAAAGTTTAAAAATGCTTAAAGAGGTTCTCACAACAGGATCCTCCATGACCCACCTCCCAGAATATTGGAAATAAAAGCAAAAATAAACAAATGGGACCTAATTAAAATTAAAAGCTTCTGCACAGCAAAGGAAACTATAAGCAAGGTAAAAAGACAGCCTTCAGAATGGGAGAAAATAATAGCAAATGAAGCAATGGACAAAGAATTAATCTCAAAAATACACAAGCAACTCATGCAGCTCAATTCCAGGAAAACAAACGACCCAATCAAAAAGCGGGCCAAAGAACTAAACAGACATTTCTCCAAAGAAGACATACAGATGGCTAACAAACACATGAAAAGATGCTCAACATCACTCATAATCAGAGAAATGCAAATCAAAACCACAATGAGGAACCACCTCAGGCCAGTCAGAATGGCTGCTATCCAAAAGTCTACAAGAAATACATGCTGGAGAGGGTGTGGAGAAAAGGGAACCCTCTTACACTGTTGGTGGGAATGCAAACTAGTACAACCACTATGGAGAACAGTGTGGAGATTCCTTAAAAAACTGGGAATAGAACTGCCATATGATCCAGCAATCGCACTCCTGGGCATACACACCGAGGAAACCAGAATCGAAAAGACACATGTACTCCAATGTTCATTGCAGCACTGTTTATAATAGCCAGAACATGGAAGCAACCTAGATGTCAACCTGCAGATGAATGGATAAGAAAGCTTTGGTACATCTACACAATGGAGTATTACTCAGCCATTAAGAAGAATACATTTGAATCAGTTCTAATGAGGTGGATGAAACTGGAGCCTATTATACAGAGTGAAGTAAGCCAGAAAGAAAAACACCAATACAGGATACTAACGCAAATATATGGAATTTAGAAAGCTGGTAATGATAACCCTGTATACAAGACAGCAAAAGAGACACAGATGTATAGAACAGTCTTTTGGACTCTGTGGGAGAGGGCGAGGGTGGGATGATTTGGGAGAATGACATTGAAACATGTATATTATCATATGTGAAACGAATCTCCAGTCCAGGTTCAATGCATGATACAGGATGCTCGGGGCTGGTGTACTGGGATGAATCAGAGGGATGGGATGGGGAGGGAGTGGGAGAGGGGTTCAAGATGGGGCAAACATGTACACCCGGGGCAGATTCATGTCAATGTATGGCAAAACAAATACAATATGTAAAGTAAAAAAAAAAAAAAGAAACTGATCTATAGAACTGCCTTTAAAATACCACTTACTACTTCCTTTCTTCCTAAAGATTTGATTCCATTTCTGAGATTTCAGTTTTCAAAATGAATGAGCTTTGTAAATTTCTCAATCTGGAAGAAATTTAAATTATACCAAAACTTTCAAACGTCAAAAAAAAAAAATTGCTTAAGGAAGTTCTAAAGGAAAGAATCAAATAAAGGGGCGTGTTAACATAAAAAGGGTCAGTGGAATGAATGCTTTTTATCTAAATAATTTGTTCCACTCTTATGGGCTCATAAACCCATAAGCAAGGTTGAACCTCCATTTTCCATTACCTGGAATTCTAAGACTAATGCCTTCTGCTCCCAGCCCATCTGCCGGGATTCAGGCCTGTCCCATGACAGAGTGAGGAGCCAAAATGAGAGTGGCATCATGACTCTGACTCGATGCACCTTAAAGTGGATGCCATCCAGTCTTCCCCCACGACTGCTATGTTAGCTTTGCAATGTCATTCATGGAGAACTTGGAAATCTCTCAGGAGGGGTCTTTGAAGAATAAAAGCAGTAATCAAAAGTGAGGTACTTAAACTGTCCCAGCAAGCAAGAAAATGCAACAAATACCATTCCATTTCCTGGCTTTCAAAACTTAGGGGAAAAAAGTAAGAGATTTAGCACCAAAGTGCATTTAAGGAAGTAAAATCAAGACAGTATAGTTGAAGCTGTGGGAGGAGGGAACACACGGAGTAAAAATTCCCTCAGAGCCCACGAAAAGCAATAAGAGTTCTCATTTAACCTCAGAAAATGACTTGAGAATCACTTGTACTTTGAAACGATTCTAAATTGCAAACTAATTTCCCAGTGGGATATGTTGATGGCCTACTGTACACAGCATAAATAATGAGTTTGCAACCAGGACCCCAAATAAAGCAGTGCATGTTTGTGGAATTTATGAACAATTTTTTTCCCCATCTGACATCGCAATGTTAATGCCTCCAGTTAGGAGTTTTACTGTGTCAGCAGGTGAATTCCCTGGCAGTAAGTCAAGCTTTAATGGAACATGCTGGTAGGAATGATTATGCTGCTGCAGTGTAAAACTCCAGCATCGGTATTAGGCTCCTAGAATACATGGGCACAGCCTGCTACCTACCCCGACTACAGATGTTCTTGGCTGTTTGACTTTTGATGCTACACTTCCAATTGACCATGAGGAAGTAAGATTTCTATCTTACGAAGAATCTTAAAACTGGAAAATATAATATCTAGCCAAACTTTCTTTTCTATATAAGAAAGAAATCTGAGGCTTGAGAAGTTACTTGGCTGATGAGACGATTCTCACTGTAAGTGGCAGAACTGGATGCTAAATTAGACTCCGCTGGTCCTTCAGTTCTCTGTTCCTGTCTCTTTCAAGGATACTGCCTTTTGCTGGAAAAGAAAAAGGTGAGTGTAATATATTTTATAAATGTGCTTAAGAAAAGCAGACAAAAATACGAATTTGAAGTATAACTTCATAACAGAAAACAAAGTGTACAACCCGGTATATATATGAATATTCAGACATCTCTGACTAGAAGTCTGATACACAATGAAAAATGATTTTTTACATGATTTTTTACAAAGCTTCGTCCTCAAAGTTTTTTTTTTTTAATTTATTTTATTGGAGGCAAATTGCCTTACATTAATATATTGGTTGGTTTTGCCATACATTGACACGAATCCGCCCAGGGTGTACATGTGTTCCCTTTCTTGAACCCCCCTCCCACCTCCCTCTTCCCCATATCCTCCCGCCAGGTCATCCCCATGCACCAGCCCCAAGCTACCTGTATCATGCGTCGTCAAAGTTAAAAATATTACTAGACCAGATGTCATGAGTTAAAATGATGCTGATAAACAACTCGCTGAGGTTAAAACCAAATGGTCCTTACCTGCCTGTAGGAACAATGGATGTTTCCTAAGAAAAGCTTGTGTGCCGTGTGGTTCAGGAAGCGGTAGCCAGGTTATACTCAGCTATAACTCTTCTGAGATCATTTAAGTGTGTCTCTACTGTGGACCTTTGACTGTGTGGATCACAATAAACTGTGGAAAATTCTGAAAGAGATGGAAATACCAGACCACCTGACCTGCCTCTTAAGAAACCCGTATGTAGGTCAGGAAGCAACAGTCAGAACTGTACATGGAAAAACAGACTGGTTCCAAATAGGAAAAGGAGTACATCAAGGCTGTATATTGTCACCCTGCTTATTTAACTTCTATGCAGAGTACATCATGAGGATCGCTGGGCTGGAAGAAGCACAAGCTGGAATCAAGGTTGCCGGGAGAAATATCAATAACCTCAGATATGCAGATGACACCACCCTTATGGCAGAAAGTGAAGAGGAACTCAAAAGCCTCTTGATGAAAGTGAAAGAGGAGAGTGAAAAGGTTGACCTGAGCTCAACATTCAGAAAACAAAGATCATGGCATCTGGTCCCATCACTTCATGGGACATAGATGGAAAAACAGTGGAAACAGTGTCAGACTTTATTTTTTGGGGCTCCAAAATCACTGCAGATGCTGATTGCAGCCATGAAATTAAAAGACGCTTACTCCTTGGAAAGAAAGTTATGACCAACCTTGATAGTATATTAAAAAGCAGAGACATCACTTTGCCAACCAAGGTCCATCTAGTAAAGGCTATGGTTTTTCCAGTGGTCATATATGGATGTGAGAGTTGGACTGTGAAGAAAGCTGAGTGCCGAAGAATTGATACTTTTGAACTGTGGTGCTGGAGAAGACTCGAGAGTCCCTTGGACTGCAAGGAAATTCAACCAGTCCATTCTAAAGGAGATCAGTTCTGGGTGTTCATTGGAGGGACTGATGCTAAAGCTGAAACTGCAATACTTTGGCCACCTCATGCGAAGAGTTGACTCACTGGAAAAGACTCTGATGCTAGGAAAGGTTGGGGGCGGGAGGAGAAGGGGACAACAGAGAATGAGATGGCTGGATGGCATCACCGACTCTGTGGACATGAGTTTGAGTGAACTCCGGGAGTTGGTGATGGACAGGGAGGCCTGGCGTGCTGTGATTCATGGGATCGCAGAGAGTCGGACATGACGGAGCGACTGAACTGAACTGAAGAATGAGGAAAATGGAGGAAAAGATTATACATTCTTTAAAAGTGCACTGATTTGATCAATTTGTAGAGGTTATCAGTGGGACAGCAGCATACCCTGTATTTACCAACTTTTGACCAAGCAGATGGTCATTTTGTCACTGGCTGACTTGGATGGGTCTGTGTGGATCCATGACAGTGTGATCTGGACCATTTTGTCAGGAGCGGAGGGAAGTAGGGCATTCAGTCATCCAGTCTTCACATTTGCTTGAATTCCAGGTGGAAAATATGAAGACATTTTATTGTCTGAACTGTGACTGTGTCCTGAGCCCTACAGTGATATTCAAAGTCAAATTGCTTTCTCTTAACTTTCATCACAGCATGATTTTTAAATTAAAAATAAGCATTTGCCCTTTCCCTTTTAGTTGCTAATTATCCCTTAGGTAAAAGGGATGAAAAGTTAAGCTGCAAAACACAGTAATACAGACTTTTTTTTTTTTTTTTTTGCAGAAAGCAGTGTTTTAAATAAACTCATTTATTTCTTTTATAAGTCCTATTACTGATACCTACAATGTATCTGTCACAGAACTGGGCAAAAGGAATGAAAATACAGAGATATCCCCTCTGCTTTCAAGAAGTTTATAAATTCTTGGACAAAAGAAAAGTGAAATGTTAGTTGCTCAGTCATGGCTGACTCATCGCAACCCCATGGATTGTAGCTTGCTAGCCTCCTCTGTCCTTGGTATTCTCCAGGCAAGAATACTGGAGTGGGTTGCCATGCCCTTGTCCAGGGATCTTCCCGACTGACTCAGGAATCGAACTTGGGTCTCTTGCATTGCAGGCAGATTCTTTACTATCTGAGCCACCAAGATTCAAGAAGGTGTTTCTTGGAGAAGACACACTGAATTAGCTAACAGTGGAATATGATAAGTACTTTAGTGGTAATATGAATAAATACTATGCAAGTGAAAATGTTAGTTGCTCAGTTCTGTCTGACTCTTTGCAACCCCATGGACTATATGGCCTGTAGCTTGCCAGACTTCTCTGTCCATGGAATTCTCCACCCAAGAATACGGGAGTGGGTTGCCATTTCCTTCTCCAGTAAATGCTATGGAAAACACATTTAAAAAATTTACACATTCGGAGGTTTAGCTGATAGCCTTATAGAGAAAAAATCTTTTGCCTTACTAGTGAACAAAAATTGATCTGAGAAGGGGGCTTGCTTTATATACGAGTACAAAAGCATTGTTTCAAGATGCTCTGGTCTATCTTTTAACTTCTACAGCTTCAGTGGAGGATGACTATGGAATTGGGAAAGAATGAAGAAGGAAGTGACCTTTCTACTGGATCAAAGGAAAAACATGTGATAAATGACCTTGAGCTTTCATCTCAGGAGTTATTTTTATTTCATCTTAATTTTAGAAGATTTATAAATCTCTACCCATTACAGACTTGAAGTTGGGATGCTTATACCGACATTTCAAAATACAGAAAAGATTTTGTACCTCTCAGTGTTTACAGACATTCCTTAGATTTAAGGCAGTATCAATTAGGAATCAAAAGATTTCCCACAATGATACTAGTGAGGAATTGTGACTATAGAGGTATAAAGAGCATAGGAATGAAAGTTGGCAAACTGCAATTGCAGAGATTAAGAGTTTTCCAGTATAATCATGGAGAATTTCACAACCTAATAGAGCCAGTGTTTCATAGACAACAAGAGAAGTCAAAGTCATAGAATTATAATGATGAAGAAAGATCAGCATGAAGACCCCTTCATCCCATTGCTTCTAGATAAGGTTAAAAATACCATGGTGAAGAAGCAATTAGGTTGCAATTATACCTTCACATTACTTACTTTTCATGTGATGTGTGGCCCAAAGGTGAATGTTGTATTGTTTAGGCACATTTCTTGGCATGTGGGTGGCTGTCCATAAATATTTGGGGAACAAATGGCTACACTGTTAATTGTTCATTCCACAAAGTAGCTTTCTTTCCCCCATATTAATCCTTTATTGGTTATGATAAAGTTCATGTTAAAAGAAGGGCTTCTGTTATCCTTAAATACAAGTCTTAGAAGGAAAAGGATACACCAAACTCGTATAGCTACTGCTAAGCTATTTCAGTTTGATAGGCCGTGGAAACTCATGCTGAAACAGGGGTTTTTCAGTTGAAGAGATCCTCCCTGTGGGATAGCTTTCTTTTTAACCTACAGTGCTTGCTGTTCTATAAATAAGCTTAAATTGACAAAAAAACATAGCAATCTGAGTTTGGTAGATTCTCATGACGCGTGTGAGATTGATAACTCTTTTGGTGAGACAGGAATTTATAGGGGACCCAAAAAGCTGTCACGAGTGATATATCTATAATAACTCTTGTGGAAAAAGTTGCTTCATGTGTCTCTGTCTTTATTAATTACTGATAGAGATGTTTCTCAAAGCCCAGACCATGTTTTTTTTTTTTTTTTTAAAAAAGGGGCATTTAAAGGAAAATGGAGAAAATTCAAAAAACTTCTAAGGCTTTTAAAAAACTATCACAAGATAACTTAAAATTTACAAATACCTATCAAGAATCTAAATAACCAAAAGTCAAAATAATCCAGATCTAGCATTGCAACTGCTATTGTTCACACTGTTGAGGTAGGACTAGAAATAACATCCTAACACTCCCAGAATCACAGAATAAAAACTAAACTTAGAATAATTTTATTTGTATGTATATTTGACAGTGTTCTGCTTATGTGTGAATATTAGTCAATCGTATAAATATTATGCATTCATTCAAAACAGCAGTTCTCTTTTACTATTTAAGAGACAGTTTATTAGATACTGGAGGTACAAATAAAATTGACCAGTCCCTTCCCTCAAGAAGCTTATAATCTGGTATATTAAAGTGGGACTTTGTTTTGTCACGTCACTCTGGCCCGTTGACTGTCACATTTGACTAAGATGATGGACTTGCGACCAGTGTGCAAAAAAGTGTATAAAAAGGACATCAGGAAGAATGGAAGGTAACAAAGACCTTGTACATTTATACTAACGATGGCACCTTATTATTATTATTTTTACAAAAACAAACTTTTTCATCAAACTGAAAACCTACTTTTAGGATACTTCAGGCCAAAACTCATTCAAGAAGTAACCACAGCCTCATGGTAATAAAGAAAATTCAGGATTCAAGGCAACCGAAATTATAAATAGCTCATTGCTCAACTTAATCGTTCTTTCTCCTCTCAATATTGGCTGTTAATATTTTGCAACTGGAATGCTTTCCATCTGTGTCTTTACTTGAACTGTGTGAACATCATTGATGAAAACTATTATCGCTCTGTCTTTTAGTCTTCAAGTTGCTTTGTGGTGACATACTAACAACCTGAAAAACATTAGCTAAGCCACACACTTAAATGTTATATATGCTTTATGTCCCATGTTCCCAGAAATATTATCCATAGGCAGTTATTGGTAATTGTGTTGGGTTCTTTAAAATATTCAGAATCATACTAAATATAGACTCTAGTGTATTAATAAATAAAAACAATTGAACATATTAATTTAGCAAATTAATGTTCTTCATGTTTATTCTTTCAATTAAGTATTTTACTCAGTCTTCTCTCTCACGTGTTGAAACGTTCCTCTCACAAGGCTACCGTGATGACCAAGGACTGCTCTAGAGGGGACCATTCATATAATTATATATTCAGTTATTATATTCTTCATTTCTGAGTGAGACTTCTTTATCTCTTTTCGAGTTCATTGCTAAAATTCTCAGTGAATTCATTATTCTTTTCCCTAATTCAGTTCACATTTTGATTACCAATGCTTTGACTTCTTTATCTGATAAATTGTTTGTTTCATTATCTGCCCCACCAGGGGTTTTCTCTTGTTCTTTCAACTGAGAACAGTTCTGCCTTTTCGTTTTGTATAACTTTCTCTGCCTCAATGAATTTAGGTGAAGCAGTTCCCTAACGTGGTCTTGAATGGGTGTTCTTTTGTATCCTGACATAGACTGTGTGTGCTCATGCCTCTGGTGGGAGAGCTGCACTGACAAGGATGCAAGTCACATCTTTTCACAGGGTATCCTTGCAGGTACCACCTTGGCAGGTGGTGGGGCTGGAGATGGAGGGGCTGGAGCAGAGCCAGGTGTAAGGTGGGACTTCCCCACTGCTCAGTGACCCTCACTACCCTTTTGGGGTAGGGTCTGATACCAAACTGCTGGTGAAGAAGCCCTGAGGGTGGAGCCCACGCACAGTGGCTCTCTTCTCTTTAAGTGTATGCCTTCCCCTTTCCTAGCACTGGGACCCTTGCCCCAGATGCGGGAGAACTTCAGCAAGGAGGCCCATGCAGGTTATCTGCTCATATCAGCCACAGACAGAGGCCTTAGCACTTTCTGATGCAACTGCCTGTGCGGGTGCCCCAAGTTGTTTCTCTGCCTTTGCTCAGACAGAGCCTTGGGTGCAAGTTCCCTTTGCTCCTTGCTGCCAGTCTTTGAGCCCAGCTTCTACCACCCTTGCCCTGCTGTGGAGCCACGCTGTACATCAGGTGGGACTCCCATCAACTCTTGGCATACTTTGGGGCATCAGTCATGGTAGAATTCTGGGCTGCTTCAGATGACTTTTCTGAATAAGCACCAACAATGGCCACAGCTGCTCTACCTGGGCTCAGCCCCCAAGAGATCAGGTTGCCTCTGAGAAAGTCCATGGCCTGGCTTTCTCCCCAGTCTGGCCACCCTAGATCCAGTGCTGTGCTAGGAGGCAGAATGAGCAGGGCTGCAGCATTTACTTGGTTTGGATGGGGTTCCTGTTGAGGTGGTAGGCGGAAACCAGGGAGTCTCTAGAGCAGTCCTCTCTCTACCCTCTCCGCTCTGCCTTGGTGGCAAACCAACCCCCAAGCACTCCTCCAGCTTCCCACAGCCCTCCTGTAAGCCCTCCAGCCAAACAAGGTGACTCCTCTCCCAAGTGTAGGAACCCAGGATGGAAGCACCCAATCTGTGGCTCTCATTGTTCACTCCTACAGGGAGGTGAGGGTAGTGGGGGTGGGAGCGGGGTGAGAGGAGGGGATCTCCACCCACATACTCTCTCTTTTCTTTAGATTTCCTCCCAGGGGCACAGGTCCTGTCTGCATTGCCTTTCTTCTTTTCTTACCTGATTATGTGTGAATTTTTCTTGCAGCCTTGGATGTACAAGAGTTAGTTTTCAGTGAGAATTGTTCCACATTTTTTTAAATTTATTTACTTTAATTGGAGGCTAATTACTTTACAATATTGTTTTGGTTTTGCCATACATTGACATGTAGATGTATTTTTAAAGTTATTCATGGAAGGAGGTGAATTCCATGTCCTCTTACTCCACCTTGACTGATCTTCTACCGAACTTTAAAAAAATATTTGTTGATAATTATACTTATGATGTCCTTTCTTAAAACCTGCCTTTCTGAAACAACTGTCATATACATAAGTGTCTTTATCGTGATTATTGCTCACACATTCCCTGGATGTCTGTCGTCTCCATGTAAAAAATGAACTATACAAGATACCAAAACTTATAATCAAATGGACCATTATCTATTTTGTCCTTCCACTGTATAACCAGGTTTTTGAGTTTCTCGCCCTAATTGTTATTTTTTTCCAAAGGAGATAACAAAGCATTTTTAGTAGAGAACACAGATACTTCAAACCCAAATGATCTAAATAGTCTGTGTCACTATCCAGTCATTTAGATGGAATATTTGTGCAGCTCAATCAGTGGAATATAAGCCATTTCTATGCTTGAGTAGATTTATAGTCAATTACATTTATAGTAGGCAGTATTTCTTCCTGGCAAATGTTGGCTTCATATAGGTATTTTATGATGATGGTGTGTAAGCATGCACAAGTGCATATTTGTGTGTGTGCATGTGTGTGTATGTGTGTGTGCGTGTGTGCACACTTTCAACACATGCCTCCTATTTCTCTGTGATTATCCAGGAAAGCATTTCCCAGAGAGCTTCATTTCTAAGCTTCACATGAATCTGGAGTTTTCAAGGTGAAAATGATTCCTTGTGGATTGGTTTTAAAACAAGTTGGGCAGCAAAAACTGAAAGGGATTAAGGCAGCCAATGTGGCCACACAACAATTTCCTCCCTTATAAACCTTTTATATCACTGATCAGAATTTTAATTCCATTTGCTAAGTAAATGCAGGTCCCCAGAGCAGAGGTTATGCCTGCAGCCACAGGTTTGAGTCCTCAGCTGCTTTTCCATTACATAGTACACTGTAATTTCTGTGGGCCTCTTTGGTGATGAAGTAAGGAAAATGAGAGTTAGACAGTTAATCCTTTTATTTATTTTTTCAATAGGAAAAGAATCCTTGATTTTGAAGACCATTTGCCCATTGCTGGATAAGGACAGCCCTATAAAACTTAGACCCAAATATTCTCAACTTATCAATTGACACATTTCAGAACAGTCTCTGCTGCTTTCTACTACACTATTTTGGAATGATTTAAGTTAGTGAATTTACATATAATTCTTGGAAGAAAGTCGATCTTTCCTCAACAAAGCTAGAGTATTCATTGGCAGGCAGAAAAGATGGGCTGTGTTAATGTCAATTTCTTTACTTTTTATAAATGCCACCTGTGTTACCAGCATTGATTTGAAGGTGATGTAATTTTCTTGCAAATCCATTAGTTTTATAGGTTTTTGGCAAGCCCTGCTGCTGTGTTGATTAGATATAGCAACTGTGTCTATTTAAACACGGTTTTAAATGCTTGGCTCGACTTTCTGTATTGGCTGGATAACAAGACATACAGTAGATGCTTTAACTTAAGGTTGTGTGAAGCAATGATTTGACACATAGCTTAGTGTTTAGCCATTTGTGATAATAAGCACGTTAATTGTGGAGTTAATTGTAGGTACCTGCAAGACATACCTTTAAGTGATCCTGACAAATAAGATACAGACTCTCCGCCCTCTTTATGTAGCTTTTTTTCTAACGGTGTTTCTCAAAGCTCAGTCCTCAGAAGAGGAGCAAATCAGCATCATTTGGGAATATGTTCAAAATGCAAATTCTTGGCCCTTGCACAGACCCAGTGTATCAGAAACTCTAGGGATGAGGTCGGGCAATCTATGCTTTAAAAAGTCCCTCTGGTGATTCTTCTCTTGCTAGTTTGAGAATCACTGGTTATAAGAGAATGCCTGACACATATCCCTGCTATGTTTTGGCACCAAACAATTCATCATGAATCACTTTTATAATTATTCTTAATGAATTAACCTTCTATATCCAAATTGGCAAATGCTGGGAAATCATTTAATATTAATGAAAAATGATAACTTATCTCTTAATTTTGAATATTTATCTTTACCCTGAGAGATGGTGTCTTATTATAAATGTATTAGAATTGAGGCTCAGGGTGAGGGAAACAGCTAATCTTTATTTTCTTTATCTCTCCTTGCCTCCTTGTTTTCATTATCCAAAGAAGTTAACATCACATGCTCCATTACACAAGATGCAGCCTTTATTATCTTTTATCTCTTCCTGAACCCTTTCTATAAATGCTACTTGATTACTCTTGCATGTTGAGATAGACATTTAGAATAATCAAAACATCAGGAAAGTGATGCCTGGTTAATCTAGGGCAGTGCTGCTTCCATGACACAGATAAATGAGTTGAGGCTGTTGGAAACAGAAGTTCTAGTAAATGGGCTGAGATGATGTTTAATGGAAGATAGAAGGTAAGAGACTTGATGCTAGCAAATAAAAAAAAAAAAGATAATAAGTATATTTTCCAGCAAAGGTGATATTAAATTCCCTAGGGAAAAGAAGAGCCCTGACAATTCAGATATCTGAAATTCACAGCAGTTAATTCTTAAAGGTAATTAATTTGATTTTTCATTTGTTCACTCATTCACCAAGTATTAATTGTCCGTTTTCTTTTTGTCTGCTTTAAGATGAGCTGAAACTGTGTTTCCAGAAATCCCTTCCTGGAGTAGTTCCAGATGAGTGTGGGCCATAAGGCAAGAGGCATTTTGCCATAAGATTTGGAAAACAAAAGTGAAACATAGCTGGGGCATTTCAAGGCACCGTGTCACTTACACCTTGGCTCACCTTATTGAAATGAGACAACAAATAATCCAAAGATTTCTAACTGTTTCAATTGTGTTCACATGTGGTTAAGAAACTACAGTGTAAACATTTGAGAAAAACTCATGGTAGTCAGTTTTATTGGGCTAAGAATTGCTGTGGAGATTCAGCCAGAGACCCGTCAATATATATTTCTGGGTCAAAGGCCAAAGTTTCTGGATTGTTCATGTATTCTTTTCTGCAGTCTACATTTTACCCAGGCCCCTCTGGTACTAAAAGTACAGTTTTCTCAACCCTGTGAAAACCACTGACAGAGGCTTTTACCATAATATTGCAGAAGAACATGGATATGTGTGCTCTGCTGCTGCTGCTGCTGCTAAGTCACTTCAGTCATGTCCAACTCTGTGAGATCCCACAGACAGCAGTCCACCAGGCTCCCCCATCCCTGCGATTCTCCAGGCAAGAACACTGGAGTGGGTTGCCATTTCCTTCTCCAATGTGTGAAAGTGAAAAGTGAAAGTGAAGTCGCTCAGTCATGTCTGACTCGTAGTGACCCCATGGACTGCAGCCTATCAGGCTACTCCATTCATGGGATTTTCCAGGCAAGAGTACTGGAGTGGGTTGCCATTGCCCTCTCTGGATATGTGTGCTCACTTACCCAGAAATGCAAAGTTAGTATAAAAATCTCAAATAAATGACCAAGAGGCCAAGGCTGGCAGACTCTAGTGAGTTTTAAGGAAAACTGTGACTTTGCTCTGGTGAGATTTAGAGGTCAAAAAACACATGAACATGACCCCATGATGAAACATTTAATAAGCTTGGGGAGAATAACAAACTCGGTCTGGATTCCACTCAATTTAAAGTGAAAACTAGAACTTGATTCTAGTTTAAGAGGAAAGACCAAACATATTAATGTGAAAGATTGAACAGAATTTGTTTTGTCTTTTCTCGAAAAAGATAAAAAATATTTAACACAAATAACCTTTGCAATTTATATATACATGCATACATATGTTTATTTATATAAATTATATTTATATATAAAATAGTATACAAAAGGGCATATATAGAGTTTCAGAGATTTTCTAAATTTCACACTTGTGGCAACAGATGGATTCTGAGGATCCCCAAAACTTTGCAATTGAGACTCACATCATGTGATGTTTTCAAATGTACTTTCCTAAAAAGTGATGTCAACCATGGATCAACCCCAGTTGGCAGACACGGAGTCAGTAAATGGCAAGTCAGAGTTTATTTGGTACTTCTAGTTAGAAAAACTGAAGTTGATATGTTTGTCAAAGCTCAAAGCTATTTTGAGTGCATTTGACATCAAAGTCAGGTGGAAATGCCCACACTCTGAAGGAACCGTCTGAGAAAACTGGTGACAGATAGATCTGAGGACAGGAAAGAAGTGAGTGAGCGAAGGTGGCTCTAAAATCTTGAGCCTTTAGCTGTGTACTCACTCAACTAAACTTTCCGAGCCCTTTCCTTTTCTACTGCTACAAAAGAATAGGAAAGAAAACAGCCCAAGTCAGCCTGCTTTCTTATGCCAATCAGTCAAAGAGCAGTTCAAGAAGGAACCATTTTAGGGGATGCAATTTCATTTTGCAAGGAGTTGGGAGTTTCCCCATAGTCTATACTGTGTCTAAAGGGACTAAATAAAAGTAAATTTAAAGAACTTGATCAAAATCTCTGAAGCACTTTTGGAGTTTAAGTAGAAATGAAATGCAGGTCTAATAACCAAGATTTTGTCACAGATGAGTCCAATCCAGAACCAGTTTAGACAAAGATCAGTGTACCATATCTGCTCAATCTAGAGTATCCCCATTTTCCAAACAAATAACTGTGTGGTATTATTTAAGATCCACAATTCAGTTTTTATCTCAGTCTGTCATATGAACTTCGACATGCTAACACTGTGTTGGAAAAAAGATCCAAACAAGTAGATTTATCAGAGGGTGAGTAGCAAAATAAGAGCTACTGTTGCATAAGGAAAGTCATTGCCTTGCCTAACTGCTAATGTAATGTTCAACAGGTTAAGGCAAAGTGAAGGTACAGATCAGACCTCATGATTCAATGTCTGGGTTTTTTGTTTTGAGCTTTACATCCTGAACATGACTTCCATAATATTATGGTTTACCACCATCATTTCAGGAAAGAACACAAGGAAAAAAAGAGTTGTCAGTTTTTCTATTATTGAACTACTTATACATTTTGGAAGTTAATTCTTTGTCAGTTGCTTCATTTGCTATCATTTTCTCCCATTCTGAAGGCTTCCTTTTCACCTTTCTTATAGTTTTCTTCATTGTGCAAAAGCTTTTAAGTTGAACTAGGTCCCATTTGTTTATTTTTGCTTTTATTTCTATTACTCTGGGAGGTGGATCATAGAGGATCTTGCTGTGATTTGTGTCAGAGAGTGTTCTGCCTATGTTTTCCTCTAAGATTTTTATAGTTTCTGGTCTTACATTTAGATCCTTAATCCATTTTGAGTTTATTTTGGTGTATGGTGTTAGAAAGTGTTTTAGTTTCATTTCTTTACATGTGGCTGACCAGTTTTCCCAGTACCACTTGTTAAAGAGATTGTCTTTTCTCCATTGTATATTTTTGCCTCTTTTGCCAAAAACATTTAGATCCTTAATCCATTTTGAGTTTATTTTGGTGTATGGTGTTAGAAAGTGTTTTAGTTTCATTTCTTTACATGTGGCTGACCAGTTTTCCCAGTACCACTTGTTAAAGAGATTGTCTTTTCTCCATTGTACATTTTTGCCTCTTTTGCCAAAGATAAGGTGTCCAAAGGTACGTGGATTTATCTCTGGGCTTTCTATTTTGCTCCATTGATCTGTGTTCCTGTCTTTGTGCCAATACAATACTGTCTTGATGTCTGTGGCTTTGTAATATAGTCTGAAGTAGAGAAGGTTGATTCCTCCAGTTCCATTCTTCTTTCTCAAGGTTGGATTGACTACTTGAGGTTTTTTGTGTTTCCATACAAATTGTGAAATTATTTGTTCTAGTTCTGTGAAAAATACCATTGGTAGCTTGATAGGGCGGAGAAGGCAATGGCAAACCACTCCAGTACTCTTGCCTAGAAAATCCCATGGACGGGGGAGCCTGGTGGGTTGCAGTCCATGGGGTCGCTACGAGTCTGATGTGGCTGAGCAACTTCACTTTCACGTTTCACTTTCACACATTGGAGAAGGAAATGGCAACCCACTCCAGTGTTCTTGCCTGGAGAATCCCAGGGACGGGGGAGCCTGGTGGGCTTCCGTCTATGGGGTCACGCAGAGTTGGACACGACTGAAGTGACTTAGCAGCAGCAGCAGCAGCAGCAGCTTGATAGGGATTGGTGCTAGTGCTAGGTGCTAAGTCGCTTCAGTCGTGTCCGACTCTGTGCGACCCCATAGACGGCAGCCCACCAGGCTCCCCCGTCCCTGGGATTCTCCAGGCAAGAACACTGGAGTGGGTTGCCATTTCCTTCTCCAATGCGTGAAAGTGAAAATGAGGTCTCTCAGTCGTGTCCGACTGAGTGACCCCATGGACTCAGCCTAACAGGCTCCTCCATCCATGGGATTTTCTAGGCAAGAGTACTGGAGTGGCTTGCCATTGCCTTCTCCGATAGGGATTACATTGAATCTATAGATTGCTTTCAGTAGTATACTCATTTTCACTATATTGATCCTTCCAATCCATGAACATGGTATATTTTCCCACCTATTTGTGCCATATTTTATTTCTTTCATCAGTGTATATGTTTCCTATATATAGGTCTGTTTCTTTAGGTAAATTTATTCCTAAGTATTTTATTCTTTTCATTGCAATGGTGAATGGGATTGTTTCCTTAATTTCTCTTTCTGCTTTTTCATTGTTAGCGTACAGGGACTCAAGAGATTTCTGAGCATTAATTTTATATCCTGCAACTTTACTATATTCATTGATTAGCTCTAATAATTTTCTGGTGGTATATATATATTTAGTGTTTTCTATGTAGAGGATCATGTCATCTGCAAACAGTGATAGTTTTACTTCTTCTTTTCCAATTTGGATTCCTTTTATTTCTTTTTCTTCTCTTATTACTGTGGCTAGGACTTCCAAAAACTATGTTGAATAGCAGTGGTGAGAGTAGGCACCCTTGTCTTGTTCCTGATTTTTGAGGAAATACTTTCAATTTTTCACCATTGAGAAACAATCCAATCAAAAATTGTGCCAAAGAACTAAACAGACATTTCTCCAAAGAAGACATATAAATGGCTAATAAACACATGAAAAGATGCTCAACATCATTCATTATCATATAAATGTAAATCAAAACTACAATGAGGTATCATCTCACACTGGTCAGAAAGACTGCCATCAAAGTCTACAAACAATAAATGCTGGAGAGTGTGTGGAGAAAAGGGAATCCTCTTACATGGTAGGTCAGAATGCAAACTGGTGCAGCCACTATGGAAAACAGTGTGGAGCTTCCTTAAAAAACTGGAAATAGAACTGCCATATGACCCAGTAGTCCCACTGCTGGGCATACACACTGAGGAAACCAGAATTGAAAAAGACACATGTACCCCAATGTTCTTTGTAGCACTGTTTACAATAGCTAGGATTTGGAAGCAAACTAGATGTCCATCAGCAGATTAATAGATAAGGAAGTTGTGGTACATATACATGATGATGATGATGAAATATTACTCAGCTATAAAAAAGAATGCACTTGAATCAGTTCTAATGAGGTGGATAAAACTGAAGCCTATTATACAGAGTGAAGTAAGTCAGAAAGATAAACAACAATACAGTATATTAACACATACATATGAAATTTAGACGGAGAAGGCAATGGCAAGCCACTCCAGTACTCTTGCCTGGAAAATCCCATGGACGGAGAAGCCTGGTGGGCTGCAGTCCATGGGGTCGCTACGAGTCAGACATGACTGAGCGACTTCGCTTTCACTTTTCGCTTTCACACATTGGAGAGGGAGATGGCAACCCACTCCGGTGTTCTTGCCTGGAGAATCCCAGGGACGGGGGAGCCTGGTGGGCTGCCGTCTATGGGGTCACGCAGAGTCGGACACGACTGAAGTGACTTAGCAGCAGCATGAAATTTAGAAAGATGGTAATGACAATCCTATATGCAAAGCAGCAAAAGAGACACAGATGTAAAGAACAGAATTTTGGACTATGTGGGAGAAGGCAAGGGTGGGATGATTTGAGAGAATAGCTTTGAAACATGCATATTACCATATGTAAAATAAATGACTAGGGCAAGTTCAATGCATGAAGCAGGGCACTCAAAGCCATTGCTCTGGGACAACCCAGAGGGATGGGGTGGGGAGGGAGGTGGAAGGGGAGTTCAGGATGGGGGCACACATGTGCACCAATGGGTGATTCATGTTAATGTATGGCAAAAAACCACCACACTACTGTAAAGTAATAATCCTCCAATTAAAATAAATTAATTAAAATGAAAAGAAAAAAGTGAAACAAACAAGGTAAAAGTAAAAAAAAAAGGAGTTGTCAGGATAGTTGATTTTGTACAATCTTTTTATCATGATATGATTAATATTTAGTTTCTAGAAAATCAGATAATGTATGATGATGCACATGTCAAGTAAGTATTGATATAATACACGCATAGATGCACACATAAAACTACTTGTTCTAATGTTATCATAGAGCATATTCAGCATGCAAAAAATTACAGTCTTATCCCTAAAATATTTTATCACCTAAAGATACAATTTGGAGAAGGAAATGGCAACCCACTCCAGTGTTCTTGCCTGGAGAATCCCAGGGACGGGGGAGCCTGGTGGGCTTCCGTCTATGGGGTCACACAGAGTCGGACACGACTGAAGTGACTTGGCAGCAGCAAAGATACAATTATATTGTACCTAGGAGAATGGCAGACAGCCATGCCATGGGTACTCAACAAATACTGTAACAGAAAAAATCTTATCAAAACAACCAATTTTCTGGGAATAAAAAATCTAAAGGGCTAGCTAATCCACAGTATCTCTGTTTCTCATTTTATATTCTTCCCTGAAATGCTATCCCTCCAATAAAGTGTAAATAATTTGAATTCCAAAAGTGCGGGGTGGATGAAAGTTTGTCACCCTTGTAACTTATGTGTACAAGATTATCACAGATGCAGGCAATTAATAGGCATATTGCCCTATGCCCAGAATCCTTGGGGACCCATCAAATAGCAATAAAAAGATCATTGAGATCTCAGCTCAGTTACAAATAGAATTAAGCAGAGAAAAATTATGCACCCTGTTTTCATTTTCTCCATTTTCTTTTGAAACTGAAAACGCACATAGGAGTCACTTAGAAGTTGGGGCCATTTGAATATGATATTATTGATTTCGAGAACATGTTTTGTGCTCTGCAGTGTTCATGTGCATTTTTCAAACATATTATGCAAGCCTTTGATCTGATTTGCTTTAACAGAACACTCTACAGAGGCTGAAAATCATTTCTGTATAAAGGTTTGCCAATGAGAAGAGGGGATTCCCAGGTGGCACTATGGTAAGGAACCCTTCTGCCAAGGCAGGAAACTTAAGAGACAAGGATTTGATCCTTGGGTTGGGAAGATCTGGTGGGCTGCAGTCCATAGGGTCACAGAAATTTGGACATGACTGAAATGACTGAGGGGAAAACTGGTCTAGTTTGGAAGAGGTTGGAAATATCCCATCTGAAAGCTCTTTTCAGTCCTTCTCAGCCTAAACATTTTACTCAGGGGGTCAAAGGTCACCAACAGCCAAAACAAAACCCAAATTACACAGTGCTCCTGCAAGGAAGCTAAGCTGAGTGGAAACCAGAGCTCACCAGCTGGACTCCTTAATGGAGCATGGAGCAAACAGTAAAGATGCCTTTAAAAAGAAACAAGTATATTCTAAATCCTACTGATTTTTACAAGTTGTCCAATAAGTTTAAAAGATTAGCTCCTTAGGTATCAATGTAGAAACTAAATCGAACTATTCAATAAGGAGGAGTGGTGGTGGTAGTGGTGGCATGCTCAGTCCAAATTTTGAACTGTCAGAGCAACCAGCCTGCAAACTCCAAAGCACAAGATGGTTTCATAAACTGGAAGGTTCCTAAAGCTTCTCTTAAAGTTTTCAATTTTTTTTTAAAGGTTGTTTTCTTTTTAAGACTGGGGAGGGGGGAAAATTTTGCCATTGGGTATCTGAACCACAAAACCCTAACAACCTTTTCAGCTTTCTTGCTCTGCAGGAGACAAACAGAAGAGAGGCAAGGAGGATAAGCTCAGAGCACAGTATCATCTGGCAGCTGCCTTGCTGGGGAGAGAAGGCTGAGCTTCTCTTTCTCAACCCTGACTGTCTCACTGCAGGCATCACAGCTTAAGGAAGTTCTAAGATTTTAAACATTCAGGGACTGAGTTTATGGACTCCTCCTTCAGTCATAAAGTTTATAAATAATTCTAATTTTCAGTTAGAACCCCAAATGTCCAGCTTTTAAATCCTATTCAGCAGTGACCAGAAAAAAAGAGGGAGTGATGGGGGAAAGACTTCTCTGATGTTGTTATTGTTTGGTTGCTAATCTTGTCTGACTCTTTATGACCCCATGGACTGCAGCACACCCCGCTCCTCTGTCCATGGTATTTCCCAGGCAAGAATACTGCAGTGGTTGTCATTTTCTTCTCCAGGGGATCTTCCCAACCCAGGGATGGAACCCTGTCTCCTGCTTTGGTAGGCGGTTTCTTTACTGCTGAACCACCAGTGTGACTCTAACTTTTAATGGAGCCAATGTTATCCCTAAGCTTTTAATGTATGAGTCTGTTTGAGTTCCTCATTTTCCACATCCTACCCAGTAGAACATGCAAGAAGAGTACAGAAAGCTGGAGGGAAAGAGGGGAAGACCAAAAGCGATTGGTAGCCACAATCCAAATAACTGGTTCATTTCACTTGTTAAGGTCTGTGTGCATACCTGTATGTTGAGCATTCATGTGCCAACGTGGTCAGGATGGGATTCAGACAAGAATCTGCAAAAAATAAATTTTGCTATGAAAATTAGTGAATCAGAAAAGGGAAACTCCTCAGAAGACCCATCACTTACATAGCTTGGCCACTGATCTATGTAAGCATCCCATTAATTCAAGTTCTTACATCCATCTGACCCTTCATTACGCATTACCATAACTTTCTCCCCCAGATCTCTTCGTTCCCCATCTAGTGTATTGAAGCCTTGTCTCTTTGTGTATCACAATGTTCTTGGGAGAAACAAGAAAAAGACAGCATGAATAAAAGGGTGCTTTGTAAACTATGAAGCTTTGTAATAATTTCAACTATGGTTATTTATTCATATGCTGAAATATACAAAAGATAGAGTGGAAAGGAAGACATGAGAAATGGTAAATGCTTAAGAATGCTTCCCTTTACAAATTATGTTCAAGATCATTTAATAATCACATGTAAGTACATTAGGAATTATAAGACTAAAGAGGCTTCAAATTAAATGTAAAACAGGAAAAAAAATGGAATGACTTCAATTTTTAAGATATATATAATAAGAAATTTCAGTAGTCTGGGTTGTTGAGCCCTGTGATGGATGAATCATTAAAGGAGACTGTGGACTGACTTCCCAGGAATCGTATAAGGAGCAGAATGGTCACCCTCTAAAGTGGTTCACACTTTGTAACCAAGCAAAAGGAATGAGAAAAATTTGGTCACCCCAATCTTGTTTTCCAGCTCCAAAATTTGGTCAAAATAATAATTTTTAAAAACTCTTATGCAAAGTCCCTATAACTTTAATATAAACATACATATTTTAAAAAGCAAAATCTCCTACAGATTAGAAAATTAGTTTAAAATCCCGACTATTATGCTAACAAATAATAAAAATACTTTCAAATAAAACATGCACTGCACAATACTCGGAATTCTTCACAGTGGCCATTTCTGATGAGACTTCTGTTTATAAGGCACCCCAAGAGGTTCAACTCCAGTGTTCTTGCCTGGAGAATCCCAGGGATGGCGGAGCCTGGTGGGCTACCGTCTATGGGGTCGCACAGAGTCGGACACGACTGAAGTGACTTAGCAGCAGCAGAAGCAAGAGGTTCAAAAATCACAGAGGTGGTAGTAGCAGCACAAGAGCAAGTTTCTCAGTTTTTGTTTGTATTCCCAAGAAGTCTTTATGATATGAAGTGTCCAGGAAAAAAAAAAATTCAGCCATATTTAAAACATCCAACCTTTCAGTGACTAGTCATCATAAACACTGTCAGAGACAATCCACACACAAGTTAATGACATCTTTGTTAGACGATCCTTTAGCTACCCTTTATGCACATCTGTATGAATATGTTTATGCGTATGTATGTGCATTTTACTGATTAATTTTATATTTCTTAATATTCTTATTTTAAGAAAATGAAGGAGGAAAGTTAAGAATCTCTTCTGATTTCAAGGTTTTGTGGTGTGGTGTTTTCACTTCATTCAGATTTTACTCTGAAAAGAAGAGAATTAAAGTAACCAGACAAGAAGTCTAAATTTTTGTTCGCTGCTCACTGGAAATTGGTATCCTGACTTTTGTTTGTATGCCCATAGATTTATTGTGTGTGTGTGTGTGTGTGTGTGTGTGCGTGTGTGAGGAGCATATGTATACATGCATAAGACTACCACCGCTGCTCAACCAGCCTAAAAAATTTCATGTACCACCACTCTAGTCTTGACAGGAGGAGTCCAGCTTGGAAAACAGAACCTCTCCTTCAGCATTACTTCAGCCTTTTGGATCTCCTCAAAAATACAAGTGATACCGGTGTGTGCATGCTAAGTCCCTTCAGTTGTGTCCAACTCTGCAACACTATGGACAATAGCCCACCAGGCTCCTCTGTCCATGGGATTATCCAGACAAGAACACTGGAGTGGGTTGCCATGTCCTCGTCCAAGGGATTGGGGAGGGTTTTATTCCCCACAAGCTGTTCCAAGTGATAAAGGACTTTGTCACCTCTGGGGACCAAGCACATAGTTAAATTTGTATGGAGACTGTCGTATTAATTGGTGCCGACTTTTGTTGTTTTGGAAGGAAAAGCTTCCCATGTCTCTCATCTACAGTCTAATTTCTGATTTATCAAAAGAAAGAGTAATCTTTCTATACTCATTCAAAAATTTGGGTTGCTTTTTTGCTATTTAGTTGTATAAGTCTCATATATTTTTGGTTACTGAGTGAAATAAACCAGAGAAAGATTAATACTGTAATGTCTCAATTATTTGGAATCTAAAGAAAATTGGAACTCAGAGTAAGATGATAAATATGTGATTTGCAAATATTTTTTCTCATTCCATAGGTTGCCACTTGCTTTTGTTGATGGGTTCCTTTGCTATTTAGAAGCTTTTGAGTTTTATATTATACCACGTGTATATTTTTACAGATATTGCCTTTGCTTTTGATGTCAAACCTAAGAACTCAGTGCAAAGATCAGTGTCAAGGATATTATCCTCAATGTTTTCTTCTAGGAGTTTTATGGTTTAAGGTCTTGTGTTCAACTTTTAAATCCATTTTTAGTTGCTTTTCATATATGATATAAAAGGGGATACAGTTTCAATTTTTTTGCATAGGACTATCTAGTTTTCCCAGTACCAATTATTGAAGAGACTGTCCTTTCCCAACTGGATATTCTTGGGTTCTTTTGTCATAAGCTAACAGATAATACATGGTTGTGTGTTTATTTCTGATTTCTCTTTTCTGGTCTGTTGATCTATGTGTCTTTTTTTTTGTGTCAACACCTTTCTGTTTGATTACTATAACTTTGTAAAATAATTTGAAATCAGCAACTATGATAGCTTGAGCTTTGTTCTTCCTTCTCAAGATGGTCAAGAGATATATGACAAGATGCTCAGCATCACTAATTATCAGGGAAATGCAAACCAAAAGCACAAGAGATATAACCCCATACCTTTTATGATGGCTATTACCAAAAAGGCAAGAAATAATAAGTGTTGGTGAGGATGTGGAGAAAAAAGCACTGTTGGTGGGAATGTGCATAGGTCCAACTCCCATGAAAACCATTCTGGAAGTTTCTCAAGAAGTCTACAAGAGAAATTTTATGTGACCATTAATCCCTCTTCTGGGTATATATTCAAAGGAAATGAAATCATGATCTCAAAGTGAGATCTGTACTCCCATGTTCATTGTAGCCTAGGTACAGAAACAACCTAAGTGTCTGTCAACAGGAGAACATATTAAAACAATGCAACATGACATATATATGTGAATGTTATTTAGCCATTAAAAACAGAAAGATATATTGCCATTTGTAGCAACATGGATGAAAATGGAGGATATTAAGCTAAGTGAAATAAGTCAGAGCAAGACAAACAACACATGATCTCAAATATCTGGAATCTAAAAAAAAAAAACAAACAGAAACTCCGAAACAGAGTAGGAAAGTGATTGCCAAGGCCTGGAGGATGGGGGAAATAGGGAAAGGTTTGTTAAAGGTTACACATTTTCACATACAAAATTAAGGATCTATTATAAAGCAAGGTTACTGTTATTAATATAACTGTGCTGTGTAATTGAAATTGTTGAAGAAAGTGGAACTTACCTGCTTTCTCTTCAAAAAAGTAAAGGTAAACCATGTGAGATGAAGCCTGTGTTACTAAAGTCAACAGAATCTTTTTTTTTCTTTTTTATTGGAGGCTAATCCATCTAGTCAAGGCAATGGTTTTTCCCATGGTCATGTATGGATGTGAGAGTTGGACAGTGAAGAAAGCTGATCGCCGAAGAATCGATGCTTTTGAACTGTGGTGTTGGAGAAGACTCTTGAGAGTCCCTTATACTGCAAGGAGATCCAACCAGTCCATTCTAAAGGAGATCAATCCTGGATGTTCATTGGAGGGACTGATGCTAAAGCTGAAACTGCAATACTTTGGCCACTTCATGCGACGAGCTGACTCACTGGAAAAGACTCTGATGCTGGGAAAGGTTGGGGGCGGGAGGAGAAGGGGACGACGGAGAATGAGATGGCTGGATGGCATCACTGACTCTGTGGACATGAGTTTGAGTGAACTCCGGGAGTTGGTGATGGACAGGGAGGCCTGGCATGCTGTGGTTCATGGGGTCGCGGAGAGTCAGACACGACTGAGCGACTGAACTGAACTGAACTGAACTGAATTACTTTACATTAATATATTGGTTGTTTTTGCCATACACTGACACGATTCTGCCCTGGGTGTACATGCGTTCCCCTTCTACATACATAAACGGGGATCAGCAAGATGGTGGAGGGGTAGCTGGACATGGAGTACTTCAAGAATACATCTACGGATGCAGCAGTTATCACAGAACACCAGTGGAATACTGGCAGCAGTCCCTGACCAATGGAAAGGAACATAGGGATCCAGGCACAACTCAGTAGGATGAAAGAAAGAATGAAGAAGGTGGAGGAGAGCTAGCTGGAAAGGACTTGCACCCGGCGGAGGGGGAGCTGAAACAGGGAGAGATCCATGCCTTAGGGATAGGGTTAGGTGAGAAGGGAGCATCTGAGGTTGTCAGAGAGTGAAGCAGGTAATCTGTGACAGTCTGAATAGAGTGAGAACCACACTGAGAATCCGAGTCTTGGCCATATCTATCTCAGACAGGGTTGGGAGTCCACTGGTGTGCATGGCAGCTGGGAGCTAGAGCCATGGGGATTGAAGAGCTATCTCAGGGTAAAGATTGCTGTTGATTGTGGCAAGATGGTCTGAGGGAATGGGAGGGTGGAAATCCGTTATGGGGAATGCATTTGGAGGAAACCTGGGTGGCTGTGAAAGCAGGGTGCTACTGCTGAGTCACTCCCAGGTGTGGAGTTACCACTGTAGCTTGTTTCTTTCCTCATTCAGGTGCCAGCAGCTGAGCAATAAAGACCCCAGTAACAGTGTTCCTTTTAATGCCTGATGTGGCGAGCAATAGCAAAGGAGCAACCAGTGAGGCACTTTGAGTACCAGCTGTTAGAAAATAAGCCTAATAGAGCCATATGTCCTAAACCTGTGGTAGCGATTTGATGAGATTGGGGTATCTGAAATCCCAGCTGGGGCATCACTTCCCATTTGGTACTCAGGGAGGCAGACCCAAGTCCTCCAGGGGCAAACTCCTGTTGACCCACAGGCTGTTGTGGGAATGAAACCACAACTGAGTCCCAGAGATGCAGTGACTAAGGAAGAGTATCAAACATCTTTCCATCAGATATATAAGCTACAGAAAAAACCCAAATGACAACTAGGTAGACTCTTAGCCCTTGGAATATATAAAAGGGCCATGAATGTTCCATTAAAGAAATGCTCTAGATTTAGCAGTTGTGGACATTGGAGGCAAAAACATATGGAGTAGGACCAAATTAAAGTATGAGCTCTCCACACAGCAGGTCCAGAGACCACAGTTCACATCCACAGTTCAAAAGCATCAATTCTTCAGTGCTCAGACTACTTTACGGTGCAACTCTCACGTCATACATGACTACTGGAAAAGCCATAGCTTTATTGCTGCTGTTGCTAAGTCACTTCAATCGTGTCCAACTCTGTGTGACCCCGTAGACAGCAGCTCTGTCTATGGGATGCTTAGTTTTTTTGAACGCTGAGTTTTAAGTTAGCTTTTTCACTCTCCTCTATCATCTTCATCAAGAGGCTCTTAATTCCTCTTTGCTTTTTGCCATTAGGGTGATGTTATCTGCGTATCTGAGGTTATTAATATTTCTCCCGGCAATCTTGATTCCAGCTTGAGTTTCATCCAGCCTGACATTTCGCATGCGTGATTATACTCTGCATATAAGTTAAATAAGCAGAGTGACAATATACAGCCTTGATGTACTCCTTTTTCAATTTTGAACTAGTCCATTGTTCCACGCCCGATTCTAACTGTTGCTTCTTGACTTGCATACAGGTTTCTCAGGAAGCAGGTAAGGGGGTCTGGTCTTATCTCTTTCAGAATTTTCCAATTTGTTGTGGTCCACACAGTCAAAGGCTTTAGTGTAGTCAATGAAGCAGAAGTAGATTTATTTATTTGTTTGAAATCTCCTTGTTTTTTCTGTGATCCAGAGATGTTGGCAATTTGATGTCTGGTTCCTCTGCCTTTTCTGAATCCAGCTGTACTTCTGGAAGTTCTCTGGTATATGGTAAGATACATAATAATACTGAAATTCCCTATTGTTCAGTTCTTCAAGGGTCACCAATGCTGGGGTCTTTCCCCATTGCTCATCCACAGGCACCAGAATTGGCGAGAGAGAAGCTACAGTGATTGCTCCAGCCCATGGGTGTTACTCAGCAATAGCGCCGTATACGTAAGGCCAACTTTCCTCCCAAGGTATTACCCACCACAGACTTCCTCCATCTGTCCAGTCAGGCCATTTCCCGACAGTCAGAAGCAGCCTTCATCCTGAGATTGCTCTCCAACCCACATAGGTCCAATTCCCAGTTGCCCTGGACACCAGTGGACTTGCCACCCTGTCCAAGGTGCATAAGGCTGTGGCATGCTTGTCTATGTGGCTCTTTCTCCATTCAGACTATCGCAGATCAGCTTCTTTAATCTCCAGCAGCCTCAAATGCCTCCCTCTGTCCCAACAGATTGCCCCAGATGTGGGGACCTCTCCCCTGCTTCTGCTCCCCCACTCCAAGTGCAGGTCAGTCCCACTCACTCTCCTCCTCTTTCCCTTTCTTTACTTCATCCTTGCAAGCTGTGGAGTGGATCCATATATTCCTTTCCATTGGTCAGGGACTCCTACCCCTATTTAGCTGGTATTCTTTGAGAAATGCTGCATCTATAATGTATTCAAGAGGCATCCATAGTGAGAGATGGACTCCATGTTCACCTACTCCTCTGCCATCTCGTCGACCCAATTTATGTATGTATTAGAAAAGAATTTCAATTTCTATCGACTTTAGTAACACCTCACGTTTGCCTTTTGTTTTTTGAAAAAAATGAAAAAGAAGTTCCACTTTTTTTAGACCATTTCAATTTTGCAACACAATCTTATCATTTTTAGTCACCAAACTATACATTAGATCTTCAGACCTTCTTAATTTTATGTGAGAAAATGTGTAACCTTTTACAAACCTCTCCCTATTTTCCCACCCTCCAGGCTTTGGAGACCAGACTTTCATACTCTGTTTCTGAGTTTCTCTCTCTCTCTCTCTTTTTTTAATAGATTTCAGATATTTATGAGATATTATGGGATTTTTTTTAGATTTCAGATATTTATGAGATCATATGGAATTTATCTTTCTCTGACATTTCACTTAGTATAATGCCCTCCAGTTTCATCCATGTCACCAAAAATGATGGGATTTTTTTAATGGCTAAATAATATTCACATATACATACATATATATGTATATATGTCTCACATCATATTGTTTTAACCTGTTCACCTGTTGACAGATGCTTAGATTTCTCTCATACATTGACTACTGTGAATAAAGCTACAATGAACATGGGAGTACAGATCTCACTTTGAGATAATGATTTCATTTCCTTTGAATATATTCCCAGAAGTGGGATTAATGGATCACATAGCAGTACTCTTTTAAATTTCTTGAGAAATCTCCCCAATGGTTTTCCACGGGAGTTACACAAATACACATTTCCACCAACAGTTCACAACAGCTCTGTTTTCTCCAGATTCCCTCCAGCACTTGTTATTTCACACCTTTTGGTAATAGCTATTCAAAAAGGTATGGGGTGATATCACCTGTGCTTTTCATTTGCCTTTCCCTGAAAATTAGTCATGCTGAATATCTGATCATATACTTCTTGACCATCTGTATGTCTTATTGGGGGGAAAATGTCTGTTCCATAATGCTGTAGAATACATTTTATATACTTTATTCCAATATACAATACTCAGTTGCTTACACATATAGGAACAACTATCAGAAACAGAAATAAAGAAAACTATTCTGTTTACAATTGCATCAAAAAAAAAAAAAAGGATAAAATACTTAGGAATGAAAACAATTTTAGGAATCTTTACTTAAAAAAGGAGATCAATCCTGGATGTTCATTGGAGGGACTGATGCTAAAGCTGAAATTGCAATACTTTGGCCACCTCATGCGACGAGTTGACTCACTGGAAAAGACTCTGATGCTGGGAAAGGTTGGGGGTGGGAGGAGAAGGGGACGACGGAGAATGAGATGGCTTGATGGCATCACCGACTCTGTGGACATGAGTTTGAGTGAACTCCGGGAGTTGGTGATGGACAGGGAGGCCTGGCATGCTGTGATTCATGGGGTCGCGGAGAGTCGGACACGACTGACAACTGAGCTGAACTTGAAAACAACCTTATCTTAAAATGGAGTAACTTTGGTTTTACGAGCAACAAGCAAAGTACAGAAGCAAAAATGCATTACAGGAGCATTAAGTTCTACATTAGGTCACAGCGTCTAATCTGAAATCACACCCATAATATCATTTTTCAGGATATCTGGGAAATAGTTATTTCCCAGGATGTCTGAACCATAGCTACTCTACTTTGACTTTTAATTGTAAAAAAAAAAAAAAATTTTTTTAATAGCCAAAGGAGATTTCACCATTAATGATGTCAGTGTTTTTCTAGGTATGAGAAGATGCAAGAATTGGAACTCATAAAACATTTTTCTGAAAAGATCTAACTATCTGAAAGCCTGTTCTGCCAGTTTTGTTTTTTTTTTTCAGAGCATGGAGTGCCTCATTCCTGATTTTCACCCTGAACTTCTTTCAGGGGATGTTGAAGGTCAGCAGCTTGCAATGGTCATGATGTAATCTTTGTAGAGGCAGCTGGCAAGTACCAACTTCCAGTCAGCAGGGTCCCTTCATAGCCACATATCTGACCATGTGACACCATTTCATGGCCATTGTGTCCCACGGTGCTGGGAAGGCTCATTCCCAGGTCTAGGGAAGTGATGGGCCACTCAGTGTGCTAAAATTGGACCAGGCCTTGCAAGTAGCAAAAGTCTCTGGACCACTGTCTTACTAGCCTCCTGGTCCAGGAAAATATTTCCTGTTGTTGCTTTTTCCCAAACCCAGAGTCACATTATTACAATTATTGATCCCATATGGAACTGTCAGTTCAGCATTATATCACAGGCTCAGTGAAACAAGTGACATAGAAAATAATATAGCCATAGCTAGCAGTTATTAGTAAAATAAGAATTATAAGTCAAGAATGGCTGCTATCCAAAAGTCTACATGCAATCAATGCTGGAGAGAGTGTGGAGAGAAGGGAACCCTCTTACACTGTTGGTGGGAATGCAAACTAGTACAGCCACTATGGAGAACAGTGTGGAGATTCCTCAAAAAACTGGAAATAGAACTGCTATATGATCCAGCAATTGCACTCCTGGGCATACACACCAAGGAAACCAGAACTGAAAGAGACACATGTACTCCAATGTTCATTGCAGCACTATTTATAATAGCCAGGACATGGAAGCAACCTAGATGTCCATCTGTAGATGAATGGATAAGAAAGCTGTGGTACATATCCACAATGGAGTATTACTCAGCCATTAAAAAGAATGCATTTGAATCAGTTCTAATGAGGTGGATGAAACTGGAGCCTATTATACAGAGTGAAGTAATCCAGAAAGAAAAACACCAATACAGTATACTAACGCATATATATGGAATTTAGAAATATGCAAATGATAACCCTGTATACGAGACAGCAATAGAGACACAGATGTATAGAACAGTCTTTGGGACTCTGTGGGAGAGGGTGAGGGTGGGATGATTTGGGAGAATGGCATTGAAACATGTATGTTGTCATAAGAGAAACGAATCACCAGTTCAGGGTCGATGCATGTTACAGGATTGAATTTGAATGAAGTGTTGAAAGATCATGAAAACGTTGAAGACACTGATAAAGAAATTTTAAAAAAGACACAAATAAAAGGAAACATATTCCATAATTAATGATTAGAAGAAAATGATGGTTAAAATATCCATTCTACTAGATATCTATGGACTCAGGGCAGTCTCTTTTGAAATCCCAAGGAATTTTTCACAGGAGCAGAGTAAAACAAATCTAGAATTTGTAAAGAACTACAAAGGACACTAAATAGTCACAAAGATCTTGATCTGGAAGAACAAAGCTTGAGGCATCATAGTTGCTGATTTTAAATTACATTACAAAGCTATACTAATAAAAAATAATGAGGTGTGCATGCTAAGTCGCTTCAGTCATGTCCAACTCTTTGCAAACATATGGACAGTAGCCTGCCAGGCTCCTCTGTCCATGAGATTCTCCAGACAAGAATACAGGATTGGCATGCAAACAAGCGCATAAATCAAAAGAGCATAACAAAGAAATCAGAAATAAACCCACACCCATGTATTGTCTGTTAGCTTATGACAAAGAAGCCAAGAATGTCCCATGAGGAAAAGACAGTCTATTCAATAAATGGCACTGGGAAAACTAGATGGTTCTATGCAAAAATAAAGAAATGAACAGTACAGAAAATGAATTAAAAACTTGAACAAAAGACCATAAAGCATAAAACTACAAGAAGAAAGCACTGAGGGTAATCTCCTTGACACTGGTCTTTGCAATGAGATTTTGGATTTGACACCGAAAACAAAGGCAACATCTGCAGAAATAAACAAGTGGAACTATACCAAACACAAAACTTCTGCACAGTAAAGGAACCCGTCAACAAAATCAAATGACAACCTATGGAATGAGGGAAAATATTTGCAAATCACATGTTTGAAAGGCTTTTAATACCCAGGAATATATGAGACTCCTATGCCTCAATAGCAAAAACCCTAAATAACCCAAATTTTTAAACAATCATAGAAAGAGTAACGGTTTAGATAAATCTGAAGATTAGACTGTAGATGGGAGACATGGAAAGCGTTTCCTTTCAGAACAACAAAAACTTATGCCTCCCTTGCATTGCTTTCTTTCATCTCCATTCACTTATTTGGTAACTGCAGTTCACAGTGTACATCCTTCACTCAAAAGCAATTAGCCCGCAGTGAGCTATAATATGTGGTAAGAAAAGCCCCACTGGACAAAAACTGATATTATTACTATTAACATTAATATTACTAATGTAGCATATAAAAAGCAGTGCAATTGCCAGAGTTTAATAACCCATTATTCTCTACATTCCAAGCCAGGCTTCAACAGTATGTGAACCGTGAACTTCCAGATGTTCAAGCTGGATTTAGAAAAGGCAGAGGAACCTGAGATCAAATTGCTAACATCTATTGGATCATAGAAAAATCATGAAAATTCCAGGAAAACATCTGGAATATTTATTGACTATGTCAAAGCCTTCAACTGTGTGAATCACAACAAATTGTGGAAAACTCTTAAAAAGACGGGAATATCAGACCACCTGACCTGCCTCCTGAGAAATCTGTATGCAGATCAAGACTCAACAGTTAAAACTGTTCCAAAGTTAAGACTGGTTCCAAATTGGAAAAGGAGTGTGTCAAGGGTGTATACTGTCACCTTGCTTATTTAACTTCTATGAAGGGTACATTATGTGAAATGCCAGGCTCCATGAAGCACAAGCTGGAATCAAGATGGCCAGGAGAAATATCAATAACCTCAGATATCCAGATGACACCACCCTTATGGCAGAAAGAGAAAACTAAAGAACATCTTGATGAAAGTAAGAGTAGAATGAAAAAGTTGGCTTAAAACTCAACATTAAGAAAACTAAGTCCCATCACTTCATGGCAAATAGATGGGGACACAATGGAAACAGGGACAGACTTTATCTTTTTGGGCACAAAAATCACTGCAGATGGTGACTGCAGCCACAAAATTAAAAGACACTTACTCCTTGGAAGAAAAGCTATGACCAAACTAGACAGCATATTAAAAAGCAGAGACATTATTTTGCCAACAAAGGTACGTCTAGTTAAAGCTCTTGTTTTTCCAGTAGTCATGTATGGATGTGAGAGTTGGACTGTAAAGAAAGCTGAGCACTGAAGAATTGATGTTTTTGAACTGTGGTGTTGCAGAAGACTCTTGAGAGTCCCTTGGACTGCAAGGAGATCCAACCAGTCCATCCTAAAGGAAATCAATCCTGAGTGTTCATTGGAAGGACTGATGCTGAAGCTGAAACTCAAATACTTTGGCCACCTGATGTGAAGAACTGACTTATTTGAAAAAACCCTGATACTGGGAAAGATTGAAGGTGGGAGGAGAAGGGGACGACAGAGGATGAGATGGTTAGATGGCATCACCGACTCAATGGACATGAGTTTGAGTAGACTCCGGGAGTTGGTGAGGGACAGAGAGGCCTGGCGTGCTGCAGTTCATGGGGTCACAAAGAATCAGACACAAATGAGTGATTGAAGTGAACTGAACTGATTCTCTACATTCTATTTCAAAATTGAACCACGTAGTAAAGGAACATGAGTTAGGGGATCTCAATAGCATATGGATAGAAAATCATTTAAAATGGGAACATTAATGGATTATAATTTGGAGGGAGTTTATTTTTACCATTGTAATTTTATTCTTTTTAATTCTCTGGTACATCAGGTTAATATTTTATTATAAATATTAATGCAAACACATAGAGACATATAGTACTGAAGTTATAGTGGATAGAGAAAGACAAAATATGAGGCAGGAAGTGAAATTACAAAAAGTCAGCAATGGTATTAAAATAAAGGGCTTTCTATTTTGTTCCATTGATCTATGTTTCTGTCTTTATGCCAGTCCATACTGTCTTGATGACTGTGGCTTTGTAGTAGAGCCCGAAGTCCGGCAGGTTAATTCCTCCAGTTCCATTCTTCTTCTTCAAGATTGCTTTGGCTATTCAAGGTTTTATGTATTTCCATACAAATTGTGAGATTATTTGTTCTAGTTCTGTGAAAAATATCATTGGCAGCTTGAAAGAGTTGCATTGAATGTATAAATTACTTTGGGTAGTATACTCATTTTCACAATATTTATTCTTCCAATCCACGAACACAGTATATTTCTCCATTTATTAGTGTCCTCTTTGATTACTTTCACTAGTGTTTTATAGTTTTCTATGTACAAGTCTTTTGTTTCCTTAGGTAGATATATTCCTAAGTATTTAATTCTTTTCATTGCAACAGTGAATGGAATAGTTTCCTTAATTTCTCTTTCTATTTTCAAATTATTGGTGTATAGGAATGCAAGGGATTTCCGTGTGTTGATTTTATATTCTGCAACTTTACTGTATTCATTGATTAGCTCTAGAAGTTTTCTGGTAGAGTCTCTAGGGTTTTCTGTGTAGAGGATCATGTCATCAGTGAATAGTGAAAGTTTTACTTCTTCTTTTCCAATTTGTATTCCTTTTATGTCTTTTTCTGCTATGATTGCTGTAGCCAAAACTTCCAGAACTATGTTGAATAGTAGTGGTGAGAGTGGGCACCCTTGTCTTGTTCCTGACTTTAGGGGAAATGCTTTCAGTTTTTCACCATTGAGGATAATGTTTGCTGTGGGTTTGTCATATATAGCTTTTAATATGTTGAGGTATGTCCCTTCTATTCCCACTTTCTGGAGAGTTTTTATCATAAATGGATGTTGTATTTTGTCGAAGGCTTTCTCTGCATCTATTGAGATAATCATATGATTTTTATTTTTCAGTTTGTTAATGTGGTGTATTACGTTGATTGATTTGTGGATATTGAAGAATGCTTGCATTCCTGGGATAAAGCCCACTTGGTCATGATATATGATCTTCTTAATGTGTTGTTGGATTCTGATTGCTAGAATTTTGTTAAGGATTTTTGCATCTATGTTCATCAGTGATATTGGCCTGTAGTTTACTTTTTTTGTGGGATCTTTACCAAGTTTTGGGATTAGGGTGATGGTGGCCTCATATGGACACCTTATCTTCGACAAAGGAGGCAAGAATATAAAATGGAGAAAAGACAGTCTCTTTAAGAAGTGGTGCTGGGAAAACTGGTCAGCCACTTGTAAAAGAATGAAACTAGAACACTTCCTAACACCATACAACAAAATAAACTCAAAATGGATTAGAGAGCTAAATGTAAGACCAGATTCTATAAAACTCCTAGAGGAGAATGTAGGCAAAACACTCTCCGACATAAATCACAGCAGGATCCTCCAAGACCCACTTCCCAGAATATTGGAAATAAAAGCAAAAATAAACAAATGGGACCTAATTAAAATCAAAAGCTTCTGCACAGCAAAGGAAACTATAAGCAAGGTGAAAAGACAGCCTTCAGAATGGGAGAAAATAATAGCAAATGAAGCAACTGATAAAGGATTAATCTCCAAAATATACAAGCAGCTCCTGCAGCTCAATTCCAGAAAACTAAGTGACCCAATCAAAAAATGGGCCAAAGAACTAAACAGACATTTCTCCAAAGAAGACATAAAGATGGCTAACAAACACATGAAAAAATGCTCAACATCCCTCATAATCAGAGAAATGCAAATCAAAACCACAATGAGATACCATTTCACACCAGTCAGAATGGCTGCTATCCAAAAGTCTACATGCAATAAATGCTGGAGAGGGTGTGGAGAAAAGGGAACCCTCTTACACTGTTGATGAGAATGCAAACTAGTACAGCCACTATGGAGAACAGTGTGGAGATACCTCAAAAAACTGGAAATAGAACTGCCATATGATCCAGCAATCACACTCCTGGGCATACACACCGAGGAAACCAGAATTGAAAGAGACACATGTACTCCAATGTTCATTGCAGCACTGTTTATAATATCCAGGACATGGATGCAACCTAGATGCCCATCTGCAGATGAATGGATAAGAAAGCTTTGGTACATATACACAATGGAGTATTTTTCAGCCATCAAAAAGAATGCATTTGAATCAGTTTTAATGAGGTGGATGAAACTAGAGCCTATTAAACAGAGTGAAGTAAGCCAGAAAGAAAAACATCAATACAGTATACTAACACATATATATGGAATTTAGAAAGATGGTAACCTTAACTCTGTATACGAGACTGCAAAAGAGACATAGGTATATAGAACAGTCTTTGGGACTCTGTGGGAGAGGGTGAAGGTGGGATGATTGGGGAGAACGGCATTGTAGCATGTATATTCAGTTCAGTTCAGTTCAGTTCAGTCGCTCAGTCGTGTCCGACTCTCCGCGACCCCATGAATCACAGCACGCCAGGCCTCCCTGTCCATCACCAACTCCTGGAGTTCACTCAAACTCATGTCCACAGAGTCGGTGATGCCATCCAGCCATCTCACTCTCCGTCGTCCTCTTCTCCTCCCGCCCCTAACCTTTCCCAGTGTCTTTTCCAGTGAGTCAACTCATTAGAGTCTTTTCCAGTGAGTCAACTCATCGCATGAGGTGGCCAAAGTATTGCAGCTTCAGCTTTAGCATCAGTCCTTCCAATGAACACCCAGGACTGATCTCCCTTAGAATGGACTGGCTGGATCTCCTGGCGGTACAAGGGACTCTCAAGAGTCTTCTCCAACACCACAGTTCAAAAGCATCAATTCTTCGGCGATCAGCTTTCTCTACAGTCCAACTCTCACACCCATACATGACCACAGGAAAAACCATAACCTTGACTAGACGGACCTTGGTTGGCAAAGTAATGTCTCTGCTTTTCAATATATTATCAAGGTTCACCAGTCCAAGTTTGACGCTTGATACAGGATGCTTGGGGCTGGTGCACGGGGATGACCTGGAGGGAGGATATGGGGAAGAGGGAGGTGGGAGGGGGGTTCAAGAAAGGGAACACATGTACACCCGGGGCGGATTCACGTCAATGTATAGCAAAACCAACCAATATATTAATGTAAGGTAATTTGCCTCCAATAAAATAAATTTTTAAAAAATTAAAAATAAATTTAAAAAAAATTTACACCACCAAAAAAAAAAAAAAAAGTAAAATAAAATAAAGGGCTGTATTGCCTAGAGAGAAAGCATTCTCAAAGTTGCTTGAGGTACGAAGAACAAGCCAGATGTAAGGAAGCAGCTTAAGGTATATACCAGAAACTATATCAGAAAGAAAAGTTCATAGAAATATGTTGATGCTAAAAGTCAAAATTTTTGCAAGAGAATAGGGTAGGGTAGGTTAGATGTAGATACAGAAATTCAGGCTTAGAAGTAAATACGAAAGCAAGTTAGAAAGCAAATACACTGATGAACCTCAGGAAAAATAAACAACAAAATTTTCTAAAATATAAATCATCAAGAGACTTGGTAGTCTGATCAAAAGAACAAGAGATTAAAATTTGAAAACCAAAGTAGAAACACTTGTGCAAATGGTGGAACCAGAGCATGCTCAGGAAACAAAGCTTGGGACTTAGTGGACCAGGGAACGAGAGACCCAGTATCAAGAACAAAAACTCTGGAGCTAGGCTTCTGTCTGTGAGTTTTGGGAACAGCCTCAACTTCAATGCTTGAGCACTACAGAACCTTAAAATTAACATACGTAGGTTTTATCGCTTGCTATGACACGGAGTCAAAGAAAATAGTGTTTACTAGTTTAGTTTGCTCATTAAACTATAAAGTTAATGGATAGTTATCCAGGGATAATTGATGCCAACAGTTTACAGTGTGAATGACTCACTAAGACCCTCTTTGGTCATATATTGGATATTTGGATATGTTATATGATCACCAAATTATATTTTAACAGAAAAAAACATATAGTTAGCCATCTGCCAATAAATAATCAATTACATTAGGACTTAGGATATTCTGCTATACTTATTGCCTCCTATAAAATCTAATTTTGATAAGGTCCAAAGTTTCATGTAGGAATTAAGTATGCATTTATATTTATGCATAACACATGTATACATACACAGAAATATATGTACACCAATACGTCTATGTGATACAAGCTATTATTCTCCTTGATTGTTGCAATAAGCTCTGAAATGTTGAGAGAAATAGCCTCAAATCTCTCCAACATATTTCTTCTCTTTGAGAGTCTTCTTTTATTTTCATCACCTAATTTTAAATAACCATTTTATTCTTAGATACCATGCCCCTTTATAGCTGACTAAGAGCAGAGAAAACCCAGGAAATGCTGATATCTTATCCTTAATGAAATTAGCCCTCTATGAAATTAAAAGACGCTTGCTCCTTGGAAGGAAAGTTATGACCAACCTTGATAGTATATTAAAAAGCAGAGACATTACTTTGCCGACCAAGGTCCGTCTAGTCAAGGCAATGGTTTTTCCCGTGGTCATGTATGGATGTGAGAGTTGGACTGTGAAGAAAGCTGATCGCCGAAGAATCGATGCTTTTGAACTGTGGTGTTGGAGAAGACTCTTGAGAGTCCCTTATACTGCAAGGAGATCCAACCAGTCCATTCTAAAGGAGATCAATCCTGGATGTTCATTGGAGGGACTGATGCTAAAGCTGAAACTCCAATACTTTGGCCACCTCATGAGACGAGTTGACTCACTGGAAAAGACTCTGATGCTGGGAAAGGTTGGGGGCGGGAGGAGAAGGGGACGACGGAGAATGAGATGGCTGGATGGCATCACTGACTCTGTGGACATGAGTTTGAGTGTACTCCGGGAGTTGGTGATGGACAGGGAGGCCTGGCGTGCTGTGATTCATGGGGTCGCGGAGAGTCGGACACGACTGAGCGACTGAACTGAACTGAACTGAACTGATAAATTGGAAAAACAATATCATGTTCAGAGCTCATTCAAAATGATAAAATCTCATTTGTCAGTCTTTGTCCAAAGTAAAGTTTGTTCACTTCAGTCTTAAATCCTGATTAATCACAAAGGTCAACAGCCATATTATTCTTCTAAAATCAATTTTCAATGTATTTACATTTTCAGTTTCATGGGTAAAAATGCATTTTAGTAAAACTTGATGGCAGCATGAAAGTTAGAGCAGATCTGACTATGGTTAATTTTATAGAGATATTTTTAAAATTCCCTTCTCAGAAACATTTTTATGAGATATTCAAAATAAAATTATTTTAAAAGCAAGAATATTAGCATATTTAGATGAAAAGGATATTTGCTTGTCCTCTGATATTCTTCTTATACTAAGGCAAATGCATAATCACCTTTGAAAATGCTATTGAGAGTTATTTTTATGCAATTGAAATAACATTATATAAAATAGATCATGGTTCATCTAATAACCATGGGTTGTTTATATTTTTAGAGCAGGGTATCAGAAGATTTGAGTTTTGTTGAATTTCAACGGAGAATTATCATCCTCAATTTACATATACTTGAAGCTTCTACTATGTTAATTCCTTCTTCTGGTAATCATTATGATCACTAAGGGAAGTAGAAAGTGTGTGTGAGAGAGAGAGAGAAAGGAAGATAGGATGAGAGGAAGGAAGGTAGGAATGCAGGAGGGAAAGAGGGAGAGATGGGAGCAAAAAGAGAGGCAGGGAGGGAGGACAGAGCAGAAGAAGGAGAGGAGAAAGGAAAAGAGATGCAGAAGGAAAAGTAAAACAAGCAAAGCCATGCTTGACCATAACTGAAGAGTAAGTAAAAAAATGATAAGAATGATAGTTCTGCATTGAATGGCTCTTAGTCTAAGAGAAGAGTATAGTAATATTCTGTTGGGTGGATAAACCATCCAACAGAATGTTGGAACTCCACCATCTGTTAGGAACTCCACCATCCTTCTAGGCGAACCCTGTTTATTTAACTTATACACAGAGTACATAATGAGCAACACTGGGCTGGAGGAAGCACAGGCTGGAATCAAGATTGCCAGGGGAAATATCAATAACCTCAGATATGCAGATGACACCACCCTTATGGCAGAAAGTGAAGAACTGAAGAGCCTCTTGATGAAAGTGTAAGAGGAGAGTGAAAAAGTTGGCTTAAAAGTCAACATTCAGAAAACTAAGATCATGGCATCTGGTCCCATCACTTCATGGGAAATAGAGGGCAAAACAGTGGAAACAGTGGCTGACTTTATTTTTCTGGGCTCCCAAATCACTGCAGATGGTGATTGCAGCCATGAAATTAAAAGACGCTTACTCCTTGGAAGGAAAGTTATGACCAACCTAGACAGCATATTAAAAAGCAGAGATATCATTTTGTCAACGAAGGTCTGTCTAGTCAAGGCTATGGTTTTTCCAGTGGTCATGTATGGATGTGAGAGTTGGACTATAAAGAAAGCTGCATGGGGAAGAATTGATGCTTTTGAAATTTGGTGTTGGAGAAGACTCTTGAGAGTCTGTTGGACTGCAAGGAGATTCAACCAGTCCATCCTAAAGGAGATCAGTCCTGGGTGTTCATTGGTAGGACTGATGTTGAAGCTGAAACTCCAATACTTTGGCCACCTGATGCGAAGAGCTGACTCATCTGAAAAGACCCTGATGCTGGGAAAGATCGAGGGCAGGAGGAGAAGGGGAGGATAGAGGGTGAGATTGGTTGGGTGGCATCACTGACTCAATGGGCATGAGTTTGGGTGGACTCGGGAGTTGGTGATGGACAGGGAGGCCTGGTGTGCTGCATTTCATGGGGTCGCAAAGAGTTGGACACGACTGAGTGGCTGAACTGAAAGTGAAGGGAGACTCTCAGAAAGTAAAAACACAGAGAAGAGGAATCCCAAATTCTGTGTAAATTTCTGGCTGACCTCTGTGTGTGTGTCAGACTTCACACAGCACAGCTAAGGATTAAATAACTGATCCAAGGTTTGAATTGCCATCTAAGAAATGGAGTTTAAAGTGTGAGTCATTAGCTAAAACAAATAAGCAAAAAGCAATTCTTTGCAATAGATTATAACAAAGTCTAAACACAATATGACATTTACAATGATGAGTGGAAACTGTCATTATGAAATTGCTTGACATATGAGGAAACAGGAAAATGTCATTGATTATCTTTTCAAAAAACAATTAGCAGAGTTCAACCTTGAGATGACTGTCTGTCTGCTGAGATAGAAATTGGTGACTAAATCATCTCTGATAACTGCCAAAGACTTTAAAAGTGAGTGTTTTATAGATAGATCAGAACAAGTAGATAATGTCAACTTTCTAGGGTCACTGCTGTCATGCAAAGACAAAATATATTTCTCTGCTAGTAATGGCAATGACCTCTGCAAGCACGGGGGTATCACAGCTACTGATGTGGTCCCTGTTATACACGCGCAGACCAAGAGCTCACATATTTGTGTGATGTGATGTGAGAAAGTGAAAAAAGGACAGTATTGGTGCCCAGTCACTTTCATCTGCTAATCATGGGACTTGGGTAAATCACTTACACTCTCTAAGCCTTGTTATTTCATTAATACTATTTCACTATTTCATGAAAATAATGAAGGTCATTGAAAAGGACTCTGGTGCTGGGAAAGATTGAAGGCAACAGGAGAAGGGGACAGCAGAAGATGAGATAGTTAGATAGCATCACTGACTCAGTAGACATGAATTTGAGCAAACTCCAGAGTAAATGACAGGGCAGTCTGGCATGCTGCAGTCTATGGGGTGACAGTCAGACAAGACTTAGCTATGTTCAGAAACAACAGCACAATGAAGGTCAAGGCTATTTCAAAGGGTTATTGTGAAACAGAAATTTTACAAAATTTTTAAAGCTTCTGGCAAAGTATCAGGAAATGCATGTGGATTCAAGCTACAGTATCCTTTTCTTCTTAGAATTCTCTTTGTACTTTATAGTAGCAATATCAGCCAAGTGTTCATTCTTACCCAGCATGATGGTAAAATCACACACATCAACTGTGCTATTCTTGCCATTTCAGTGTCTAAAATGCAACCAGTAGTCAATGTAGAGTGAAAAAATTACGAACTCCTAGAGAGCTTCGCTGCTGAGAGTCTGCAGAAAGTCACAAGACATTAAACTCCTTTACGAAAATGACCTAAACACTCTGGCTCAGGATTAATTTAAGCTCCAAATGTTTGCAGAGCACTTCTGGGAGCAATGCAAAAATGCAGGGAGTAACCGACTTCTCCAACTATATATCTGTGCAAATATCCTCATCCATCTAAATTTGCACAGTGGAAGGTTCTGCCTCTTCCCCATCCCAGCTACTCCAGCACCACATCCTGCTCAGAGCAATGGGGAGAGAGAAGTCTTCCCTGGACAGGATGGCTTTTGCTAACCATGAGTGAATAGATCATCTCAGAGTGGCTCATGTTTTTACTTAAGCAGGGCCGCACCTGCTCCATCTCCTGATGATGTCAAATCTGCTTTTGTGCCAGAGTGTGGTCTCCACGCTCATCTGTTCCAACTTTGACAACTGTGAGATTCCCCTTCCAAAATGATTTACCTTGCAGTCACAGTGTCCAACTATATCTGTTACCTCTCCAGGGAAATATTCCACAAATTTTTAAGTGCTGTACTTCTTGCTTATTTAAAGAAGGAACCTTTGTGTAAGTGACTGGGCTATATCATCCTCAAAACAAGAAGGCTGCATCAGCCAAATTTCACATAATACAATTTCTAGATCAAAGAAGGCGTCAGCTCCTAAGAGCAATGGAAGAAGGGATCAGTTTTGTGAAATCTCGAAGATTCTTAAAGAGTGAAATGGCTGTTTCAATTTCCTTTCATTCATTTTAATTTTTAAAGTTCTAAAATAAATTTAAAGCACCTGTATTTGTCAGCTTGGACAGCTTTAACAGAATATCATAGACTCAGTGGATTAAACAGCAGAAATTAATTTTCTCACAGTTTTTGTGGCTGAAGGCCCCAGATCAGGGTGCCAACAAGGTCAGGCTCTGATAAGAACTCTCTTCCCAATTTGGCTTCAGCCTGTATCCTCACAGGGTGAAGGGGTGGGAGAGATAGTGGCAAAGACAGAGACATGGAGATGCAAGAGAAAGCTCTCTTGTGTTTCTGTTCATAAAGACACTAGTCCTGCTGGATTAGTGTTCCACCCTATGAGCGCATTTAACCTTAAAGGCCCTTTACAACACACTACCCTGGGATTCAGGGCTTTATCATATGAATGTGTGGGAGACACATTCAGTCCATAACAGTAGCTGACATAAAGCACTCTTAGGTAGGGCTGGGAAAAGGAAGCATGTTAATTTTTTGGTCCTTCGGTGTCTCTCTGGGCATTCTTCACCCATCACACAGTAAATAGCCAATCAATGAGAACTGAATGTCAGTGAATTGGGTGGATGGAACATGTTAGACAAAGCTGAATTCTTGTCATGAAAACAAATAATAACCGTTTTTTAAATGCTACAGTATATCGCTGTAAGATTTGCAGTGAATAGGTTGAGAACTAAAACAAATGGGTGGGTTTAGAATTGGAGATAATTATTCTCTTTCTGATAAATTTATCTTGAAGTAATGTGTAAACTCTTTTAGATTAATCAAGGAGCCCACAGTAGAGCAGACACCTTTAAAAAATAACTATTAAATTCATGTAGTTCTTTTTATTCACTAACTTTTCTTTCATCCTCCATTTTAGACTGTCATCTTTTTTTCCAAATCTTCCAAGTAATCTCTTTAAATGTTCAGAGATTTGTTTAGTTTTTTCTCTATCAGTATGTTAGCTAGTTTTGTATTCTTATTCTCAGTCCATTGCTTAGTATTTCTTAGAACTTTGAGAATTCATGTTTTTCTGACTATCATGGTATTGCCATCAACAACATTGTATTCTGCATCTATAATGAACACTAAGCTATAGGTGTATGGATTCAGAGATTAGACAAAGAGAAGTTATAATTTTATAACTCCTTTTAAAGGAATATATTGGTTCCAATTAACAGTAAACTAGAGATCGAATGGCAACATATACCTATATAGGTACTATATTTGTTTCAAATACTAAAATAATGGTACTTAATAAAACATTTACTATTTCATATTTGTGGTATTTTTAGTGTTTGCTATCCAAATATTAACTGTGAGAAGGATAATATTAAACAAGAAGAGTAAAGAAGGGAAGAGATTGAAATTTAGAGAGCTAGATGAAAAAATGTTTATAGAGATAATGGAAAGAAAATGTAGGAAAAAGAAAGACTTTCAATTTTTATGTGATCCTCATTAAAAAAAGTACACATCTATCAAATGTGTTAGTATTCTAGTAATGGGTTTGTTTATTGAATGCCCATGTAACGGTGAAAAGTGAAAGTGAAGTCGCTCAGTCGTGTCCGACTCTTGCGACCCCATGGACTATAGCCTACCAGGTTCCTCTGTCCATGGGATTCTCCAGACAAGAATACCAGAGTGGGTTGCCATTTCCTTCTTCAAGGGATCTTCCTGACCCAGGGAGCAAACCGGGGTCTCCAGCACTGCAGATGCTCTACCGTCTGAGCCACCAGGGAAGCTCCATATAACAGTAACTCTTTGAATTTGTTCAGTCATTTCTAGGATACAGTGTATGGCCAAGGAAAAGACTTCGATCTCTTCAATAGCTGCCACACCTCCTCCCTCTCTACCCCTCAAAGCAAACAAGCAGCTGCACAAAGTTGGGTCTTTTATCCAGGTTTTCACCCAAGCAGCTGAGACAGTACACGCATGTTACGAGGCTTCAGATTATTAGAGGAGTTGGAGAAGGCAATGGCAAGCCACTCCAGTACTCTTGCCTAGAAAATCGCATGGACAGAGGGGCCTGGTGGGCTGCAGTCTGTGGGGTCGCTACTAGTCAGACATGACTGAGCAACTTCACTTTCACTTTTCACTTTCACACATTGGAGAAGGAAACGGCAACCCACTCCAGTGTTCTTGCCTGGAGAATCCCAGGGATGGCAGAGCCTGGTCTGCTGCCGTCTATGGGGTCGCACAGAGTCGGACACGACTGAAACCACTTAGCAGCAGCAGCAGCAGCTACCGCACATGCAGAGAAAAGTAGAAGAAGAATAAGCAATCAAAGAGAAACTATATTATACAGCTGATAAAGTTTGAGTAAAATCGAGTGATGACTTAAGATCTGCAGCAGCAAAATAAATAACAGATCTATAAATTGTCCATGCAGACAACCTTATTTCAACAAATGCATTAGACCCAGGATTGCAGCTATTACTGTATGAAAACATGAACTGACTGGACCTTCCATGTATAAAATATAAGATTTGCAGAATCCATTGATATGTAAGAAACACAACCCCAGTTTTGAGTATTCCCTGTTACTCGTGACTCCTACCTAGGAGTCACTGTTACACCATACTACTTAGCCATCGCTTCTAACTTTCCAGGATCTCCTGATTCTGCTTCTGCCTCTCTGACACCTCCTTCATTCTTCATTCTCAATGACTCTTCTATCATCTTTTATTCTTAATCATAAGTCTATCCACCAATGGCCTATAAAATTTTGTCTTCCTTCTCATGGCTACAACAATTGCCTCTGTTCTGATGACAACACAATCTCTATATCAAGCTTCAATCAATTATTCCAACTTTTTATCATTATAATCTCTCTTTTTTGATTCCCTGCACTAATCTCAGTCCTAACATTATTTAAAATATTTTCACATGCATCCCCACTTAAATACAATCTGTTCTTTCTCTACAACAATGATACCAGCATTCTTTCCATCTGCTAAGCTCCTTAATAACGAGGATGATAAAATGAAGGAAAAGGAGGAGAAGGAGGAGGAGGACTTTTTGAAATAAATTTAAAATTTTTTAGAGCTCTTACATTGCCATACAATTTGCAAAGTGTTTTGTGTTTATTACTGTATTTAATCCTCATAAAAAATCCTGTAACACAGTGACTGTTATTATACTTCCTGAGATATGGAAACCAAGGCTCAGAAAAGTTGTGGAAGTTCTGCCAGTCACACAGGTTGTGAGTCTAGGTTTCATCCAACTCAAAATTCTCAGTCTTCCTCTTTAAGCTACAACGCCCCCAGAAAATATATGCTGACACTCACCCTAGAGTCTGAATTGCATTTCAGCTCCTTACTCTCACATCCCATCATGTTTGCATTGCAATGTCTATCTGATTATTCTCTGCTCTTCATTTATTGTACCACTAAAGTATTTCAAAAAATCAAGCCTTTTAATTAGAGATACTCAGCCCCTGGGAGTTTCATGCTCAATCCTGGTAGTAGTGATTTAGGGGAGAAAACCCTCCATTGTGAATCCCACTGATGCTGTTACTAAAGACAGTACTGTGCCATTTTCCGTCCCTACACAGGTCAACAAAACAGACTGCTCTGATATCTGCATGGGGGCTGCTGTTGGGATCATTTGAGGAAAGTGTATTTAGGAATGCCACGTCTTCTTCATTGTCTCTTTGTTGTAATATCATAAAACAAACTACCAATCAGATAATGAATACATTAGTGAGTGAACTGATTCATTAATACAAATGAATCCTTGGGTGAAAATGACATGGGCACAGGTAGAATTTGTGTTTTCTGGGTCAGGTACTCCAGGCACATACTGAGTTTCAACAAAATGCTTAGATTTCTCTCCATGGACAAGCATAGCATTCAAACACAAAAGAACTCACTGAGTGGATGGTAGAATTTCAGAAGGAAAAGGAAATTCTTCATGTTATAGATTAGAACTTATCAGAAGGATGAGGTACCAAAATAAACAAGATTTTTAAAAATATTTCTGCAGAGTAGAAACTAATAGTTTTCATTTTATCATGTTACAACTTTTACCACCTTCAGGAACTTTTGCATAAACAGATGAATAAGAAAGCTTTTTAGTTCAGTTGCTCTGATGAAAAATCACTTGTTATGAAACCCACTGAATTATGCTTATTTTAATGAGATTGTTTCCTATGGTTGCTTAGGATAAAAATCCTTCTGAGGTGGGTGCTTATTTTGCTGTGCTCCCAGAATGGCCCTCTGCATCACCTAGTCACAGAGCCGAGAGGTACAAAAAGAGCCCCAGATGCTCTCCTACAGAGGGCCAGAAGAATTGAGAATACACAAAGTATTTCAGAAAGGCATTGAAACTATAACTGACCAGGTGAACAGACTCCTAAGCTTCTTTGCTTTTCTCATGAATGAAAGAGGTGACCTCTGTAATGAGGAATGAGCTTTGAAATTTCTCACTTTACAGGAACAAGATCCAGGCCTTCTGTATTCTAGATTTCTAATACATAAAGCAAGAGCAGAGTCATTTATCGCGATAGATTCTAGTGTAAGTGAATCAGAATTCCATTGCAATTTTTGACATGTGCAGTCTTCCCTGCAATGCACACAATTCCACCAAAAAAAACTTGCCTCTTCCTGGGCACAGGAGATTGATATATTTTAAGGATAAGAGAACCAGAGAACAGAATTTCCAAGACAAATGTTTTCTTCAAAGTATATCCCGGGACATTTGCTAGTGAAAGTTTGCTCATATATTATCTTTGTTTTCTTCAAACCAAAGAATGAGAGTGGGAAGGAAGAAGAGAGAAAGTTAAAACTGAATTCATACTTGAGTTCTGCTTCTAGTTTTTAGATTACTAACAGATTTCTGATATGCTGGCTCCAAAACCCATATCAAGAGAGTTTCAAGTCTCTTTCCCCACTCTTAATTTGATAATTAGATGGAAAAAGAGAAAATACTAATAAAACTCATAATGACTCATTATCTTTTGGGTGATTAGATTCATCCTGGAGTCAAGGAGAATGTGACTTATCCCTTGTGGTCAAGACTCCCATTCCTGCAGACAAATGAAGATGCATGCCAAACTGCTTTATATAACCTGCTCCAGTGCCTGCACAGTGATTCATGTAAGATTAGCACTTACCTCAATCACCTGAATTGCCCAAATCATCTACAAAAACAACTGCTAGTCCACATCCATCCCATTCATTCTGAGATGATTTTTAGTGATGCATCCTATAGCAAGTTCTTTTACAGCTTTTTAAAGAGATGGGAATACCAGACCACCTGACCTGCCTCCTGAGGAACCTGTATGCAAGTCAGGAAGCAACAGTCAGAACTGGACATGGAACAACAGACTGGTTCCAAATAGGAAAAGCAGTACGTCAAGGTTGTATATTGTTACCCTGCTTATTTAACTTATATGCAGAGTACATCATGAGGATTGCTGGGCTGGAAGAAGCACAAGCTGGAATCAAGATTGCTGGGAGAAATATCAATAACCTCAGATATGCAGATGACACCACCCTTATGGCAGAAAGTGAAGAGAAACTAAAAAGCCTCTTGATGAAAGTGAAAGAGGAGAGTGAAAAGGTTGGCTTGAAGCTCAACATTCAGAAAACAAAGATCGTGGCATCTGGTCCCATCACTTCATGGGAAATAGGTGGGGAAACAGTGGAAACAGTGTCAGACTTTATTTTTTTGGGCTCCAAAATCACTGAGGATGCTGATTGCAGCCATGAAATTAAAAGACGCTTACTCCTTGGAAGGAAAGTTATGACCAACCTAGATAGCATATTAAAAAGCAGAGACATTACTTTGCCAACCAAGGTCCGTCTAGTCAAGGCTATGGTTTTTCCAGTGGTCATGTACGGATGTGAGAGTTGGACTGTGAAGAAAGCTGATCACCGAAGAATTGATGCTTTTGAACTGTGGTGCTGGAGAAGACTCTTGAGAGTCCCTTGAACTGCAGGAGATCCAACCAGTCCATTCTAAAGGAGATCAATCCTGGGTGTTCATTGGAAGGACTGATGCTAAAGCTGAAACTCCAATACTTTGGCCACCTCATGCGACGAGTTGACTCACTGGAAAAGACTGATGCTGGGAAGGATTGGGGGCGGGAGGAGACAGGGGCGACAGAGAATGAGATGGCTGGATGGCATCACCGACTCGATGGACATGAGTTTGAGTGAACTCCGGGAGTTGGTGACGGACAGGGAGGCCTGGTGTGCTGTGATTCATGGGGTCGCAAAGAGTCGGACACGACTGAGCAACTGAACTGAACTGAACTGAATGCATGCTTGAGTGTAAAGGGTCTTGTCTTAAAAAATAAAAAAACCACATCTAATAAGGCAATTTGTCAAAGTTTCTTGTTGTCGTTTATTAGAAAAGCAAAAGAAAATCCATCCCTACATTTGAGAGAATGAAGTTCCAATTAAAATTTGTCAAAAATAGCAGAAGCTATCATTAAACAGAAGACCATTAAAAGCTTGCTTTAGAATTACAGCAAATTATTCTGGGTCAAGTTATTAGAATCAATGAATTAGATAATTATTCATTGCACTGGTTATGCTAACAAGAAGACTGAATTCTCATTCTTTATGAAAGCCAGCCATGTACTGTCAGCCAACTTTCATGGTGTTACACCAGAAAATATAAGTGTTGTGCCCCTTCCTACCCAAATAGCATGAGGTTTACTGAAATGTCTAGAGATCATTAGACTTTTGTCTTAGTCCTTCTGGGGTGTTAAAATAAAATATCACAGACTTATTAACAATGGAAATGGATTTCCACAACGGCATCAGGCAGGGCCCTCTTCCAGTCACACACTTCTTACTGTAGCCTCATGTTGGGATACGACTATGGAGCTCTTTGTGTCTCTTACATATGAAAGTAGGACTGATCTCCTTGAGGATGGACTGGTTGGATCTCTTACAGTCCAAGGGACTCTCAAGAGTCTTCTCCAACACCACAGTTCAAAGTATCAATTCTTCAGCGCTCAGTCTTCTTTATAGTCCAACTCTCACATCCACTCATGACTCCTGGAAAAACCAGAGCTTTGACTAGAGAGAACTTTGTTGGCAAAGTACTGTCTCTGCTTTTTAATATGCTGTCTAGGTTGGCCATAGTATTTCTTCCAAGGAGCAAGCATCTTTTAAATTCATGGTGGCAGTCACCATCTGCAGTGATTTTGGAGCTCCCCAAAATAAAGTCTATCACTGTTTCCATTGTGTCCCCATCTATTTGCCATGAAGTGATGGGACCAGATGCCATGAGCTGAGTTTTTTTTAATGTTGAGTTTTAAGCCAGTTTTTTCACTCTCCTCTTTCACTTTCATCAAGAGGTTCTTTAGTTCCTCTTTGCTTTTGGCCATAAGGGTGGTTTCATCTGCATATCTGAGATTATTGATATTTCTCCCGGCAATATTTGATTCCAGCTTGTGCTTCATCCAGCCCAGTATTTCACATGATGTAATCCGCATATAAGTTAAATCAGCAAGGTGACAATATACAGCCTTGATGTACTCCTTTCCCAATTTGGAACCAGTCTGTTGTTCCATGTCCAGTTCTAACTGCTGCTTCTTGACCTGCATACCTATTTCTCAGGAGGCAAGTAAGGTGGTCTGGTATTCCCATCTCTTTCAGAATTCTCCACAGTTTGTTGTGATCCACACAAAGGTTTTAGTGTAGTCAATGAAACGGAAGTAGACGTTTTTCTAGAATGTTCTTGGTTTTTCTATGATTCAATGGATGTTGGCAATTTGATATCTTCCTTTTCTAAATCCAGCTTGAACATCTGGAAGTTCTAGGTTCATGTACTCTTAAAGCTTAACTTGGAGAATTTTGAGGATTACCTTGCTGGTGTGTGAAATGAGTACAATGTGTGGTAGTTTAAACCTTCTTTGGCATTGTCTTTCCTTAAGATTAGAATGAAAACTGACTTTTTCCACCCTACTGCATAGTTTTTTTGTTTTTTTGGATTTTTTTAAATCAGGAAAAATGTTCCCATTCACACAGCTCACCACCTGCATGTATTCTCCACAGCCTCTCTGTTTCCCTCAATCTGCAAGCACCCTACAGGAAAAAATTTATTATCTTAAGGTCAGCTGCTGACTAGCTGACCCACAGGAAACCCATGTATCATAAACACTCCAAACAACTGAATGGAATAAATACTGGTGTGCATCTGACACCTTCTGGAGTCTATGGACAATTCTCCACCTGGTCACATAGAAACAGAGTAGATCAGAAAATTGGATACATAAAGATACATTTATCTGAGGAGTAAGATTCCATTATCTCCTCCTTTTAGAACCATGAGTAACTATCTTTGTCAATAGTGATTTGGCCTTACAAACATCCCGGGCTAGGACCCTGAATTGCAAAACCCTCTTCATAGACTTAGTCTCTATTGAGATTGGAGCAATGTGACTGGATTGGGGTTGCTCAGCTTGTTCAACTGCCTCCAACAACCTTTGATGAAGGACAATCTCTTGATCAGCTCTCCTGAGAAAGCAGTGGTGTTGTTGGACTGGTTTTGTAGCATCCTTAGGGCATTAGCAGGAATTCTTAGACAATATACAATGGGAAATGTTTCATCCAACATCCTGATAGTGACAAAATAAAAAGGCAAAGGGAAGGGGGACGAAGAGTAAAATAAGAAGAAGGCAATATAAGGAAAGAAAAACAGAAGAGGGAAAGTGAGTAAAAGACTTGGATTACGAAGAATGAAATGCTATTAGAACACTGTAATTGGTGAAGACCCAAATATATATGTTTTAATTTTTATACTCTGAGACCAAATATCATCACTGTTTCCCTGGTAGCCCAGTTGATAAAGAATCTACCTGCAATGCCGGAGACCTGGGTTCAACATCTGGGTCAGAAAGATCCCCCGGAGAAGGAAATGGCAACCCACTTCAGTAATCTTGTCTGGGAAATCCCATGGACAGAGGAGTCTGGCTGCCTACAGTCCATGGGATCACAGTAGTTGGACACGACTTAGCAACTAAACCACCAAACTTTCTTTCTCCTTTTACTTTCCTTTCCTCTTCTCTTTTTCTGAAATTGCCCTTTGTTTATAGGTATTATTTTGTTGCTATTAATTGAGTTGCCATAGTTCTAGAGATGAACAAAACTTGATACCTCTTCAGCTAAGAATTCAAGGCAATTTTCTTCTGTCACGCAAAGGAAGCTTTCATATTCACACAGGAACGCTGTCCAGCAAAACCAGCCTCTTCTCTCATGTGTGTTCAGTTGATCAGTTGTGTATGACTCTTTGTGACACCATGAACTGTAGCTCACAAGGTTCCTCTGTCCATGAGGATTCTCCAGGCAAGAATACTGGAGTGGGTTGCCAGCGCTCCTCCATGGGATCTGCCCAACCCAGGGATCGAACCCACGTCTCCCACATTGCTGGTGGATTCTTTACCATCTGAGCCACCAGGGAAGTCCATGAATACTAGAGTGGATACCCTATCCCTTCTCCAGGGTAACTTCCTGACCCAGAAATTGAACTGGAATCTCCTGCATTGCAAGTGCATTCTTTACCAACTGAGCTACCAGGGAAGCCCTCTTCCCTCATAGCCAGGGGTATTTTTACCTGAGTCCTACTCCTGCCTCTAGCTGTGATGACCCAAACCTTTCAAAATGTGACAGAATACTCTACTCCAAATCAATCTACCAATCTCTTTTTGACTCTTGTGTGCATGCTTTCCTATATTTGTGCTTTCTTCTTTGAAAGGCAAAAGACTATAGGTAAAATCCATATGCATTTTCTTTCCAAATCATCTATTGCTGAAAACATTTAATTTTATTGTGTTACTCACTTAAGTTTCTTTCCTTCAATGTCTATGTATTTCCAGAAGAGAGGATGATATTTATTAGAAGAGAAATTTGGCAATAAGGGGGACAATGAAACTGTAGGAAACATACACTCACAACTTACCAACAAACATCTTCATGTATTCGTCTCATAAAGTTTATTCAAAGTGTAGGTTTCTTCCATGTCCTGGCTAATATAAACAGTGCTGTGATGAAAAGAAGGCTTTGGATCAATAACAGAGGTGATGATTTTGAAAGACCTCTCTGAGTTTGACCATGACATGTAAACTGAACACTGTAGGTTTCAGACAATATTCAGCAGAGCCATAGGTGTTCTGTAGAGACAGCGAGAAGTAGCTGAAAAGAGGATATTTGGCCAAGATTTAAGTCACTCCCTTGCTATCTAGAGTACTTTTTTTTTCTTCTTTTACAGATTTCCATGTAAGACTACATTTGAAGAAATAGCCCTGCTATAGCAAAAATTGGAGAAGGCAATGGCAACCCACTCCAGTACTCTCGCCTGGAAAATCCCTTGGACGGAGCCTGGTGGGCTGCAGTCCACGGGGTCGCTAAGAGTCAGACACAACTGAGCGACTTCACTTTCACTTTTCACTTTCATGCATTGGAGAAGGACATGGCAACCCACTCCAGTGTTCTTGCCTGGAGAATCCCAGGGACGGGGGCGCCTGGTGGGCTGCTGTCTATGGGGTCGCACAGAGTCGGACACGACTGAAGTGACTTAGCAGCAGCAGGAGCATAGCAAGAATAGTAGCAGAAGTTACAGAATGGAAACGAACAAACAAAGAACCCTTGAAGTTCACTGACCACATAGATTAGTAAATCATGTGTCTTGGAAACAGCAAGGACTAAAATTGAGGTTTAAATATATCTTTATTTTCCAGATGTTGGCTCTCATGTTTTGGAGAGAGAAGTGACATAAACATGCAAATTACTATATTATATGTATTATATGTAATATTATATTACAGCAAAGTAAAGAAAAGAGGTGATGCCAAATAAGGTGCTACAGTGGACTGAAATACAGCTAGGAGCCATCTGGATGTGAGAACAAAGAGTTCTTGGAGTGACACAACTGTGTCACTTTATGATGGAGTTTTGAAAAGCTTATTGGTTATTTATATGCAAAAATAGGAGGACAGCATATCTGTCAATTCATTTAGGATCATCTACTACATCTGGGACCTAGGGAACTGAGATATTAAAACATATAGCATTAAATGTGTCAGTGAATAATCAAGTCTGACCAAAACACAAGAAATATTCGTTTTTCTAATAAACATGTAATATCTCTCAGGATTATACTCCCATGATATGCTATATACATTACTGCAGAGTTATACTGGAGAAAATCTTGTGTGGATTGCTTATGCATTAGGGAGGATCATTTATGACAATTTGGAGAAATTGTATTTATTCTAAAGGCAACAGGAAACCAGGAAGTTTTATTGCCAGAGAGCAATAAGTCCAGAATTAAATAAGAGAAATCTTAACCTGGATTGAGGGGTTGTGAGTGTTGGGGCTAGCAGAGAAAAAGAAGCATCCCAGAAACAGTTGGGAATATTATGACACTAAAGGAAAATCAGAGGGCTCTGCCAAGGGAAAAGAAGCAAAGGATGTGAGAGATACAGGAAAAGAATAAGGCCTTGACCACACAGAGGGAATGAGGCAAACATAAGAGTCAAAAAGGCATCCAAAACATGAGACTAGATGCGTAAATAAATGACTGAAAAGTCAGAGAGAAGGGAAGAGACAAATTAAGCTTTTGTCCAAAAGCATCTGAACTTTATTTTCCTGTATTTCATCAATGGTACTGACTTAGAAGCAGAAGTCATCAAAAAATGTTAAGTTACTTCAGCAAATCACAGAAATAACTGCACTCAAGAGCCTCAGCTAGATTCTATCAAATACCAGAACCAAAGCATCACTTGCAGTGATAACAAGCAGTAAGTCACTAGTCACTTCCAACACTTACGTAAGACATACATTGTAAAGCAAAGAGGATGGATGCAAATAAAATGAAAGCGACCCATTCCTTTACAGATCCATCCCGTTCCAAAACCTAAGCAAAGCAGAAGTAGTGCTGTCCTTAAACATGTGTCCACTTCCTCCAAGTGTTTCTCAATCCTTTTGCTATAATCCTCCCTTGTTTATGGTTGTCCCTCGTTTGTCTTACTCTCAGCAGACGGTCAGCTAATACTTAATCAAATAAACAATTTTAAAATGTCCACTCCTAAGATAATATTCATTTTGAAAGATTCTTGAAACAAAAACTTTCTAATTCCCTGGTCCAGCAGATGGTCAGGTGAGAAGATGTGAATTCTTTTAGTGTTGGAGCTTTATATTGCTGCCATGTGGCAATCTTACCTGCATAAAAAGGCAACGTTTGTTGGACAGATACAGAAATTCCAGAGTAAAGGATGCAGAACCCCATTTCAACTATCTAAAGCCAGAGCTGCCATTGGAGGTTTTCAGTCATCTAATAAATGCTTTATGCTTTTCCACTTGTGTTTGGGTTTCTGTCAATTGCAATAGAAACTATTCTTGGTCATGTATCTGAAATTGAAAGCATAATAAATGGGATGTCATTTCAAAAGTCATCAGTAGAAAAAAAAATGATAATATTTGATTTAAAATTTTTTCATAAATTAAAAATCATCATGTATATATGTTGCAACTCCTAACGTAAATGGGTTTAAACTTGATTTCTGTTAATTATAAACTCTGAAACAAAATAAAAGCTTCCCAGTTATGTAGTTAGATGTGATTAGTATGGTAACTCTGAAGAAATGTTACAGACAACTGGCTAACTGCCAGACGTAAAAAAAAAAAAAGAAAGAAAGAAATCTGGAAATGATGGGATGAGCATAGTTTCTAAAAAGAAAAAAGTTAGGGTGAATTTACTGAATAATACAGTATTATGTTATCTATAAAATTTGTCTGAAATAGTAAGAAAAATAAAATATCAGTTGCATTTGCAGAGATGGATACTCTTGCCTAATTATTTAATTTACTATGGAGAAATTAGAGTTGAGGAAAAGATTAATATCAGTCCAAATATATTTTCTAGTTTCTTCAAAAATAGATTCTTATAAGAATTGTTTCTCTTTCAATTCCACATCTAAAATTGAGTTCAGGCAAGAGACATATTTCTTTATTATTTCTGCCACTAAAATTATTCTAATTTGGCTAGACTTCCATTCTTTGAAGTCACATGCCAGTACTGTTCAAAAAAATGCCCAAGGTGTCACCAGCTGAATCCCAGGTAAACTGCTAACTCTTTACCTGGAAAAGCTATGAAATAATAACTACCAGAATCGACTGCCTAGGACAATAAAATAGAATTCTGAGCTCATCTTTATTGTATTAAGTAATTTCCATTTTTAAGGGGAAAAAATTATCAGCTTCTATTGAAAGAGAATAGGAGCTATCGACAAGGCCACCTTGTAAAGGAGACTCGAAAAGAAAGGTATTACTGGATGCACAATATGTATAAAAATCTCAATAGCAATAAGGTGGGACTCTTTATTCTACACCCTGCTGCTCCAACAATATGACACAAATACACCCCACAAACTTACTTTTAATATCCTATGAAAAAAATAGTTTTGTTATCCTTTACATTGAATTTTTCTCTACCCAACTGCTCTGCTTACTCATAGTTTCTATTACCTCATAACTTTGGCAAAGTTCATCATATCTTTCCAGCTGATTTCTATCACATTCAAATTTAGTTCCTGCTGCTAAATGACTCATTCTCCTAGAATTTTCTGGTTCAAGAGAATCTCACTAACTGAGTTCATATTTTGTGAGTCAGACCACATCACAGCTTCCTCATAACCTTTTGAATTGACTGCCTTTGAGTCCAGTTGAGGATGACTGAGAAGGTGGCAAACTGTGCAGTAAGATTTTATGAGGCAGCTTACCCTGGTAAGGGGATAAGCTTACCAGGATAAGTTCTCCATGAAGCCATGGAGAACAAGATACTTAGAAAGTTTAGCTCTTGCTAACCAGTAAAGCAAACTGCCTACGTCCTCCACAGCATACCTGCATAGTTGCCCCTCTCTAACGCATTCCATCTATCACGTGTTTTGCATATACATCTATATCATGCAAATCGAATGCTGTTCATTTTGTGTCAATTCCATCTCCTGCCTCTGGAGGTGTTGTCAAAAGGTTATTTCAAAAGTGACTCAATGAGTTGGGAGTGTACTGTATAATGGTCAAGACCATTGATCTGAAGCTGACTATGAAATCCAGCTGTGATATTTAATATACAGGCAACTGAGTTTTATTTATTTCTTGATCTCCTAGTCTACAAAATGAATATGCTTCTCACCTACACTGTGAAACTTTGGTGGAGATTAAGCAAATCAACAGAAGAGCACTTGAAACATGGAATGTTAGCTATTTTTTAAAGGGTGTTATTGAAATACATTCAGTTTTTATCTCCTCTCTACATCTGTAAATTGTACATTTCAGTTCAGTCACTCAGTCATGTCTGGCTCTTTGCCATCCCATGGACTGCCGCACGCCAGTTTTCCCTGTCCATCACCAACTCCCTGAGCTTACTCAGACTCATGTCCAATGAGTTGGTGAGGCCATCCCACCATCTCATCCTCTGTTGTCCCCTTCTCCTTCTTCCTTCAATCTTTCCCAGCATCAGGGTCTTTTCCAATGAGTCAGTTCTTCTCATCAAGTGGCCAAAGTATTTGAATTTCAGCTACAAGCATCAGTCCTTCCAATGAATATTCAGGACTAATTTCCTTCAGGATTGACTGGTTGGATCTCCTTGCAGTCCAAGAGTCTCCTCCAACACCGCAGTTCAAAAGCATCGATTCTTCAGTGCTCAGCTTTCTTTATAGTCCAACTATCATACCCATACATGACTACTGGAAAAACCATAACTTTGACTAGACAGACCTTTGTTGGCAAAGTAATGTCTCTGCTTTTTAATATGCTGTCTAGTTTGGTCATAGCTTTTCTTTGTACACTTAAACACCACTAAAATACTACTACAATGTAACAGTAGATGGCTAGAACAATTTTAAGAGTTGGCTGTTATAAATGAGAGAAATGAAAAGAAACCTTTACTTCTCAGGACCTGGAATGCCGGGAGCCAGCGAGGGAAATCCTACCCATGGCAAAGGTCAATCGGGGAAGAGGCCTGACGGGCAAAGGCTAATCAGGGCTCGAGGAACCCCCTGGACTTACCTGAGCATCTACCCCAAAGAAAACTGGAGTCTGACTGCTTTACTATCTTACGCCTCTTACCAAGTCCTCTAATACTTACAGGGGCTTCCCCCAACCACCTTTCTCTGAAAACATTAATTCAGAGCTGTAGTTTAAAAGTTCTCCTCGGCTTAATAGGAGTGTTCCAATCCAAGCCCCTCTGATAGCTTTCTAACTTGCATGACAAGTTTGTCCGGGCTCTTACAACTATGAGTGTGACTGTTTATAGCCTCCCAGCCATGCAAGGACAGAAAGCCTAATATTCTAAAATACAGGAATCTGTTGAAGAAGTTAAAATCATTAGAGTAGTACTAAAAAAGATTTCATTGTTGAATCAATGCTTGTTGCAGTTTCCTCTATCTATTGTATCCTTGGAAATATATTAATCACATATAGAGAATATAAGTAGTAGCCTTTGATTTAACCACATCAGATCTTAAGTTAATAAATTCCTTTCTTGCAGCTCACTACACCGGTGCCTTATAGGAATGTAACTTTGTTATGTGTCTAGCACCTGACTCTAGGAAAGTCACCTTAAAAGAATATAAGCCTTTTACTTGCTAACTAACCTATTGTTAGGAGAGAGGGCCATAAACTGTTAGCAGGCCCCCTGGCCAGAAGAGGATGTAAACCACCTAAAACTTTTATCACAAGACACACAAAAATAAGCCCTGATCCTGATAAGGGTCAAGACTGCTGACCCCATGCGATTTTGGCGTGACTCTATACCTCCCTTTCTCTGTTCTTATGTGCATAACTTAGGGTATAAAAGCAGCACTGGAAAATAAAGTTTTGGGCCTTGCTCACTGAAGCTTGGTCTCCCCGTGTCGTTCTTTCTCTTTTTCCATCCTTTTCTCTATTCTCCTTTTTCTGGTTGAGATCCTTGGAGCGCTGGGCCCTCTGAGTTTACTTATCTGCCTGGGCTTCTAAGACCCACTCGAGGGGGTGCCCTGGTGGGGTGCCTCCAGTGATTCGAGAGGGCGCCTGCAGCCTACGTAAACAGAGCAAACCCCGTGCTGGGGTTTTATTGGTTTCCAGCGTAAACCAAGGAATCATCAGTCCCTGTCTCTCTCTCTTTCTCTCTCTCTCTCTCTCTGACGCCGACGCCGTTCATCCCGAGGATACCCTGGGCCATATCGAGGCTGGTCCCCGATACTGGAACTATATACCAGTCATTTGTTCTGGTCCTAAAAAAAAATATTTCTGTTTCTAGGATAGTTCATTAATTTTGATTCCCATAGTTGACACTATAATGTCATTTCTTTTTAGATGGTTTAAGACATTAATGGAATGAGTAAATAAGAATGACACCCTCTGCATTGTACGATCATAATTTATTATAATTCAGGTGTTAATGGTAAATAGAGCACTCAATTTTATAATCACTTAGACATTTCCATAAATGCTCCAAAATTAGGTTGTGTGTGTGTGTGTGTTTGTGTGTGTTCATTCAAAGAAAAACACAATAACATTCAATGGCTTATGCATGTCCACATGGTAAGGCCTGTTGGTTTGCCCCAAATGACATAAGGTCAGATACCCCACTTCTAGTCGAGTAGTATAGAAGAATGAACAATACTTGCTTACAGGTCTCCTGTGGATATTAATGCAATTATTAGAAGGTCAACTTGACCATAAATACCAATCCTACTAATTTCCTGAGGAGTAAAACCTACGTGCAAAGGTAACAGAAGCTTGGCACCCTTCCTTTGCCCCATCTGATGCTAAATGTTGCTAAGATTCACAAAGGTTCCAAGGATTCACATGTGATGCAACTATTTGACTTAACTTATGGTTTCAGAGAAGGCAATGGCAGCCCACTCCAGTACTCTTGCCTGGAAAATCCCATGGATGGAGAAGCCTGGTGGGCTGCAGTCCATGGGGTCGCTAAGGGTCGGACACGACTGAACGACTTCACTTTCACTTTTCACTTTCATGCATTGGAGAAGGAAATGGCAACCCACTCCAGTGTTCTTGCCTGGAGAATCCCAGGGACGGGGGAACCTGGTGGGCTGCCGTCTCTGGGGTCGCACAGAGTCGGACATGACTGAAGCGACTTAGCAGCAGCAGCAGCATGGTTTTCTGAAGCATTGAACGCACGGACACAAAACAGTTGGCTTACTGCCCTCCTCATACTCACAAGAAGATATTTTTACTGCACCTTGCATCCTTGGACTCTCATTCAACAGAATTAAGAATTTATTCATTTAAGCTCTGATACTGTCAGGGACAGATGGAAGCAAAGATACAAAAAATCTCTTGATTATAGTCGATACATCTCATGCTCAAAAACCCAAACAAGACTTGGATTATCCCCACTCCTTGTTTGTTTGTTTGTTTTTAACTATATGTCTCAAAAAAGATGCCAAGGATAAAAACAAAGACAACTGTAGTGCATTAAAAACAGTAAGTAGTCATCCAATGCCAATACTTCCTCTCTGACTACTGATCAAGACTATTTTATAGGAAAATGGCAAAGACATCCATTATTCTTGCTAATAAAAATTCACTGACATGAAATAGATTGAGAAGAAAAATAAAGCTACACCCACTCAGCCTGAATTGAGAATACATGACATGAGAATACAATCTCAATGACCTTTTCACTATCTCTGCTGAATTGACTTCAGTATGGTTCCTTTCATCTTCATGTAGGAAGGAACAAACCACCTCCCATGGAGGCTGAGACTTACAAGAGGTCTGTCCCTTGCTAAGATCCTCGTTCAATAGAAAGGTCATGAAAGCTGCATACTGATCACATTCTATACCTTTTCACCCAAGCCCTGGTGGAAGCCAGGATTAATGAGACTGATAAACTCTGATTTACCCTTTAGGACAGTTAGAGAAAAACACCCCATTGTGACCATTCAAGGCTAATAGGAAAGGCCATGACTACCCTCTGCTCTCTTACCTGGCTATTGTTCCAAAGACAATTTTGACCCCAACAGGCAATGACAAATGTGCAAACATTCCTTTCTTTCACTTTCCTGGAATCAGAAGGGGACACCATCAAAGGTCAAAATTTCCAGAGTAAAGTGACAGATCAAAGGTGATTGGAATGTTACGCTTTTTAAACTTATTACCAATTATATATTTTTATCCATATTCTCATTGGGACAATGTCATGTTCAAATGACCCATTTATGTTTCATTGTATCTCTAATGTTTTCTTTTATTTCTTCAAGTTGGCTGACAATGGCAATGTCATGAAATGTTCAAAATATTTGAGATAAAGAAAAATCCCAGTTTGACAGAAACCCAGTAGATGTATGTTGTTTGTTCATATTGAGAAAAGCATTTGATATAGGAGAAAAATGGCTCCCCAAAAATGTCCAAGATCAAATTCCTAGAATCTGTGACTACGTTATCTTCTATGGCAAAAGGGACCTTGCAAATTGTGACTAAATTGAAATTCTTCAGCAATTAACCCAGATTTACTGCATGGCACCAATATAATCACAAACTCAGGCCTTATAAATGAAAGAGTGGCACAGAGTCAAAGGCAGGGGAGGCAATGTGACAAGAGAAGAAAAGTTGGGAGTCATGCGAATCCTGGCCTTTAAGATGGAGCCAAGGAAGGATAAGAGCTTTTAGAAGCTGGAAAAAGGCAAAAGTATTCTCCCCTACAACCTCCAGAAGGAATGCAGCCCTGTCAATACCTTGACTGTAGACCAATGAGACCCACATGGACTTCTGACATCCAGATCTGTAAATTAATACATTTTTCTAGTTTTAATCCACCCAATCATTTGTGATTTGGTACAGTGGCAATAGGAATCTAATACATGGTCTAATAACTTTATTACTAAACCATTGTAAAGAATCAATACAACAACAGGTAATGGGCCAGTTTATAGTCCATTGTTAAAATGATTATTAACAAATCTTAACTGACAACCCCTTACTTTTCAAAGAACAAGGCTACCTTTGGACTCAGTGAAGACCCATGATTATTATCAATGTATGGCCCACTTATAGTCAACATGATCCATGTTATCTGCCGGAAAAAAATGTTTACAACTTTATCATTTTGGAAAAAATCTAGTGATCTAAAATTAAGCTTTCTTTAGTATGTTACCTAGTTCATTGTTGGCAATCAATAAAATAATATTAAAAAATAAAAGGTAATATCAAAATTCCTTCATTTTGAGATAGGCTATATGTTCTAAACCTTCATGGTTTCTTTTTTTTTTTTTTTTTTAGATGCAAAAAAAGTCTTTTATACAGCAGGTTAAGAGTCTTTTACTCATCCATTCACCCACTCACTTGGACATTAGGTCCCACTGTGGAGCCAGTTGTGGTGATTCAAAGGAAATAAAATATAGCTCTAATTCTCAATTGTCCTTAGTCACTGAGTTGTGTCCATTTCTTTGTGACTCCATGAACAGTTGTGGTTTCTAAGAACTAAAACAAGAAAATTCACAGTTTAAAAAGAGATGATTTTCTAAATTCCTCAAAAGAGAGTGAGTTATTTAAAATAAGCAGTGGGGTAAACAAAACTGATCAAATAACTCTGCTTGTAGTTTTATTTTGAAAGATAATAAGAATGAAATGTGTCATTATTGCATCAAACAGAAAACTGTAAATATTGCTTTTAAGCATCATGTATATGAACTCAGAAATATTATCACTGTTAATTATTGCTAGTTTACATAAAAAAGATTTGGTTTTGTTTGCTTTTTAAATCAGGAGGGACAATGCTTTTAATTCACTTGCATTTGTTCAAAGAAAGTCTAACCTCAGACTATATCTGTGCTTTTGGAGATAGCAATAATATTCTTCCTAACATCAAGGACAAAACAAATATGGGAAATTTCAGATAGATACTGAATTCATAAATGTATACACACATTCATGGGGGCTTAACATGGGAAAAAGCTTGTTTTTTTCTATACTATCAGATTTCTGACTAAGATGGTCAGTAAGTCTTTGTTAAAACTTGGAATAATTATTTGGAAAATTTTAGTATGAGACACTTTCAAAAAGAAAATCTGGAGCCTATTATACAGAGTGAAGTAAGCCAGAAAGAAAAACACCAATACAGTATACTAACGCATATATATGGAATTTAGAAAGATGATAACAATAATCCTGTATACGAGACAGCAAAAGAGACACAGATGTATAGAACAGTCTTTTGGACTCTGTGGGAGAGGGCGAGGGTGGGATGATTTGGGAGAATGGCATTGAAACATGTATATTATCATATGTGAAACGAATTGCCAGTCCAGGTTCAATGCATGATACAGGATGCTTGGAGCTGGTATACTGGGATGAACCAGAGGGATGGGATGGGGAGGGAGATGGGAGGGGGGTTCAAGATGGGGAACATATGTACACCTGGGGCAGATTCATGTCAATGTATGCCAAAACCAATACAATAATGTAAAGTAATTAGCCTCCAATTAAAATAAATTAAAAAAATAAATAAAATAAAGGCATTCAAATATTAAAAAAAAAAAAAAGAAAGAAAATCAGCTGGGTGCAACCAGAGTATATGATGTGGATCACGTTTGTAACTGAAAGGAACCTGATAGACATCACACTTTCCCAAGTGCACAAACTACCTTCAGGACTACAAGTGTATCCTCAGTTCAGTTCAGTTCAGTTCAGTCGCTCAGTCGTGTCTGACTCTTTGCGACCCCATGACTCACAGCACGCCAGGCCTCCCTGTCCATCACCAACTCCCGGAGTTCACTCAAACTCATGTCCACAGAGTTGGTGATGCCATCCAGCCATCTCATTCTCTGTCGTCCCCTTCTCCTCCCGCCCCCAACCTTTCCCAGCATCAGAGTCTTTTCCAATGAGTCAACTCGTCACATGAGGTGGCCAAAGTATTGCAGTTTCAGCTTTAGCATCAGTCCTTCCAATGAACAACCAGGATTGATCTCCTTTAGAATTCACTCAAAATTAGCAACAATAATTAAAAAAAAAAAAACAAAACCAACTAAGGTATATGTGCCTAGAGTAAAATGTCAATTACTTCTAGGAAATTTGTGTTTATTTTACATGTTTCAGATCTTAAAAACATAATTCATAAAAATTATGATCATAAACCCTTTCATGGATCACAACCTTGTCCCGGTGAAGGGGATTGTCTAACTTGAAGAAGCTATGAGCCATGCCATTCATTGCCAACCAAGATGGACAGGTCATAGTGGAGAGTTTTGACAAAACATAGCCCACTGGAGGAGGGAATGATAACCACTCCAGTATTATTGCCATGATAATCCTATGAACAGCATGAAAAGGTAAAAAGTTATGACATTGGAATATAAGCCCCCCAGGTTGGAAGCTGTTCAATATGCTACAGGGGAAATGTGGAGGGCATTTACTAAGAGCTCCAGAAAGAATGAAGCAATTAGCCCAAAGCAGAAATGACGCCCACCTGTGGATGTGTCTGGTGGTAACAGTAAAGTCCAATGGTGTAAATAACAATATTGCATAGGGATCTGGAATGCAAGGTCCTTGAATCAAGGAAAATTGGAAGTGGTCAAACAGGAGATGGCAAGAATTAACATTGACGTAATAGAAATAAATAAACTAAAATGGAAAGGAATGAGTGGATTTAATTCAGATGACCATTGTATCTACTACTGTGGGCAAGAATCTCTTAGAAGAAATGGAGTAGGCTTCATAGTCAACAAAAGAGTTCAAAAGCAGTACTTGGGTGCAGTCTTAAACCAACAGAATGATCTCAATTTGTTTAAAAGCAAATAATTCAGCATCATAGTAATCCAAGTCTGTTTCCAAACACTGAGCCTGAAGAAGCTGAAGTTGAAAGGTTCTGTGAAGACCTCCAAGACTTTCTAGTTCAGTTCAGTTCAGTTCAGTCACTCAGTCGTATCTGACTCTTTGTGACCCCATGAATCACAGCACACCAGGCCTCCCTGTCCATCACCAACTCCCAGAGTTCAGTAAAACCCACCTCCAACGAGTCAGTGATGCCATCCAGCCATCTTATCCTCTGTCATCCCCTTCTCCTCCTGCCCCCAATCCCTCCCAGCATCAGAGTCTTTTCCAGTGAGTCAATTCTTCGCATGAGGTGGCCAAAGTATTGGAGCTTCAGCTTTAGCATCAGTCCTTCCAATGAACACCCAGCACTGATTTCCTTTAGAATGGACTGGTTGGATCTCCTTGCAGTCCAAGGGATGCTCAAGAGTCTTCTCCAACACCACAGTTCAAAAGCATCATTCTTCAGCTATCAGCTTTCTTCACAGTCCAACTCTCACATCCATACATGACTACTGGAAAAACCACAGCCTTGACTAGACAGACCTTTTTTGGCAATGTCTCTGCTTTTTAATATGCTATCCAAGTTGGTTATAGCCTTCCTTCCAAGGAGTAAGTGTCTTTTAATTTCATGGCTGCAATCAGCAGCCGCAGTGATTTTGGAGCCCAATAAAATGTCCTCTTCATCATAGGGGATTTGAATGCAAAAACAGGAAATCAAGAGATGCCTGGAGTAACAGGCAAGTTTGGCCTTGGAGTACAAAATGAAGCAGGGCAAAGGCTAACAGAATTTTGTCAAGAGAACACACCAGTCATCGCCAACATCCTTTTCTAAAGACACAAGAGACAACTCTACACATAGATAACACCAAATGGTCATTATGGAAATCAGATTGATTATATTCTTAGCAGCTTAAAGTGGAGAAGCTTCTTACATTCAGCAGAAACAAGACCTGGAGCTGACTGTGGCTCAGACCATGAACTCCTTATTGCAAAATTCAGGCTTAAATTGAAGAAAGTAGAGAAAACCACTAGGCAATCCAGGTATGACCTAAATCAAACCCCTTATGATTATGCAGTGACAGTGAAAAATAGATTTGAAGGATTAGATTTAGGTCACACAGAGTGCCTGAAGAACTATAGACAGAAGTTTGTGACACTGTACAGGAGGCAGTGACCAAAGCCATCCTAAAGAAAAGAAATGCAGTAAGGCAATGTGGTTGTCTGAGGAGGATTTGAAAATAGCTGAGGAAAGAAGAGAAGTCAAAAGCAATGGAGAAAGGAAAAGATATATACAACTGAAGGCAGAGTTCTAGAGAATAGCAAGGTGAGATAAGAAGGCCTTTTTAAATAAACAATGCAAAGAAGTTGAGGAAAACAATAAAATAGAAAAAACTAGAAATCTCTTCAAGAAAATTGGAGGTATCAAGGGGACATTTTCTTCAAGGATGGGCATGATAAATGACAGAAATGGTAAAGACCTAACAGAAGCAGAAGAGAATAAAAAGAGGTGGCAAGAATACACAGAAGAGCTATTCAAAAGATTTCTTAATGACCCAGAGAACAATGATGGTGTGGTCACTCACATAGAGCTACACATCCTGGAGTGAAGTCAATGGGCCTTAGGAAGCATTACTATGAACAAAGCTAGTGGAGGTGATAGAATTCCACCTGAGTTATTTCAAATCCTAAAAGATGATGTTAAAGTGCTTCACTCAACATGTCAGCAAATCTGAAAACTCAGCAGTGGTCACAGGACTAGAAAAGGCCAATTTTCATTCCTATCCAAAGAAGGGCAATGCCAAAGAATGTTCAAACTATAAAACAATTGTGCTCTTTTCACATGCTAGTAAGGTTAGGCTGAAAACCATCAAGGTAAGCTTCAGCAGTACCTGAACCGAGAACTTCCAGATGTACAAGTTGGGTTTAGAAAAGGCAGAGGAACCAGAGATCAAATTGCCAGCATCTGCTGGATCATAGAAAAAGCAAAGGAATTCCAGAAAAAACATCTACTTCTGCTTGATTGACTACACAAAAGCCTTTGACTGTGTGGATCACAAAATACTGTGGAGAATCTGAAAGAGATGGAAATACCAGACCACCTTACCTGCCTCCTGAGAAATCTGTATGCAGGACAAGAAGCAACAGTTAGAACTGGACATGGAACAATGGCATGGTTCCAAATTGGGAAAGGTGTAAGACAAGGCTATATATTGTCACCCTGTTTATTTAACTTATATGAAGACTACATCATGCAAAATGCTGGGCTGGATGAATCACAAGCTGGAAACAAGATTGCCAGGAAAAATATCAACAACCTCAGATAATTAGCTGATACTACTCTAATGGCAGAAGAGAAGTGGAACTGAAGAGCCTCTTGATGAGAGTGAATGAGTAGAGTGAAAAAACTGGCTTAAAACTCAACATTCAAAACACTAAGATCATGGCATGCAGTCTCATCATTTCATGGTAAATAGAAGGGGAAAAAATTGGAAACAGCAACAGACTTTATTTTCTTGGACTCCAACATCACTGCAGATGGTAACTACAGCCATGAAACTAAATGAAGCTTGCTCCTTGGAAGGAAAGCTATGATAAACCTACAGAGCATACTAAAAAGCAGAGATATCACTTTGCTGACAAAGGTCGATCTAGAAGAAGCTATGGTTTCCACAGTAGTCATGTATGGATGTTACAGCTGGACCGTAAAGATGGCTGCGTGCCGAAGAATTGATGCTTTCGAACTGTGGTGCTGGAGAAGACTCTTGAGAGTCTCTTGGACAGAGAGGAGATCAAACCAGTCAATTCTAAAGGAAATCAACCCTGAATATTCATTGGAAGGACTGATGCTGAAGTTGAAGCTCCAATACTTTGGTCACCTGATGAGAAAAACTGACTCATTGGAAAAGACCCTGATGCTGGGAAAGATTGAGGGCATGAGGAGAAGGGGGTGACCGAGGATGAGATGGTTGGACGGCATCACCAACTTAATGGACATGAGTTTGAGCAAGCTCTGGGAGATAGTGAAGGACAGGGAAGCCTGGCGTGCTGCAGATGAGGTCGCAAAGCGTCAGACACAACTTAGTGGCTGAACAAACTAGCAAATGCGTGCTAGGTTACTGTTCTCAGAATTCTTCCTTATCACATTCAGTAACAAAGAAACACAATTAAAAAAAGAGAGAGAGAGTGTCAGGACTTCCTTAGTGGCCCATTGATTAAGAGTCCACCTGCCAATGCAGGGGACATGGGTTTGATCCCTGATCTGGGAAGATCCCAAATGCCACAGAGCAACTAAGCCACCACAATTGAGTCTTTGCTCTGCAACAAGAGAAGTCACTGCGATGAGAAGCTTGTGCACTGCAACTAGAGAGTAGCCCCAGCTTGTGGCAACTAGAGAAAATCCTTGCAAAACAATGAAGACCCAGTCCAGCCGAAAAAATAAATCAATCAATAACAGCGCCTAAGTGATACAAAGGCAAACTTAACTTTATCCCTATCCTCAGTTGCATCCGCATTCCCTTCTCCTGCAGTTAACAAAGCAATATATACCTCTGATACTCTGCATAAATACAACATTGACTATGTTTTGTTTTAATTATGAACAAATGAAGTCTTTCCCACTTATCATATTTTGGGCATATATTTGTTTTGGGAGAAAAACATTAAATAATTTCTAGATCTTTTCTCCTTATTGGTCATGAGAGCTAAAAACTGATCATTTTCTGGTGATAATTATGAATTCAAAGAGTCGGACACGACTAAGCGACTGAACTGAACTGAACTGAATATAGGACAACATGTGCAAACGTGGTATTTGTTTTCCACTGAATGACATGAATGCACATATCTACTCTCACTGTGAGCTTTAGTTCCAATTGTTTTATTTCTTACAGTTTAAAAGGTCCAAAGTAAAGATGCCCTCACTATACTGTAAGTTTAATACACTAGACACATTCTAATAATTGTTTTCAAGGTTTCCTTGTTAAACAAATGTTACTGATATGTTTATATTTGTTCTAGTTAAAAGTCATTATTAATGGGTTATAGTGTGCTTTAAAAATGTCTCTGGCATAAATTTCAGAAGTTTGGTTTTGTGATATGTTTTCCACATTATTTTTCATTTAACTAAAAGGATGTGACTCCCATTCCCTCTCCAGTTCAGTGATATTTTAATTATTGAAGATTAAAGTGAAAATGTTCATTTGTTGGGTTAGAGTTATTATTTGGATGAGGCTGACGGGGTATTTTCAGAGTTTAAGTATCTAGCACTTAATCTTCAGTGAGGTCACATGTGTTTTTATAGAGATATTAGAAAGCATGGATTACTCTTATTACTTCCTGAGAAGTTAAGTCAATGCCTTGCACAGTTAGCACCCTAGAAATGATTGCTGGATTAGTGAATCATGATCATAGTCATTAAGAATATCAAACCTTTCCTATTCTTTGGTTGTCATCCTGTCTCACATCAGATCACCAGAAATGGTGTGTTTCTTCTCTGCTTAAACATGCAACTCTGCTCACCCAGATGGTTGTACTCATGCAGATAAATCCATAATCTATTCACTCCTTAAATCCATTTTTGATTAACAATTGTGAGTATTTAATTTTCCAATCCATGGCGATGCTCAAAGCACCCCTTATTATTGAGAAACTCAAATGGTGGTAAGACTGCTGTATCCATTTAGTTGGAAGTTAGTGCATTGATTAGAGGTGTTATTTAAATAAACAATCATTCCGTGGCACAGCATGGAAGAGCATCAGCTATAGAATCCATGGTGATTTATTCTCATCAGTGTGTTCTTCTCATGAGATTCTATGGGTCACACAGAAAGTCGTGCAAAACCGTGTCCATGCAGCCAGGCTCCATTATGATTGCAGCACAGTTACTACAACCAAGGCACTTTATCTGTTGTGAAGACTGAAGAAGCCAGGATGTGGTGGATTTTCAATGAGCCCATCTGTGTGATGTTTCGTTCTCAGTTGCTGGTCTCTCTTACTAAATCTCCATAACATGCTAGCTGGCACAGGCTGGATTACTTGTATTAAAAGTCATCTTCTAGTGACCCCACAGGTGGCTGCAGCATAATCAGGAAGCAACGGGTTGATTCTGAAAGGATTTTAACGGGTTAAATATTCAGTTCAGTTCAGTTCAGTCTCAGTCGTGTCCGACTCTTTGTGACCCCATCAATCACAGCACGCCAGGCCTCCCTGTCCATTACCAACTCCCGGAGTTCACTCAAACTCATGTCCATCGAGTCGGTGAGGCCATCCAGCCATCTCATTCTTGGTCGTCCCCGTCTCCTCCCACCCCCAATCCCTCCTAGCATCAGATTCTTTTCAACCATGACTTAAACACTAAAACAACCCAAGCGATTATGGTTATTGTTGCTGTTGTGACTTTTTTGGGGAGGAGGGTTGCGGGGGAGGTCACAATCCATTTCCTCTGTTTCATGTGCGTGTCCGTATTGTACTGCCAAGCAAATACAAGTGTCTCTGGTGGAAAATAGCAATTACAGACATTGTTAGATTACACAGAATTAAACATTTTGAATTGTATGATTATCAGAATCTTTATTCCCATTCTCCATTTCAGATCCTTAAAGACTATTAAGAAAAAGATATTTTCAACTCATTCATAGTCTATTACTATGAGGTCAGGAGAAGTCTAATTGCAAAGATTATGGGATTTCAGTTGTAAGAAACTTAATTGCAAAAATAGGCCTCTATCTTCAAAGAGTGTAGAAGGGGAAAAGAGTTGGTATGGTGCTGCAAAGTCACAGGAAATGTTCTATAAAAAGATCTCGCTTTTGCCACATTTGACAAAATTTAATTTTTTGGAAGTTAGTTTTTTTGAGGTCTATATTACACGCAATAAAATTCACCCTTTTAGGGGCACATTTCTATGAAATTTGCAAATCCATATAGTCACGTCATTACCATAATAATAAAAACAGAACATTTCCATCACATTAAAATGTTGCTGGGTCTTCCCTAGTAGTCCAGTGGATAAGACTTCTTGCTCCAATGCAGGGGCCCAGGTTCCATTCCTGGTTGCAGAACCAAGATCCCACATATTGCAACTAAGCCCACATGCCTCAACCAAGAGCCTGCATGTCACAATGAAGATCCAGCACAGTCAAAACAAATAATAAAAATAAATAATTTTTTTAAAGTAAATATTGTCTTATACACATTTGTGGCTCAGAGGTTAAAGCGTCTGCCTCCAATGCGGGAGACCCGGGTTCGATCCCTGGGTCGGGAAGATCCCCTGGAGAAGGAAATGGTAACCCACTCCAGTATTCTTGCCTGGAGAATCCCATGGACGGAGCAGCCTGGTAGGCTACAGTCCACGGGGTCGCAAAGAGTTGGACATGACTGAGCAACTGAACAGAACAGAACATACACATTTGTAATCAATTTTCTCTTCTTACTCCCAGACCCTGGCAATAAGTAGTCTACATTCTGTCCCTATTATTTTGCTATTAATATTATCAAAATATTATACAAATAGATTTGTATAGTATTTTGATTTGGTATCTGGTTTCTTTCACAAAAGTCAGTGCATCTGAAATTCATCCATTTCTTTGCATACATAAGAAGCGTGCTTTACTGCTGAATGACATTTCATTATTTGACTGTGACTATATTTGCTGATCTGTTTTATAGTTGATGAACATTTGAGTTATTTTCAGCTCTTGATGACTATTGATAAAGTTGTCATAAAAATATGAATATAGGTTTTTGTATATGTATATTTTCATTATTTCTAGATAAGTGGAATTGCTAGGATGCACAGTTAATGTATGTTTAAGTTGGTAAGAAACTGTCCACTATTTTCCAAAGTGGTTGTGCTGTTTTTCATTGCCACCAAAGATTTACAAAGTTTCTGTTGCTCCATATTTTAGCAATACCTGATATTGGTACTCGCTTTTTTTTTTTTACTGTTCTTAGAGGCAAAGTGATATCTCTCTGAAGTTCTAATTGAATTTTTCTAATGACTAGTTATGCTGAGCATCTTTTGACTTATTTGCCATCCATAGAGCTTATTTGATGAAGCATTTGTTCAAGTTTTTTCCCTGTTTTAAAATATCTCCTGGTTCTTTTTCTTATTAATAAAATATTAATTTTAATTAATTACAATGGTTTCTTTAGACATCTGGAAACCAGTTAGCTATCATCATATGTTTTTGTAAATTATTTTCTGCCAGTGTGTGGTTTTTGGTTCATTTTTTACAGTATATTTTGAAGAGCAAAAGCTTTTAATTTTTATAATGTCCTATTTAACAAATCTTTCTTTTATAATTCATGTGTTTTGTCTCCTAATAGATCTTAAAGCTTTGCTTAACCCAAGATTTCAAAGAGCTAAGAAACGTTAATATCTGATGGTTTAAGTTGAGTTTGTAAGGCATGGTGATCGTGTATGTACAGCAGGCATGGAAGAGGCAAGCTCTGGAGTCTGGCCCTTGTTACCTGTCAGATGAAGAGAGGATACAGTGGAACTGACCAGCTCACAGAGTCTGACTGCCTAGGAGTAAACAGACATACAGACACAGGGTTCAGAAAAACAGAGCAAGTTCGTTTGCAATCCAGGTAATTGTCAGCAACAAGGGGTCAGAGGACAGGTTGCTGGAAAGGGGTGAGTGTTTTGAGGATCAATAGAGTTGAGATGTCATTACTCTGCACCTTGGGGTCAAAAATCCAGCTGGCATGATGATTATTTCAATCAAAACATGACAATATTCATTTATGAGAGAGAAAATCAAGAATCACAAGTTCCTGGCTCTCTGTTCTGGGGAAGTTTAATTCCAGGAGAGTTGAGATGCAATAGGAAAGCCTGTCTTCTTTGTATAAGACCATGGATCTTACAAAACTGCTTTGCAAAGAACCATCTGCATCAGAGCCACCTGTGAGGTCATTTCATATGAAGATTTCTGGGCCTCAGCTCAGGCTTGTCAAAATTAGAAGTATTTGGAGGATAGCCAATAAGGCTCTGGACTTTTTATAAACTTTCCAGGAGACTGCTTAAAAAAATCTGGAAAACAGATATCAAACACCAAAGGACTGGGATGGAGGGGAGATATGAGGAGAGGCAACTGCACTTTCTCTGCAATTCCTACTTTTGAATGGATGGTTTGAGAAGCTGGAGACAGCTGATTCTAGAAGCTGAAAAATTCAGCAGTATTTCTGCAGAGGCAGAAAATGGAAAAGGAAAACGAATATATCAACTGGTGATATGCTACATAATATGTAATATAATACATTACAGATAGATAAATAGGCAGATGGATAATTCAGGCAAAGTAATTTGTACCAATATGCTTCAGTTCATATGGAAATTATATAAATATAATAATCAGAACAATATTTTAAGTGAAGATTTTGGGGTTTTGCTTTGAATAAAACACTTTATTTCATCATTTGAAGTGGCATATCAAAAATATATTAGACATTTCACCTGTATATAATATTTGATTTCAATAACATGAAAATAAAGGCATTTAAGTAGCTGAAACCTGGGAAGTCATTTGATTATAGATGGGTATCTGCATTAATTATTTATCAAAACTCCTAAAGATTATTTCTTGATTTTTCGCTCTTGTTTTAGGTATTGTACAGTGCTTATTTATCTCAAATTGGTTTCTAATTCCCTGATTCAGCACATTTAAAATGAATACAATGCAAGTGAAAATTTAGTCTGCAAATATAAATAAAAATAGGAATAGAAGTAGATCTTGCAGAATAAAACAGCAAGTTACTGTTTAAATGGAAAATTGAAACAAACCATAGATGTTTCTCTTAAAGCAGAAAGCCATCAGGCCAGGAAGACTGGCTTCTGAGTTGCTTACATCTATTTCACAAGTGACAAAGAGACCTTTGCCCTTGTGGACTGTTTTGTTTCTATGCTCACCTCCAGTAACTCGCCCAAAATGGAAAGCAGACTTTGGTTCTGTTACAGCATTCTTTAAAAAGAGTAAGTCATATTACTGCATACAAGTGAATTTGGTTTGGTTTGGTTGCAGCAGAAGTTAACAAGGTGTCAGATGATCAGCATGACCCCATTTTTATCTCAAGCAAACTAAATTCATAACGGAGAACAGAGCCTCTGTCTGCAGCTCAGCAAAACCGGATTGTGGAGCATTTTATAAGCTCAGCTGGTTCTGGGGGACAGAACATCTCCTGTACCCTGACTATCATCTGGTAAGAACATTTCCACACTTGGTGACTCACGTGAGCCTTGAGCTCACGGTGCTTTCACTCCCCACTAATCATATTCCCAACCTCGGCTTTCTCCACCGGAGTGTGGAGAATCTACATAAAGAAAGTGCCCTTTCAGCTGTAGTTTTTCTCCACACAGCACTACCCTGAGTTTGGAAAGAACTCAACTCTTCGTCTCCCCTGGGCACACAGAACAGCAGAATAAAAGAGTGAAAGCTGCCAAAATGCTAATCATGGAAAAAAAATAAATAACAAGATCCAGATGGGACAAAATGGACATATTTCATTTATCCTGGGAAACTTTACAGTATATCTTTGTGATGCATAATACACCCAGCCCTGGCCCTTTATAAACAAATACTACAGAGGCATATGCCACAAGATTATAAACAGAGTTGTCCATAAATTTGATGGGACCATACACTCAATGTTGCACACATGACTGTGGCTTATTCAGCAGTATCCGGGGGCTACAGTCTGTTCTCTTGGCTGCTGATCAACTGTGTAATCTCAGCTCACCCATCAGGACAGAATCCCAGTGGAACAATTCACCCAAATGAAACTCAGAGGCATTTCACACCAGAGAAACTAGGGCTCATTTTGATTTGGCCCATGCTTGCACTGGAAAACCTTGTTTAAGGCAGCCTGGTTTCTGAAGAGCTAGGAAAGCTCTTAACTTTTAGTGGGAAGAAGCAGGTTGTTTAAAAAAAAAAAAAGCAAAGATTCCTACGGCCCCCCTGCAAGTTCTCAAACTCAGCCCACCTCTACTGATTCTAGAAATTTTGTCTTTAAATTGGAGTATAATTGATAAAGGCTTCACACTCAACTTTTAACAAGGTTAAAGCTACGTCTGATATAACAGCTCCAGGACATACTCAGTGAAAACGCTAAAATAGATAAATGGTTAGGTATCTGCATACAAGAGCATGAAAGACATTTCTAAGAGTCCCTCTTTCAGCTTTATTTAGCAAGGAAACTGCTGTCCTCTTTCTAGAGGAATATAATAGGGGTGTGGTTGTTGCTCAGTCACCAAGTTGTGTCCGAGTCTTTGAGACCTCATAGACTGCAGCACGCCAGGCTCTCCTGTCCTTTACCAACTCCCAGAGTTTGCTCAGATTCATGTCCATTGAGCCAGTGATGCCATCCAACCATTTCATCCTCTGTTGCCTCCTTCTCCTCCTGCCCCAATCTTTCTCAGCATCAGAGCATCAGGGTCTTTTTCAATGAGTTGGCTCTTCTCTTCAGGTGGTCAAAGTATTGGAGCTTCAGCATCAGTCCTTCCAATGAATATTCAGGGTTAATTTCCTTTAGGATTGACTGGTTTGATCTCCATGCAGTCCAAGGGACTCTCAATACTCTTCTCCAGCACCATAATTCGAAATGTAGTGTTGGAGGAGAAGCGTGATAGGCTGTAACTAACCATTGAGATCATTAAGATTGGAACACCCTCAGCAATGTATTGCAAACAACTATATCCACTAAAAAAAAAAAAAAAAAAACTAGGCATGAAAGGGATTTTCAATGACCAATTTCTTTTTCTTCCCCCTAGATTTCTTTCTCTCTTTTCTTTTCTTCTTCTTTTTATTTTATGTATTTTTTTTTTTTTTTTTTGATGAGGATCATCTTTAAAGCCTTGGGAACTTCCCTGTAGCTCATATGGGAAAGAATCTGCTTCCTATGTGGGAGACCTGGGTTTGATCCCTGGGTCAGGAAGATCCTCTGGAGAAGGGAATGGCAACCCACTCTAGTATTCTTGCCTGGAGAATCCCATGGACAGAGGAGCCTGGTGGGCTACAGTCCATGGGGTCACGAGTCAGACATGACTGAGTGACTAAGCACATCACACATCTTTAAAATCTTAACTGAATTTGCGACAATATTGCTTTTGTTTTGGTTTTTGGCTGCAAAGCAAGCGAGATTCTAGCTCTCCAGCCAGGGATCAAACCTGTACCCCCTACACTGGAAGATGAAGTCTTAACCACTGGACCATCAGAGAAGTCCCTCAGTGACCAATTTCTTATACTTTATGTGTGCCACTTCACCTCTGCACCCCTGACTGGTGACTTCCATGCAGATTAATCTTGTGTATGCTAATACCCAGGATCACTTCTGTCTTCCGCGACTGATTTAAGAAGAAGCAAAGCTGTTGGACCTTGAAGGAGCCAGACTTGGGGTAAGTGAGTTGGACATCTGACTTCATGTAAATTACTTCAACACACCCATACAGATAAATCACTCTAAAACTCAAGGTCTATATAAAACTGTTTGCAAGCTGGAGTCTAACTTGGGGAAATAGGAGGTATTTGGAAATCCATCAGGCTAGATCAGTGAGTCTGTTGCCCTTGATGGCAAAGAACACAGGGCAGAAAGTATTTGGTGGAAGGTGTTTGCCACCTCTTCCCCAAGAAAAGTCAGAACTGATGTATTCACAGAAGCAAAACAAAGATGGAATCAAAGCAGTGTCTTGCATCTCTATACTATTTACGCTTTGATCATGCCTCTGCCGCTTCAGTAATTTATGACTCAATTTTTTAGTTAAAAATAGTTCTCTTCCAATATCCCTTTATTGTACCTAATGTGTATTGTGTTTTGAGCTAATAGAAGACATTGCCTACTTAGTTTTCTTCTGACTCTCTGCTCTTGAGCCTTCAATCCTATGTGTGTGTGCTTGCTAAGTCGCTTCAGTAATATCTGACTCTTTGTGACTGGAGCCCTCCAGGATATTCTCTCCATGGGATTCCCTAGGCAAGATTACTGGAGTGGGTTGCCATACCCTCCTCCAGGGAATCTTCCCAACTCAGGGTTTGAACCCACACCTCATATGTCTCCCGCATTAGCAGATGGGTTCTTTACCACTCGCACTGCCTGGGAAGTCCATGCACTACCCTAGTGATGATGGAGAATATAGGATGCATTGGATGCCTTGGTCTACATCCCTATAGAACTATCTGAAACCTCAGCAAACAGAGCATAATAATCACATAGCATCATGATGTGTCCCTTTAAATTTTCTTGGCTTAGCCTTTTTTGTTTTTTTCTGAAAATGTTCTATAAACAGTTATCATAGCGCATCACAGGAAAATCTAACTGTTAATAAATCTTGATGTGTTTGTCTAGATCTACAATGGATATAATGTTTGTGTCCCCCCCAACAAAAAAATTAATATGTTCAAACCTTAATCTCAATGTGATGGTATTTGGAGGTGGGGCTTTGAGGAGATGATTATATCTTGAGAGTGGAACTTCAAAAATGAGATAAATGCCCTTTTAAGAAGAAACCGGGCTTCCCTCATAGCTCAGTCGGTAAAGAATCTGCCTGCAATGCAGGAGACCTGGGTTCGATCCCTGGGTCGGGACGATCCTCTGGAGAAGGAAATGGCAATCCACGCCAGTATTCTTGCCTGGAAAATCCCATGGACAGAGGAGCCTGGTGGGCTCCAGTCCATGGGGCCGTAAGAGTCGGACACGACTTAGTGACTAAACCACCAAGAAGAGACCAGAGACTTTGCTAGCTCTCTTTCCACCATGTGAGGACACTAGGAGAAATCAGTAATCCACAGACTGGACGAGGGCTCTTGCCACACCCCAGTCCTGTAGGCACCCTGGTCTCCCACTTCCAGGCTCCACATTCTGAGAAATAAATTTTTTGTTGATGTTTGTAAGCCACCTAATCTACAGTGCTTTGTTATAGCAGCCCAAACCGACTGACACAAGACCAGAGTTTGTAACTGAGGCAAGAATTACTTGATGTCATTCTCTAAAGACTTTCATTCCATATTCCCAAAGCTCTGAGGCTTAATAAATAATATATTTTAATACATTACCTTAATTCTCACTTTGTGCCTGCTTCCTTGTTGGTGGAAAAAGTGAAGTGCTTGGATTAGGGATGGGAGAGTTTCCCTATCCCTATTTTCTCTCCATGGCATCTAAATTCCAGAGATTCATGGTGTCTTGCTTGGAGATGGGGAGTATCTGATTCTTACTTATTATCACTGCAGGCTGACATCTCTTGAGCCATATTTCATCTCACCTGCTCCATAGATTCCAACTCTCGCAGAGCTGTCGGGGTGTCCCATGCTTCCAACTACAACAACCCTTCAGGTCCGGCTCTCCACCACCTGCCACCATCCACCTATCAGGCCCTGGAAGCATCTATCCAGATACTTTCATTACTGGACTGGGACATGGGTAACTCTGTGAACTTTTGGGGGCAATGAAAGACTCTTTAACACTTCTTTGTTCCTCTCAGATGCACAGAATATTTCTTTCCATAAGATAAAGAACTTGCCAGTTTCCTAGTATGTGACTCTGTGGTTGGAGGGCATACTTCTATGCTCTTAGATTTCTAAATGAAATTCAAGGATTCTAATATTCTTCCTACCCCCAAATGAATTGGAGGAAAGAAGTATGGTGCAAGGACCTTCTCACAAATTTTTGTTTATTTCTTTTTTTCTTACCAGTTTTTCTCATTTTCTTGTATGTGGCAAATTTTATTCAGACCTTAGGGATTAAAAATACTGTTCTGGTTTTGTATTCTTGTATTCTTTCAAATTTAGTTTTTCCTTGGTCTATGTCAAAAGCTAAGATTTTTACTCTGTTCATGGCAATCTTCAGCAGGCAATTCTGGCAGAATGTTTTGTTCTACTTTGGTTAGGGCTAGAAGAGGGCTGAGGATGGGGTAAGAATGGAAGTATAAAAATAGTAGGACAATCATATGGGCTAATTTTCTCACCATATTTTTTGTGACCTCATATAAACATATCTTTAGATTTAATCACACAAGAGTACAAAGGATAGCAGAGTTGACAGGATAGGGTCAATGAATGTGTGTGAACCAAATTAATGAATTTGATTTTTAAAATGTGCTTTGATTTTAGGCTTTTGTTTAGTTTCCATAAACCAATTATATTTAATTTCACAGAGGCATAAACTCCATGGAACACTGAGCAGACTAGATAATAAGTACAAGAAAAAGTGAAGGTCTCTTTTGTTTTGGAAATTTCAAGATTTGAAAGTATATAAATGACACTTGAAGACCAGGCATGACTCTTAATAGTGAACATTTGTCTTAATTTGTGGTGTCCTCCTTCATTTTGGTCACAGGCATAACAATTTCTTTTTATTTTCTTTAGAAACATTTTCCTCTTTGTAGAACTTCTTTTTTGCACTGATAATTAGGGTTATTAATTGCCTTTTACACTGGCTTTATTTAAATCTAAGTCCCTTAGGCCTACTAGCCTAGAGTTTCATTTCCTCCATGATGAAGCTCTTGGGGTGAGTATACAGGTTGACAATATGTTCAATGTCACAGAAGACACAAGACTTGGTGTGAGAGGGGAAACTAAAGTTGAGATCTGGGACTGAGTTTCCCCAAAGCTCAGAGGGTCAGAAATAGAAGCAATTATATCAAGAAAATAAGCTTCCCATTCCACAGTTTATTTTTGGCACATTCGAATTGGAGAGGGAAATTCCAAGAGTTACTATGTAATTTCTATTTTTGTTCTTTCAACGTTGGATAGTTGAATATCTGGAATTTTGCTGATATGCATTGATTAAAATAAATACATGTGCTACGTTGTGCTTGGGGGTAAGGAAGAGAGAAAAGAGGCAATTAAGATGTGTTGAGTGTTAACTATGCAAAAAACATTCACATTCATCCTTTCAGGAAATATTTATTGACTTCAATATGCACCACATACGTTTAAGGGTGTCTGGTATAATTAGATGTGCAAAAGTAGATGCAATGCCTGTCTTCATTGAACTTACAATCACTGAACTGGTAAAAAGTTCAATTAAATCATTTTACAAGTTAAAGTAAAATAATAATTGTGCAAAATGTAATATAGGAGCAGACTCGGTGCTATTTATTCTGTAACAAGATATTCCAGGACTGGAACTGAGTGAAAATACTCCTGAAATCTATATGTAGGTTCCATGTAAGTCTAAAACTGTCATCAACCAATGGTAAGGAATAATAATCATAGGACAACAATTTGCATTACTTTCAGCAGCCATAGTGGTTTTAAATTATTAAAATACTTAGAGTTGATAAATAGTTGATTTTCCAAGTCTCTTAGTGCCTACCTTCTCTGGCTACTGTATTATCTCCCAAGGAATATCCTCAATAATCCAAACAGAGCCCACAACACAATTCAAACACTAATGAGTTGACACTTTATAGACTAGGATCCCTAAGATGCTTCTTCAGTAGCTGCCTTTAATTTGGTTGATTAATTTCCAAGTCTTACTAATTAAATATTTTTAATGTTAACCCAGCCATATTGAAAATTTATAAGTTTTTCTGAAAGATCATTATAGATTCTAAACAACTACAGCTTAGTTACAGCTTTGAAGCAGAAAAACTATAATTAGAAGTTAACTCAGAAAATTGTATGGTAAAAAGAGTACATAGAATAGATATGCACAGACGCTGTGGTATAAAGGATCATTGCTTTTACGTTGAATAGAAAAGTCGGCATGCTCAAGCACACAGAATATGCAAAATGGTGAAATATGGCTTGAAAGCAGACAAGAGTTAGAAAGCATGAGGCTTTAGATGTAATGCCAAACTTTTGTACCTTAGGAGGAGGAAATGGTCACAAGGAATTTATGTAATGGACAGTACAATGCAAATTTTATGCATCAACTGGAATGGATAATGGGGTGCTCATATAACTGGTCAAACATATTTCTGAGTATATTTTGGATGGAATCAGCATTTGAATCCATAGACTGAGTAAAGCAAATTGCCCTCCTCAATACTGGGTCAGCCTCATCCTATCTGTTGGAGGCCTGAATAGGACAGAAAAGCTGACTTTGCTTGCGGCTGCCTGCTTCTGGACTTGGACTTACGTAAACTCTGCTGGTTCTCAGGCCTTTGGACAAGACTGGAACTTATACTCACAGCTCCTCGAGGTCTTTAGCTTTCTGACTGCATATCTTGGGACTTAGTTTCCATAACTGCATGAGCCAATTCTTACAATACATTTTTACGTATCTCCATACCTTATTGGTCTGTTTATCTGAGACAAAAACAAACAAACAAACAAACAAAAAACAAATACAGGTAAAATAATCAAATTTGGCTTTGCGAATCAACTCTAACTAAGCTAATGCATGCATACATGCTAAATCACTTCATCTGTGTTAGACTCTTTGTGACCCTATGGACTATAGCCTGCCAGTCTCCTCTGTCCGTGGGGGATTCTCCAGGTAAGAATACTGCAGTGAGTGGTCATGTCCTCCTCCAGGGGATCTTTCCAACCCAGGGATTGAACCTCCATCTCTTACGTCTCCTGCATTGGCTGGCTGGTTCTTTACCACTAGCGCCAACTGGGAAGCCCCCATAACTAAGCTAGATGATTGGAATGAAGCTGAAAAGACTATTAGTGGGATAATTAATGAAGAACAAAAGTAACTTAGTCTAGAGCATCAGTTCTCAATGGAAGTGCTATGCACTTTCCCAGACAATTTGGAAATTAATGGCAGTGCTCTTATTCTGCTTTATTTTTTGGCTACTGGCACTGATTGGTAAGTGGGGTCCAGGATTCGTCCGTCCGTTCCGTCGCTCAGTCGTGTCCAACTCTATGCGACCCCGTGGACTGCAGCCTACCAGGCTTCTCCGTCCATGGGATTCTCCAGGCAAGAATACTGGAGTGGGTTACCGTTTCCTTCTCCAGGGGATCTTCCCGACCCAGGGATAGAACCCGGGTCTCCCTCATTGGAGGCAGACGCTTTAACCTCTGAGCCACCAGGGACTAGATGTATTTTGCAATATGCAGAATATTTAAAGGGACAATTGTCTGGGTCTCACAAAACTTGAGAATGGCCCTGTAAAAAAGCATATACTTTCATACAAATGAAAAAGCTCTCTAGAATCTAATTCAGTTTTATATATAAACACACAGTTTTTTGCATGATTTAAGTATACGCTAAAATTTCCAGGAATGAATCTGCTATGTAAATGGAAACATAATTGTATTTTAGTTTGTTTCGGAAGTTGCTACATTTTGCCCAGTTTGTAAAATCATCTGGCTAAAGAGAATGCTGTTCCTGGTTTTAGAGTCCAATGCAAGGACCTGTATCTGCCTGCCTTTTTAGCTTTCAAATCTGGAATGATTCTTTATTTAAGTGCAAATGTCTGACAACGTTGTGAGGCTTTTTTGGTCTAGCCATGCCTGATTTTTACATGTGGAAAGACATATTGTTATTATGTAATTTCCTTTATTTCAACTTCATATTACTGTTAAAATATTATTTAGAAATTTTGTGTGTAAGTTTGATTATATTATATGTGAATTTGTTCTGTATATTAAAGGAAGTATTATAAAATATTTTACAGGATACATTGATCTGAAACAGTTGGGAATCACTGGCCTTGGATTCATGTTCCTATCAGTAGAGATGGAAAAAGTGAAATATAACCAAAGATATTTAGGAGGTGAATTAACAAGAAGTGATAAATGATGGAATATGAGGGTGGGATGGGTTGAGAGAAAAGGAAGACTTAAAGATGAGTCATGAATTATGACTTGCACAAATAAATGATTGGAAGTGTCATTTAGTGTGTTAAGGGAAACTGACAGATGACCCAGTTTAAGATTAATAAAAATTCAGTTTTGATGCCCATGCCTATAAGGTCAGAAAGAACAGTAGAGAGTAAGTATCCAGACCTTTTTTCAGGGCTAGCAAAATAAATTTGTGAGTCACATATGGTCAAAATGAGACCTGAGATGAGACTCCATATCCTGTCCATGGAGAATTCCAACACATATAGATTTGTTGTTGTTGCTGTTGTTCAGTTACTAAGTCATGTCTGACTTTGAGACCCCGCGGATTGCAGCATGCCAGGCTCCTGTGTCCTTCACTATCTCCTGGAGTTTCCTCAAATTCATGCCCTTTGAGTCATTGATGTTATTTAACTTGTCCTCTGCTGCCCTCTTCTCCTTTTGTCATCAGTCTTTCCCAGCATCAGGGTCTTTTCCAATGAGTTGGCTCTTCACATCAGATGGCCAAATGTTTAGTATTAAATTATTTTTAAAAATCTTATTTATTTGACTGCACCGAGTCTTAATCCAGCATGCAGAATCTTTTAGTTGTGGCATGTTCCCTGACCAGGGGTTGAACCAGGACCCCTGCATTGGGAGCTTGGAGTCTTATCCACTGGACTACCAGGGAAGTTCTTACCACACGGCATTAGAGAGGCATTATTTACTACTCTCATTTTATGGCTGAGAAAATGAATGTGTAGATAACTGACTGAAGTCAGAGCAAGCTGGAGATTTAGAGATTTCAGATTGAAAAAAAACAAGATCTAAATTATTTTTTCATGCCTATTGAGTGCATCTGTGAAGAAATAAAATCGCTCAAGGAATTTACATTGGGGGGACATATAACAAACTGTAAATACTATAGTTGGGAAGTCCTTCTTCATGGATCTCTTTTGTTACTGCACATCTTGCTAATAAGGCTTTGACTGTCTTTTTTCTGGTTGTCATTAATAAGAATATTGATGCCGTGAACTACCTTGGAAGATAGAGATAGTATCTCCTTCTGGAACAAAGGGTAGACATGCTTATTGCACACGGTTCTCTAAGCTCATAGTTCATCTTTTATATCCAGTGGGTGTGCAGGTATCCATCTGGTCCCATCCATGTCACCCCCATGGGACTTAGGGCAAAGAGGAATGATGCAAATATGCTGCTGTTCATGTGGCTCATGTCCTATAAGTAATAAAACCCTTTTTCTCGGACCCAGTTTGATATGTTCTGCCAGCAACCATGCAATGACGGTAGGCTGACTTGTGAGCTTGCAAGTAACATCAGTCAGTTCAGTTCAGTTCAGTCACTCAGTCGTGTCCGACTCTCCGCGACCCCATGAATCACAGCACGCCAGGCCTCCCTATCTATCACCAACTCCCAGAATTCACTCAAACTCATGTCCACAGAGTCGGTGATGCCATCCAGCCATCTCATTCTCAGTTGTCCCCTTCTCCTCCCGCCCCCAACCTTTCCCAGCATCAGAGTCCTTTCCAGTGAGTCAACTTGTCGCATGAGGTGGCCAAAGTATTGCAGTTTCAGCTTCAGCATCAGTCCCTCCAATGAACACCCAGGATCAATCTCCCTTAGAATGGACTGGTTGGATCTAAAAGCTTAAAAATTCTTGAGAATTATATGGTACACTAACTATTCATACAGCATGCCAAAAGAAGATAAGGGCTATCGAAGAAAAGCAGAAAGCAAACAGTATAAGGCAGAACAGATGTCCTGAGGTGGGATTGAAGATAAATAGCATGGCAAAGTATCTCTTGTTAAGAGGTGAGTGAGGACTTGAAGGAGTTGCTTTGAAAATGCAGAGCAGGAGAATATACCAAACTGGACACATGCGTGCACACACACAAAGTCAGTGTAAGTGCTCTAAGGCCAGAGTAGCAGTGAGTAAGGAGTAGGTGGGTGGGGGCTCGAGTGGCAAGGTCAGCGAAATAGTAGGATCAGAAAGTCTTTGTAGGGAATTTGAAGACTTTGGTTTTACTCCTGAGTGACATAATCACTGTTGAGCACAGAGTAAGGTGATTTGATTTATGTTAAAAGACTTGTGTTCACTGCTCTGCTGAGATGATAGTGGAAGGAAGCAATAGTCAAAGCAGAGAGCCAACTTAGAAGATATTTGTACTTTATTATCCAAGGGCTTTATTATAGTGCGTACTGATATATATTTAGATTACGGTAGGGCAATCCTGTTTTTAAAAGTAGGTATTAATGGAGTATTTGTTCCCTACTGTTCAACTTAGTGTACATTTAAAACCCCCTCTTAATAAATACATTATTATGAGTATCCAAGGCAAGGACCATTTTTCTGGATTCTTAGATTAATTCATGACATTCAGGAGAACAATAAGGCCATGGGCAACATAAATTAACAGCTTTGTAGAGGCTGATGATGGTGGAGTAAAAAACAGCATTTACCAACTAAGTTAGTGTTAACTATACCAGGGATCAGGTCTTTATTAAAATACTAATGATTTGGGGATGCTAATAGGCCACATTAACTCAGCAGGTGCAATAGATGATTGTGAGCAAGGGAATTGTTTTAATACAACCTATTTTTTCTTTTTTTTTTTTTTTTGCCTATTCAGACACAATATGATTGGAATTCCATTTGTGCATGCTGGCACCTGCAACACTATCTTTTCTAAACACCTCAAAATAGATTTTCTACCCTCCTCCAACCAGGAGACTTCATTATGATGCCTCCAAGGAGCTTGAAGAAGAAATGACTTTAGTCACAGCCTCAGCACTCTGACAACCTCTGAATAGTTGGTTCACTGACTAATTTGAACCAGAATTTCATCAGAGTCTCACAGCAGATTTGGATAGAATGGTTATTGTTATTAAATCAGGGCGTGTTCTAAATGCAAGTCTGACTTTACCACAGAGACGGAGCAGGTGGCCGCTCCTCCCCTCCCCACACACAACATTACTGGGAACAAAATGTAAAATGACCGGTGTGTGAGTCAACGGATGGGATTTGGAAAGAGTAGGCAATTTCCAGTTTGCCTAAGGTAAGCAAAAATTCCACAGTCAACTGCTGACTAAATGGATTAACAAACTCAAACATTTTCAGGTTAGGGAGAGAGAAGAATTTGCAAATGAACTGACAATGGATTTAACAGGTTTTAGCCCGAGGTAGTTTAAAATTTTGAACAGCACTTGCGTAGCACATGGGGCAATCTTGAGGCAAACACTAGTATTGAATCAGCTTTGCTATTACTTACAGATCCCTTGGTTCACTGACTCTCCAAATTACTGTTGATTATTTCAGCATATTTCTAATTGGGTCACCAGAATAGGCGTACTTCATCTGAGAAAGCAATATACACACATAGCAGGCTCACGCAAATCAAATATTCTGTTTTCTGTCCTCTGTTATTCAAAATATTGAAATATGCCATATTCATGACACAATGGAAATATTCAAACTGCAAAGTGAAGCATATCCAAATATGGCTTAAAATCTGTTTACGCTGCAAGTATATATTTCACAGGGAAATATATATGTTCAAATATTAATAAAGCTAACTGGATTTTCTACATTCTAGCCCAGAAGATTTTCAAGGTATGTTGCTAGGCATAAACTATGCATTGAACACTTTGGCCATTATATTGTATTATAGGAAAACGTTCCACCCAAGTGATATGAATAGGGGAGACTCAGGGCAATTTTTTTCTTGATTAAGCTTGTGTCACCCCCCCACCCAGAAGAACATGATTTGTGCCTTCCACCTCTAAAGCCAGCGCGTCATGTGCCAAGACACACACGGCCAGAGCTACAAGCCATGAAACTAGTGAAAATAGGCCCTTATGCTAAGGCTTGCTCAAACATCCACTTTGATATATATCCCTTTTTACAATGAAAAAAGTTCCACTTTTAACTTCAAGGATAGGAAGTACTTTTTGGTCAGCCAAGAATAAGATGCCTTGTGTTTCAGTCGGGCATGGGTGGAATGGGACAGTTTGCTGAGGCAATGAACCTTGTCTGGGTGGAGAGAGCATCAGGGACTTTCTCCAGCAGGAAAACCTCTTGTGTTACCCTCTCTGTCACTTACAAAGGTAACAGGAGACAGTGAACATGGTTTGGGGTGAGAAGTCTCTTATATTATCTCTTAAGGTACCTATCTGGAGGGACAGTCCTTACGTATATATGTAAGTATTGACTGTTAATTAAAAAAAAAACACAAAAAACAGGACATTAAATCTTTTCATAATGCCCACTCTGGTAATTACATGAAGACTCTTGAAAGTCCTTTGGACTGCCAGGAGATCCAACCAGTCTATCCTAAAGGAGATCAGTCCTGAATGTTCATTGGAAGGACTGATGTTGAAGCTGAAACTCCAATACTTTGGCCACCTGATGCAAAGAACTGATTCTTTTGAAAAGACCCTGATGCTGGGAAAGATTGAAGGCAGGAGGAGAGGGGACGACATAGGATGAGATGGTTGGATAGCATCACTGACTCAGTGGACATGAGTTTGGGTAAACTCCAAGAGTTGGTGATGGACAGGAAGGCCTGGAGTGCTGCAGTCCATGGAGTCGCAGAGTCGGACACGACTGAATGACTGAACTGAACTGAAACCTATGTAATAAAATGGTATAGAACAATAAAACGATCATACGCATTTCACCAACAATATCAAACTCCTAGTTTAGATATTGTACCATACTTCTGTCAGATGTAAACCATTGGGTTAAACTAAGAGGTACACATGCTACCTTTGCAACTTCTTTTGAATCAATAATTGTTATAAAAATAAAAAGTAAAATCAAAACAATACAGAAACACCCTCCTCTTCACAGAGTGGGTCATATTTTTTGGGGTTATGCAAGAGAACAGGAAGCCATGAACTAAAACTCTAAATGACATTTGTTTCCAAGCTTTCTGTCAACCTTTTAAAAACAAATACTTCAATGATATTGAAAATGAGAACTCTGTAAGTTCCATGTTAAAAACATGGTACCAGGTTTTTTGCCAACAGCTGTTCCAGAAGGAAGTACATCACCCGACATTTACCAGAAAAGTTTTGCTCTATTCATCACAAATCATAGAACAAGGGCCTGAAGCCACTTTTAATTGATTAAAAGGGAGTTAAGAATGTTATTTCAGTGCACAAGGTACAGAAGAACATATAAATTGTTGCCTGAATACCAGGAACAACTATCGATCACTAACTACAATTTGTGTTTTTGAACATAAGAAAAGCCCAGAAGAACATAAGTAAACAACAAAGAAGTTTCAAGTCGTCTTGCCACATTGGTCCCCTCCAATTCTAAAGAAACAAAGTTAAGAAAGCTGAGAAGGTAATATCATCAAGATTTCATCTTTTTATCATCAATTCTACACATACAAGCCCAGAACAATACACTAATGAGAAACCTATGTATGACCCTTTTAAAATTCAAATCTCCTAGAGTATGATAGAAAAGGTTTCCGTTGTTTATGTTGGATGGTTAACCAAATTCAGCTTTCATTATAATTACTGCTCCAGACCCGAATTGATACAAACACTGTTCCGTGTCTATACCTTAGACACATTTCAGACTATGTGATGTTTTCGAAGTGCTAAAGTCTTCTCCGAAGTACAAAATGGTGTCTAAAGTTGTGTCGAAGAGTCTGGTTGAAAGGAATGTTTAATCGTTTAGAAATATGATTATTTTAAATATATTTTTCTCATTATTCAAAAATCTTTTACAATTAAAATTTATAATTATTTGTATTTCCCTGGTGGTCCAGTGGTTAAGAATCTGCCTGCCAATGCAGAAGACATGGATTCCATCCCTGGTCTTGGAAGATTCCATGTGCAGTGAGACAACTAAGCCATAAGTACTGAACCTGTACTCTAGAGGCCATGAGCTGCAACTACTGAGCCCATGCACCACAATACTAAAACCCATGAACCCTAGAGCCCATGCTCTGCAACAAGAGAAGCCATCACAACGCACCGCAACTAAGGAGTAGCCCCTGCTCGCTGCAACTAGAGAAGATCCTCACTCAGGAATGAAGACCCAGTCCAGCCAAAAATAAATACAATTAAAAGATTAATTAATTTTTAAAAGTTTAATTATAATTATTTGATGTCTCAGTACTTATCCCACCAGTTGGATGCACATTCCCTGAGTCGGACACTTGGTATTCCCAGGTGTGCTGAGTTGGTAAGGTGGTCAGGTGTCATTTTATTCTCGTTTTCTGATTTTGAGAGAGAGGATGATACTATAAGTAACAGCTGGAATGTCAACAGATATAATTGCTGATAAATTACTAAACAGTATGTATATTTCTATGAAGTGGTAGGAAAACTGCAGAAGTTCCAAAATGTAACATAGAAAGAATGAAGCAGTAAAACGGTTTTATAGTTTTAAAGCAGGGTTTATAGTCTATAAACCAATGATCCTACTGGCTGAAACCTCACCTCTAAGCTTCAGATTCATGAATGCAGTGCCAACTCAACATATCCACTTGGATTTCTTTCTGAAACTCATCTCATGTCTAAACCATATTTCCTGATATGCTCCCCAAATTTTCTAGAACTGTAGTCTTCTCAGTCTCAGTTGATGGGAAACTGGTTGTTGAGGGTAAACCCCTTGAATCAATCATGTTTCTCTTCTTTCTTCTGTAATGTTTCAGTTCCATTAGGGCATCATGCTGGTTCTCACTTTAGATAGATCCAAAATCCTATGACTTACCATCATCTCCACTGACTCTACTTTAGTTCCAGCCACCATTTTTTCCTTGCACAGATTGTTGCAATAGCCTCTTAATTGTCATCCTGCTATACTAAGGGGTTTGAAGATGGATTCTTTATCACTAGCGTCATCTGGGAAGCCCTTGTTCTTCCTTATATATTCTATATATAAAATATATTCCTTATTCTAAAATATATAAAGAATTCTTTGAACTCAATAATAAAAAGAAAAACAACCAGATTTTTAATTTTGTTATCATTTAGTCCCTAAGTCGAGTCTGACTCTCGGCAACCCTATGGACTGTAGCCTGCTAGGTCCCTCGTTCCATGGAATTTACCAGGCAAGAGTACTGGAGTGGGTTGCCATTTCCTTCTCCAGGGGATCTTCTTAGATCAGAGATCTAACCCACATCTCCTGCACTGGCAGGTGGATTCCTTCCCATTGAACCACCAGAGAAGCCCAATTTTTAATATAATTTATTTTTGTTTTTAAATTGCAGTATAATTGTTTTATGATGTTGTGTTAGTTTCTGCTGTACAATGAAGTGAATTAGCTATGTGAAAGTGAAAGTCGCTCAGTCATGTCCGACTCTTTGCGACCCCATGGACTATACAGTCCATGGAATTCTCCAGGCTGGAATACTGGAGTGGGTAGCCTTTCCCTTCTCCAGGGGATCTTCCCAACCCAGGAATTGAACCCAGGTCTCCCACATTGCGGGCAGATTCTTTACTAGCTGAGCCACAAGGGATATCCCCTCCCTCTTGGATCTCACCCCCCTATCCTATCCAGCTAGGTCATCACAGAGCACCGGGCTGAGCTCCCTGTGCTATACAGCAGCATCCCACTAGCTATTTTTGCAAAAGAAGCTAGTGTATTTATCTCAAGTTTTAAAATTATCAAAGAATATAATTGAATAGATACATTTTCAATGAATAGAAACTTGGGAACCAAGAAACAAGCATGGATCAGTGATATCAGGCCTGCGAGATGGGAATTGGATGAAGAGGGCAGCACGACCAAGTGAACAGGGCACTAAACCCTCTATGGAGGGAGCAGAGGAAAACAAGGAGCGCATGGAGGGTGCTAGGACACGTCCACCAGCCCAATTATTTTGCTAAGGTTCAGCCTTGCTGAATGCTTCAAATGTCGATCCTATCAATAGCGCATGGTAGCTCCGCCTTCAACTGCCCTAGATTGGTATAAACACTTGGTTATGTCCTAGCCTAACCATGAGTTATAATTACACTCACAGAAAGATTCAATTAGCTTAACAAATCACGGATTTGTAAAGTTCCTTGTACATGTAGTAACATGCCCACAAAGCATCTCTTTGTATGATCCGGCAGCTGTCCCATCCTTAATTCACGGCGTCATTACTCACGTGCTCTGCTGGCTATTGTCAAATTACAGAATCCTTTGAGATGGGAAAAACATTGGAAGGAAATGTTGCTACACTTGAATTGAAAGGGCCACAAATGAGAAGGGAAACATATTTTTGAACTGATGATAGGATACTGTTATTGTTTAATTACAATGTAATATAGCTCTATTTACACATATAGAACACCAGACCCCCAGCACTATTTTCATTTTCTTGTGGATTCTTCTTTAATGGATGTCAAATATCATGAACTAAATCATAGAGGAAGCTTTTCTTTTGAAAGTACTTTTATATTTTCTACCTAGGGAAAATTTGATGTCTCTACCACAAACTGATACTGTGTCCACTGTTTCTCCATCTATTTCCCATGAAGTGATGGGACCAGATGCCATGATCTTTGTTTTCTGAATGTTGAGCTTCAAGCCAACCTTTTCACTCTCCTCTTTCACTTTCATCAAGAGGCTTTTGATTTCTTCTTCACTTTCTGCTATAAGGGTAGTGTCATCTGCATATCTGAGATTATTGATATTTCTCCCAGCAATCTTGATTCCAGCTTGTGCTTCTTCCAGCCCAGCGCTCCTCATGATGTACTCTGCATATAAGTTAAATAAGCAAGGTGACAATATACAGCCTTGACGCACTCCTTTTCCTATTTGGAACCATGTTGTTCCATGTACAGTTCTGACTGTTGCTTCTTGACCTGCATACAGGTTTCTCACACAGTCAAAGGCTTTGGCATAGTCAATGAAGCAGAAATAGATGCTCTTCTGGAACTCTCTTGCTTTCTCCATGATCCAGGGGATGTTGGCAATTTGATCTCTGGTGCCTCTGCCTTTTCTAAACCCTGCTTGAACATCTGGGAGTTCACGGTTCACATATTGCTGAAGCCTGGCTTGGAGAATTTTGAGCATGACTTTACTAGCATGTGAGATGAGTGCAATTGTGCGGTAGTTTGAGTATTCTTTGGCATTGCCTTTCTTTGGGATTGGAATGAAGACTGACCTTTTCCAGTCCTGTGGCCACTGCTGAGTTTTCCAAATTGGCTGGCATATTGAGTGCAGCACTTTCACAGCATCATCTTTCAAGATTTGAAATAGCTCAACTGGAATTCCATCACCTCCACTAGCTTTGTTCGTAGTAATGCTTTCTAAGGCCCACTTGACTTCACATTCCAAGATGTCTGGCTCTAGGTCAGTGATCACATTATCGTGACTATCTTGGTCGTGAAGATCTTTTTTGTACAGTTCTTCTGTGTATTCTTGCCACCTCTTCTTAATATCTTCTGTTTCTATTAGGTCCATACCATTTCTGTCCTTTATCGAGCCCATCTTTCATTGGAAGGACTGACGCTGAAGCTGAAACTGCAATACTTTGGCCACCTCATGCAACGAGTTGACTCACTGGAAAAGACTCTGATGCTGGGAAAGGTTGGGGGTGGGAGAAGAAGGGAACGACTAAGAATGAGATGGCTGGATGGCATCACCGACTCTGTGGACATGAGTTTGAGTGAGCTCCGGGAGTTGGTGATGGACAGGGAGGCCTGGCGTTCTGTGATTCATGGGGTCGTGGAGATTCGGACACGACTGAGCGACTGAACTGAACTGAACTGAACCACAAACTGATAAACCAAATATTATAGGTTAAGCTCAAATGCCCTGGATGTAGTCTATCAAGTCAATGAGTTACCTTGCTTCTTGAATTCATTTTCTTTCACTCTTCTAGTAGGGAGTGTTGAAGAAATTAGACTAATCAATTCAAATTGCCCTAGTGCCTACTTCGTTTCCAGTCCAGCAGGGTGCAAATGTTGGAGGGTTGAAGTGACGAAAACTATAGACTGCCAGATTTGTTCTGGTATCAGGAGGTACAGACTTCCAAAGGAACTGATATTTCCTCACCCCAGGACTGAATCTTGATCAACCTAAAGCAAATCCCAGTTTGTTTCCCTGACTGTCACTGATTTATTTAGAGAGGGGAATGTGATGCAACTCTGATCAGTGATCTAAAGCCCCATCAACTGGGGGCTTCTAGGAAAGCTGCTGCTACTGCTGCTAAGTCACTTCAGTCGTGTCCGACTCTGTGTGACCCCACAGACGGAAGCCCACCAGGCTCCCCCATCCCCGGGATTCTCCAGGCAAGAACACTGGAGTGGGTTGCCATCTCCTTCTCCAATGTGTGAAAGTAAAAAGTGAAAGTGAAGCCGCTCAGTCGTGTCCGACCCTTAGCGACCCCACTGACTGAGCCTACCAGGCTCCTCCATCCATGGAATTTTCTAGGCAAGAGTACTGGAGTGGCTTGCCATTGCCTTCTCCCAAGCTACTCTTCCTCTTAAAAAGGTGCTCAAGTCATGGACAATTTCTCCTCCTTGTTCCCTGCCTTTTGCAATTGCGTGATGGCTGGAGCTGCTGCAGCTGAGGTATGGTCATAGGATGAGTCAGCACGCTCAGACTGGCTGAGCAGAAATGTGGAAAGTACTTGAGTCCCATAGATGTGACTGAGCAGCTGAAATAGTGAAAGTGAAGTCGCTCAGTCCTGTCTGACTCTTTGCAACTCTATGGACTGTAGCCTACCAGGCTTCTCCATCCATGGGAGTTTTCAGGCAAGGGTACCGGAGTGGATTGCCTTTTCCTTCCCCAGAGGATCTTCCCGACCCAGGGATTGAACCCAGGTCTCCCTCATTGCAGGCAGATGCTTTACCCTCTAAGCCACCAGGGAAGCAGTTGAAATAATCCATCCTGAAATTACTCTACCTCTGCAGTTCTTGTTATAAGAACTCATCTTGGGTTTTCTGTTGCCTGTGATTTTTAGATTATTTGTTCTTTATTGTTTTTCTCATTATAATAAAACGGTGTGGCACAATCTGACACATTAATAATACTGTGATTCAGTGATTATAAAAAAAAAATTAGAAGCCAAGGACCTCAGTTTGGATTCTGATTATAATTGTCTCAGTTGGAGACCTGAGTCAGTTACTTAATTCCATTTATTTGTTCACTCAGTCAATTTTTCTGCTTTCAGTTCTACAGTCCTCAAGGGTAATAAGAAGAACATACAGGACAATAAAAGAAGCAGGCAGCTTGGAATGCTGTGAGCTCTAATTTATTTCTCTGAGAAAGAGAGAATTCTTCTTGCCTAAGATCCCTGATTTCTGGGTTCTCTTCCAAGTAGTGATGCTGAACAGTTGATAGCAGGTCTGGCACTAGGTGGGAGAAGTAAAGCTCAATCATATCTAAAGTCTCTTTTAAACATATAGGTTCAAGTTAAGCGTTTTGTACATAAGGGTTTTTTCCCCATTTGTGTGCTGGAGCCATACACACCAGATGATGGAGAACCGATTGTAAACCAATCGGGACTTTTTCTGCTTTTCTGTTCATTTTTTCTCAAGCAAGCCAGTCACATCTCATTCAATAACATCATCAGTTATCTACAGCAAAACTCCTCTCAAATACTCCTCAAATTGTCTCGTAAGTTGGAGAGAGCTAGACTTTATGGAATCAACATTTCTTTTAACTTCTGTTATTTTATGATCATTAGTTAAAAAAAAAAAAAATGAAATGGGATGTTATAACCAGGACAGCTAAGAGTAGAAAGATGTGCAGTTAGGTTGCTCAAGTCCGTTCTGTGTTTTTGTCTTTCCTTATTATGTGGCTAAAACAATGCAAGAAATTCCAGTTTTATCTTTTTTTCCTGTTTCAGGTTTGTGTCTTTCTCGAAAGGTCTTACTCTGTCTCAGTGACTGACTGATTTAAACATATTCTCCTTTGCTAATAAAATTATTTCTACTATTTATCTTTTAAACCTACTCTTTCTTCTTAGCAATGACATCCTCTATAATGGGGTTGATCATAATAAAGATTATTAAAAAGTCTGCTAGTTTATTGTGAGAGTTCAAGGAGATGCATGTGTAAAGGTGTTAAGTGTCAAATTTTTAGCTACTAATTTTAGCTGTTAATAACTAAATTTAACTGTTGAGAATTCCTTAAATAGTAATAAGGCATTCATGACTACAGGCATCAAGTTTAAATAGAAAAAGAAAGATTTTGAATGTCTTATTTAATAAACATGTCTTATAGTCTTCTATTGTAAATCAAAATATATATAGAAATAAGAATTTTGAAATATTTCTCAGGGCTTCCCCAATGGCTCAGCAGTAAAGAATCCACCTTCAATTTGGGAGACAAAGGAGATACGGGTTCGATCCCTGGGTTGGGAGGATCCTCTGGAGGAGGAAATGGCAACCCACTCCAGTACACTTGTCTGGAAAATCCTATGGACAGAGGAATTTGGTGGGTCGTTAAGAGTCGGACACAGCTAAGCGCGTGCACACACATGTGCACACACACACACAAATATATCTATCAAGATGCTAAATATTTTAAGTTGTCTTCAATGTCATACAATGTAAAATAATACATTCAGTCCACTTCTAGATATCCAAAAGAAATGACAATAGGGACTCTGACACTTGTATGCCAATGTTCATAACAGAGTTATTCACAATAGACAAGATATAGAAACAACCCAAGCATCCATCAACAGATGGATGAATGTTGTCTATAGATACAATAGAATATATTCATCCACAAGAGGAATGTTTTGAATCATTCTATAGCATGGATGAAGCTTGAAAATATTATGCAAGTGAAATAAACTAGACACAAAAGAGCAAATAGTTGATTTTGCTTGTATAGTTCCACTTATCAAAATACTTAAAAAGGGCAAATTGATCGTAACAGAAAGGAGAGGTTAGAGGGACAGAGGGGTTGCGGAGTTATTACATAATGAGTGAAGAATTTTCCTTTGGGGTGATCAAAAATGTGGTAAATAGAAAGTGGTGATGGTTGTACAACACTGTGAACATAATTGACACCTCTGAATTGGTGTTAATTGGTTAAACAATGGTGAATATGGCAAATTCTATATTATAAAGACATTAATACAAAAACAAAATAAAACAACAGTATATTTGGGTAAATGCATCTGTTGGAAAATATTTTATTTCATTTGAGATTTTAAGGTAAGGTGGTTTTGTTAGACTATTGAGTCACTTGGACATAAAATCCACAATTTATCTGAAAGTGGGACACAAAATATTCTAACTCAAGGAGGCTGAATCATTCTCTTACCTCTTCTGCTTTAATTAAAAACAGACATGTCTGCGTTTTTCCTATAGGAAGTTGGGATCCTGTATAGTAATGAGCTTAAACTCTGTTTAATTTTCTTTCATCTAACCTTGATTTTTCTTCTGAAACCTCTAGAGTTTAGCTCTACAACAGAAGTATTTTAAAATATTAGTTTCTTCTACATGAGCATTATAAGGATGAAATACACAAGAAGCAAAAAGGACAAATAATAATCCTCATGGCTGGACCAAGGGGATGTTCAGCCCTACAAAGACAACCTATGGGCTAATGACTAAGTTATGAGGTGCAACTGATTCTCTTTTCTTCTCATGAAGTGCACATTTACTCAAATGATCTTTTTCTCTGAGTTATTTTATTCTAGAGCAGCATATTTAGGTATTGTTTCTCTCTATATGCAAATGTCATCCTGGGGTTTAGTCATGATTATATTGTCTCTCAACCTGAACCTAAGAACTAGTCTTTACACCGCACACAACCTCCACATAAAAGTAAAGTCAGCTTTGCCAAAATTCTGAAAATAACCTTCATGACCATAGTAACAAGAAACACAAGAATCTGCAACTTGGAATTTGGAAGAGGAGATTGATAGACTGTCTGTAATAAGAGGAAGGGCTTCCCTGGTGGCTCTGTGGTAAAGAATCCACCTGCCAGTTGCAGAAGACAAAGGAGAAGCGGGTTTGATCCCTAGGTTGGGAAGATCCCCTGGCAAAGAAAATGGCAACCCGATCCAGTACTCTTGCCTGGGAAATCCCATGGACAGACGAGCTTGGCAAGCTACAGTCCAGGGGGTCGCAAAGAGTCAGACACTACTTAGGGACTAAACAACAACAACTGTATTGAGGGCAATCAGATACAAGCCTTGAGAAATCTTGACTCAGAGGAATAGGGGGCAGTATGGCTAGAGCCTCACTGCGAACAACTGTCTTCTCTACAAGAGTTTCCACCATTGGAGTGAGAAGACAGAGTGGTTTGGAAGATCATTAGAAGTGGGCTATGAGATCACAAGGGCCAACTCAATTCTTTTGGCTATTAATAATCTGAATGTCCCAGAAACCGTAAAGGCTTGACTTCAGAAAGACCTCATGTAACGGGAAAATTATGTCACTGGTAATGAATGACATTTTCTGCATGGACTGCTGATGTCAACAAGTAGTATCATCAACATATGGCTCATATGAGAAAGCTACTTGCAGAATTTGTAGGGTTCCAGAAAAAATTAAATACAAGTGATCAGAACGACTCCAGTGGGACCAAAAAGGAAGAAGCAGGTGAAAACACTGAGATATCACTGTTTTAAGGATAAATTCTAGGAAATGAGTTTACTTTATTTTGTTCTGGGGTATTCTTCCAGGTGATATAAATAAGAAATTCTTGATATTTCACTTGAGTCTAAGGATATTTATCTGGATTAGAGTCTATTTACTTTTTGATTCTTTAGAATACATATTTCTCAAAAAATATGCCTGGAAAGTACTAAAAAGAATAAGGAATTTGTTCATCTTCAAGGACAAGTGGGAAATTAGACAACTGAACAATCTATATGGTATACTGAGTAACTTGATATGAGTACTTTGGGTATATGGTAATTTAGTCTAATTAACCCCTGATTGTAGTTTAGAGAGAGAAGTGGAAAGAGATTCTTGGAAGCATAGGTAAGATTTAGACTGATGAAAATAAGAAAATTTTGAATTATTCAGAGGAGATGAAACTAGAATTGGGAGAGAAGGCCTTGAAAGAGATTTACAGGCAAAATAACTCTGTCTTATTTTTACAGGGCCAATCCAAATAATTATGTTGTAAGGATATAATTGAGGATTTTTGAAACAATGATTTTATTTTCCACAATATTTTATTATCCCATCACTTCATGGGAAATAGATGGGGAAACAGTGGAAACAGTGTCAGACTTTATTTTTGGGCGCTCCAAAATCACTGCAGATGCTGATTGCAGCCATGAAATAAAAAGACACTTACTCCTTGGAAGGAAAGTTATGACCAGCCTAGATAGCATATTAAAAAGCTGAGACATTACTTTGCCAACAAAGGTCCGTCTAGTCAAGGCTATGGTTTTTCCCGTGGTCATGTATGGATGTGAGAGTTGAACTGTGAAGAAAGCTGATTGCCGAAGAATTGATGCTTTTCAACTGTGGTGCTGGAGAAGACTCTTGAGAGTCCCTTGGACTGCAAGGAGATCCAACCAGTCCATTCTCAAGGAGATCAATCCTGGGTGTTCATTGGAAGGACTGATGCTAAAGCTGAAACTCCAATACTTTGGCCACCTCATGTGATGAGCTGACTCACTGGAAAAGACTCTGATGCTGGGAGGGATTGGGGGTAGGAGGAGACAGGGACGACAGGGAATGAGATGGCTGGATGGCATCACTGACTCGATGGACATGAGTTTGAGTGAACTCCGGGAGTTGGTGATGGACAGGGAGGCCTGGCGTGCTGTGGTTCATGGGGTCGCAAAGAGTCGGACACGACTGAGCGACTGAACTGAACTGAACTGAAAGAATAGATAACCACAAATCTCTAAAGATTAATTTTGTTTTCCATAGAGAGAATTCCTAGTTATTAGCTGATTTCTAGTGATAATCTCATTGCAAGATTGTCCATTCTCTGTATCAGAGCATATGTGTGTGAGAGAGAGACCTAATGCTGATATGACCAGAGAAGAAGGAAGCTTATGTAATGTTGCCACGTCGTGGAGGGCACCATTCATACCTCACAACAGTGTCACTGCCACTTATCTGGGCTGTTTTTAGGTACGAGAGAATGAAGAATAATCCCTGACATCATGAAGCTTACACGCTGGTTTGAACTATAATGGCTAAATGAATAATTACAAATTTCAATCAGAAAGCAGAACCTTTACATACATGCAAATGTATGTATACGTGTATGTATATGTTGTTGTTGCTTAGTCGCTAAATCATGTCTGACACTTTGTGACCCCATAGATTATAGCCAGGTCCCTCTGTTGGTGAGATTTCCCAGGCAAGAGGAACTTGCCTGGGAAACTGCAATGGGTTCTGGAATGGGACCCATTCCAGAAACCAGTGGGAACTGGAATGGGTTCCCATTCCCTTCTCAAGGGGATCTTCACCCAGGGGTCAAATCTACCTCTGTGCTACCAGGAAAGCCCCAGGCATGTATGTATGTATATGAATTAGGATGTATATGTATGTATGTATAGATAAATACATATGATTTCTTATGGAGATGTGAATTTACCTCATTATGGAAGCAATCTTCAGCAGGCTGGTGCTGGAGTTTGGGGTCTGAGGGCAGGCAGATGGGAAAATGGATTTAAAGTAAGAGGAAGAAAGAACTAGCTGGAAGCATGATCCAGAGCCCCAGAGCAGGGACAGATAGCCAAGTGATGTTTTTGGTTGCCTTTGACATTGGTATACAGGAGTACTGCAGAATCCAGGGCTCCTCATCCCAAAACTAAGTACACACACTTGACCCAGAGCTGGAGAAGCTGAAGGAGGGTGTAGGGGGAGTTGGGTCAGGTACTGAGTCTTGCAGACAGGAAGCGAGCCAGTAATTAATGACAATGGTGGTGAGCAGCAACATAGCTACCCTGCACTTCTGCACTCCCCATCTCCCAGGAGGCCCTCTCCTGTTCCTCACCCTAATTGAAAACTTAAAAGAAAACGAATCCTGGGATTCGAAGGTTAGCAGAAGTAAATTAAAAACACTTTACAAAGTCATCCAATGATGTTAGAAAACAGACTTCTGGTCCTGGCAAGCAAGTTATGTCCGACACTCAGTTGTGTCTGACTCTGCAACCCATGGACTGTAGTCTGCCAGGCTCCTCTGTCCATGGGGATAGGCGAGGCAAGAGAAGATGGTAAATGAAAGAAGCCCCAAGGAGGCTTCTTGGATGTGATCATGTCCCGTTTTAAAAATAATCAGGATGCTGTTTACACCGGTGTGTTCATTTTGTGAGCATTCTTGCAGGAATGCCCTTATGATTTATGCCTCTTCTCTGTGTAGGTTATATTTTGACACAAAGTAAATCAAAGACAATACAAAATCCCAGTAATCACAACCTTGGTGAGCATTAGGCATGAGTTGGGAAGATACCATGAGGACGAATCAATAAACAGGGAAACCTGGCATGCTGCAGTCCATAGGGTCACAGAGTCGGACACAATTGAGTGACTAAACTGAAGCAATAAACAGAGCTGACCTAAGTAGGGGGCTCAGGAAAGTCTACTTCATATGGTTCATTTTTAAGGTGAGAGTGAAGCTTAAGAGTCAGCTATTTGGATGAAGCTGGTGGAGTTACTAGATGAAGAGTGACAGTGCATTACAAGCCCAGGTGAGTGGAGAACAGTGGACGGAGTGGGAGAAATGAGTCTGCTCAGGCTGCTGTACAGAATACCACAGCCGAGTGTTTAAGCAACAGAAATGTATTTTCTCATCTTTCTCAAAACTTGAAATCCAACATCAGGATGCTTGCATGGTCAGCATCTGGTGAAAGCCCTCCTCGTGGCTTGCCAATGGCCACCTGCTCACTATGTGCTCACGTGGACTTGGCTTTGTGCCTATTAAATTATGAACCACCCTTATGAGCTCTGCTAACTTTAATATCCTCCTCAAAACCCTATCTCCACGTACACTGGGGGTTCGGACTTCAAAATACGATTTCCGGGTCAGGCAATTTAGTCCCTAGCAAGTGGAGAGCTCTGTGTGCCACAAAAAAGTTGTTGCTTTTTTTTTTAAACTCTGTCATAAGAATGTGCTTAAGGCTTTTCTGTGCAGGAGTGATCTCATGAAGTTTTGAAAGACCACTCTGTTTGCAGACCGGGTGGAGTGAAAGGGGAAGATGAAGTTCTAGCAGAAGAAATTGAAGTGTTTCAGGACAGAAGGAGGGAATGGTTGCTTAGATTCAATGGAGCAGTTTGTGTTGTGGAGTGGCTATAAACAATGCAGAAAATCATGGGTATGAATCCAGGCTGTACGTTTCCTATATGATTCTTTGGGGCAGTTATTGCCTAAGGTATGTACTGGGTTTCCCTAGTAGCTCAGCTGGTAAAGAATCTGCCTGCAATGCCAGAGATCCCAGGTCAAGAAGATCCCCTGAAGAAGGGAATGACTACCCTCTCCAGTATTCTGGCCTGGAGAGTTCCATGGACTGTATAGTATTCATTTCTTCATGTATTATTTGTATTATTTTTTTCATCTGTAAAATTAAGATCTTAATGGAACATCCTCCATAATACGTCACAGGTCTAGGCTCCTTGGGAAACAGAAACTCCAACAGAACTGTGTGTAGGGAGTTTCTTACAGAGTGCTGTATGGGGGGAGGGGAATGTGAAAAAAAAAAAAACAGAATTGAGCAAGGTTGGGGGGCAGGTTTAAGTGTAATTAAGTCACAGCAAAGGTCTTGGCCAATTTTAATGAGAGTGCTGGAGGAGTATAGTACCCCTCCCACTGGAATCCTTTCATGTTGAGGTGGCAGGGTTTGCAGGTGAACTTGTGTACCGACCAAGCTTTGGGAAGGGTTGCAACATGGGTTGAGGCCCTTCTGCCAAAGGCAAGTCCTGAAGATGGACTTCACTAAGAAGTGTAGGCTGTCAATGCTACCAGTAGCTGAGCAAATGAGTCCTTGAACTACGATGTGGGGAATCTGTGTTACCCAGCTCAGTGCAGCCTCTTTGCAGGGCTCTTGTGAGAATTCACAGAGCTGAGGCTGCAAGCTGCCCAGCATCATGCATATGCATCCTGCTAAGTTTGTTAGGTGATGGAGGTGGTGTCCATGGAAAGATGTGGATAGGCTTCCAGGATATCCAGTTGGCCCTTGAACAACAGAGATTTGAACTATGCAGGTGCCTTATACACTGACTTTTTTTCAATATTTACTACAATAATATAGGATCTGTGTTTGGTTGAACCCATGGAAACAGAACCGTGGACATTTTCAACTGGATAGAGATTGAGTTCCCCTAACTGCTTCCACTTCCCTCCCCGACATTGTTTAAGAGTCAACTGTATTCTTAAGGGATAAAAACAAAGAGCAAAATGGTGTACATTACTCAGTATGTATTTAGACCTTTTATGGAAGAAAAGGGAAGAGTGGATTTGGTAATATTTGCAAAAATAAATTAAAGAAAAAAAGCCAATGAAAGTAATTATATACAGCGAATGTATATGTTGGGAGTGAGATAAAAGTGTAGCTTCTCAATCCCACAAGGAGTTATGTTTGGATGGATAAGAGCTATGTGGGGAAGATTCAGGAATGGAAGCAAGACTTTGATGTTAGGAACTTTCTAGAGTTTGGAAATTTGAATATTAAAAATACATAATCTCTTTTTACACTACTGAAAACTGTAAAATGCCTAAAATTAAGTACCAAACAACCAAAGGTTATATTAAAATGGTAATCTAAGTACATAAAAAACATTCAGGTCAAGTACCATTAGAATAAATTCATTACAATTAAGCAGGGAATAAAAATATTAAATTCATTTCATCTAAACAGAAAATACTTTTATCTAAACAGGAAAAGGAAATCCTTGTGTACTATTTGTGGGAATATAAATCGGTACAGCCCCTATAGAAAACAGTATGGTTATCTATTTTATAGACATCTATTTTCTCCATAATATCAATAGTGTATATACATCAATCCCAACCTCCCAATTCATCCCACCTCCACTTTCTCCTTTGGCTTCCATATGTTTGTTCTCTACATCTGTGTCTCTATTTCTGTTTTGCTGTTTTGAACAAATACTGATGGTCATTAACACCGTTTTAAAATGAGGAAACCAGGGCTGGGGAAAGTTAGACTCTTTCGTAATATAACAAAATTCTAAAGCAGTAAAATCAGGACTTGAACTTGTCTCTTTTGTTTCAACTTAATCTATTAATCATTAGACTCACTACTTAGTCCCAATCACCATTTTCCCTCAACCTGTAAATGGCTACTTAAAATAATCAGCTAGGACAGTTAACTCTAGCATGTTTCTCCTTAACTTCTAAGAATGCTCTGTATTTATCTGTCAATATGGAGCTCAGGAGTAAGGCGACATTCAAAAGGACAGATCTGAGATAGACCGATACAGAGATAGTAATTGGCTGAGATAAGGTGGGATAAGGGAAGAAAGCCAAAGTGCAGAGACACAGATATGTGAACACTAAAGGACCTGGCAGAGAGAAGACCCAAGCAAAGCATCAAGAAAGCCACAGACTGAGAGTCTCAAAGAGCAGATGGTAGGCAATATATAGATTGAAAACATGTACTTTTTTTGAATATTTTTATTTATTTATTTCTTTGCTTGTGCTGGGTCTTAGTTGAGGCACATGGGATCTTCAAGCATGTGAACTCTTTAGGTGTGGCATGTGGGATCTAGTTTCCTGAGGCGGGATTGAAACCTGGTGTCTGGGGATCGAACCCAGATCCCTTGAATTGGAGTGAGAGTCTTAGCCACTGGACCACCAGGAAGTCTCTCCTGAAAACGTGCACTTGAATGGTTTATATCGAGAACATTGGTGATGTTGCAGACAGCATTTATGGTCAAAGTGGTGAAGCAGAAAACAGCTTAGCTTTACTATGTTTCCATGACCACTTTCAGTCTCCCAACATAGCATACCTTAGTTAAACTTATAGCAGATTTTTTAAATGAGTGGATAAAGTCATTATACAGAGCTCCCATTTATATCACTTATGCACTAAAATTGCAAGGAAATGTATATAAAATATGTACTGCATTAGATAATAGCATTAATTATATAATCAGAAAAAAAATGAAAGTATTATATTTAGGGACAGACTGGTTCCAAATAGGAAAAGGAGTACGTCAAGGCTGTATATTGTCACCCTGCTTATTTAACTTATATGCAGAGTACATCATGAGGAACGCTGGGCTGGAAGAAGCACAAGCTGGAATCAAGATTGCCGGGAGAAATATCAATAACCTCAGATATGCAGATGACACCACCCTTATGGGAGAAAGTGAAGAGGAACTCAAAAGCCTCTTGATGAAAGTGAAAGAGGAGAGTGAAAAGGTTGGCTTGAAGCTCAACATTCAGAAAACAAAGATCATGGCATTTGGTCCCATCACTTCGTGGGAAATAGATGGAAAAACAGTGGAGACAGTGTCAGACTTTATTTTTTTGGGCTCCAAAATCACTGCGGATGCTGATTGCAGCCATGCAATTAAAAGACGCTTACTCCTTGGAAGGAAAGTTATGACCAACCTAGATAGTATATTAAAAAGCAGACACATTACTTTGCCAACAAAGGTCCGTCTAGTCAAGGCTATGGTTTTTCCCATGGTCATGTATGGATGTGAGAGTTGGATTATGAAGAAAGCTGATCGCCGAAGAATTGATGCTTTTGAACTGTGGTGTTGGAGAAGACTCTTGAGAGTCCCTTGGACTGCAAGGAGATCCAATCAGTCCATTTTAAAGGAGATCAGTCCTGGGTGTTCATTGGAGGGACTGATGCTAAAGCTGAAACTCCAATACTTTGGCCACCTGATGTGAAGAACTGACTCATTTGAAAAGGTCCTTATCCTGGGAAAGATTGAAGGCGGGAGGAGAAGGGAACGACAGAGGATGAGGTGGTTGGATGGCATCACTGACTCAATGGACATGAGTTTGAGTAAACTCCTGGAGTTGGTGATGGACAGGGAGGCCTGGCGTGCTGTGTTTCATGGGGTCGCAGAGAGTCAGACATGACTGAGCTACTGAACTGAACTGAACTGATATTTGTATATAATCATGTATATACATTTGTATATAATCATGAAGACTTTGGAGGTATATATGCACAAAACAGTCCTACAGAACTTGACAGGTTGATGTTGCCAAAATGAAGATAATAGAAATAGGAACTATAGAATTAGACACCCTAATATATGTATTCCAAGAAACCACGACATGTTACATACATTTTTACTAAAATTTAATAGAGAAGAAAGATAAGGAAATAAAAACAAATTTTGTGAGGAGAAAATATTCAGCATCACTTTACAATTTGCAGGTGTTTCCTGGATATTTTTACTTTTTCCATTACTGTCAAATTAATAATTTCCAGTTCTCCAATCTACAATAAAAAGTGAAATTGGTTCTCAAAGACAACTTAAAAAAAATAACAAACACTAATAATAATATTAAGGGTAATAATAATAGCAACCATAGTGATTTTAAAGTTTATTTTTATTAAGAATTTTGAATATTTAAGTAGATTAAAAGAAGGAGGCTTGTATTTACCATACACCTTCAAGATTTACCTTCCTTGAAATATCTTGCCTCATACTGATTGATAGTAGATAAATGGGTAAATACTCATAGAATAATAAAAGATGAGTAACAGCTAAGTGAAAAATACCTATTGGAAGGTTAGAGAAAACATATTTAGTGTGTCTACCATATGCTTACATCCATCTGTCTAGTGTAAAAGTAAATCCAGAATTCTGTTTGCTGAATCTCTCTACCAGACATCTGAATGTTCAATGGTGTCTTTATACTTTCTTCAGTGACTATAGGAAAGATTTGGCAGTAGGGAACAGTTGTCATATTAGAACATGCCATAAAGGACATGGTTTTGCTGGCCATTTCCTACCATTTGCTAGAATCTCTGAGAGTTACAAAAGGATCTGTGACAGAGTCAGATAAAACTAAGATTCATAGGGTTAGATATTTCAATCAGTCTTTACATATCTATTTACTTGTTGGAGATCCAAAGGGCATGACAACTGAGAGAAAATAAGTGAGCTATTACGATAAAAAAAATTTCCCCATATCCAGTCATTTTCAAATAAGAGCTAAACTTGAGTTCGGGGCATATATGTTTATAGTAAGATTTCATTTTATCATCTAATGAAACTAAATGGAAATTGTTTAATGCAAAAACTCATAGGATAGTTCATGCAAATGGAGGAGGCAGTTAATTTACAGACTAATATCTTCTGGTAAATATAATAAACTGAAATGCAAAACAGACACCTTCAGTAGCTCCTAGTCTGCTTCAAGTCACTGAACTATAGACACATCATCTCAGTGAAGGGGAACCAGCATTACAGCATATACTTCTTTTAATTTTAAGGGATCATCTTGATGTGGAACTCATGATGTGCTTCCCTTCTGTTCAGAAGTCAAATAAGCAAAATAAATAAATAAACACAACTGGAAGTTCTATTTTACTTCAGAGAAATCTAATTCTGCTAGGAGGAAAATTTGAATAGGTTGCTTCAAAAGAATCCATGTTCTAACATGTCAATGATCTTTATAATGCATTGGTACCTTTATCTTGTATTTTATAAAAATTCATATTTCTATTGGTAAAATTCTTTGAAGCCCTTGGATAAAATGCTGACTAAAGTTCAATGCCTGATCATTTATGTTTCATCTGGCATTGTGGTTTCCCAAACGTAACTCTGCAGATTGTGTACCATATGTTTTCGAGTGTATGGCTTTTGTTTCCAAAAAGTATTTGTTTCTTATTTTCAACAACAGAATTAATTGCCTGCCGGATACTATTCAATCTTGTTATGTAAATAAAATAAATTTTAAAAGCTGACATTTCTCTCTTTTAGAAAAGATAGTTTCAAAAATGGAGAAAGAGAATCATAAATTCTAGCCCATAAGACAGAGAACTGTTCACACAACTATAAACATGACAAGAGATGAAGTGCAGTTTGATAGATTGGATCAATCATGAAATGGGATTAAAAATGGAAGGTTTGACTACAAAAAGACAACATGAGGAAATTTGGGGAGGGCAAGGGAACTGTTCATGGTTGTGTTGATGATTATAAGAGTCTATATGAGCCTTTAAACTCAGAAATGTATACACAAAAGAAAGCACTATAATACATATATTAGAGGTTTAGAAGTAGATGGAAGGGTGAAACTCTATGAACAACACATGGAGGTGAATTTATTTGTATATAAATTGCATCCAAATTTGACTGAAAATATCTTGTTGTTACCAAAATATTAAAACTTACAAAGCTACAACCATGCTTCTGTCATAAATAGGGCAAATAATTATACAACAAACACAATAAAAATTTGAACACCATCAAATATACAATTCCCTGCTTCAAAGTATATTAGTAATTTTGAGTAAGACATCCAAACTAATTGACTTGTGTTTATATTTCTAATCTAATTGAAAATAGTAATCACACATTTTCTCTTTGCCAGAGTAAGCTCATAACAGACTGGTTCCAAATCCGGAAAGAGTATGTCAAGGCTGTATATTGTCACCCTGCTTATTTAACTTATATGCAGAGTACATCATGAGAAATGCTTGGCTGCATGAAGCACAAGCTGGAATCAAGATTGCTGGGAGAAATATCAATAACCTCAGATATGCAGATGATACCACCTTTGTGGCAGAAAATGAAGAAGAACTAAAGAGCTTCTTGATGAAGGTGAAAGAGGAGAGAGAAAAAGTTGGCTTAAAACTGAAAATTCAGAAAACTAAGTTCACAGCATCTGGTCCCATCACTTCACAGCAAGTAAATGAGGAAACAGCGGAAACAGAGACAGATTTTATTTTTTGGGCTCCAAAATCACTGCGGATGCTGACTGCAGCCATGAAATAAAAAGACGCTTGCTCCTTGGAAGAAAAGCTATGACCAACCTAGACAGTATATCAAAAAGCAGAGACATTATTTTGCCAACAAAGGTCCATCTAGTCAAGGCTATGGTTTTTCCAGTAATCATGTATGGATGTGAGAGTTGGACTCTAAAGAAAGCTGAGCACAGAAGAATCGTTGCTTTGGAACTGTGGTGTTGGAGAAGACTCTTGAGAGTCCCTTGGACTGCAAGGAGATCCAACCAGTCCATCCTAAAGGAAATTAGTCCTGAATATTCATTGGAAAGACTGATGCTAAAGCTGTAACTCCAATACTTTGGCCACCTGATGCGAATAACTGACTCACTGGAAAAGACCCTGATGATGGGAAAGATTAAAGGCAGTAGGAGAAGGGGATGACAGAGGATGGAATGGTTGGAGGGCATCACTGACTTGATGGACATGAGTTTGAGTAAGCTCCTGGAGTTGGTGATGATCAGGGAATCCTGACATACTGCAGTCCATGCGGTCCAAAGAGTTGGACATGACTGAGCAACTGAACTGAAGCTTGTAAATTTAGTCTTTTGCCTCTTTTCCTCATATTTCAGATCCTAGAATTTTTATTGAAAAATAATCCTTGTATGCAACTTTAGAATGAGAGTTCTATTTATTGGATACAGAACTCAAGCAATGCATCCATTTATATTATGACCATTTGCGATCCCATGGACTACAACTCACTATAGCCTGCCAGACTCCTCTCCCCATGGAATTCCCCAGGCAAGAGTACTGGAGTGGGTTGCCATTCACTTCTCCAAGGGATCTTCGCAACTCAGGGATCTTCCCAACCTATGGTCTCCTGCACTGAGGCAGATTCTTTACCCTCTGAGCCACCAGAGAAGCCCAACTATATTACTTCCTGCTAGTAAAGGATGTATTTTCTTGCCTATATTTTGTCTCTAATGACTCAGTTTTCTCCCAACGCTTTCCTCCTTCAGAACTAGTACAAATCACCATTTGTATAAGGCATTACATTATCACTTGGTATCATTAATAGTTTATGTCTTCTAAGTTCTTTTTCTTATTTGACAGTACCTTTGGCATCTTTCACCATTACTTTAAACCATTTTCCTACTGCACATGAAAATCTAAATTTTTAAAATAATTTTTAAGAAGTACAACAATAAAAATAAAAAAAAATTTAAGAAATGAACTCTCATCAACGTGCAAATGAAAACTTGTAGATTCCTAGAATAATTTAAATGAACACAATTACAGACAGAAGATAATTGTTAAGCAAGATGAGGTGTCAGTCAAAGGGCAATTTAGTTAAAGTTACCAAACCAGTTGGGCCAAGAAGTTCATTTTGGGGAAACTTTTATCTGCATAAATTTCTATTTGGAGAATCATTCATCACTTGACATGCACATTTTGAGGATTCTGTATGTCTATATGGTCATTCAGTTCAGTTCAGTTCAGTCACTCAGTTGTGTCCGACTCTCTGCAACCCCATGAATCACAGCACGCCAGGCCTCCCTGTCCATCACCAACTCCCGGAGTTCACTCAGACTCATGTCCATCAAGTCGGTGATGCCATTCAGCCATCTCATTCTCTGTCGTCCCCTTCTCCTCCCGCCCCCAATCTTTCCCAGCATCAGAGTCTTTTCCAGTGAGTCAATTCTTCGCATGGGGCGGCCAAAGTATTGGAGTTTCAGCTTTAGCATCAGTCCCTCCAATGAACACCCAGGATTGATCTCCTTTAGAATGAACTGGTTGGATCTCCTTGCAGTCCAAGGGACTCTCAAGAGTCTTCTCCAGCACCACAGTTCAAAAGCATCAATTCTTCAGCGATCAGATTTCTTCATAATCCAACTCTCACATCCATACATGACTACGGGAAAAACCATAGCCTTGACTAGATGGACATTTGTTGGCAAAGTAATGTCTCTGGTTTTTAATATACTATCTAGGTTGGTCATCTTTCCTTCCAAGGAGTAAGCATCTTTTAATTTCATGCCTGCAGTCAGCATCTGCAGTGATTTTGGAGCCCAAAAATGTCTGACACTGTTTCCACTGTTTCCCCATCGATTTCCCATGAAGTGCTGGGACCAGATGCCATGATCTTCGTTTTCTGAATGTTGAGCTTCAAGCCAACCTTTTCACTCTCCTCTTTCACTTTCATCAAGAGGCCTTTGAGTTCCTCTTCACTTTCTGCCATAAGGGTGGTGTCATCTGCATATCTGAGGTTATTGATATTTCTCCCGGCAATCTTGATTCCAGCTTGTGCTTCTTCCAGCCCAGCATTCCTCATGATGTACTCTGCATATAAGTTAAATAAGCAGGGTGACAATATATGACCTTGACGTACTCCTTTCCCTATGTGGAACCAGTCTGTTGTTCCATGTCCAGTTCTATCTGTTGCTTCCTGACCTGCATACAGGTTTCTCAAGAGGCAGGTCAGGTGGTCTGGTATTCCCGTCTCTTAATATGGCCATTACATTCTTGCAATTATTAAATAACTCTGATTTTGCTTTTGAATATTTGTTGCTTTAATGACCTAAACTTGGCATTTCATTCTTTCCTTTATTAGTGAGGCTAAGCATTTCTTTTTCTTGTGCCTGTTGGACTTCATATTTCTTCATCAGTGAATTTAAATAACATTTATTGAGCATCTACTGCAGTGAATAAAACATGTCTGCCTTCCTGAAACTTAATTTCAATAAGTATTTAATCAAATTATCTGATGACTTTTTGGGACTTCCTAGGTGATCCAGTGGTTAAGACTCCATGGCTACAAAGCAGGGGACATGGATTCTATACATGCTTGGGAAACTAAGATCCTACATGCTGCTTGTCCAAAAACAAAAGTTATCTCATAGTTTTCTACTAGTATATTGATTATTAATATATTACAAGTGCATACATGTCACTTAATTTATTTTTACCTTTGTTAAATATATGCAATTTTTGACCTGATCATCTTTCCCAGGATGGTTTCTGAATTAGGGAATGATGCTTAGAAAGATAGTTCCCACATATATTTATCTTATGATTTATTTATGTTTTTAATAGATATTTAAGTCAATTTTACAAGAAATATATTGATATACATTATAACATTATTTCTAACATTTTTATCCCTTCTATTACTGAGCTAATTATTAATTTCTTCTAATTGAATAATCTTCCCTTTTCCTATTGATTCAAAATGACTATTTTATCATATACTACATTTCAAACCATGTGCCTATATTGGGGATACCCTTTTATGTGTGCTAGTTTGTATATTATTCACTCATTTCCTACTTATTTAATTGTCCACTATTATTATATATTTAAATATCTGGTCATACCGCTTTACTCCTCCTTAAAAAATTATCTTGACTAACCTTGTTCATTTATAATGTTCATTAAACTTTGAAAATACTTTGCAATTTCCTAAAAAAATTATTTTTCTGATTTAATTTAAAATTATTTAAAAATTATTTTAAAGGTGAGAATGAATTGTCATCTAAGATCATGATATAGCTCTTTTTTAAACTGAGATTTTTAATATATCAATAAATTCTATAGTTTCTTCATATATATTCTACAGAGTTTTGGTTAATTCTCTGATGTTTTATATTTTTTGGTGATATTACACATGGAGATATCTCTTCATTTTATTTTCTAATTGACTTTTAACACTTTTTTATAATTTAATTCACATGAGTTTTCCCCACAATGGAATGAACTAATTGGATTTTGTAATCTTGAAATGCTTTCTTGTGCTGATGCATTTTGGATTTTTTCTTCAGTAACTCATGATATATTCACTGGCTTCAGAAACTATCCTGGTTTATTGTTATTCAAAGATAGCAGTTTTATTTTAGTTAGCGAGAAATGTTTTATTTTTTTTAATTTAAAAATTTAATATTCCAAAGCTTTCACACTGATAAATTTGTGCTGCTGCTCAGCTTACAGATTTTCAGCCCAGATAGCACAAGCTATTTATAAATGACAAAGCACTGCAACCAATTAGCCCATGTGATGTATGTTATTACAAAAATTGGGGATAAAGCTTTTAGGCAAACAAACAAAAAGAAATTTTCCCTGGGCTTGACATCTCGAATCCTGCATAAGCTTAATTAAATGTTTGAGAGGAACATAAACACACTTTTAAGGCTTCATTTGGGTTTCCAACTGTCTCCTCATTTTTCTCTCATATATGGACACAGTTACTCAAAAGTAAGGTGTTGAAAGTACAGCTAAAGCTGTGCAAAGAATTTCAAACATAACGAGAAATCAGGAAAAACTGGGCTTCTTTTTTCTTTTTCCTCGATTTTGAATGAGTTCTCCCTCTGCAAAATTTGTTCCTTCAGGGTTTAAAAAAATTAATATTGCATTTAAGTATGAATTCCAACTGAAACAGATCTAGACCTATTTTCATATTGAGTCCCAGCCCAGTCAGTTATTTTCTCAAGGATCTTTATAAATAGGTTATACATTTCCATATTGAGCACTACCCCAGTGAGTTATCTTTTCAAGGATCTTTATAAATAGGTTATTGAATAAATTAGTCTTATTGGAATAATTATCTTCTATCACACTCAGGCTCCTATTCACAGAATCTAAGGACAAAGTTAGAACTACTAGGGCACATTGAAATGGAACTTGGATTGCAGTTTGTAGTTTATCTCAGAATAATAACCCTAACCTACATCTGTTCAACAGCCTAGGCTTTCTGTTAAAGCAAAACATATAAAAGTGGGTGCTCTTGGAAATTACCTGATGAATTCAATCACTCAACAGTCAAGCTGGATCATTGGGGAAAATTTTACTATATGTGTAGTTTTCCTTTGTTTTTGTTTGCTTGTTTGTTTTTATCTTTCATAAAATCATAGCTGGAAGGGAGATTACATCCACTTAGATCATACAGTCCCTGAACAATAATCTCTCCAGTTGATGCAAGCTACAAGTGTCTTCTACATAATGACAGAATTATTCAGTGAGGAAAAAAAAAATAAAGTAAAAGATTTAAAAATCTCTCTCATTTTGAATTATAAGATCTTAATTGGTCCACTTGATCATAGATTACCATTTTTAACTCTAAAGTTAGCTTCATGACTCTTTATTTTAAACTTTTTATTTTGTATTGGGGTATAGCTAAAGCTGAAGCTCCAATACTTTGGCCAACTCATGCGAAGAGTTGACTCACTGGAAAAGACTCTGATGCTGGGAGGGATTCAGGGCAGGAGGAGAAGGGGACGACAGAGAATGAGATGGCTGGATGGCATCACTGACTCGATGGACATGAGTTTGAGTGAACTCCGGGAGTTGGTGATGGACAGGGAGGCCTGGCGTGCTGTGCTTCATGGGGTCGCAGAGTCGGACATGACTGAGCGACTGAACTGAACTGAACTCATAGCTGATTAACAATGTTTTGGCAGTTCCAAGTGAACAGCAAAGGGACTCAGCCATGCATATACGTGTATCCATTCTTCCCCAAATTCCCCTCCCATCCAGGCTACCATAACTCTGCTTAACATTGAGCAGAGTTCCATGTGCTATACAGTAGGTTCTTGTGGGTTATATCCATTTTAAATATAGCAGTGTGTACATGTCCACCCTAAACTCCCTAAATATCCCTTCCCTGTATCTTTCCCCCAACAACCATAAGTTTATTCTCTCTCTTTCTATTTTGCAAGTAAGTTCATTTTTTATCATTTCTTTTTAGATTTCACATGTAAGAGATGTCATACGATATTTCTCCTTTTCTGTCTGATTTGCTTCACTCAGTATGACAAACTTTAGGTCCCTCCTGGTTGCTGCAAATGGCATTACTCCATTCTTTTTAATGGCTGAGTAATATTCTATGGTGTACCACATCTCCTTTATCCATTCCTCTGTCGATGGACAGTTAGGCTGCTTCCATGTCTTGGCTATTGTAAACAGTGCTGCAATGAACCCTGGGGTGCATGTATCATTTGAATCATGTTTTTCTCTGGATATTTGCCCAGGAGTGGGATTGCAGGGTCATATGGTAGCTCTATTTTTAATTTTTAAAGGAAACTCCATACTATTCTCCATAATGGTTGTACCTATTTGTATCCCCACCAACAATGTAGAAGAGTTCCCTTTTCTCCATACCCTCTCCAGAGCTTCTTGACTCTCAGGAGCTCATTGCAGGTGGATTCTCTACCATCTGAACCACCAGCCAAGCCCTGAACTGGTTAAATGTTCCTTAAATCTCCACAGTTTCAGCACCCTGTACACCACTTCACCAGAAGGTAACCATCCCCTGGCTCTGATTTGCAAACCTTAATAATTTCTAACTTGACTGCTCTGGTCACCTCACTTTGAATGTCTTACAATTACCTAGCATCTTCCAACCCAGACTGCCATCATAAATCCAGCTAAGGAAAAGAAATTTATTATTCCTACCTGGAGAGAATGACCTAATCTATTTGTTGATTCTAGACAATTTCCTGAACATGCACACCGTGGCCACTTTCAAAGTAAACAGCTAAGAAAGAGCTAAAATTAATCCATCATGAATATAATTTATTTGCTTTTCTAAATTATTTTTAAGGATGATGAGAAATGAGTTCACTAGAACATCTTCTGCAGAAGAAATATAATTCTGTCTACCCCAAAATAAAGACTTGCTACTGCTAAGCGAATCAGTAAAAATCTTTGATCACATTGGGCTGAGCTTCCATCTTATATTTAGCCCCAGGAAAACAAATCCTAAGCATAAGAATGGCAAATGAAGATTTGCACTAAAAGAAATGTTAATAGTGGCCTGAAGATTAGAGTAAAATTGATGTTTTTTTATTTTATGCAGGGCAGTGTCCCTGTGCAGAGCATTAATGTTGGTACCTACACCAACAAAACTATGAAATAGATTCATTTTGTGTGAGACCATTCAATAGATGGAGACATGCCAATATTCAATATATTGCCCCAATAGCTATGCTACGATGCTTCTTCCTTTGAATGTACCAAGTTAACTAGCTTTAACCTTAGCACAAATGGAAAAGTCAAACTTCTGAAAAGTGTTTAAAATGCAACGAATCTTTGCTCTTTCATCCAGAATTTATACATTTTAAAAAGCATATGTAAAATACTCACCTCTCATAGAAATTTTGCCTGGGTAAAGCTATCTCAAATGGAATCCTTTTCCAGTCAAATTTTCAATTCACAAAGGCTAGCCTGTCTTTTCCTTTCTAGATGATCAGATGTCCTGAACCATCTTGCATATTAATGATTATGTTTCAAGGATATGAAAGACTATCATAAAAATACTATTGATGTAACTGAAATAATTTATTCAAGAAAACTGGAAAGAACAAACATAATCTTTAGATAAAGAATCAAGATAGACAGCATGTTTCATTTGGATAGAAGAACAACACCTGTTTAAAAATTTGGAACTTAATCTTAGTTTTCTTCTCAGTGGAAAATTGACCTTAGAATTTGATGTAAAATAAAAGAACAGTGGATAATTTATATTAGCAAAATTTGAGGATTTTTAATTCCAAATTCCAGTAAAAAATATACTCAGCAGTATTACCTTATTATTTATTTTATTATATAGTTTGCTTTGTAAGAATCCTATGTAATACCCTCAAGATTAAACAGAACATTAAAAAAAAAAAAACTTTATTGCTAGTTTGTGCAACCCATACTGGAAGATGATGTGATGTTTTCTAGTTCTGAAATGTCATATATGATAGTATATGTACTGAAATGCTTTAATGCGCTACTCAAAATGCATATTTCTTAAATATAGAGTCATTCTAATCTTTTAGACTTTGAGCTACTGGAATGTAGGAAAAATAGACCTGAAATTAAATGATCATTTCTATCTGCTTGTGATATAATACTTGGGAGCGATGAGTAATTCTTTTAACTTCCACATTTTTCTTAATTTTTATATTCTCTTTTTCATAATCCATTCCTGTCTCCACAATTTATAAGAAAATATATTTACTTATTGTGTAATTTCCCATTATTTATTTTCATTTACAGAGGGGAGTATTTAAAAATCTCCTAAAAATAGTATAATTATAGGCTTCAATTTTTAAAAAGTAGCTCATAACAGGATACAAAATATACAACTTTGTTTGTGTTCCCAGACACTGTTGATAACCAGATCAATACTTTTGAGGGGAATGTAACTAGGACATGTAATGTGTCCAGGACCCCAAAGTCAATTTTTATCTCTGGTTCATAAATTGAATAAGCACATAGTTGTGGACATTTTTCTATAGATATTATTAAATTTTATGAAAAATACAGTGCTTAAAGGAGCAGGATTTGTCCATTTTCTCTGACTTCTGTTAAGAAGCTTATGAGAAGATCTCTTTGAAATAAAATTCACATTAAGAAAAAATAATTGCATGCAAATCTACAAATCATTTGAAACAAGAACAACAAAACTTACCAAAATGAACCCAAGCTATAAACTTTACATTAAATGAAGAAACATTAAACTATCTGAGCTAACAACCTGGAGATCTAAGTGCTCTAAGCTGTAGCACAAAAGACAAGGAGATATTGAAATGTCAGTAAAAACTCCATTTTGCAATATTCCTTCTAAATAAGAACAGGGATTTTTCTTTGGCATCGAATTATATAAGAGTGAAGAGGCAAGAAAGAGAAAATAATTGACTCAATAAAAAATAGTGCAAAGTAATTGACCTCCCTGGCTACACGGAGAAAGGTCTAGAGGCAGCTGGAGAATCATGTAGAGCTTCTGCAGCTGCATTCAGTGTGGTTCTCACTCAACCAATAAAGTGTAAGTGAAGAATATTTCCTCACGTAGAAAAATTCTCATTGATTGGTTAAACAGGGAAGAGGAAAGAAAAATCCTGGCATATTTAGTCTCATTAGTCAGTTCAGTCACTCAGTCACGTCCGACTCTTTGCAATCCCATGGACTACAGCAGGCCAGGCCTTCCTGTCCATCACCAACTCCCAGAGCTTGCTCAAACTCATGTCCATCAAGTCCATGATGCCATCCAACCCTCTCATCCTCTGTCATGCCCTTCTCCTCCTGCTTTCAATATTTCCCAGCATCAGGGTCTTTTCCAATGAGTGGATTCTTCGCATTAGGTGGCCAAAGTATTGGAGTTTCAGCTTCAGCATCAGTCCTTCCAATGAATATTCAGGACTGATTTCCTTTAGGATAGATGGTTGGATCTCCTTGGAGTACAAGGACTCTCAAGAGTCTTTTCCAACAACGCAGTTCCAAAGGAACAATTCTTTGATGCTCAGCTTTCTTTAGAGTCCAACTCTCACATCCATACATGACTACTGGAAAAACCATAGCTTTGACTAAACAGATCTTTGTCAGCAAAGGAATGTCTCTGCTTTTTAATATGCTGTCTAGTTTGGCCATAGCATTTCTTCCAAGGAGCAAGCATCTTTTAATTTCATGGCTGAAGTCACCATCTGCAGTGATTTGGGGGCTCAAGAAAATAAAGTTTGTCACTGTTTCCATTGTTTCCCCATCTATTTGCCATGAAGTGATGGGACCAGATGCCATGATCTTAGTTTTCTGAATGTTGAGTTTTAACCAGCTTTTTCCACTCTCATCTTTCACTTTCATCAACAAGCTCTTTAGTTCCTCTTTGTTTTTTGCCAAAAGTGTGGTGTCATCTGCATGTCTGAGGTTATTTATATTTCTCCCGGAAATCTTGATTCCAACTTCTGCTTCTAGTCTGACATTTCGCATGATGTACTCTGCATATAAGTTAAATAAGCAGGGTGACAATATACAGCCTTGACATACTGCATTCCTGATTTGGAACCAATCCATTGTTCCATGTCCAGTTCTAACTGCTGCTTCTTGACCTGCATACAGATTTCTCAGAAGGCAGGTCAGGTGGTCTGGTATTCCCATCTCTTTAAGAATTTTCCAGTTTGTTGTGATCCACACAGTCAAAGGCTTTGGCATAGTAAATAAAGCAGAAGTAGATGTTTTTCTGGAACTCTCTTCCTTTTTCAATGATACAACAGGTGTTGCAATTTGATCTCTGGTTCCTCTGCCTTTTCTAAATACAGCTTGAACATCTGGAATTTCTTCCTTCACATACTGTTGAAGCTTCACTTGGAGAATTTTGAGCATTACTTTGCTAGTGTGTGAGATGAGTGCAATTGTATAGTAGTTTGAACATTCTTTGGCATTGCCTTTCTTTGGGTTGGAATGAAAACTGACCTTTTCCAGTCCTGTGACTGCTGCTGAATTTTCCAAATTTGCTGGCATGTTGAGTGTAGCACTTTACTAGCATCATCTTTTAGGATTTGAAATAGCTCAACTGGAATTCCATCACCTCCACTAGCTTTGTTCGCAGTGATGCTTGCTAAGGCCCACTTGACTTCGCATTCCAGGATGTCTGGTTCTAAGTGAGTGATCACATCATCACGGCTATCTGGGTCGTGAAGATCGTTTTTGTATAGTTCTTCTGTGTATTCTTGCCACCTCTTCTTAATATCTTCTGCTTCTGTTGGGTCCATACCGTTTCTGTCCTTTATTGTGTCCATCTTTGCATGAAATGTTCCCTTGGTATGTCTGATTTTCTTGAAGAGATCTTAGTCTTTCTCATTCTATTGTTTTCCTCTGTTTCTTTGCATTGATTACTTAGGAAGGCTTTCTTATCTCTCCTAACTATTCTTTGGAACTCTGCATACACATAGATATATCTTTCCTTTTCTCCTTTGCCTTTTGCTTCTCTTTTTCCTGGCTTCCCTGATAGCTCAGTTGGTAAAGAATCTGCCAGCAATGCAGGAGACCCTGGTTCGATTCCTGGGTTGGGAAGATCCATTGGAGAAGTGTTAGGCTTCCCAATCCAGTATTCTTGGGCTTCCCTGGTGGTTCAGCTGGTAAAGAATCTGAATGCAATGTGGGAGGCCTGTGTTCTATCCCTGGGTTGGGAAGATCCCCTGGAGAAGAGAACAGCTACCCACTCCAATATTCTGGCCTGAAAAATCCCACGGACTGTAAGGAATTCCATGGACTGTAAGAAAGGATGTTTGCTATGACCAGTGTGTTCTCTTGGCAAAACTTTGCTAGCCTTTACTCTGCTTCATTTTGTACTTCAAGGCCAAACTGGCCTGTTACTCCAGGTATCTTTTTTTATTTTTTTTGGCCTGAGGATGTTATTTATTTATTTTGCTAATTACTTTACATTATTGTATTGGTTTGGCCATATATTGACATGAATCAGCCCCGGGTGTATGGGATGGGGAGGGAGGTAGGAGGGGGGCTCAAGATCCAGGTATCTTCTTGATTTCCTACTTTTGCATGCCAGTCCCCTATGATGAAAAGAACATCTTTTTTTTTTTTCATATTAGTTCTAGAAGATCTTGTAGGTCATCAGAGAACCATTCAACTTCAGCTTCTTCTGGTGACTCAGCTGGTGAAGCATCTGCCTGCCATGTGGAAGACCTGGGCTTAATCCCTGGTTGGGAGGATCCCCTGGAGAAGAGAACAGCTACCCACTCCAGTGTCCTGGCCTGGAGAATTCTAGGAACCGTATAGTCCACAGGGTTGCAAAGAGTTGGACACGACCGAGTGGACTTCACTTTTCTTAGTCCCATTAGAGTCCACATATATTCCAGTAGTGATGTTTGCAAACTTATTGTAAAGAAAGCCTTGCTAACTCTCTGGTCTGGACATAGAGAGATTTCTTTGGAATTTCCATTTGATTTAGTCCCATGAGCAAGGGAACTGTCTGTATAAATTTTCTTTTAGTTGATGTAAGGAAAAAAGGAGCCATGAACTTCATGCATCAAAGTAGTGGTAGAAATAAATCTGTTCTAAGTATATGCACTGTAATGTATAATTATCATATTGGGATATACAGTTGTTCATTTAAAAATTCTGTAGAATATCTATAGTATAATCACCATATATATATATTTAATTTTCAGAAAACTCTGATATTTCTTGAATTTTAGGTAACCAGAGGAAAACATGCATATATTTTTATATTGTATTGTTACCTGTCTTTAATTCTACAGATATAAAGAGAAGGAAGGGTCCTGGAATAAATTGCAGGGTGATTACATTTTAGGTGAAAACAGAATTTTATCAAAATAAACAATAGATTTCAAAAGTCTTTCAGGAACTAAAATGCAGACAGAAAGACAGGGTCCTACAGGCCTTTGAATTTCAACATTGGCCCTTCTTTAGTCCTTTAGTCAGTTAAATTTTAAGTCAAATAAAATTTAAATATTGATATGATTTATTAACTAATGAGCATATTTGTGTTCTAAGTGAATTGGGAGGTTTGGGATTCAGAAAACCTGGTGAAAATGTTAGTCGCTCAGTCGTGTCCAACTCTTTGCAACTCTATGGACTGTAGCCTGCCAGTCTCCTCTAGCCACAGAATTCTCCAGGCAAAAATATTGTAGCAGGTAGCCATTCCCTGCTCCAGGGTATTTTCCTGACCCAGGGATTGAACCCAGGTCTCCTGCATTGCAGGCAGATTCTTTACCATCCAAGCCACTGGGAAGTCCCCATAAAACCTATGTATTACTTTAAAATGTTTCTATAACCTAAGAACTAACCAGTAAAATCACTCTGGGTCTTGTTTCCTTATCTGTAAAGAATTGTTTCTACAGTTGTTACTTTTATCTCTAAAATTCTATCATTCTTCTAACCAGTCTTCCCTTTCCATTTCACCTATTTTGCTGTTATTATAATAAAGGTTTGCTGATTTCCAAATCTGAACTCAATTCAAATGTTTAAGTATTTCTAGTGTCCATAAATATTGATATAATTAAGGCTTGACCTTTAAAAGACAGAGTGATAGACTAAAGTTTATTTTTTTCTGCCTATACTTCCCATTGCACTGCTTTCTTTTAGGTAGAAGTCCTTCTCTATGTCTGTCTTTATTTCTGATTTGTAAATAGGATCATCTATAACAATTTTATATATACACTATTGATACTATATATAAAATATATAACTAATGAGAACCTACTGTAGAGCACAGGAAACACTACTCAATACTCTGTGGTGACCTAAATGGGAAGGAAATCCAAAAATACAGGGGATATATGTATACATATAGCTCATTTGCTTTGCTGTACAGCAAGAAACTAATACAACAATGTAAAGCAACTATACTCAAATACAAATTTAGAAAAGAAAAAAAAATCCTTCTCTTCTGCTTCCTTAGGCAATTGTAATTTATTATTAGTTTCATATTCCTCCCATAAAATTGAATTCTGAAAAGATCAGATATTATTCATACTAACATCTATTATCTATGGGTATATTCTCTGCCTTAATCCAGAAACAGCTCAGTTGAACAAATAAAGCAAATCTATGTAAATCAGGGATAGTATATTCTAGGGATATTTTTTATTTTAATTCTAATACCTAGGTAAAATAAATGCCGATTTTTCATGGACATTGGATGTCAATTGATGATGTAAGAATATTTTGAGATATTTGGGGAGGGACAGAAATTTCTGGAACGACCCAAGCAGTAAGCTGCTATCTTTTCAATTTGCAGAGGAAAACAGTCCTGTTTGCCTTACATTCCTGATTTCACCTCACATTAATTACGCCTCTGCAATAAAGATTTTTTGTGCATTTATGTGTATGTGCAAGTGTAGGTAGTTTTGTCTCCTCTGCATAATTCTCTGCAAGCTGCAGATTTAGGTTCAATCCTCACTCTATAGGAGGTAAGAAGAGATAATGAATTAGTGCTTTCAACAAAGAAGATTATTCAGTGGGTCTTTGGAATAGGCAGAGAAGTGGGGCAGTAGGCTGGTCTTTTATTAAACGCATCATATCTGGGATCTTCTTGAAAAATCATTTCCCTAGTCTCTGTAAATTTAAGAAGAAAAATACTTAAAATCTGGAAGTCTGCAAATTATAACATTTTCAGAGAAAGGAACAGATTACAGGAAGCTATGAATAAAACCCCTCTTTCTGCCACAAAAATGTCACATGGCTTATTTGCTTAAAAACACGCAAGAAGGGTTTGTGTGAGGAATTAGGGTAAAATGCAAGGCAAGAGAAAAACCATGCCAGGCAGATAGTTGCCAATGACCTAAAACAGATGCCAAGTTAATTTGGGGGCCAATTTGTCAAACATTCCCTTTGAACTACAAATTTCCAAACTATGAAAATTTCAGATGGAAATATCAGGCTGTCTCCAGGAAACATCTCTCAGATAATCAAGGTTATAATTACAACGGAGGTGATGAAGCATGTTCTGTAATCTACACTTTGGCTGATGCTGTCTAGTTAATTCAGCAAACATTTTATTTTTTCTTTGTCCCACTATCCATCCAAACTATCTGTGAATTTCTTGAACAACTTGGTTATACCATTTTGCCCATACTACTGTATAAAAGAACATCAGAGCCAAGAACTAAAGAAAATTTGTTATCAGGGGACTGGCAGCCCACCAATAACTCTGTCTGGTGGAAGCAGTTCTTGATGCTGTTAAGAAATTGTGTCAAAAGCACGTACAATGAAATTCAAATATACTAATGCTACTAATTCAATTTAGTATCCTAGAATAGTTTCATGCCTGGACCTCAGAACCAGCCACAGGCTATACACAGCTATTTATCTGTTATTTTAGTCATTCATTGGCCTAAGACATTTTATTGGAAAGCTACCTATTAAGGTTGTAATGGGAAAATGGATATCAGGGAGTGGGGGTGAAGTTCAAATTAAGATGAAACTATTAGTCATCCCTAAAACACTATCTGTAGCTGAAAATATGCTCAGGGTAGTTAAAAATTGCAATGTTTCCATGGCAGAGTTTGATAAACAATTTTGAATTAATCAAAAGACTGACTCCCTGAGCAGACACTCTGTTCCCTGCAAATCAATCCCACTTTGAAATAAGAAACAGAATGCTGATCTTTCAAAGCTGGGATAATTCCTCCTAATTCTTCAAGCTAGGATTGTGCATATAGGGTTCTGTTTGTCCTAAATGTGGTCTATATGAGATGAGGATGAAATTGTAGACCTTGCAGCCAAATGAATCTATATATGTATAAAGTAATTCATTAATAACATAGACAATATAAAATGCTTGCTGGAAGGAAATAGGCAGGTAGGGGAGAGAGGAAAATGAATATTTATTAAAAACTTGCGGCATTCGAGACATTTTATATGTGAACTGCCTAGGTCAGATTTTAATTTAATCATCCATTCCAATCTCAGACTCCATTCTAAGTGCTTGTGAGATAAACCACCAAAAGCAAAAAAAAAAAAATTCTGATCCTAACGGGGTTTATGTCATGTGAAGAAAACATAGACAAAGCAATAAATATAATAAATAATTAATCTAAATAGTATGCTAGAAGCATAGGTAAAGAGACAAAAACTAGAATAGCCTAAAGGGAATCAAGGAAGAGAAATCACAGTTTGAAACAGAGCATCAGGGCAGGCAGCCTCAAGAAGGCAGTAACTGACACAGCAGCATCAACAACTATACTCCAATAAAAAGCAAATAAGAAAGAAAGCAAACTGCAAGGGTATATTGCACAACATGGGGAAGATAGCCAATGCTTTATAATAACTATGAATGGAGTATACCCTTTAAAAATTGTGAATCACTCTATTCGCACACCTGTAACTCACATAATATTGTACACCAGCTATACTTCCATAAAAAAATAAAAATAAAAAAGAAGGCAGTATTTGAGCAAAGGCATGAAGGAGATGATGGACTCTCCATATGGCTGGTGAAAGGAAGAATATTCCAGAGGTAATGGAGTGTGAAATTTCGTAGGAGAGACTGTGGCTGGGAATATTGAGATACTGTAGGGAGAGATGGATGGATTGATTAAGTGAGGGTAGGGGTTAGGGAGAGGGATTGAAACGAAATAGGGTCCATGTCACACGAGATTTTGTAGGCCACGGTAGGAATGCTGGTGTTTATTCTGAAGAAAATGGAAAACTATGAGCAGGTTTTCAGTAGAGGAGTCATATGATTTGGCATGTTTCCAAGGCTACTCTGTGAGGCAGAGGGTGCCAAGAGGAAGGGATCGAAAGAGCAACATTATTCTGAAGCTTTTGAAATCACATGGAGATGAGAGGTTGTCTTGATTCTAACCAGGATATTAGTGGTGGAAATGGTACGAAGCGATTGAATTCTGGTTCTGTTTTACAGAAAGAAAGAGACAGCAGGATTTCCTGGTCCAGTGTGCATGGTGGATGGGTGTTAAATGGAGCTATTGAGAACGACTAAAGGTTTTGTCCCAAGAAATTGGAGGGATTGGAGGGATTAACTTTATTTTTTTCCCCACTATTTACTAAGCTATGGGAACAAATGTGAAAAAAACTGAGCGCTTATCTTTTGAGTGCATTATATTTGAGATACTTACTAAACATTCTGTTGGAGCTGTCTAGCAACTTGTTGGATATATAAGCCTAGAATGCAAGAGTGAGAGCAGGGCTAAACTTATAAACACAAAAATAAATGAAATAAAATGGTACCATGAACCTGGGTGAGAGAGCCAAGAAGGGAGGACAGCTCTAAAGGAGGAGAAAGCCATGGATTAAGCCTTGAGTCACCCTGAAGATAAGAGACGGAGGAGAAGAGGAGGATTCAGAAGGAGACTAAAAATAAACTGCTAAGAAGATAAGAGGAAATGCAATAGAACAGGATGCCCATAATACCAAGATAAGTATTTCAAGGAGAATAATGTGATGAACTCTATGAAATGGTGCTGATAGTTTAATAAGATTAGAGTTGAGATTTGAACGTTGGATGTAAGTGTAGTAGAGAACACCAGTGACCTTTACAAAATAAATTTTAGAGGAGAGGAGGCAGAATCTTTGACTGGAGAAGGCTTAAGAAAAACATGGGAAGAGAAAATTGGTGATAGCAAATGATGACAACCATTTGGAAGAGAATTTTTATGAGATGGTTCAAAATGGAGGCTACATGGGGGAGTAAAGAAAGTCAAAGGGAGGATTTTAATTTTTTAAGTATAGGAGAAATAACAATGTTTTATATGCCAGTGAGAATAATCTAATACACAAGACAAAAATGACAAGGTAGGAAGAAGAGAATCACAAAGAGTCCATCCATGTTACCTGAAGGGATCTGGGTGAAGACATGGGTGGGTGGGGTAGATGTTGTTTTGAAAGTCTGTGCAAAAGCTTTTAAACTTAATTAGGTTCCATTTGTTTATTTTTGTTTTTATTTTTATTACTGTTTGAGGTAGGTCAAAAAAGATCTTGCCATGGTTTATATCAAAGAGTGTTTTTCCTGTGCTTTCCTCTAAGAGTTACATATTAGTACACATGTGTGGAATCCAGAAAAATAGTACTGATGAACCTATTTCTAAGATAGGCATAGAGACACAGATGTAGTAAATGGATGTGGTCACAGACAGGGAAAAGAAGGGTAGGATTAATTGGGAGATTAGGACTGACATATATACATACGACCATATGTAAAACAGCTAACTAATGGGAAGTTGCTGTATAACACAGGTAGCTCAGCTCTGTGCTCTGTGGTAACCTCAGTAGGTGGGATGAGGGTGGGAATGGAAAGGTACAAGAGGGAAGGGATAAGAATGCATATGACTGATTCACTTCATTGTACAGAGGAAACTAACAAAACATTGTAAAGCAATTATATTTGAACGACAACAACAAAAGCCTGGACTTCCTCTTCTGACTGCTTTAGTTTCACAACTAAATAAGAGGCAAGATCATCAGCTGACAATGAGGATGATGGAGGAGGTTTCAAGCAAAGAGGAGAAAGTGTAAAATGACCATTTAGAATGGTCCAAGAATAAACAGAATTGTGAAACATAGAATGCTCACCGGGACCAGCAAGGTCCACTTGAGACAGATGAATTTAAAAGGCCAGTGGCCAGCAAGGCTTGCCTGTCCATGGCCATATTCAGACACAGAATATGCTGAGGAGTTTGTGATTTTTATTTTTGTAACATTTAATGTGGACTTTTGCCAGAGCTCACGCTCCTTAAAGCAAGAAACAAGAACAGCTTTTATTTTTGATCAGTTAAAATGGTCTGTCCCTTTCAGATAGTTAGCAATCCCTTTAGATGGGGAAGGTTTCATGGGCTAAAGTGCCTCTCACATAATATTCTTCCTGCCTTTTCCCCTGAAATAGCCTGGTGTGAAAGGTGTATTATTAAAACTCAGGTCAACAGAGAAGACGTGCGCTCTTCAGCTGAGTTCTCATTTCTTTCCAGCCACTAGTCTCCTCAGTTGTCACATTACCCAAAGGTAATGATGCTGCTGCTGCTAAGTCACTTCAGTCGTGTCTGACTCTGTGTGACCCCATAGACGGAAGCCCACCAGGCTCCCCCGTCCCTGGGATTCTCCAGGCAAGAACACTGGAGTGGGTTGCCATTTCCTTCTCCAATGTGTGAAAGTGAAAAGTGAAAGTGAAGTCGCTCAGTCGTGTCCGACCCCTAGCGACCCCATGGACTGCAGCCCACCAGGCTCCTCCATCCATGGGATTTTCCAGGCAAGAGTACTGGAGTGGCTTGCCATTGCCTTCTCTGAAAGGTAATGAGAGCCTTGCCCAATATGTGTATGGATGTAGGGATCCTGGGAGGGCAGTCTGCACTTAACCTGCATTATGGAACTGGGTTTCACCCTGGGGTAAGGGGTGCTCTTTCTCCTCATTTCCCATTTAGAACCCTGGATAGTAGCCATGTCCCAAGTTGTACCACAACTGCCTGGTTTTGTTGTTGTCCACTTGCTCACTTGTGTCTGACTCTTTGCGACCCCATGGAATGCAGCACTCCAGGCTTCCCTATCCTTCACTATCTCCTTGAGTTGCTCAAGTTCATGTCACTTGAGTCAGTGATGCTATGGAACCATCTCACTGAGAAAGGACACAAAGTATCAGGAAGCTGAGGGAAGTCTGGGGGGTTAATTAGTCATCCTGAGCCACTGCAGGGTTCCTCTAGGGATGATACCTATTTGGGAACAACTGGGTCACCCCCAGGAGAGTGTGGCAATGGAAAGTGATTCTGTAGCTGGGGCTGCTGAGCACAGGCCAAGGGTTCAATGAGGGACAAAGCAGAGGGTCTGTGGCAAGGCTGACTCAGCCAGGAGCACTGTTAGTAACTGGCCAAGCATGGGGAGAGAGTAGGCTTCTCAAACCTTCAGCTGCAAATGCCAACATTCACCTGGTGGCCTGTAGCCCACCGGATTCTCTGTCCATGAGATTCTCCAGGGAAGAATATTGGAGTGGGTTGCCATTTCCTTCTCAGGGAATCTTCTAGACCAGGGATCAAACCTATATCTCCTGCATTGGCAGGCAGATTCTTTACCACTGAGCCACCTGGTAAGTTCAAAATATAGGTCTAGTTTGAACAAATGTTTCAAAGAAGATATAATGGTAAAGTCAGTACTTTGAGCTAGACTCTGAAGGATAATAAATAGCAATGAATGAAATGTGGCCACAGAAGCAGCAGGATCACTGGAACTAGAAAGTATGGGACAGTTCAGCTCAATTCAGTTCAGTTGCTCAGTCGTGTCTGACTCTTTGCAACCCCATGCTGCAGCATGCAAGGGCTCCCTGTCCATCACCAACTCCCAGAGTTTACTCAAACTCATGTCCATTGAGTCAGTGATGCCATCCAACCACCTCATCCTCTGTCGTTCCCTTCTCCTCTCGCCTTCAGTCTTTCCCAGGATCAGGATCTTTTCAAATGAGTCAGTTCTTCACATCAGGTGGCCAAAGTACTGGAGTTTCAGCTTCAGCATCAGTCCTTCCAATGAATATTCAGGACTGATTTCCTTTAAGATGGACTGGTCAGATCTTCTTGCAGTCCAAGGACTCTCGAGAGTCTTTTCCAACACCACAGTTCAAAAGCATCGATTCTTAGGTGCTCAGCTTTCTTTATAGTCCAGCTCTCACATCCATACATGACGACTGGAAAAACCATAGCCTTGACTAGATGGACCTTTGTTGGCAAAGTAATGTCTCTGCTTTTTAATATGCTGTCTAGGTTGGTCATAACTTTGCTTCCAAGGAGCAAGCGTCTTTTAATTTCATGGCTGCAGTCACCATTTGCAGTGATCTTGGAACCCAAAGGAATAAATTCCATCACTGTTTCTGCTGTTTCCCATCTATTTGCATGAAGAGATGGGACTGGATGCCATGATCTTAGTTTTCTGAATGTTGAGTTTTAAGCCAACTTTTTCACTCTCCTTTTTCACTTTCATCAAGAGGCTCTTTAGTTCTTCTTCACTTTCTGCCATGAGGGTGGTGTCATCCACATATCTGAGGTTATTGATATTTCTCCCAGCAAACTTGATTCCAGCTTGTGCTTCATCCAGCCCAGTGTTTCTCATGATGGGATGTACTCTGTATATAAGTTAAATAAGCAGGGTGACAACATACAGCCTTGGCATACTCCTTTCCCTATTTGGAACCAGTCTGTTGTTCCACATAGGAATAAAAAGTAGTCTGCCATTGCATAAGGTCACAGGACTTGTAACAGACTTCGGTAGAAGTCTTGCTTCTTTCACATATTCTCTGCATGAACCTACAAGACAGAATTAACCTCTCTGCTCCCCGGTTTCCTAAGTAAAAAAATAAAAAAATAAATCTTTTTGCACTATCTTTCAAGATTGTTGGTAGGACTAAATTAAATCATTTATATGTACATATAACTTAGCACTGAGCAGGCCTTCATAAATCCTACTTGAGAATTAGTTATGTCAATGTGGTTTGATCTAAAGTTTGGAATGAAACTGGGATAGGACTTCAAAATCATGATAAATATCCAGACAAGATATTAAGCCATGGGTGGTGGTGATGTGGTGAAAGTTCATAAGATGAGAATGTGACCTTGATCTCAGCCATATACCACCAGGAACATAGCTTTTGTTTATTGATCTTTGCAGCAAGTGACTACGATGTGTTTCAATACCAGAATGTTTGAACTTAGAGGATTCGATTCTGGATTAGGTAATTTGAAGGAGTAACTTGGGCTTTTCTCTGGATTAAATGCTATCAGGAAATGGGGGTAAGATTGGGTATCTTTACAAATCTAATCCAGAGGGAAAAGAAACTAGAGAAAGAATAAATCCATAATAGGCAAAGACGCAATAGTCACACATATTAGCCAGTATACGGGCTGCTTGATCATTTTTTGTGGTTTGGGCGATGTTAATATTTTCTATGTTGAAACAAGATTGTCAAGTGGTCTTGTTTTTGTGTTGATCCTCCAGTCGGAGAGTAGCCTTGTCTGATACCAATGTTTTGTGAGGTCGTGTATGTTCAACTGTAGACCAGTAAGTTCTAGCTGGGAATGCCAGATCAGCATTCACAATACTGGAGTGGATTGCCATGCCTTCCCCCCGGGGATCTTCCCAACCCAGGGATTGAACCCACATTTCTTATTCTACCTGATACCAGCCATGAAATATCTCCCTTTATTTCTATCACATATCAATTTTTTGGTAAGACCTTATTTAAAGAAAACAAACAAACACAGGGACTGCCTCCTGACTTTTCACGGCATGAGTGACCTAAATATCTCCATTGTGGGCAGAGATAACTGTAGGCAGATTTGGCTGTTGCTTCCTAGCAGGCTGTTTCAAATGTAAATGTTGGTCCCGACTCAGCCTTTGCCTATGGTTACGGCAATACTTTGCTGAAAAGTGAACAATTATTCAATCTCAGTGCTCACAGCAACCATCACTTTGATAGCTTTTCGCCCCATTATGCTCCCAGTATGCTCCATTATTAAGCGGAATGGTTTAAATGAAGAAATGATTACAGCAGGGGATATGGCTTTCCAGTCGTATTTGCTTTGTAAGTTCATTGGTCTTTTAGTGTCTTCCAGATACTAATATTTTATCTATTAAGAGATATATCCTGGCAAGAGGACTTCTTGAGCTGTGAAGAAATGGAACTAGGATGCTGGTTTTCATGCTTTCCCATTTGTGATCATCGTGCTCAGCCACTCAGTCATGTCCAACTCTTTGTGACCCTGTGGACTATAGCCTGCCAGGCTCCTCTCTCCGTGGGATTATCCTGGCAAGAATACTGGACTGGGTTGCCATTTCCTTCTCAAGGGGATCTTCCTGACCCAAAGATCAAATTTGTGTCTTCTGCATTAGTGGGCAGATTCTTTACCACTGAGCCACGTGGGAAGCTTTCACGTTTCACATTACTAACACTGAAAATACTTTCATAAATTTTGTGTAACCAGAAGGCAGTCTCTCTACAGCTGATTCAATGCTGATTTAGTTGTGCCTAGATTATTTTTTGGCCACACCATGTCACTCAGGATCTTAGTTCCCTGCCGCTGCAGTGGAAATGTGGAGTCCTAACCACTGAACTGCCAGAGAATTCACTTATATGTAGCTTGTCTATTCTGGGTTATTCGCCAACATTATCTTGTGTGTGTGTGCATGCCAAGTCTCTTAAGCCATGTCCAACTCTGCAGCCCCATGGACTGTGGCCTGCTGAGCTCCTCTGTCCATGGGATGCTCCAGGCGAGAATAATGGAGTGGGTTGCCATGCCTTCCTCCCAGGGATCTTCTTAACTCAGGCATCAAAACTTCATCTTTTATGTCTCCTGCATTGGCAGGCAGGTTCTTTACCATCAGTGCCACCTGGGAAGCCCAACATAATCTTATGTGCAGGTTATAAATATTTTGTTGCTTTGGGTTATTTACTCCTTGGTGTTTAGTCTCAAGTGCCAACATTATTATAAAGAATTTGACAACAGGACCATAGTCTCCTCTCATCTAAAATCAGTTTTGCTTATACATATATGCTGGGCAATATCTACATAGTAACTTTGGTGCAGTTTCTGGCAACAAATTTTGTTTTAAAAGGTACTCAAGTTCCCATATTAAATGCTTTCAAGGATTTGTCATACGTTCTAGAAATTGAACTTATTAATAATACCTATGAAGTTATCTATGATCTGGGTCCCAGATGTGTTTTATGAGCCTCACACCCCTGACACTCTTGATCACCATCTAAAAGGTAAGCTCAGTATTAGGTCACCCATGTTCCCTTCTCTTATTACCATAGTGACCTAAGGCAAGTCTCCCTTGACTTGACTTTTCATTTCATTCTTTATCCTTAATGACTTTCCGCTAGAACTCCTATTTCCTCCTAAATGAGTACCACTGCATTATTAATCTATTCAAAATATGTATGTCTTATCTCCTAGCTTTAATCGACACATCATGGTAGAAAGCAATTTCTCTCTTCCGTAGAGTTACTCACTTTCTGAAGTGAAAGTGAAAGTTGCTCAGTCGTGTCCAACTCTCTGTGACCCCATGAACTGTAGCCTGACAGGCTCATCTGTCCATGGAATTCTCTAGGCAAGAATATTGGAGTGGGTAACCGTTCCCTTCTCCAGGGGGATCTTCCTGACCAAGGGATTGAACCCTGGTCTCCCACATTGCAAGCAGATTCTTTACTGTCTGAGCCACCAGGGAAGCTTTCTAAACATCCATAGACACCTGGTTACAGAGGTTGGTTCAGTGTCCACCTGGACCAAAACCCCATTTAGATTTTCACTTCTTTAAACTAGAACACCCGTTAGTGTCTTCCAGCTCCCAAACTCTGCTTAGAAAATTGTGATTCTTACTTTTTTTTTTTTATAGTAAAGAAGCAACTTTATTTAAAATCCTTGTGCTTCTTTTTCACATCTGATTAAGTTAAGGGAGGCCATCAGCTCCAAGAGTGGCCAATTTATGAGTAGACCAGAGACTGAAGATATAGATAAAATTTAACACAATAAAAGGCTAAGCAATGCCCTTTCTGAATAATTTGAATGATTCATAGAAATCACTGGAAATCGCTAAGAAAGCAATTTAAAATGCCTAGCTTTGGAAATCCCTACCTCTAAGAATCAGGAAATCAAGGAGAAACTGGTGTCATTTGAAAATTATGCCTTTTTTTGAGGTATGATATTTTTCTTTGAAATTTTTTTTTATTGTAGCAAAAGTCACATAACATAAAACATACTATTTTAACCATATTTAACTGTACATTTCAGTGGCACTAAGTATATCCACAAGGTTGTGTAACTCTTACCATTATTCATCTCCCGAATTTTTCACCTTCCTAAACTGAAACTCTGTCCCTATTAAACTCTAACTCCCTATCCTCCCTCCCCACCCCTACCCTCTGGCCCCTGGCATCTATCAATGTACTTTCTGACTATGAATTTGACTATTCTAGGTGCCTCCTTATACAAAATGGAATCAAACATTCTGCATCTAATTGTCTTACCATCAGGAGCAGGGGGGGAAATGAAAGCTAGACAGATTGATGAAGGCAGAGGAAGAGTTATATCTATAGAAAAAAAGTTTGAGATTTGGGAAGATATGCAAAACAGATATGTAGAGAAAAAAAAAAGAGACCTCAAATACAAAACTGGGCAGAAATAAAAGCAGAGCAGAGATGCATGCAGGCAGGTCTCATTCTTCTTGAAGAGAGTATCAGAAAGGGGTGAGCTGATTTAATGGATATTAAATCAGGAAACTGATCAAGAGAAAAACAAGAAATCTCCATTAATGACCTGGAATTACTCCTAAAATACAGGAAACAACTGAGAGCCATTGTCTCAAAGCAATGCAAAATAAGAGCTCTCAGGAAGGAAACCACCCTTTAAGATGGGATCGACTCCAAACGGTTACATAATATCTGGGATGGTTTGATATTAAAGACAAAATCAGCCTGGGATTATTAAAGAATTAATGTGCAAACTTCAAATATTTATATGGGGAAGTAGCTATTGCCCTTGATGAATACGCTGTAGATATATATGGAATCAGGGTTACAAAGGCATAGAGAAGATTAGACATTTTTTTTTAAGCTGACGAGTATGGTCAATGCTAGATTGAGCCTAGCCCTTTTTGGATGTTAGTCTAATGGCTGGGCTTCCCAGGTGGCTCAGTGGTAAAGAATCTGCCTGCAATGCAGGAGTCTCGGGAGACACAGATTCAATCCCTAGGTTGGGAAGATCCTCTGGAGGAGGTCATGGCAACCCACTCCACTATTCTTACCTGGAGAATCCCGTGGTCAGAGGAACATGGTGGGCTATAGTCCATGGGGTTGCAAAGAGTCAGACATGACTGAAGGAACTTAACAAGCACGCTAATGACTACTGGATTTACAGAATGTTGGTTTTACATGTTGGTCCCTGTGTGGTGGTAGATATAAAAGGTTGAACAAGATTAATGCTGCATATGTAGAACTGAGTCTACATTTCAGGAAGACAACTGGTGAAAGAGTGGTGGGAAAAGTAAAAATAGAAGCTTGCTATGACGGTTTTCTTTTAAAATCTCCTTGAACCCATTACTTTATAATATCCACATACATCTTTTTAGCCAGAACTGGATCTTATGGTCAGTCTTGCATGAAAGTGTCTGAGAAGTAAGTAGTTTAGCAAAATTGAGGTTCTATTTAATATATATTATAGGAATAAGGAATATTGCTGTGCTCAGTCGCTTCAGGAATGTCCAACTCTGCAACCCTATGGACTGTAGCTTATAAGGCTCCTCTGTCCATGGGATTTCCCAGGCAAGAATACTGGAGTAGTGGGTTTCCATGCCCTCCTCCAGGGGATCTTCCCGACCCAGAGATCAGACCCGACAGTCTCTTGTGTCTCCTGCATTGCAGGTGGGTCCTTTCCTGCTGAGTCACCAGGTAAGCCCATAATTGATGTTATAGTAAAAATTGCATGAACAAAGACTGGGGTTAGCAAAATTAGGACTCATCCATTCCAAATCTCTCACTATGAATGATAACAGAAAGCAAAGTCCTAAGAGTGTGTTAGCAAAAAAATTTCAGATCCAGAAGACAAGGAGAAAGAAAAATATAAGGAGATCTAGTAAAATAATAATAATAATAATGCCAGTATAATGCCAGTCAACATGAGGTCAAAAAGTCGGTTTAAATATCTAAAATCCAGCTGAGTTGTATTCATAGGAGTAAGGACATTATGGGGGAATTAAACCACTGAAGACATCATTCACTATTGCATAAAAATATGTAACCAAAAAGAAACACTTCTCAAAACTCAAGACATGAAAGAAAATTAAGCAAAGATAGTGCCTTGAAGAGCAGATAGCTGAGTTATTGGTAGTTATCAGGGCTCCAGAGGCTAGGGTTTCATAACCATCAACAACAGCTTCCTATAAGTGATTTGCTGAGGATGCAGCTCTGGCTGTGGGACTGGAGGAACGCTGCCTTGGAGGCTCAAAGCAATTATATTGCAAGAGTCAGTGGTTGCAAAATTATGATGAAATTAGAGTAAAAATGCATTCTAATCAAAGAAGTGTTGGGGGAGGTGGTGGGGAGGCTGCCACCACATAGATTCCATACCCAGTACAGCACCAGGTCACTGGCTAACCCATGTTCAAAGGAAAACTACAAATTAAGATATTTTGAATGTACAAGATGGAAATAAACCCTGAAGAATGGACCCACCGCTCTGCAAATTTGAACTCCCTGAGATAGCAGGATGATTCTAAAGCTACACACTGAGGAGAATTTTTCTTCAAGCAGGAGAATATAAATAGTACAGTAATTAATTCCACGGTGAGATATTTCTTCTCATTGAATTTTGATCCACGAGTCTGGAAGGCTGGACCCCTGGGATAGAATAATTGGCAAAGTGGTAAACCTGAAATAAAGAATTTTCTTGATTTTATCTCTCCCCCATTGCTCAGATATTAAGTCTAAGGCAACAGTAACATGGGTCTAGATTAATTGTGTTTTTGGAAGCTTCCTTTTGCTTGGGGTAACTGCTATCAGACCTGGGGATTGGCTTATTGTATTCATTTTGTGTGTGTGGCTTCATGCTAAGACATTCCTTTGTTCCGAATGCATGCTTCAGACTTTTTACAAATGGGGGCACATGAGAGACTTGGCAGGAGTAATTCAATCTCAGAGGCACTGCACAGCTGCATCCTTTCCAGGGAGAGACAGACAGGTTGAAGCTGTTGAAATTCTTCAACTTCACTCTGGCGTCTGATTTAGAATTCTGCTCTCTGGCTGAGAATTAGCAGGGTTAAAAAAAATAATAAATTGGCAAGGATGATTTCTGGACTAAAATGAAGATTTTGGACTTTCTTTGAACTTAATATTTAAAGGCAAGATCATGTTGTTTTGGAATTGGTTTTATTTACATATTAACCTGAGGATTTTGATCTTTGACTTCTATGGACTTAGATTGGTAGGATCTTACTCTTGGCATCTTAGGTTTTCCCACGCATATGATAATGAGGAGTGTTTATATTTAAATTTGGGATATCTCTGTATTGCTGACATCTTGGTATTATAATGTTTTAATGGTGTCATTTGATTTAACAGAATGACTTACGGTGAAGTCATCATACAATGTGGCTAGGCATACTTTGAGAATAGGCAAAAATGAGAATAAAGATTACTTTTCTGCTCTAAGGGACAGCAGTGTGTGCATTTAACATATGGTGCTGATGGTTTAGTCGCAAAGTCTTGTCCAACTCTTATGACCCCATGGACCGTAGCCCACCAGGTTCCTCTGTCCATAGGATTTCACAGCAAGAATACTGGAGTGGATTGCCATTTCCTTCTCAAGGGGATCTTAATACTGAACCATTTTAGACTCCTGTGGGAACAAAAGCTAAACTTCTCCTGGAAGCAGAAGGAAACTCAAATAGTAGCAATGGGTATTTGAGGCATGGACTCAGAAAAGATCAATGAAATGGTCTTCATGGAGTGTTGTGTGCCTTTTCTGGGAGGACTGTCCACAGTCAGTGGGATACAGACCAAAGAGTTAAGTATGATCAGTTAAGCAAACAATTGTAATGCAATTTGGAGAATTTTTAGTTTTCTGATCTATTTTTTCAATATGGGAGAGCTTCCTCTATAATAACACACCTGCTCTATCTCTCCACCTCTTCTTATTCTCCTTTTTGAGAGAAATAAATTGCATATTGTAGGGGAAAGTGAAAGTCGCTCAGTAGTGTCTGATGGATACAGTCCATGGGATTCTCCAGGCCAGAATACTGGAATGGGTAGCCGTTCCCTTCTCCAGGGGATCTTCCCAACCCAGGGATTAAACCCAGGTCTCCTGCGTTGTGGGTGAATTCTTTACTAGCTGAGTCAGAAGGGAAGCCCATATTGTAGGGGTGGGGGATTAAAAGAAACATTTGGGCACAAATAGCCCAGCTTGTAGTGGATTAGATAGTACCACCCCCTCCCAATTTATGGTCCAATTGGACCACTCAGAGTCTAAGAATGAGACCTTTTTTGGAAACTTGTTTTATTCATGAACAATCAAGTTAAAATGAGGTCATGCTGGATAGGGTGAGCCTTAAATCTAAGGATGATATCCTTTTAAGGAGAAGAGAGGGCAAACAGAGACATCAGGGAAGAAAGGCCATGTGTTGATGGAGGCACAGCTTAGAAGGATGCAGCTGCAAGCCAAGAACACCAAGCCCTGCTGGACACACCAGAAACCGGGGTGGAAGCAAGAAGGAGCCTTCTCTGATGTCTTCAGAGTGAGCATGGCCCTTCTGACATACCGATTTCAGGCTTCTAACCTCCAGGGCTATGTGGGAATAAAGATCTATTGTCTTAAGCCATCAAGTTTGTAGTGATTTGTTGCAAAATTAATGAGGTCAGCAACTCTATTTCCAAATATCTTAATTGCTTCCAGACCTGTTGATATTAAATAGTTTTAAAATTTTGAAATAGAAACCGATATTCCCCTCCACTCTCCACTAACTCTTCAAAATTTGAATAATAACTAGTGACAGTATAAGACTTTACCATTTCAATGACACTTAGAGACAATATCCATTTCTTTAGCTTACAAATTGACCTCATAGTCACTAAGAATATACTGTGAGTCACTGAATCCTAAATATCAGAAAGAAGGGTTACAAAAGTTATAGTCCCAGGAATATTTTTGTTTGTCTGCTTGCTCTGACTTAAAATTTTTTCATTTACAAGTGACAAATGGGGAAAGTTAAAACTGAAATAATGCCTCCATAGACACTCCTATTGAAAGCAAAGAAGTTATTGCTTATAAATTTCATAGGACACAATTGAGGGAAATTAATCTCTGTAAAGAAAATCCATTTTCAAAACAGTTGTATATTTAAATATGAGTATTATATGCTAAAGGGAGGTGTCACTATGAGTCTGTGCCAGGTTTATTGTTACTAATGCCTGTAACAAACAAGGATGGACTGCCACTGCCAGGTGATCTAACAGGGATTGACTGGCTTGTGTCTACTAAGCGAAGTCCCAGAAATGTGTACTAAGAGAATGACAGGGATAATGAGATAAGTAAATTGTCTGAAGATCTGAAAGTAGGATAATCTTATCAGGACTGGAATAGAATGGTTACAGAGGATATCAAAATGAAGAATATTAACTGACCAGGGACAAATCAGCTAGGAAAACCAGGAAATGAGAACATCAGAATTGCTGATCAGAAACCAGACACAGGATTAAAGGGGATTTTTATGAACGACGACTGAAAATAGTATAAAATGGTGGCTAAGCAACCTGCACAAATATGAATAGGGCTAATATGATCAGGTTAAAATAAGGTTGAGAGTCTCATAGGTTATATCCACCACTTCCAGGTCCTGTAGAAATGTCAGAATTGCTTAGTCTTGTCTCAATCAGCAGACTGACCTCCATGCCAACATCATATAAAACAGGCCATTCACTCCCTTTGTTCTTAATTCCGCCTTGGATTCTTACACTGACCCAACTCTCCAACTTTCTGTGCTATTCCTGTTGTTTCTGAGTTCCGATCTTGTGACTCCTTTTCCAATTATAGTTTCTTTATTTTCCAGATTTTATCTCGGCATCACTGCCCATGTTCTCCTTTTGTTTCGTCCCTTACCATGAGTTGGGTTTCTTCCTTTCCTCAGCTGCTATGAGTTACTCGGGAAACAACCTGGAAGATACAGCCAGTATTTGAGACCTTATACGTCACCGCACACCCTTGAAGACAGGTGTGCAGGACATTTTCAGAGGAGCTAGGTCATGAGAGAACCCTCAAATCAGAGCCAATTTCTGGGGAGAACTTCTGAGCCCCACATTTAGTAGAGGAATAATGATATGGTGAAAACTCTTTTTAATATCCTTCAGTTCAGTTCAGTTCAGTCGCTCAGTCGTGTCCGACTCTCCGCGACCCCATGAATCACAGCACGCCAGGCCTCCCTGTCCATCACCAACTCCCGGAGTACACTCAAACTCATGTCCACAGAGTCGGTGATGCCATCCAGCCATCTCATTCTCCGTCATCCCCTTCTCCTCCCGCCCCCAACCTTTCCCAGCATCAGAGTCTTTTCCAGTGAGTCAACTCGTCGCATGAGGTGGCCAAAGTATTGCAGTTTCAGCTTTAGCATCAGTCCCTCCAATGAACATCCAGGATTGATCTCCTCTAGAATGGACTGGTTGGATCTCCTTGCAGTATAAGGGACTCTCAAGAGTCTTCTCCAACACCACAGTTCAAAAGCATACTTTATCTTTTGGTAAAAGCCCCACGTTTCTAGTCTCACAAAATGATCCAAAGACCATTTAACTCTTCAAGTTAATGCATAATTCACAATAATTTTGCTGTCTTTATGCAGGGTTTCCCAGGTGGTTCAATGGTAAAGAATCTGCCTGTCAATGCAGGAGACTCAGGTCCAATCCCTGGGTCGGCAAGATCCCCTGGAGGAGGAGGCACCATCCCACTCCAGTATTCTTGCCTGGGAAATCCCATGGACAGAGAAGCCTGGAGGACTATAGTCCATGGGGTCACAAAGAGTGGGCCATGACTGAGCATGCATGCATTCAAACTATAACCTAACGTTCTCTTCCCTGTCTTAACTAGATGGGAAAGATATTTAGCAGATAAATAAGAATGTTTCTGTTGTTTGTTGGTCTCTTTCTAGATCATAGGAAAGGGTACTCCTTTACTACTTTTCAATCTTTTCTTGTAATGATTATCTATCATTTTTGGATCCCTTAACTTTATATCCTTGAAACTTTTAAAAACACCTTCCTGAGAATTTGAGGTGAGAGGTAAAATTTAAATATGGGGAAACCAAGTCATATCTCAGACCAAGTGGTCATGTCAATAGCATGATCATGACTTTTTAGATCATTAGATTTCATACCTTCCAGAAAAGCCATTATTTCTGTTCCAATTTCCACTCCTCAGTTTTTCAGCCTCTGCTTGCATTTACAACTATCAGTTTCTTAGTTTAAAATTAGTTTTCCATATTCATTGTGGAATCAATGGTGGAGCAAAGAGAAGGGCATGGCTATATGCGTCAGTTCTAAAATATGATCAACTGTAGATGATGAAGCGCATTATTGATTTAATATTAGTTTGGGGTTAATTTATGAGGCACATTTTTTAACACAGATACTTTGGCCACTCCATACAGCATGAGGAATCTTAGTTCTTATTCCAGGGATCGAACCCATGCCCTCTACAGTGGAAGCGCAGAGTCCTAACCACTGGACCACCAGTGAATTCCCCAACACAAATATTTTAAGTGTGAAGAAAGAAGTCTTTGAATAGGCACAGTGTAGTATCTGTAAATCATTATATTTTACTTAGCACCACGGTCATGTTTTCTCTCCTGAATTTGTGGTAGAGGAAACATTCTACTAACTAACCTCAGCAGCACTGAGGGAACAGGAGTTTAGACTACTTCCTAATTCAACCATCTTCCAGCCATCTTCTCCAATGGCTTCTAAGTAATTCACAACCAAGATTATTCACTTTCATTGCCTGAAATCATTTACTCTTCAAAATTTGAATCTAAAATTCCACCAAAGCCACAGCATTTTATTTGTTTACTTCTCATGTCTTCCTCATCTTATTATATACTTTTCTGATCTCTTCACTTTCTTTTCTACTGAACTTGAATCCACTCACCCATCTCTGTCATGCTTTTCATTACAAACTTTTCTCCCTCATCTCTCTATCCCGCAATTTCATCAACGCAATATTCCCAATTTGGAACCAATTTAATCATGTCTCGCTCTGTCAAGCACTGTGTTCAGAAAACCATTCCAGTTGTATCCATCACAGAAGTTTAGTCTCCACCAATAAAACTCAGCCTCCAACACTGCTGAGAATATTTGTTTTATTCTCCCTAGTTACCTTCCTCTCACATGTTTCACAGTGTTTCTTCCAAACTCTAATTATTCTCATTAGTTTCTTACTCCAAGCCTGCTTTTCAGTGGATGAGCTTGTTTCCTACTTTCCAGAGAAAATAGAAGGCTGAAGTCCCTCCATTTCAATACTCATCCTCACTCGTGTATTTATGTAAGTCCTCCCAGGTTATCTACCAGACTCTTTCACTTCCTCGAGACTTGGCTTACATGGCTTTTTTTATTTTTTCATTTCCAACCACCTTATTTAATTAAAAATATCTTCTTCATCTGCTGACTTAGTCCTCAGGATTCTTCTTAAAACAATTGCTTTCTAACATACTCTCTCATTTATTTGTAAGGTTTATTTTTATTGCTTATCTCCCTCAAGTACAATGTAAACTCCACTAAAAGCTTTGTCTATTTTGTACACTAATGTGTTCCAAGCACCTAAAATGGTACCTGGCTCATGGTAAAATTGAAGTGAAAGTATTAGTTGCTCACTGGTGTCTGACCATTTGTGACCCCATGGACTGTAGCCTGCAAGGCTCCTCAGTCCGTGAGATTCTGCAGGCAAGAATACTGGGGTGGGTAGCCATTCCCTTCTCCAGGGGATCTTCCCAAGAGAAGTGACCCAGGATTGAAACCAGGTCTCCACCATGGTAGGTACCAGTAATTATTTGTTGGATGAATAAGTAAATATGCACAAGTCTTTTGGTTGTTTGCTTTCTTCTCTATCCTCCCAGAGGAAGGGGTTAGTTAACCCATATCTAATTAATACTGGTAACAGTAACTGCTGGGCTTCCCTTGTGGCTTGGCTGGTAAAGAATCCACCTGCAATGCAGGAGACCTGGGTTTGATCCCCAGGTTGGGAAGATCTCCTGGAGAAGGGAAAGGCTACCCACTCTAGTATGCTGGCCTGGAGAATTCCACGGTCTGTATAGTCCATGGGTTCACAAAGAGTTGGACACAACTGAGCGACTTTCACTTTCAAAACAGCTCCTACTGCAGAAGAGATCAGGAAGATGACATAATTTGTTTGTTTACATGGAAGTTATGACTTTGTAAGATAGTGCTAAGGTTGCACACTTGGCATCCAGTACGAGAGAGCTTTCCTTATCACTCGGTCTTCTACCTAACTAGTTCAAGGGCAGAGAATACATTTGCTGACTCCCTAACCTCTGATTATCTTTCAGTAAATCTGGACAGGACACATCACCGCTGCACTCAATCTCTGTCATTAAACCCACTCCTGAAACAACTGGCCTGCAGGTTGACCCAAAGGGACTGACTTCTGCTGTATTTCATTTCCTTTGATAGCTTTGGCCAAAGTTTTTTGTCACTGCAACTGAATTTTGTGCTGATTATAGTCTACTGGAGACTTCACTGACACCAGCAAGTGTATTTCTGCTTGGAACACAAGACGATCTTGAGTTACAGTCCCCAGTGAACAAGAATAGTCAACTGTAGAGCAGTAATATAATCGACTATCCCTCTGGGTAAAAGTTGTTTGCCTGGAATCCACAACCTACTGGAAAATGCAGTGCAAACACCTGTTAGTTACCAATTTCCTGGGGTAAAATATGATTGCAAAAAATCCTTCATCAGATAGATAATATTTCCAAATGCTGACCTTCCAGGCTTAATCAAAGAAACCCCTTTTAGAATATCCATTGCATTTACCCTGAGTGCCTAAATTCCACAAAACAAATACATCTTTTCTTAATGTTTGAAAATGTTATTATGACCTGACTTCTCATTCTTCTTAAAAAAAAAAAGAAAATCCATAATAGTTTTGTTCAATTTATTCTCGTGAAATGTCTTTAATTTTTGCCTGATTCTTACCCGATCCTGGAGTTGGCTTTATTTTGTCTGTGTCAAAGGATCTTTTTGATTTTTAAGTAGATATTGCAGGAAGTAGAAACTTGTAGGGGTTTCATGACATATTCTGCTATTTTTTTTAAAAAAGATTGATGAATCAATCTGCAACCTTTATGTAGTGCTTAAAAGGAATGAATGCCATCTGTTTGTCTGCTATGAGGGTAAGGGATTAAAACAATTTGTGGTTAAATAAATTAGGTATGGAATTGCTTTCTTTATTGTTTCCACTGAAGGAGTCTTTCAGAGCTCTTTTTTTCCCTCTTTAAAATAAACTATTGGATTAGAGATCCCACTTCACTTAGGTTGTGACAAAGCTAAACAAGCAGTCAGACTCCAAAATGCAAATGGATTGTGTTGTTAAAATGGTTCTGTGACTCTCTAATAAATTTTTACGTAGAAATGATATTCCTACACTAAATAATGAATGTCATTTCTGTGATTTTTTTATGTGAGAAATGTATACAGGCAAATATTGCAGAGTTTTTGTTTTCATATCTCTTATTATTTCAGTTTTTCTTTTCCATTTTCCTTATACTTTCTCTTTGATCTTTCTGAGACTTTTTGCCTTTTGACTCCTCCAATTTACTCTTAATCTCAGATGTCTTGAGTAGTTTCACTGCCTTCCCAACCAAGTGTTGACCCACTTTCCATAAATTGCACACTCATTGACATTTCAGCTTCTTTGCCTTCTGCTACGAATGTCTATCAAGTCACTATTCCTATATTATCTGTTCTGACATATTTATGGTCTGGATTTTCACCTCAATAATGCAACATTTGGTAATCCTCTTCAAAATTTTCACAATTTTCTTTAGTTCTTTTGCCTTATTCCCATTCCCATTCTTTTACTGTCAAGAGGAAATTTCTACGTGCTCCTTACAGAGAAATTAGAAACCACTCAGTATGCATTCCCTGAACTTGCCACTAATATAAACATTTCTTTATATTATCTTAAAATCTTACCTTATTTCATCTCTTTTAAAGGACAAGTTGTGTTTCCTCTAACTAAGCTTAACCTTTCCATCTATTATTTTACGTTTTTTCCTTCATCCTTCTTAAATATCTTTCTCTGTCACTGATGGATGAAACTTCTAACTTATGCACCTTGATTTTTCCAGTAATCATGTACAGATGTGAGATGCCAAAGAATTGATGCCTTCAATTTGTGGTGTTGGAGAAAACTCTTGAGAGTCCCTTGGACAGCAAGGAGATCAAACTTGTCAATCCTAAAGGAAATCAGTCCTGAATATTCATTGGAAAGACTGATGATGAAACTGAAGCTCCAACACTTGGCCACCTTATGGAAACAGCTGACTCATTGGAAAAGACCCTGATGCTGAGAAAGATTGAGGGCAGAAGGATAAGGGGGCGACAGAGGATGAGATGGTTGGATGGCATCACCGACTCAGTGGACAAACTCTTGAGCAAACTCCAAGAGATAGTGAAAGATAGGGAAGCCTGGCATGTTGCAGTCCATGAGGTTGCAAAGAGTAGGACATGACTTAGTGACTGAACAATCACAACATTCTTCATTAAAACCTTTTTGAATTGTACTTAAAGGTATTCTTTGTAAAATAAGAAATAAAACAATTCCTAATCTTGCCTAGAAAATCCCATGGATGGAGGAGCCTGGTAGGCTGCAGTCTGTGGGGTCGCTAAGGGTCAGACACGACTGAGCGACTTCACTTTCACTTTTCACTTTCACTTTTCATTTTCACACATTGGAGAAGGAAATGGCAACCCACTCCAGTGTTCTTGCCTGGAGAATCCCAGGGACGGGGGAGCCTGGTGGGCTGCCGTCTATGGGGTCACACAGAGTCGGACACGACTGAAGTGACTTAGCAGCAGCAGCAGCAAACATTTCTTTACATTTTCTCTTATGTCCATCTCAATCAGTCTTCTGAAAAATTAGCCCAGTGGTAGGACATTTTCAGGAGATGTTGAGTTCTGGGATGGGTATAGGAATGTACAGTAGAGGTGAAAAGAACAGGACAAGAAAACTAAAGAAACTGAAAGGCTATTATGTTAGATGGGTTGTCAAAGTGAAGTTTTAAGTCACCTATAATAAAGACCCAACTTAGCCAAGAAAAAAAGGATTATGACCGGGCACTAATTGTATCTAGTATTTCTTAGTAAGTGAGCAAGATTGATCAGAAAGTCTGTGGATAATTTATGTGGTGAATGAATAAAGGTTGGCATAAGCCTTCAAAGAGCAGGATTTTTGCTCCATGGAGAAGGAAAAATAGTGTAAACTCCAGAATGGAAGTCAGAAGGATGCCAGTTTCAGTTCCCAGATGTGAGGTCCATCAGATGTTGGTGAAAGAGCAGAATCTTAATGGAAGAGCTGCTGGGGAAAATGGCTTTCTTGGCAGAGTCATGAAGAGTGAGGAATTTTAGTGAAAAACTCAAAAATGAAGAAGAAATTTGTAACTGTGAATCAGGATCTCCCAAAGACACGGGGTGGGTAAATGCTCAGCAATGAGGTCAGATCAAGGAAAAAGGAGCCTGGAGCAGTAAGATGTTTAAGAATCTAGATTACAGATGAGTAGAAAGGCTCAGATCTTGGGCAATGAGCAAGGATAACAAATTTGAGTAGAAGTAGAATAAACTAGTCAAGAACTCACAGATTTGCCATAACAGTTTTTTATTCATTTGGGAGAGATCAGCCATGGCTTGGGATAAATATAATTCTGAAAGAAGGGATAGTCGATGATGAAATTCTGACTTGAGTTGATTGCACTGACTCTAATGACAGGCTCTGGGTGTGAGGTTCCTACACAGAAACTCACTCCATGGCAGTGTGTGTGCTAAGGAGTGAGGATGGAGATCTAATGGTCAGAGGTGTAGTCACAGAAACGAGAAGCAGAGCCATTGACCATCAGCATCTCCAGTAATGGTCCCCAATTTTGTATTAATTGACATGTCACACACTGAGCTGCATCACCCAGTGTTCCATGCAGAAATTCAGGAGATGTGATTGCCTCACATGCAATTATAGAAATGTTGATCATTACCTGCCCCCCCCACCCAGTGGATACATATTTTTGTTTAAAATACAACCATTCCAAAAGTTACTTGAATCTGTTCCTGATGCATTTACTGATAGAAAACAGAATTGGGCCAACTTTCTCCTGGGTTTGATGTTCTTTCCAGACCTGTTAAGTTTAGCTGAAAGTAATCCTACAGCTTATAGTGTGAGATGTCTTAAAGTGCTTTGCTGCAACTACAGAACAAAATTTTTCACCATGGCTAATCAGAAGGAGAAAATGGCATCAGAGGATGAGATGGCTGGATGGCATCACTAATGCAATGGTCATGAACTTGGGAAAACTTTGGGAGATGGCAAGGGAAAGGGAGGCCTGGTGCTCTGCAGTCTGTGGGGTCACAAAGAGTTGAACATGACTGAATGACTGAACAACAAAAATCAGAAATAAACAAAGGGACATATATAAAGTTGCAAAATGGAGAATATCAATGAAAGAGCTCTACTTAGCTAATGTGAATATAGAAATCAAATAAAACCAGGATGCTAGGTAGGAAGAGCCATGTTAGAATTTCCAGTTTTCATCCAGATATTGTACTTCAAGTAGACCTAGTGACTAGTATCCAGCATGCTAAAAACATATTACAGTCTTTCTCATCTGCAAATTTTATTCATGCAGATGTTACATGTCTTATGATGGAAAGACTTCCAAAAGGGGAAAGTGGTTTTCTTCATGTCAAATGTAATAAACCCAAACCAGGTAAGTCGGCTTTGCAGCCTGGAATCCTATTTGTTTGCATTAAGTTGACTTCTCTCATACATCTTTCACCAGTAATATCAGACTGTATATCCATTCTGATGATGTATACATGGAAAATTTTCAGCACAAAATCACATGGGAAACTCCATAAGATTGCTCTGACATGCTTTTTCTCTTATTTTTTTCCTGCTGCGATTTTGGAAGGCTGAACTTTTCTCCTGTTAAAATGATTAGTGCTTTAAGTGAATGAGATCACTTACTGAAATAAAAGTCCAGCCAAGCCACTCTCTCATATCGTGATCTCATATGGGCTCAGCCTCAAGAGAGGCCCCCAGAGAGATTTCGCAAAATTGTTCATCCAATTGTATGAGGCCTCTGTTCAGAAAGGAAACATGGTTGACAAAATCTAGTAAAAAGGGCCCCGGGATGCCAAAAACAATATAAACCCATGTGTGCCTTAATATAGACTGCTATCTTGCAAAAATAATCTTCCTCTGTTGTACATATAAAACCCCTGGTGCATGAAACACCTGAATACTTATGTAATTCTCACTCACTGTGGAGTGAGAGACCCAAAATGCTGAGCTCTGCATGTAGCCCACTGCCCACAAATGGTCCATGCAGCAACTAGGGATGCTGAGACTTAGCCTGCAAGCTTCGCTTGGCTTCAGAGCTTTTGAGTTGCTGTCCATCTGACACAGATATCTTTTTAAAAAATAAAAATAAAAATTACTTATTTATTTTTGGCTGCACTTGGTTTTAATTGCTGCATGTTGGTTTTTCCCTAGTTGTGGTGTGCAGGCTTCTCATTGTGGAGGCTTCTCTTGTCAGGGAGCATTGGCTTCAGCAGTACCATGTTTGGGCTCAGTAGTTGCTCCACGGTATTTTTTTGTGTGTGTGTGATCATTGGGGGACTGAGTTAGAGGTTTATTTCTTCTGGACTGAGTTTGTGTGTTTTATTCTTAAGACAAAGATGTCTTCAGAAAGTTCCATATCCATCCCCTCGGGCAGTCACTGCAAAAATGGGGTAGACCTCATACGCTACATGTGCTGCTAAGTCTTGTCCCAGGGTCACCACTTGCTTGAGCTGGGCGGCAGACACAGATGCAGTTGGACTGGGGACAGCGTAGCCTGGAAACACAGAAGCAGAAGCAGCGGCAGCAGTTGCAGTCTGGGCGTCGGCTCCATCAGTGGGGATGCCCAGGGCCTGCAGGGTGTATTCGGCCACGTAAGTCTTTGCTTCATCCACATAGGCACTTAGCTTTGGAGGTGTGAAAGGGTGGATGGCAGGATTCTGGCTGGCCAGGGCAGGAATGGTTATTTTGTATAAGAAGAGTTGTCTTTGATCTTGTCCAATGGCAGAGGGAAGTTGATACACAGGTTGTCCCCAGTTATTTTTCTGACAAATTTCTTCCAATATCTGGGGAGCGAGTTTAATTCCTTGGGGCTTTAAAGTGACAGGATTCATTGGGGTGAGCTCCATCCCAGGTAAAAGGTCATAGAGTTTGTCTTCTCTCTTGTCTCCTTTGATCTGGTATCCGCGGCCCAGGCCTGTGTAAGCCAAATAGCCACAGCCGCCCAGTCCTCTCACTCCCGCAGCCCCTCTAACAGAAGGGGCCCGGATAATGGCCCTGTTGCCAAGATGTCCTTTGGTGGTTGGCAAATGAAGGCTGGGAATCGCTGTGTAGGCCTGGGGGGCATAGAAGGGGCATGTGGAGGATAGAATCGTCCTGACCAGGAATAGAGCCTGTGTCCCTACATTGGCAGGCTCATTCTTCACCACTGGACCACCAAGGAAGTGCTGAGATGTATATCTTTTGATTTTCCACTGACTAAAGCTTCATAACTAAGGATGCTGGTCATTGAATATGTCTCAGATTCTAAGTAGATTCAAAATGATTATGAAAATGTGAGATAAAGCAGTAATTGTTGTCTTACCTGCAGGCTCCATCTAGTAAACACTGCTAAGTACCACTTACCACTTCACTAAGCCCTCAGTTCTCCCCAATTTCTTTCCTCATCAGAGACTTTCTCTTCCCTCTCTGACTTCCCTCTCCAGCTACTTTTCTTTCTCCTCACTAGCTCTCTCAAATCCTCTTCCAAAAAACAACAAAAATAATGCACATCACTTTGCTTGATAATCTATATTTTTTGTATTGAGGCAGATTCCTCGAAAGACACATGCTATTAGAATTCATTCAGGGTGAAATGGATAATCTTATACAGCCCAACCCCAATATTTATTAGAGAAATTAGATGCATAGTTACAAAGAATCCCCCAATAGAATTCCCAGGCTTAGGTGACATCTGATAATTTCTTCCAAATTTAAAAAGGAATCAATACAAATTCTATGTGAAATTTTCTAGCAAAATAAATGAGAAAAACCTGTACCTTTCCAAAATTTAATAAAACCTGCATATTGATGATTCAAAGACCAGAAAGATATAACAAGAAAATTACAAGCCAATATCACTGATGAAAATAGATATAAATACCCCTCATAGTATTAAGCAGATTGAGTTAGACAATATATAAACAGAATAGTTTATCATGTTTAATTATAATTTATCCAAGAGACATAGAATTAAGTTTTTTAAAATCAGTGTAATTCATTGTATTGACAAACATGAAAAGATAAAAACACTTGACAAAATTAACTCATTCATAATAAAAACTCTCACTAAACTAAGAATAAATCAGAACTTCTTCAACCTTAAAGTTCACATAATACTAAATGGTGAAAAAACACAAGCTTTTTCCTCAATAACAGGAACAAGGCATAGATGTCAACTCTTACCACTTCTATTTACATTATACTTAAGGTTCTAGAAAATACAATAAGGAAAGAAAAAAGGTATAGAGAATTAAATGGAAGAAGAATAAAATATTCACAAATAATGTGATGGTCTATGTAAAAATTCCTAAGAAATTTACAATAAAAAAGATTTGAGAAAAAATACTGAGTTTAGTGAGGTAGGATACAAGATGAATATACAAAAATTTATTGTATTTGTGTTTATTACAAATGAACCACTTGAAATTGAGACAAATATCCAAATGACTCAATAATGTAAAAAATGTAAAATATTTAAGGGTATGTTTTTTAAATAAGTTCAAGATCCATAACTAGAGTCTAATGTTGCTGATAAAAATCAAGACAAATGTAGAAATATGCCATATTTATGAATCACAATGCTCAATATTGATGCAATAGAAATTCTCTAAATTAATCTATAGATTCTATGCAATTCCTATCAAATGCTGGCTGCCTGTTTTTGGTAGAAATTGATAAGCTGATTCTAAAATTTTGGAAAAAATAAAGGACTTTCAAATAAGAATATAACTAGAAGACTTGAATTATTACAAGAGTGATTATAATGATGCAATCAGCATGAGAGTGTGGTGTTGGTTTGAGTATAGACATATAGATTAATAGAACAAAATAGAGAGTTTAGAAAGAGACTCACACATATGTAGTAATTGGTATTCAACAAAATGCCAAGAAAGTTTAATCAGGAGCATATAGTCTTTCTAATACATGGTGCAGAATAGCTAGACATTCAAATGCAAAAAAGAAAATAAATAAAACAAACAAAAGCTCAAACCTTATATATATATTTAAATACACATTACTTCTAATTGGATCATAGACCTAAACGTAAAAGCCAAACCTATAAAACTTATAAGCATTAACTTGGAACAAAAATCTTCACGGAGTAATATTAATAAATAAATAAAACATTAACCAAAAAAGAAAGTGAGTGATAAATTAGATTTTATTGAACTTAAAACTGTTAATATAAAAAGACAAGCCACAGACTGGAAGAAAGTATTGGCAAAACATATATCTGATCAAGGACTCATTTTCAAAATATAGAAAGAACACTTAGAAATCAATAAGAAGAAAAAAAATGCACAATTTATAAAATGGGACAAAGATTTGAAGAGATATTTCTCCCCAAAAGATACAGCATGGGCAATGAGGACATGAAAAGATATGTAGCATCCTTACGGCATTAGGAAAATGCAAATTAAAACCACAATGAGATACCAATACAAACCTCTTAGAGTGCTTCAGATGGTAAAGAGTCTGCCTGAAATGCAGGAAATCTGGGTTCGACCCCCGGGTCAGGAATATCCCCTGGAAAAGAAAGTAGCAACCCACTCCAGTATTCTTGCCTGGAGAATCCCATGGACAGAGAAACCTGATGGGTTACAGTACATAGGGTCACAAAGAGTCGGACATGGCTGAAGTGACTGAGCATAGCATGTACAAAAAATGAGATGCTACTCAACTACTGAATAGTATAGAGAGACACAAGCCACTGAGGTTATGCAACCAAGAGGATGCATGTTGAAGGCATTATGCTAAGAGAAATAAGCCAGACATAAGCAATTGCACAGTCAACAATTCTATTGAATGAATTTCTGGAAAATGTAAAACTACAGTGACAGAAAGTATATATATTTGCAGTGGCTGAGGATGGGAGTGGCAAGTTGACTCCAAAGGGGCACAGGATACCTTTTGGGGTGATGGAAATGTTTCATATCATTCATTATTCTGATGTTGGTTACTTGGTTATATGCATTTGTCCAAATATTTTATTATACTCTTAAAATTTTTGCATTTTATTAGATATGAATCATATCTCAATAATACCGATTCAAAATAATACAGCTCCAAAAATGTAGAAGAAATACTTTAAGGTCTTAGTTAGCAGCACAATAATGCAAAGAAAAAAGAAAAGACACTTTCTCTACAGCAGATGCAAAACTGGAACAGTCTCTCCAGAGATCAGTGACTTAGAATGACCTCAAAAGCTCCCTGTTCTCTTAAAACTATTATTTAATTAATTCATTTGTTTTCGGCTGTGCTGAGTCTCGTGTGGACTTTCCTCCAGTTGCGGCCATCAGGGGCTACTCTCTAGTTGCAGCGTACGCATAGACTTCTCACTGTGCTGGCTTCTCTTGCTGCGGAGCACCGGCTCCAGGGCCATTGGTCTCAGTATTTGGGACTCCTGGGCTCTAGAGCACCAACCCAGTTGCTCCATGACATGTGGGCTCCTCTCAGACCAGAGGTGGGACCTGTGTCTCTTGCATTGGCAGGTGGACTCTTTACCACTGAACCACCAGGGAAGCTCCCAGAATGCCCTGATTTAAAGAGATATCAAGGGAGCCAATGGAGAAGGGATGAACTGGACTCTTGCCCTAAAACAGGCAGTGCCAAGGGGCTGGCCAGGTAGGCTACTAGAGATGCTGGCCAGCCTGCCTTTGAAAGTTCTTTACTTACAAGTGTTCCTTGTTTCCATGTGGTAATCCATCACCACATGCAATGTAGTCTGTGTGTAAGCAACTTTCCTCAGGAATAGAGGGGCTCCAGTTTTCCTGCTAATATGCGAAATATTTCATTTAGTAGTGGCTTTCATTAGGCTCATTTAAAGCTCTCCAAGGTCTGTAGTAATAGATCAATTCTATAAGTGGCTAATAGTCCATGTTTGCACTAAATATAATCAAGCAGCATCCTATCTCTAAAGTAAACAAATAAGTTTTTATTCTGTTCAATTTTCTCCAAACAAAATTAATCTTACTACTGCTCCTTGCTGCACAGTATCTGGAAATGACATTTCCCCACGATCTGCTTGGAGGCACTATTCTGTTTCTTGCCTCTTCTGCAGGCAGGAAATATTCGTAGAAGAGACAATTGCATGAAAAATCCCTGGTCTCCACACTCCACCTTACAGCAGCAGCCCATGCTTGTTCTGTGATTCAGTATATCTCTTTGCTCTCAGAAACAATTTTTCATTATTTTACTTCAAAACTCTGGACTCAGAGGATAAATAGAAGAGGAAAAGGTATGCTGATGAAATAATAGAGCTGGTTTATGGACTATTTATTGGTTTTCCCAGAAGCAAGTGGTGGAATGGTTTAAGTACAAACTACTATGAAATTAAAAGACGCTTGCTCCTTGGAAGGAAAGTTATGACCAAACTTGATAGTATATTAAAAAGCAGAGACATTACTTTGCCAACCAAGGTCCGTCTAGTCAAGGCTATGGTTTTTCCCGTGGTCATGTATGGATGTGAGAGTTGGACTGTGAAGAAGGCTGATCGCCGAAGAATCGATGCTTTTGAACTGTGGTGTTGGAGAAGACTCTTGAGAGTCCCTTGTACTGCAAGGAGATCCAACCAGTGCATTCTAAAGGAGATCAATCCTGGATGTTCATTGGAGGGACTGATGCTAAAGCTGAAACTGCAATACTTTGGCCACCTCATGCGATGAGTTGACTCACTGGAAAAGACTCTGATGCTGGGAAAGGTTGGGGGCGGGAGGAGAAGGGAACGACAGAGAATGAGATGGCTGGATGACATCACCGACTCTGTGGACATGAGTTTGAGTGAACTCCGGGAGTTGGTGATGGACAGGGAGGCCTGGCGTGCTGTGATTAATGGGGTCGCGGAGAGTTGGACACGACTGAGTGACTGAACTGAACTGAACTGAACTATGTATAAAATAAACAAGATAATTTCTGTATCCCCAAAACACACCCCAATGTCTCCAGACTAGATGGTGTATTCCATCAACATCTATTTTCTTCCTCCACAAAATTGAACAAAGAAAAATAAAAACATCCCTTCCTCACATAATGAATAAAATACATTTCTTTCAATGTTTGAATCAATACATTTCACATTCAGGTGAATATAGTTAATTTTACCAGAGAGACTTAGAGTGAGCCATGGTAGAATTTGGCTTTCCTGGTAGCTCAGATGGTAAAGAATCTGCCTGCAATGCAGGAGACCCAAGTTCAGTCCCTGGGTTGGGAAGATCCCCTGGAGAAGGGAATGGCTACCCACTTCAGTATTTTTTTTTTAATTGAAGGGTAACTACTTTACAATATTGTAATGGTTCTTGCCACACATCAACATGAATCAGCCATAGGTATACGTGTTCCCTCATCCTGAACCCCCTCCCACCTCCCTCTACATCCCATCTCTCTAGGTTGTCACAAAGCACTGGCTTTGGGTGCCCTGCTTCATGCATCAAACTTCCACTGGTCATCCATTTTACATACAGTAATGTATATATTTCAATGCTATTCTCTCAAATCAGCCCACACTCTCCTTCTCCCACTGAGTCCAAAAGACCGTTCTTTCCATCTGTGTCTCCTTTGCTACCCTGCACATAGGATCATTGGTACCATCCTTCTAGATTCCATAAAAATATGGAACACTTCATAGATGTGTGTGTCATCCTTGGGCAGGGGCCATGCTAATAATCTCTGTATCATTCCAATTTTAGTATATGTGCTGATAAAGCAAGCACCCACTCTGGTATTCTTGCCTGGAGAATCCCATGGACAGAGGAGCCTGATGGGCTTTAGTCCATGAGGCTGCAAAGAGTCAGACATGACTGAAGCAACTTAGCAAGCAGGCATGCTGGAATTTATATTAGTGTGACAGAGCATTTACCTAATTATCTCTAGGTAGCTATTGCCTTCTTCTGCCACTTATGTAGTCCCATTATATATATGAAAAATGAAGGAAAAAGCAAGCAAATTTTAAAAAATGTCTTGTGATCTAAACATGATTAATATAAATATTTGTCTTCAAAAACCTAGAAAGCCCTACAGGGTAAGTGGGAGGTTCTTGATCTGTTTCAACTCAGAGTGACATTTGAAATCTTCTGAAAGTTCCCAGGCTAAATAATCAGTATTAGGGGAAAACTTTATTTGTCACTAATGTATTTATTATATACAATTCACAATAAGTTTGGGGGAGGCATTCTGTGTGGAGTTTAGTCTTTAAGATTTTTCCTGCATATCAACTCAATGCTTATGGTAGTACAGAAGCTTTTTGAGGCAAAATGGGACAGTAAAAGTATTTCTAATTAAACATTTTTGCCTTTAGTCTTTACCTAGGTAACAATGGGCAGGTAATTAGATATTTCTTGGGCATTAATACTGATTGTTAGCAGGGATTTTGTGAAAGTTAAACATAATGTACTTAAACCTTTAATGATACATATTAGAAGACCTTTGATAATGAGCTGGCTTATCATCCCACTCCAAATGCTCTTTGATGGTTAGAATGGGTCCCTGGAGTCTTTCACCATCATAATCTCATTTCACCTTCTTATAGAATTTACTTGTGGTCCAGATTTAATAAATATTTTGAAAGCACCTTCCACATAGCCTGTCTCTTGCTAGGCGCTGGGTGCACAGGAATGAACAAACTAGAGTTTATCCCTGCCCTTCTATTCTTACAATCAAGCCCCTCATGAACAGCGGTAGATGATACAGCAGTAAATTTGAAATCCCAATCTCCAGGGATTCTGATTGAATAAAGTGACTCAGGCCCAGGCATCTGCATTTTCACAAGTATCCCGTTCCGTTCAGTCACTCAGTCGTGTCCGACTCTTTGCGACCCCATGGACTGTAGCCTACCAGGCTTCTCCGTCCATGGGATTCTCCAGGCAAGAATACTGGAGTGGGTTACCATTTCCTTCTCTAGGGGATCTTCCCGACCCAGGGATCGAACCCGGGTCTCCCGCATTGGAGGCAGACGCTTTAACCTCTGAGCCACCAGGTATCCCAGGTGATTTTTAAATAAGCTTTCCAAAGGCTTTGCCTGAAGGTGGACATTCTGCCACCTGCTCAGGCAGCTTAGGGCTATGAACATTGAGAGCCATGGTATCTGCTAGGGTTGCTTGACAAAATACCGTAGATGGTTTGCTTAAACAATAGAAATGTATTTCCCACAGTTTTGGAGGCTAGAAATTCAATATCAATGAGTCAGCATGGTCTGTTTTGGGTGACAGTTCTTTTCCTACCTGGCAGAGGAATACCTCTTCTCTATGGACTCATGACTTTCCCTGGGTTCAAATGCACTTCTTGAGCACTTCTTGCTCTTCTTGAGCAAGCAAACTTTCTGGCTTCTCTTCTCATAGAAGAACTAATCCCACTGGACCAGGACTCTACCTCCATAACTTCTTCTTATCCTAATTGCCTCCCAGAGGCCCTGACTCCAAATTCCATCACCTTGGGCCTCAGGAGTTCAGTATATGAATTTCAGTTCAGTTCAGTTCAGTCGCTCAGTCGTGTCCAACTCTTTGCGACCCCATGAATCATAGCACGCCAGGCCTCCCTATCCATCACCAACTCCCAGAGTTCACTCAAACTCATGTCCATCGAGTCGGTGATGCCATCCAGCCATCTCATTCTCTGTCGTCCCTGTCTCCTCCCACCACCAATCCCTCCTAGCATCAGACTCTTTTCCAGTGAGTCAACTCATCACATGAGGTGGCCAAAGTATTGGAGTTTCAGCTTTAGCGTTAGTCCTTCCAATGAACACCCAGGATTGATCTCCTCTAGAATGGACTGGTTGGATCTCCTTGCAGTACAAGGGACTCTCAAGAGTCTTCTCCAACACCACAGTTCAAAAGCATCAATTCTTTGGCGATCAGCTTTCTTCACAGTCCAACTCTCACATCCATACATGACCACAGGAAAAACCATAGCCTTGACTAGACAGACCTTTGTTGGCAAAGTAATGTCTCTGCTTTTTAATATGCTATCTAGATTAGTCATAACTTTCCTTCCAAGGAGTAAGTGTCTTTTAATTTCCTGGCTGCAATCAGCATCTGCAGTGATTTTGGAGCCCAAAAAAATAAAGTCTGACACTGTTTCCACTGTTTTCCCATCTATTTCCCATGAAGTGATGGGACCAGATGCCATGATCTTAGTTTTCTGAATGTTGAGCTTCAAGCCAACCTTTTCACTCTCCTCTTTCACTTTCATCAAGAGGCCTTTGAGTTCCTCTTCACTTTCTGCCATAAGGGTAGTGTCATCTGCATATCTGAGGTTATTGATATTTCTCCTGGCAATCTTGATTCCAGCTTGTGCTTCTTCCAGCCCAGCGTTCCTCAGAGAGACATAATTCAGCCCATTGAGACACCTTGAGCACATTCACCCTTTGTCCCATTTACCCTCATTATCATTGAACTTGGGGAACCCACCCCTGGTACTCAAAACAACAGAATTAGACTCTGCAGGCAACTTAAACCTGCTCCCAGAGACTGCAGACACATTTTTAAATAAAATAATGACTAATTAAAAAATAAAATTAGAGTCTCAAATCATTTAGCTTAGAGTAAAAGTAACTATCAGATAGCATTAATGAATGACTATATTTTGTATATATATATATATATATATATATATATTTATATATACACCCCAGGCTTCCCAGGGGCTCTAGTGGCAAAAAATCTGCCTGCCAATGCAGGATACCTAAGAGATGTGGGTTAGATCCCTGGGTCAGGAGGCGGAGGGTTACATGACAACCCACTAAGAGGCTGGCCGGCTACAGTCCATAGTGTTGCAAAGAGTCTGACATGACTGAAGCGCCTTAGCACGGACACACGCATATACATACCCCACCACCAATTTAATGTCTTCCCTTTTGAACTCTACACAGTGAATTTCCTAAGGGGATTAGTAGGGAAGACTGTGAATTCTAACAGTATTTTCATTCCATAGAAACATCTAAAATCTCTACAAAAAAAAAAAATATTCTTCAAACTCATTTATACAATCCAAATAAAAGAGAGGGATACCCTGCTACTAATATGTTATACCCACCCCCCCTCCCCGCCCCCAGGCCTTTTCCTTTCCTGAGAATTACAGTTAAAATCCTCTGCCCAGTGTTGAATCTTTACAGGTGCAGTGCAGCAACATATGCACAAAAAGAGTAGAAAAGTATTACACTTGTTTAGGAGCAAGAGTTGGCAGAGTGCTATAAGCATTTTTGGACATTATATATTTCAGATCTCTTTTCCGATGGCCTGGGATTTTTTTAACAGCTTTATTTAGGTATAATTGATACACAAAAATAATCTGAACATATTTAATGCATACCATTTGATAAATTTGCAGATATGCATTCATCTGTGAAGCTATCACGACAACCAAGGTGATAAATGTACCTATTACCTATAAAGTTTTCCCCAGACCCTTTGTGTGTGTGTGTGTGTGTGTGTGTATGTATGCGTGTGTTGCTGCTGCTAAGTCGCATCAGTCGTGTCCAACTCTGTGCGACCCCATAGAGGAATACTTAATATGATATCTACTGCTTTAACAAATTTTTAAGTGTACAGCATTGAATTGTTAACTAAAGGCATGAGTTTGAGTGAACTCCGGGATTTGGTGATGGACAGGGAGGCCTGGCATGCTGTGATTCATGGGGTCGCAAAGAGTCAGACACGACTGAGCGACTGAACTGAACTGAACTGATAGGCACTTTGTTACCCAAAAGGTTCCTAGAATTTGTTCATGTTGCATAACCGACACTTGCCTAGGATATTGTAAAAAAAAAAATATTATAGATGAAAACAAAAGTTTTGACATGTTTATATTGAGACATTACACTTGTGGTGCAAAAAGTGATTGTCTTAGCGGTCTCTAAGCTCAGCCTTGATTAAGAGCTCTATTCATACTGATACCTGCTTTCTCCCTCTGAATTTTTATATTCTATCAGCTTTTCCGAATCACATGGTTTAAATCAATGCCACCTGTTTATTCTCCATTATCTCCCTGAGATAGCAGTTTCTGCAGTTTGGTGTTTACTTTTTGGTTGATTCTCATATAAAGTCTGTAGTGCCAGCTTTGCAATGTAAGCTTGTACTACGGGCACACAGCAGGTGCTCAAAATATATTTGTTGAAAGCATGAATTCACTGCATTGATAGGCAATCATGGCAGATGTGTAGGGCATGGGTGAACAGAGTGGTATGAATTTTTGCTTAGCTGTATATTTTCCTTCCTTAGTAATAGAATACAAGAAATTAAATTAATCCTTCCCATAAAAAACATCTGACATTATGTCGCACTTCAGCATATGTGCTATGTCGTGTTTAGTAAAATTAATTTGTTTTTAAATCAAATTTTTACTCTTGCACACTTTCCAGTGTTGATGAGAGAGACAGAAACCAATGGACTTGATCTTCCAAGGAGTATGTTTTATTCCCTATGTGTTTTTCTATGCTAAATGAAAGCAGAATGCATGGGTAATTATAGGCTATTTCTATATGATATTTCAAGGAATCACTGTGTAAGAGAATCAGATATTTTTCATTCCTTTAAAGTACAACACGCCGGCCCCGGCGGCGCAGACGCGACGCGAGAGACGCCGGCCCCGGCGGCGCAGACGCGACGCGAGAGACGCCGGCCCCGGCGGCGCAGACGCGACGCGAGAGACGCCGGCCCCGGCGGCGCAGACGCGACGCGAGAGACGCCGGCCCCGGCGGCGCAGACGCGACGCGAGAGACGCCGGCCCCGGCGGCGCAGACGCGACGCGAGAGACGCCGGCCCCGGCGGCGCAGACGCGACGCGAGAGACGCAAAGAGGTGCGGCCGTGAGGAGCTACCCCACGCCTGAGGCCAGGGCCGGCGGCCGAGAGGAGCTACCCCACGTCCAACAGGCGGTGGCTGCGCGGGCGCAGGAGGGCCGAGAGGAGCTACTCCGCGTTCAAGGTCAGGAGGGGGGGCCTTGAGGAGATACCCCTCGTCCAAGGTAAGGTACAGCAGCTGCACTTTGCTGGAGCGGCTGTGAAGAGATTTTCCACGACCAAGGTAAGAGAAACCGAAATAAGACGGTAGGTATTACTAGGGGGCACCAGAGGGCAGACAAACTGAAATCATAATCACAGGAAACTAGCTGATCTAATCACATGGACCACAGCCGAATGTGGTCCCCTGGAGAAGGGAATGGCAAACCACTTCAGTATACTTGCCTTGAGAACCCCGTGAACGGTAACAAAGGGCAAAATGATAGGATACTGAATGAGGAATTCCCCAGGTCGGTAGGTGCCCAGTATGCTACTGGAGCTCAGTGGAGAAATAACTATAGAAGGAATAAAGGGATGGAGCAAAAGCAAAACCATTACCCAGTTGTGGATGTGACCAATGATAGAAACAAGGTCCGGTGCTGTAAAGAGCAATATTGCATAGGAACCTGGAATGTTAGGTCCATGAATCAAGGCAAATTGGAAGTGGTCAAACAGGAGATGGCAAGAGTGAATGTCGACATTCTAGGAATCAGTGAACTAAAATGGACTGGAATGGGTGAATTTAACTCGGATGACCATTATATCTACTACTGTGGGCAGGAATCCCTTAGAAGAAATGGAGTAGCCATCATGGTAAACAAAAGAGTCCGAAATGCAGTACTTGGATGCAATCTTAAAAATGACAGGATGATTTCTGTTCGTTTCCAAGGCAAACCATTCAATATTACAGTAATCCAGGCCTATGCCCCAACCAGTAATGCTGAAGAAGCCGAAGTTAATCGGTTCTATGAAGACCTACAAGACCTTTTAGAACTAACACCCAAAAAAGATGTCCTTTTCATTATAGGGGACTGGAATGCAAAAGTAGGAAGTCAAGAAACACCTGGAGTAACTGGCAAATTTGGCCTTGGAGCACGGAATGAAGCAGGGCAAAGGCTAATAGAGTTTTGTCAAGAGAACGCACTGGTCATAGCAAACACCCTCTTCCAACAACACAAGAGAAGACTCTACACATGGACATCACCAGATGGTCAACACCGAAATCAGATTGATTATATTCTTTGCAACCAAAGATGGAGAAGCTGTATACAGTTAGCGAAAACAAGACCAGGAGCTGACTGTGGCTCGGATCATGAACTCCTTATTGCGAAGTTCAGACTTAAATTGAAGAAAGTAGGGAAAACCACTAGACCATTCAGATATGACCTCAATCAAATCCCTTATGATTATGCAGTGGAAGTGAGAAATAGATTTAAGGGACTGGATCTGATTGATAGAGTGCCTGATGAACTCTGGACGGAGGTTCGTGACATTGTACAGGAGACAGGGACCAAGACCATCCCCATGGAAAAGAAATGCAAAAGAGCGAAATGGCTGTCTGAGGAGGCCTTACAAATAGCTGTAAAAAGAAGAGAGGCGAAAAGCAAAGGAGAAAAGGAAAGATATAAGCATCTGAATGCAGAGTTCCAAAGAATAGCAAGGAGAGATAAGAAAGCCTTCCTCAGTGATCAATGCAAAGAAATAGAGGAAAACAACAGAAAAGGAAAAACAAGAGACCTCTTCAAGAAAATTAGAGATTCCAAGGGAACTTTTCATGCAAAGATGAGCTCGATAAAGGACAGAAATGGTATGGACCTAACAGAAGCAGAAGATATTAAGAAGAGGTGGCAGGAATACACAGAAGAACTGTACAAAAAAGATCTTCACGACCAAGATAGTCACGATAATGTGATCACTGACCTAGAGCCAGACATCTTGGAATGTGAAGTCAAGTGGGCCTTAGAAAGCATCACTACGAACAAAGCTAGTGGTGGTGATGGAATTCCAGTTGAGCTATTTCAAGTCTTGAAAGATGATGCTGTGAAAGTGCTGCACTCAATATGCCAGCAGATTTGGAAAACTCAGCAGTGGCCACAGGACTGGAAGAGGTCAGTCTTCATTCCAATCCCAAAGAAAGGCAATGCCAAAGAATGCTCAAACTACCGCACAATTGCACTCATCTCACACGCTAGTAAAGTCATGCTCAAAATTCTCCAAGCCAGGCTTCAGCAGTATGTAAACCGTGAACTCCCAGATGTTCAAGCAGGTTTTAGAAAAGGCAGAGGCACCAGAGATCAAATTGCCAACATCCGCTGGATCATGGAGAAAGCAAGAGAGTTTCAGAAAAACATCTATTTCTGCTTCATTGACTATGCCAAAGCCTTTGACTGTGTGGATCACAATAAACTGTGGAACATTCTGAAAGAGATGGGAATCCCAGACCACCTGACCTGCCTCTTGAGAAACCTGTATGCAGGTCAGGAAGCAACAGTTAGAACCGGTCATGGAACAACAGACTGGTTCCAAATAGGAAAAGGAGTGCGTCAAGGTTGTATATTGTCACCTTGCTTATTTAACTTATATGCAGAGTACATCATGAGGAACGCTGGGCTGGAAGAAGCACAAGCTGGAATCAAGATTGCTGGGAGAAATATCAATAACCTCAGATATGCAGATGACACTACCCTTATGGCAGAAAGTGAAGAGGAACTCAAAAGCCTCTTGATGAAAGTGAAAGAGGAGAGTGAAAAGGTTGGCTTGAAGCTCAACATTCAGAAAACAAAGATCATGGCATCTGGTCCCATCACTTCATGGGAAATAGATGGAAAAACAGTGGAAACAGTGTCAGACTTTGTTTTTTTGGGCTCCAAAATCACTGCAGATGCTGATTGCAGCCATGAAATTAAAAGACGCTTGCTCCTTGGAAGGAAAGTTATGACCAACCTTGATAGTATATTAAAAAGCAGAGACATTACTTTGCCGACCAAGGTCCGTCTAGTCAAGGCAATGGTTTTTCCCGTGGTCATGTATGGATGTGAGAGTTGGACTGTGAAGAAAGCTGATCGCCGAAGAATCGATGCTTTTGAACTGTGGTGTTGGAGAAGACTCTTGAGAGTCCCTTATACTGCAAGGAGATCCAACCAGTCCATTCTAAAGGAGATCAATCCTGGATGTTCATTGGAGGGACTGATGCTAAAGCTGAAACTCCAATACTTTGGCCACCTCATGCGACGAGTTGACTCACTGGAAAAGACTCTGATGCTGGGAAAGGTTGGGGGCGGGAGGAGAAGGGGACGACGGAGAATGAGATGGCTGGATGGCATCACCGACTCTGTGGACATGAGTTTGAGTGTACTCCGGGAGTTGGTGATGGACAGGGAGGCCTGGCGTGCTGTGATTCATGGGGTCGCGGAGAGTCGGACACGACTGAGCGACTGAACTGAACTGAACTGAAAGTACAACATTCATTTCAAGCCAAACTCTCTGATGTAAATATAAAATATTTTTAAATATACTTGTTCAAAATTCAGGACAAGTTGCTTCTCGTTCCTCTCAAGTTATCCCACCCTATTCTATTCAGGAAAGTTGGATTTACATAATTTCATCTCAGAGGAAAACAAAATGGAAAGCAGAAAATATTACAGAACCAATCCCAAATAACATGATGAGTCTTTACAGGCAGATAGTCACATAAGGATAATTATTTCTAAGAAGCATACAAACAAAGAAGAATGTTATCAATCCCTCTTACAATTGGGCTGAATATATCCCAGTTTGTTCTGGTAGCATTATTAATAATGTCTCATTTTACTGTCAAAAATGTTCTGGTTTGGACAATACACTTTATGAGCATTTAAAAATTTGTATAAGACTTCTTTTTTGATTGGGATTATTTTAAAAGTTTTTATTGAGCTTGTTATACTATTGCTTCTGTTTTCTGTTGTGTATTTTTGGTCACAAGGCATGTGGGATCTGAGCTCCCCAAACAAGGATCAAACCCACACTTTCTGCATTAGAAGGCAAAGTCTTAACCACTAGGCCACCAGGGAAGTCCCATGAGCATCTTCTGTTTGTGATTTTGGAGAACTAAAGCAGAAGATATTAAGAAGAGGTGGCAAGAATACAAAGAAGAACTGTACAAAAAAGATCACGACCCAGATAATCATGATAGGGTGATAACTCACCTACAGCCAGACATCGTGGAATGTGATGTCAAGTGGGCTTTAGGAAACATCACTACGAATAAAGCTAGTGGAGGTGATGGAATTCCAGTTGAGCTATTTCAAATCCTAAAAGATGACGCTGTGAAAGTGCTGTACTCACTATGCCAGTAAATATGGAAAACTCAGCAGTGGCCACAGGACTGAAAAAGGTCAGTTTTCATTCCAATCCCAAAGAAAGGCAATGCCAAAGAATGTTCAAACTATCGCACAATCGAACTCATCTCATACGCTATTAAAGTAATGCTTAAAATTCTCCAAGCCAGGCTTTTGCAATACGTGAAACTGGTATGTTCAAGCTGGTTTTAGAAAAGGCAGAGGAACCAGAGATCAAATTGCCAACATCTGCTGGATCATGGAAAAAGCAAGAGAGTTCCAGAAAAAACATCTATTTCTGCCTTATTGACTATGCCAAAGCCTTTGACTGTGTAGATCACAATAAACTGTGGAAAATTCTGAAAGAGATGGGAATACCAGACCACCTGACCTCCCTCTTGAGAAACATGTATGCAGGTCAGGAAGCAACAGTTAGAACTGGACATGGAACAACAGACTGGTTCCAAACAGGAAAAGGAGTACGTCAAGGCTTTATATTGTCACCCTGCTTATTTAACTTATATGCAGAGTACATCATGAGAAAAATTGTTCTGGAGGAAGCACAAGCTGGAATCAAGATTGCCAGGAGAAATATCAATAATCTTAGGTATGCAGATGATACCACCGTTATGGCAGAAAGTGAAGAAGAACTAAAGAGACTCTTGATGAAAGAGAAAGAGAAGAGTGAAAAAGTTTACTTAAAGCTCAACATTCAGAAAACTAAGATCATGGCATCTGGTCCCATCACTTCATGGGAAATAGATGGGGAAACAGTGGTTGACTTTATTTTTCTGGTCTCCAAAATCACTGCAGATGGTGACTGCAGCCATGAAATGAAAAGACGCTTACTCCTTGGAAGGAAAGTTATGAGCAACCTAGACAGCATATTAAAAAACAGAGACATTACTTTTCCAACAAAGGTCCGTCTAGTCAAGGCGATGGTTTTTCCAGTGGTCATGTATGGTTGTGAGAGTTGGATGGTGAAGTAAGCTGAGCACCAAAGAATTGATGCTTTTGAGCTGCGGTGTTGGAAAAGACTCTTGAGAGTCCCTTGAACCTCAAGGAGATCCAACCAGTCCATCCTAAAGGAGATCAGTCCTGGGTGTTCATTGGTAGGATTGATGTTGAAGCTGAAACACCCATACTTTGGCTAGCTGATATGAAGAGCTGACTCATTGGAAAAGACCCTGATGCCGGGAAAGATTGAAGGCAGGAAGAGAAGGGGACGACAGAGGATGAGATGATAGGATGGCATCATCGACTTGATGAACATGGGTTTGGGTGGATTCCAGGAGTTGGTGATGGACAGGGAGGCCTGGCGTGCTTCAGTTCATGGTGTCGCAAAGAGTCGGACACGACTGAACGACTGAATTGAACTGAACTAAAAGCTTGGAAAACTAAGAATTTTGAAATGTATCTAACTGAATAGTAACATATATTCCCTAGTATTGATTTTTCCCTCTTTCAAATATATTTTGGAAGAATAACTGTCCTGAAATTCAGAATAGCAAGCTCAATTCTTTCCCCTCATATCTGTCTGTGATAAACTCTTTGTGAGAATCATGCTTTGCAAATGTGTGCCAAGTCAAATATAAGACATTGAAACAATGATAAGTCACACAATAACTATGGAACACACACTGGAATTTCTGCTCAGAGAACCTGAATTTTGGTCTATAACATAAACCAACTTTGTGGCCTTCATCCATTCCTTCAAACTTTCCAAACACAAATACTGCTGCTGTTGCTGTGTCACTTCAGTCATGTCCGACTCTGTGTGACCCCATAGACAGAAGCCCACCAGGCTCACCCGTCCCTGGGATTCTCCAGGCAAGAACACTGGAGTGGGTTGCCATTTCTCTCTCCAATGTGTGAAAGTGAAGTCGCTCAGTCGTGTCCGACCCTTAGTGACCCCATGGACTGCAGCCTACCAGGCTCCTCCATCCATGGGATTTTCTAGGCAAGAGTACTGGAGGGGCTTGCCATTGCCTTCTCCGAAACATAAATACTATGAGATGCAAAAAGAGACTAACTTAACAGGGTTAACAGGATCAAATAAGAAGATATGTACATGTTATTATTATCATCCTATTCCATTTAAGGCAGGCCTAAAAGGCACCTTAACTGAGAAAAAAGAAAACTGTACAGGGCATGAAATTTGGAATATGGTTGTTTTGCTACAGTTCTGGCTTAGCAAGTATCTTACTTTCGGAAGCTATTTAACCTTCTTAATTCTTAGTTCCTTCACATGCAGAAAGGGGATAATCACATCCGAGTTCTCAGGCTTATAAGAGAACTCAAAACATTTCACAAATAAATGGTAACTTTGGTACTTCAGAGCAGCACTGCGGTGATGATGGTTTCTTGTGACATAAAATAGGGTGGTAGAATCCCCAAAACTTGCACAAGTCTGAAATGTGTCTACACACATATGGCAGATGACAAATGGTAGAGGGAGGTGAATCCAAATTATTTTGGAAAATAAAAAGTAGCAAATTACATAGGTTAAATGTATTTGCAGGCTGGGTGACCCGTTTAGTTCCTTCAGTTCTATATCTTATTGTAGCCTGCATCTGTGCTAAGTTGCTTCAGTCGTGCCTGATTTTTTGCCAGCCCATGGACTGTAGCCCACCAGGCTCCCCTGTCCATGGGATTCTCCAGGCAAGAATACTGGAGTGGGTAGACAATTCCTTTTCCAGGGGATCTTCCTGACCCAGGGATCAAATCTAGGTATCCTGGCAGATTCTTTACCATCTGAGCCACCAAGCAAGCCCTATTGTAGCTTGCTGCTGCTACTGCTGCTAAGTCACTTCAGTCGTGTCCGACTCTGTGTGACCCCATAGATGGAAGCCCACCAGGCTCCCCCGTCCCTGGGATTCTCCAGGCAAGAACACTGGAGTGGGTTGCCATTTCCTTCTCCAATGTGTGAAAGTGAAAAGTGAAAGTGAAGTCGCTCAGTAGTGTCCGACCCTTAGCGACCCCACGGACTGCAGCCTACCAGGCTCCTCCATCCATGGGATTTTCTAGGCAATAGTACTGGAGTGGCTTGCCATTGCCTTCTCCTATTATAGCTTACAGCCTATTAAACTGAAAATTAGTTTGTAACATTTAAACAAAATTGTTAACTATGAAGAAAAGCTGATAAAAACAGTCACCAAAATGCAGAAAAGAGAATGTTAATGATTATGGAACTTTATTGGCTAGATTGATAGATGAAAAGACAGGATATTGATCTGCAGAGATTTAGTGTGATCAGGAGAAAAATAAAGAAAGTAGCAGGTGGATTGCCAGCAGTATGATATTCAAAAAAATGTCACTGTGGGAGAGATTGATAACTGTAGTTGAAAAGTGTAATAAAACTCAGCGACATTTATCTGGTTTTGCCTGTTTCATGCCTTAGAACACAGAAATTTCATGACATTTTTCATAGACAGGCGGTGATTGCAGATTTTCACACTTTTCAGATTAATTGTGGGAGAATTGAAGAAAATGGGGACAGAACACAAAGGAGCATTGCTCACCCAAAATTTTTCTAAAGATGTAACTTGTTTTGTAGTGTCTTTTTTAAAACTTTGTTTCAGTTCTTCATTAAATAAGACTTGAAAAATTTTGTATACTGTATGATAAACAGCAGATCTTTGATCATTTACTATTTATCATTTAAGAGTGGAGAGGAGAAAAATACTAGAGTTAAAGAGGAAAATAACTCAGTTTTTACCTTTATGGATTGAAAATTTTTGAAATATATTCCTAAATTAAAAGTTTGTTAATCCATTGATTGTCAAATTTTGATTGAGGTTCTCTCACCATTTTACCTTCTCGAATAGTAGTTATTACCAGTATACCCTCTAGAATGGGAGGCATAAAAATGAGAGAAAAACTCAACTTTGCAACAACAACAAAAAGTAATTAACGGGGGAAACAAGTATAAAACCTTATAAACTATATAAAAAGTTTACTACTAATCAAAGTGTCTGACTTTCCCTTTATGCAAATATTATTGAAAATCTTACATATGCAAATAAAGTTACTTCTTTATGACAGAGATTAAAGACATACAGTACAGTGATTAGTATTCCTTGTATGCATTCAAATACAGCAAGATTGATATGCAAGCATAATGAATTATAGTCAGGAATAATACTCTATTACTATTATATCACTCAAAACCAGTATCAGGTAAGTAATATAGCATTTGGGGAAACGTGGGAATCTGTCAAGGCATTAGCAAGAGACAGGAAATTTTCTCATCCAGGAATATGATTTTGTATCACTCATGATTAAGTGATCCTTAGGTTACTGGCTCTATTAAGGCTCAAAGAAGAGTTGACAATTGAGTTTCCCCAGTAGCTCAGAGTGTAAAGAATTTGCCCACAATTTGGGACACCTGGGTTTGATCCTTATATCAGGAAGATCCTCTGGAGAAGGGAATAGCTACTCATTCCAGTATTCTTGCCTTAAGAATTCTTCAGCCAGGGGACTCTGGAAGGATACAGTCCATGGGGTTGTAAAGAGTCAGACACAACTGAATGACTAACATGATGATGAAATCTATATGCCACAGGTGAAATAAAAGACAATTAAAAGTATATAGTGGTACAGTTATTTATGAAACAAAAACAGTCTCGCATATGTTCACAGACATTGGACAAGATTGATCTGTTAGGTCTTAGATCATGAAGATCAATGCTCAACTACTCATAAAAATTTTCATTATGGAGGAAAACTGTAACTGAATACATTATTTTAGGGGAAAAGGGGATATTAAATCCAAGCTAGGTATTCAGTTTGGAAGTTATTTGGGGGAATCAATCCCTTCATGCGGTTAATGAAGCTTTTATTTATTTTTTTTAATTATGCCTGTCTGTCAAGATGCAACATTTATCCAGAAGCTTTGAGTCACATTTTTATCATGTGTCAAGGTTAACATTAAATGTAGTCATGTATTATTTCCTTTTGAAGATTGAACCACAATAGCAATTGCAGCCATGAAATTAAAAGACGCTTACTCCTTGGAAGGAAAGTTACAACCAACCTTGATAGTATATTAAAAAGCAGAGACATTACTTTGCCAACAAAGGTCCGTCTAGTCAAGGCTATGGTTTTTCCCGTGGTCATGTATGGATGTGAGGGTTGGACTGTGAAGAAAGCTGATCGCCGAAGAATTGATGCTTTTGAACTGTGGTGTTGGAGAAGACTCTTGAGAGTCCCTTGGACTGCAAGGAGATCCAACCAGTCCATTCTAAAGGAGATCAATCCTGGGTATTCATTGAAAGGACTGATGCTAAAGCTGAAACTGCAATACTTTGGCATGCGACAAGTTGACTCACTAGAAAAGACTCTGATGCTAGGAAAGGTTGGGGGAGGGAGGAGAAGGGGACGACAGAGAATGAGATGGCTATATGGCATCACCAACTCTGTGGACATGAGTTTGAGTGAACTCCGGGAGTTGGTGATGGACAGGGAGGCCTGGCGTGCTGTGATTCATGGGGTCGCAGAGAGTCGGATACGACTGAGCGACTGAACTGAACTGAACCATGGATGAATAGGGCTTCCTGGGTGACTCAGATAGTAAAGAATCTGCCTTGGATGCAGGAGACCTGGGTTCAATCCCTGGGTCAGGAAGATCTCCTGGAAAAGAGAATGGCTACCTACTCCAGTATTCTTGCCTGGAGAATTTCCTGGACAGAGGGGCCTGGCAGGCTACAGTCCATGGGATTGCAAAGAGTTGGACACAGCTGAGTGACTAACACTTTCACTTCCACTACGTTGCTTAATAATGTCTCCTTTACCTAGATGATTAATTTAGAATTTTGCTGAAAAGAATAAATATGGTATTTCTGAAATTCACTCCCTTTAGAAAGGCCTGTGAATCATAGACTTCATTTAATTCTAATCTATCAAATAGCTTAAAATTGCCAGGATTCCCCATAACTTCATCTAAATGGTGTTTGAGTTATTGCACCTACTTTTGTCAACTAAAAATATGCACAATGTGAGAATTACAAGTTAAGTTTTATTTGGGGCAAAATGGGGACTGGAACCAGGGAGACAGCACCTTATGTAGCTCTGAGAAACTGCTCCAAAGAGGAAGGGGGATGGTCAATATGCATGTGATTTTGGTGAAGGGGGAGTACATGCATCAAGCACAGATTTTTTTGTGGAAGGTTTTTGCTGGAATCATGAAGCTTCTGCTAGTCAGGAGAAACAATCGTCACCAAGAAGGATTTTAGTGCTTTTCTAGATATGAGATGATACAAGAATTGGGCTCATAAATCAGCTCCTGAGAATATCTAACTATCTGAAGACCTGTCCTGCCAGTTTTCCCTGAGCACAGAGTGACTCATTTCTGCTCTTCACCCTGAACTCCTTCAAGGAGTGTTGAAGGTCAGCAGCTGCAGCAGCACATGATTTAATCCTTATAGAAGTAGATGGCAAGCATCCGTGGCAAGTGCCAATTTATAGTTGACACTTTTAAGAAGTTGACAGATCCATGCTACTTGAAGAATCTCTAATTCACCTCTGATTGGAAATTTGGAAATGTTGAAAGTGTCACATGCAAAGGTGGGATTTGAAATAAGAATTATGCCCTTCATACTTGACCCCCATCTAGAGTTGTCTAAAACAAGAACAACAACAAAATAATAATACATGAGCTTAGGAGCCAGATGGTAAAGAGACAAATAAGGAAGAGTATAAAGGTTTAATATAGTGAAACAGTTAAGCATCTTAAATCAAAAGTGTACTGCTGAGCACAGATATTTTAAATTCTGCATTGTCTCTGGAAAAATTTCTCTTTAAGAACTGCCCAATCTGGTGAACAGGATTGATTATTGCCATTTGTATCTTGATATCTATTCAAAAAGTGAATATATTTCCTTTTCAGATACTAGGAATAATTAGTACTTAATTTCATACTTGGATGATGGTGGTGATATTAACAACAAGAAGAACATAGTCGTACAGAGTTACATAATCTTTATGAATTACCTTACTTGATCACAACAACACTGAAAGAGACAAGGTTAGATTTTTGCCATTAACTTTAGTCATCTAGGGAGAAAACTGAGATAAATGACTCAACAAAGCTACAAAATTCTTGTGTTTATAAAGCACAATATCAGCTAATATTCCCTATATTATGTTTTAGTTTGGTATCAATATCAAAATTGAAGTTTACATGCACTTAAAAGATTGCATTTTTAAAGAACCATTTGCAAATGATTGTTTTTTGTTTGGTTGGGTATTTTCCCCCACATTAATGTAGTTCAAGCAAAATCCAGGAGATAGTGAAGGACAGGGAATCCTGGTGTGCCGTAGTCCAAGTTGTTGAAAAGAGTCAGACACTGAACAACAATGTTGTTTGCATTTCACACAAAAGGCAAAAAAAGTATCAGTCATCTGCTTTGTGCAGAAATCAAGGCACACATCTTTACAAAAGTTGTTTTTTTTTTATGGCATTGTTCAGTTAATTTATTCTTGTTTTTCCTAGTTTTACTGAGATATATAGGAAGCTCCTGAACTCATATTGTCCCACGGGCAAACTGAAAGGTAGCTGCACATGGATAAATTTCCTCTGAAAGAAATTCAGGAACTAGTTGAGTGATTCCAGAAGAGATGAATGAGGAAAAATCCCCACCAAAATGTGGTTCAGTGCAGAAAGCAGAACAGAAACAGCTATCTCCAAGTTTTTCCCTGAAAGGGGTTGACTTGCAAACCTTAAAAATGCTGCCTAAATGTCCAGCTTCTGTTCAGTCTACATATAAGTGTTAACTGAGGTTCTCCCCATTGGGTTGATGAAAGGCCATGACACACCTTCATATACTCAGAGATACTAAGAACAAAGAAGGAAACTTAGATAATCACAAAGGTTTGAGAGATGACCAAGAGGTTGTGATGGGCTCAATGATAAGGTTTCTCTTCTCTATGAGACCACTCTGTCAAGACTGGGAGAAATGGCTGTTTTATCCATACCTCTGCAGAAATCAACACAGAGAATAAAGGAAAATGGAGAAACAGAAGCAAATGTTTCCAAAAAAGAGAGCAAGGTAAAACCCCTTGCTTTAAATGGAAAGGAGATAAATGATTAACCTGCTACATTCTCTCATCCAAGGTTAAGAGATGAATCACAAGCTGGATTCAAGATAGCCAGGAGAAATATCAACAACCTCAAGTATGAAGATGATACCACTCTAATGGCAGAAAATGAAGAGGAACTAAGGAGCCTCTTGATGAGGGTGAAACGAGAGTGAAAAAGCTGACTTAAAACTCAACATTCAAAAAATGAGGATCACGGCATCCGGTCCCATCAGTTCATGGCAAAGAGATGGGAAAAAAGTGGAAACAGTTGTAGATTTCATTTTCTTGGGCTCCAAAATCAATGTGGATGATGACTGCAATCCCAAAATTAAAATTTTAGAATTTTTTTAAAAATTAGAATTAAAAATCAAAAAGATGTTTTTTCCTTGGAAGATAAGCTATGACAAACATAGACAGCATATTAAAAAGCAGAGACATCACTTTGCCAACAAAGGTCCATATGGTCAAAGCTATGGTTTTTCCAGTAGTCGTGTACAGATGTGAGAGTTGCACCATGAAGAAAGGTAAGCACAAAAGAATTGATGCTTTTGAAGTGTGGTGCTAGAGAAAATTCTTGAGAGTCTCTTAGACAGCAAGGAGATCAAACCAGTCAATCCTAAAGGAAATCAACCCTGAATATTCACTGGAAGGACTGGGGCTAAAGCTGAAGCTCCAATCCTTTGCACCCTGATGCTAGAGCCAACTCATTGGAATAGACCTTGATGCTTTGAAAGATTGAGGGCAGAAGGAGAAGGAGGTAACAGAGGATGAGATGTTTGGATGGCATCACCAACTCTATGGGCATGAACTTGAGCAAACTCTGGGAGATAGTGGAGGACAGGGAAGCCTGGTGTGCTGCAGTCCATGGGGTCACAAAGAGTCGGACGTGACTTAGTGACTGAATAACAGCAAAAGGTCAGGAGAATAAAGTGAACATTTCAACAAAGAGATAGAAAAATTTTAAAGTACCAGACAGAAATCACAGAGCTGAGAAATGCCAGATCTATATGCTTTGATACTAGGATGAACAAGGAAATAACATTGTAGAAAAGTAAAAATACGGAAAAACCAATGGAAAATAAAAGTTATTTTGATAAGATCTGTTCGTACAGATTTCTCTCAACTTCAACTCCCATCTCCATTACTAAGAATGCATTTTTCCTCTTGATACAAGGAGGGTATCTTCCCCATGTGAGTTTTATCTTCTGCTTTCAGGAAGCCAAAAATTCAGAACACTCTTGTTGCTTTTGCTATTTTTCAAGGGCTTTTGGTTCAAAATAGTCCTTATGTCAAAATGGCATATTCAGGGGTGGTACATTCTTCCACCCTTCACACAGCACACAATGAAATCTTCACAGTTTATCAACTGGTGGATAAACTTGAATATCAGCAGGCGATGTGAAGGCTGTATTTATAGTTAAGTTGTAAAAGATATATTAAATTACTTAACTGGTAAAGAATCTGCCTGCAATGCCAGAGACCCAGCTTTGATCCCAGGGTCAGAAAGATCCCCTGGAAAAGGAAATGGCAACCCACTCCAGTATTCTTGCCTAGAGAATTCCATGGACAGAGGAGCCTGGTGGGCTAGAGTCCATGGGGTCGCAAAGAGTCAGATATGACTGAGTGACTAACACTTTCACTTTCAACCTATATTTTAATAGTCTGATTTTACTTTCATAGTGAATCATTGATTCAGAAGGAAAGGGAAGAAAGTAATGAAAAATCCTGATGTAGAGATTGTAACCACAGGCAGGAATGGGCTACAAAATCACAAGAGTGCAATTTCTTTTGAGAAAAAAAGAAACTGAAACAGGTATTTTATTGCTATTGTTTTTCAGTTGCTAAGTCGTGTCTGACTCTGCGACCCCACCAACTGCAGCACAGCAGGCTTCCCTGTCCTCCACTATCTCCTGGAGTTTGCTCAAACTCATACCCTTTGAGTCAGTGCTACTACCTACCTATCCATTTCATCCTCTGCCACCCGCTTCTTCTTTAGCCCTCAATCTTTCCCAGCATATGTGGGAGTAATCTGAGTCCATGTAACTACTGAAGCTGTTTTGGGGATCTGTGTACCTGAACTTATGTTTTTCGAATCACTTACATGAAAGAGCAGTGGATAAAATAGAAGCTGAGAAATGTACAGTCATGTCAATATTTAGCTTGTCTTAAAATGATGAAATGGGTTCCTCAAATAATGAAAGCTTTTATTGTTGATTTGACTGTATTTCTTTTTGTTGTCGTTGTTTCACTTAACTAATTTTGTTGTTAGGTCTCTATATATTTAGTAGAAAAGTATTGACTTACATTTTGTACTTTAAAACACAGACAACTTTTGATGAAACAGCAAATAGGTAGCTTGTTTTTTTTTTTTGTTTTTGGTTTATTTCTTTGTGGATTTTTTTGTTCGTTTTGAGTTTTTTTTTCTAATTTGTTGTTGTTGTTAGCTTGTTTTTTAGTCATGTTCTAATTTCAATGTTTTTCAGCTCTTTGGAAAACTTAAGATATTTAAACATTATATCACACAAAGAATTAACACTGATTATATAGCGGCAACAACTTAAGAAGCAAGGGAAAAGTAATAGAAAGAATTGACCAAGCACTTCATGATTTGTGTGAAAATCTTGCTTCTATATTGGTTAGCAAAACATCCCAAGGGAGAGAGATCATTAAGCAAATGGAAGACAATGACACATATTACATGTCTGATGTTAGAACCTATATTTGGGTGCATTATAGCATATTATAAAATCTGACCTCAAAAAACAAACAAGCAAATACTCAATAAAAAAATTAACCACTCCTATTACTATTCAAAGGATTGGTGTGTTAAAAGATCTATAAAAATTTGAGGGAGTTTTATGAATCTCATAGTCATAAATATAACTGAATTAAGAGCTAGAAATGGTATTTCAGCACCATGGGAATTACTCTTGTGATTACCAGGTATATCATTTTACAAGTGTATTTTTATTTAGTTGTATTTCCTGGCCTTATCTTTTAAATTTATTGAAATAGATTATTACTTTTAAGAGCTCTGCAAAGAGAGAAATCAAGTAGAGTTTTATGATTTGCAAAGTATTTTGCTCAAGCACCTTTATATCTATAAGAAAATGAAATTTCTGAAATCCAATAATAAAAATGGGCTTACTGACACTGTTGATTTAATGTAAGGAAAATCTATATTCTCTCAAAATAATCTGAATAATCATTAGCTGTACTTTTCTCAAACTTTAAAATGGGAATGATGATACTTTCTGTACCCACTTCTTAGGACATGGTAAAGATTAATTCAATCTTTTAAATAAAAATATTAATGATTTTAAGAGTTGGAATATCAGAGAAATATATACAATATTTTAGGTAAAAATATATTATTCAGTGGGATGCAGGAGGATTTTATTCTAAAAATTACTTTATTACTATTCAGTTCAGTTCAGTTCAGTTCAGTCACTCAGTTGTGTCCGACTCTCCACGACCCCATGAATCACAGCACGCCAGGCCTCCCTATCCATCACCAACTCCTGGAGTTCACTCAAACTCTTGTCCACAGAGTCGGTGATGCCATCCAGCCATCTCATTCTCGGTCGTCCCCTTCTCCTCCCGCCCCCAACCCTTCCCAGCATCAGAGTCTTTTCCAGTGAGTCAACTCGTCGCATGAGGTGGCCAAAGTATTGCAGTTTCAGCTTTAGCATCAGTCCTTCCAATGAACACCCAGGATTGATCTCCTTTACAATGGACTGGTTGGATCTCCTTGCAGTACAAGGCACTCTCAAGAGTCTTCAACACCACAGTTCAAAAGCATCAGTTCTATGGCGATCAGCTTTCTTCACAGTCCAACTCTCACATCCATACATGACCAAGAGAAAAACCATGGCCTTGACTAGATGGACCTTGGTTGGCAAAGTAATGACTTTGCTTTTTAATATACTATCTGCTGCTGCTGCTGCTAAGTCACTTCAGTCGTGTCCGACTCTGTGAGACCCCATAGATGGCAGCCCACCAGGCTCCCCTGTCCCTGGGATTCTCCAGGCAAGAATACTGGAGTGGGTTGCTATTTCCTTCTCCAATGCATGAAAGTCAAAAGTGAAAGTGAAGTCTCTCTTTTGTGTCCGACTCAGCGACCCCATGGACTGCAACCCACCAAGCTCCTCTGTCCATGGGATTTTCCAGGCAAGAGTACTGGAGTGGGGTGCCATTGCCATCTAGGTTAGTCATAACTTTCCTTCCAAGGATAATCTGCTTATAGACTTCAACTTTTAGGCCCCTTGACAAAGATTTTAACCATGTGTCAAACTCTCTCTTTTTTAATGAATTCTCTTTAATTTCAAAAATTTCTAGAACATTCACCTTCAATTTAATTGATTGATGATAGAACCTTAGAAGATCTTCATGTCTGTGTACAAATTTATAGTTCATTTGCAGTGTTGGTCTTTCATCTGTATTTATGTAAAATTAATTTCTAAGATGGACAGATTCAAGGTAACTTTGTATACTTAGCTAAAGGAATTAATAAAATGTCTTAGCTACATTATTTTGCATTATTTAACCTTATCAAGTACCAAACAAATATCCCTGAGACATTCAAAATCACAGTTGGTTTCTATTAAATTCTGGTATTTCACATTTATTGGCATTACTATTGATTCTGTCTCCTCAAAGTAGCTTTTATATAAACTGATGACCTTTCTTTGAGGGAGAAAAGCAGTGATCACACAGCTAATTCTTAGAAGTCCTTGACCTGAAGGTATGGTAACAGAGCTACCTGTAAAACAGCCCATACAGTTTTTAAATATTCATAGTTAGAGTCAAGATCATAAAATAAATAATTTAAATCAATGTGTTGTTAAATTACAGAGAAAATTAGGGATTAAAGAATGATAAGCAATACATACAAAAATATTTTAAAACACTTGAATGAAGATAAAGGTCAGTTTGAATGCTTTGGATGATATAAACCATCAAGAAATAAAAGAGGTATTTTTTTAATGTGTACAATGAATTAGAGTTATTCAATCATAGACTGAAAAAAAAAGTTAAAAACTCTCAGCAGACCACATATCAAAATAAACAAACAAAAGTCCACACAAAAAGAAGAAAAATGCAACAGAAAGAAATACCTGGAGTTAAAAGGAAAAAAGAAAAAAATATAAGAGGTAGTTTGAAAGGTGAATTAAATAAGATAAGGTTTAGAATGGTGCAGCCTGAAAATGAGAAATTGATACAAAGAAAGGAATTCAATAAAAAATAAAAGTAGAGGTAATTGAGGCAGGAAAAAATTCTACTTAAAAAGACGTGCTATTAATAAACACATGTAGCTTGACTTACAATAACTATGAGACTAGTGGTGAAATTTTTACCTCTTACAGTTTTATATACTGAGTTGGACAGGAAGCTTGTTTCACTTGAATGATCTATGTGAAGTGAACACTTAGATGCTTAATTTATTATTCTTTAATGAAGACTAGGTCACAGATCCATAACAAGTCAATAACCCGATCCTAACTCTTATTTTAATTTAGCCATTGTCAATGCAACTTAATTGATTTACTCATTAGCCAGAGTTCCTGTATAGCTATCAGCAAGGAAACATGTAAATACTTTTCTCTCATAATTTTGTGAGGCCAGAGAAAATAGCAAAGGTGTTACTGAAGCTTCTTTGAAGGAAACTGTGCACTGATGATGCATTAATATTTTTAGTGTTCCCTTCTTACCCAGAATTTGAGGGGATAGCTTACCATGAAAGCTATAAATACAGAACAAACAAACAAGGATTTAAAAAAATAAAACACAGTAAAGATAAAAAGGTTTCCTAAATCCTGAAGCTATCTGTAGCTTTAAGCACAAAATTTAAAATTTATCTCTATGAATTGATAACACTAATGTTTGGAAATCCACTGGCATGCATGCTAAAGACTTTACCGTTAGGCAAGGCTTTCCCAGTGGCATCTTCATTCACAGCACTGTATCTTTTGGAATTCCTTCTTCTGTAAACACTTCTGCATCTAGGTGGCAGGTATCAGACCCTTGGCCTCTGACCTTGTACTTGCATGCCTGTTTTGCCCTTGACCAGATTGATTCCTCTGCATAAAGACAGTAACCCTTTTACTTTTAATCAGCTAAGGAATTTCTGGGTTGCAGAATTCTGGGCTAAAGGTCTTTTCTCTCTTAAACTTTTTCTAATCATTCTTGGTAGTTTAGTAATAGTTTTCTTATCTGCCTCTCTGTGGCTCATTACCTATGTGCACAGTCTCTTAGATTTCTTGGAACTTATATCATATTACAAAGTTCTTGGTTGCTAATCTTCCCCCACTAAATTTTTAGTATCTTAATAATTGAGATTTTAATTGTTAAGAAATATTTGAAATGAATTGCTAAGAATGTGTAAAAACTGTCACAGTTGATAACTAAAATCCAAGTTTCCTGATAACTACTCATTTTAGTTTTGCATATGCTTCCTTAAAGTTATTTGCTAAAGAGATGCCCCACACTTTTGACAAGGGATTTGCATTAACATGAAATGAATGACTAAATAAACATCTAAATAATTCTTAGTGCTATTATCACCACCTGTTTACTTGCTGAATAGAAGATCAGACATGGAAATCTATTATTCTAAATCAGAGACATCTAAGAGAAGAAGGTGAAAATAAGTAAATAAAACAAGTAGAAGTAAATATAAAATATAATGCTCTACAACACAGTAAAATACAGTACAATTATGGCACGAATGGTAAAATTTTAAAACACATAAACACATTCCACATGACTTTTTATATCCTGTAGAACATCAAATGGGTTAATTAAATAAAACAAACAACAAGCAAAAAATAAAGAGAATGTCCTGAAGAACAAGAAGAGCTTCCCAGATGAAAGCCAGTAATTTTTACTCAAAAATATTGTAAACACCTCCCTCCCAAAATATAACAGGATGCTTGTGTTACAGTCCCCAAGCCTTTTGTTCTGATAAGAGGTTTATTTTAATTTAGCTGGGGTCCAGGAGACATTTTAACATACCAAGTATTTGGTGGAGCATTTTTTCAAAATTTTATTTCAGGTCCATATATATACATTGGAGTCTGAGGATAAATTTTAGTGTTCCTATGACCTACTAGTTTTTATATAAAGTCAGAACATCTAACTAGTTGTATAAAATCTAAACAAGTAGTTGTATAAAATCTGAAGGTCTAGCTTTCCAGCCTACAATAAGATTATATGATTTACACCCCTTGATTTCCTTTCTCCCCTTGTTCTCCACTCCAGATTTCTCACTGGGATCCTGTATTTGAATCTTATTAATTCCCTTCTTCTTTGTTATCCCTAATTATAGAGCTGTCAATCTCAAAAGCCACAAAAGAGGGAAATTTGAAAACATTCTGGATTTGTATTATACTATTGAATGCATTGTGAGCTTTTTCATATAGCTGGAGGGAGACAGCTTTAAATGAACTTTTCACAGGGGAAAAAAGTAGGTGTGTGTTTAACAGGGGTGAAAAAAAGGAATTGACAGATATATAATTATTTTAGTGTCTCCACTTTGTCTCTTTCTTCCCCTTTGTCAGCTGCCTTCTTGCTTGACTCACCAGCATACCCCGTAAAAGTTATTTCGTTCAGTGTTCTTTTACCACATGTACAAAGCACACTGAACAGGAATCTGCTTGGGGTTTTCTTCTTCAGATAAATCATGCAGAGTTAGTTCCAGGAGCTTCAGGATTGAAATCTTCAGATTCCCAGCGGACTTGACCCACCTCAAGAGCAATAAACTTTAAAGTTGTATGTTTACAGAAAAACTGCCCTGTAATTACCAGTTTTCAACACAAAAACTATTCATATTCAATTTTAAGGAAGACCCTTAAAAAATATATCAATGGAATACTTTTAATTATAAAAGAGCCCCAAAATGTACATAAGTTAAATGGCAGAAAGGAGTTTCACTATGTATACACATTACATCTTTGTAACCCTACTGGATTCAACAATAATCACATGATTCAGGTGTAGGAAACAAAAAGAAGTCAGAGATGATTTGCAAAAAAATGATATAAAATTAAAGGGAAAAGACAATAGAAAAAGTCAACTAGGGAATCACTCTAATTTTATGAATTATAACCTCTCATCTCTATGTACGGTGGCTGTTTCTGTGGTTTGAATCTACACAGGTATCATTAAAATCCAACAGGTCTTATAAAAATATGTATGTTTATAACCTTTAGAAAGCTGCCATTGTTTCAGGGTGATGTCTCGATGTATGTTTTGATATCTAATTGTCGAAAACATAATCATTTTTTTCCTAAAGTTTCTAAAGCAAAAGACCAAAGCAAACTTAAAACTTGTTATATATTAGTATATATTTTTAATTGACTATTTAAAAATTTAATATAAATAAAAGTATATAAAGTCAATTATATATAATGTTAAATTATGATTTACATGGAAAACTGAATTATATTATCACAGATGTTAGAAACTACAGTTTGGATCCATTGTACAAAAAAAGGGAGGAGTGATGGGCTAGAAAATTCCTTTAGGAATATTATCATATTTATTTAAATAACTCTTATCTGGCATTATCCTTTGACATTTCATATGTGTCTTATGAATATGCATTGATACAAGCTCGGATGAGATTACTCCATAAAATCCTGTCTGGTGGATTGCTGAATGGATTTTAGTTATATGTTGGTTGAAACTGGCCAAATATTTCCTTATTAGTAGGTTGTCTAAAATAGCATATCATGACACATTATTAAATTCATTATAATGACTGTAACTGTGAAAAGTCTATTGAAAATTGGAGATGAACTAATTCTTTCAGCATAAACATAGTTATAGAATCAGCTATTCTGAGTGCAGATAGCCTCAATTCTCTGGAAGCCAGAATTTGACTTAATTAAGGAAAATATTCCCTTTTTTTTCATAGGTGTTGTGATCATTTATCTCATACCTCTTTTAAAGGTTGCTTAATTCCCTTCTCCTGTTGTGCTCTAATTATTCCTAAAGTATTCAAAGTGGAGTTTAAAGTTCAAGACTGATTCTTCCAACTCTAATACCATCTCAAGTTTCTTTTATGACATGGACGGTAATACACTGCAATATGTGAAACGTATTTTTATTTCAAAAGGAACTGAAATGCATGTCAGATTTATCTAAGGGAAAAAATACTACTGGTATTTCCTACAAATCTATCCTTCTTGCCCCCAAATGCAAATTAGCTTAATATTTGGTTACAACTAACAATATAATGAATGAATATGACTGCTGGTCTAGTGATAATGCCAAAGTATATTCTTTCTTCTGTGACAAACAGCTCAATCAATCAAACTTCAACAAATATATGTGATTAATGAAACTGTATTTATCTCTTCTAGCTTCAAAATCCCAAATCGTATGAGACTATGGATAATAGTTAATGGTAGGTGCTCTAAGGTTTCAAAGTTCTTTTCGTAAAGTGCAATGGGGAAAAAAAGAGAGAGAGAGAAAAACAACAACAAGAATTTAGTTTAAAGATGTATATGATCATTAAAGCTGTGTGGACTTCCCAGGTGGTGCTAGTGGTAAAGAATCTGCCAGCTAAAGCAAGAGACACCAGGGATGCATGTTCAATCCCTGCACTGGGAAGATCCCCTGGAAGAGGAAAATGGCAACCCATTTCAGTATTCTTGCCTGGAAAATTCCATGGACAGAGGAGCCTGGAGGGCTGTAGTCCATGGGGTCCCAAAGAGTTGGACACGACTGAGAGACTGAACACACAACACACACAGGTTAAATTATTGTTCAGAATTACTCATACCCTTCCTCCCCTTCACTTGCATGAAGAGACATATTTCTCTGTTCCTTGAAGCAGTCATAATACAAGTAGAGACTTCAAATATTTATCGTTCGGTTGTACTTGCCCTCTTGTACCTCTTCCAATCACTATCTGAAGAACATATTCTAGGTATCCCACTACCAAGGAAGATGAATAACAAACAAACATCAGGACCTTGCCAATTTAGAGACCTGCAGTTTGAAGCAGAGTTGCCCAGACACACCAACCCAGACCAGGCAGGTATCGGCTACTGCACAGACAACTTAGTGAACCCAGATGAGATTAACAGAGCTCCTTCCAATAACTCACAGACATGTGAGAAATAAGAACTTCTTATTGCATGTAATGTTTTACTGTTTTTTTATACAGAGATATGGGCTAAGATAAAAGCTAATGTTTATTGATATCTTACCATGTGCCAGAGGCCATTCAAGTACTTTACATTTAATAATTTATTTAATCACCACTATAATTATATGTGATTGTTGCCATCAGTATTCCTGTTTTACTGCAAAGAAGACTGAAGCACAGAGGATTTGTCCAATATGGCACAGCTACTGAACTGTAGAGTTGAGGTTTGCAATCTTGCTGTATGGTGCCAGAGTCATTCAAGTTCCTGTCAGCAAATACAAATTCAACTGAAGCTAGTGTGCAACATAGGTAGTCATATAAAACTTATAGACACTATCAAAATGAGAAATCATTTTTACCTGGACCTAGAGTAAGTGAGGGGCTTGCCTGGTGGCTCTGTGGTAAAGAATCCACCTGCCAATGCAGGAGACATCGGTTTGATCCCTTGTCAGGAAGATCCCCTGGAGAAGGAAATGACAATATACTCTAGTATTCTTGCCCAGGACACCCCATGGACAGAGGAACCTAGCAGGCTACGGTTAATGGGGTGTCAAAGAGTTGGACACAACTTAGTGTCTAAACAACAGCAAAAACAAGAGTAGGTGAGTGCTATATGAAGATGCAAAGGCAAGGGAGGTGGGAGGGGGGTTCAGGAGGGGGAACTTATGTAAACCTGGGGCGAATTCATGTCAATGTATGGCAAAACCAACCAATATAATATTGTAAAATAAAAATAAATAAATAAATAAATCTGTTCGAGGCAGCTACACACCTGAACAACCAACCACAATCATAGCAGATAAACTTATCCTTTAAAAACATTCAGAAAGATGGGGACCAAAAGCAAAGGAATAAAAGGAGAAAAATTCTAGGCTTTTCACATTACTACTTGCTGTATCTTGCTTAAGGAAGAAGCTGCTGGATTCATCAGTCAGGAAACAGGGCAATTGATTAGACCACTGTTCTTGATAAGCTGGTTTAGCCATTTTAAAAAGCATTTCTTCAGACCCACCATTCTCCCTTTTTCTCTCTTTCTTCTACTCTATGTAGGTCAGGAGTAAATGGACTCAAAATTTTAGGGACATTTTTTCTCTACCATATTTTCTCTGTATCTGTGTGATGATTCCTTCTTTATTTCATTTCTGATCTCTTCCCTTAAACTCTTAAAGCTTTTAGAATCTCCAGCTATGGCTTCCTGTCAGTCAGATAAGCCTGTTTCTTTCCATGGCTTCTCTGGTAGCTCACTGGTAAAGAATCCACCTGCAATGCAGGAGACTCTGGTCCGAATCCTGTATCAGCTCCGTCTGTCCATGAGAGTCTCCAGACAAGGATACTGGAATGGGTTGCCATGCCCTTCTCCAGGGGATCTTCCCAACCCAGCAATCGAACCAGTGTCTCTTATGACTCCTGCATTGGCAGGTAGGTTCTTTAACCACTAGTGTCACTGGGGAAGCCCTACTTATTAATAGTTCATGGAAAAATAAAAACCCAAGGGAAACTTCATGGCTACCCAAACATAATGCCCAGAGCACCTAAAATAAATTCTGACTTCCACAAGTATTAAGTTAAAGAGCAGCTTGAATAGTTAAGTCTGAGTTTTACAGGAATATAGATGAGGAATGACTACAGGAAGCTTTTTCAGTACAAACTGGTTTATACTTCTGAATGAGGTGATCTGACAAGCTATGTCTTTTCTTCCATCTATTCACCAGCTGACTGGTGCCCCCTTCCATTCAGCCGCTCTTTGAAGTGGTCTGGAAGGCCTGATGAGAGGGTGGATGTGCTCTTGCCTGGCAAAGACAACAGAAACTGACATCGCCTCTGAATTCTAGCTTATAAAGACAGTGATTATTTTTGCAGCTGCCTTTTGTCTTTACTGAAAAAGTGTTTATGGCTCCAATGCCCACTTTCAAATTGTGAGGTGGTTTCCAACCAGAGCAAAGGTTATGTTTTTCTTCAGTCATTTCTCTGTTCCTATTTTTCATGGTCTTCAGATGGTTATAGTCAAACTTATTTAATTATACTTTTTTTGGTATATTTTAAGTGTTTGTTAAATATTTAATGATTCTTTGCTGCTGCTGCTAAGTTGCTTCAGTCATGTCCAACTCTGTGAGTCCCCATAAATAGCAGCCTACAGGCTGCTCTGTCCCTGGGAGTCTCCAGGCAAGAATATTGGAGTGGGTGATTCTTATCTGCTGCTGCTGCTACTTAGTCACTTCAGTCGTGTCCGACTCTGTGTGACCCCATAGACGGAAGCCCACCAGGCTCCCCCATCCCTGGGATTCTCCAGGCAAGAACACTGGAGTGGGTTGCCATTTCCTTCTCCAATGTGTGAAAGTGAAAAGTGAAAGTGAGGTCGCTCAGCCGTGTCCGACCCTTAGCGATCCCACGGACTGCAGCCCATCAGGAGTTGCCAAATGCAGTCCTGAACTCTGTGTGTCTCCAGACCATTAAAAACTAGCAGTTCAACTGCTTTTTTCCCCTAACAAAACAACAACAAAAAGAGTTATTACAAACAGTACTTTTGAGGGAGTAATTTTTTTAAAGTCCTGAGTTTCTTTATTATAATGTGAATAAAGAAACTATGAGTAACATTTGAGAAGTCTCAATATTTAACATGAAATTTATTCAGTGCTGTCTATCAACTTGGTGGTAGGACCCTTCAAGACCTCTGCTTGCCTCACCACGAAGTACAGCTAAATCAGCCAAATCTATTTTGGTCAGTAGTAGAGAGAATTTTAGAAAAGGTTAAAATCTTAGGTTGATGAGAGCTAGGTGGACCTGGAGAGTAATCAAACTGCATCCTCTTTATTTTGCTTAAAACCTACAAATATATTGATAATGTCATAAATAATAATGAATAAGCTACAAGGATATATTGGACAACACAGGAAATAGAGCCAATATTTTATAATAACTACACATGGAGTATGGGCTTCCCAGATGGCACTAGTGGTAAAGCACTCACATGCCAATGCAGGAGATGTGAGAGATGCGGATTTAATCCCTGGTTCCAGAAGATCCCCTGGAGGAGGGCATGCCGACCCACTCCAGTATTCTTGCCTGGAGAATCCCATGGACAGACAGAGCCTGGCAGGCTACAGGCCATGGGGTCCCAAAGACTCAGACACAACTGAAGTGACTTAGAACATACATGGAGTATAGCCTTTAAAAATTATGAATCACCATGTTGTATACCTCTAATTTATGGAGTTTTGTTCATCAACTATATCTCAATTATTACAAAAGTAAAGAAAGAAAAAATAAAAATTCAAAGAGATTTCAGAAAAAGTTCTCAAACTTTAGTGTGCTTCAGAATCATCTGAAGGCCAGAACCTCAATAGTATTTACTTTAGTAGGTCTAGATGGCTTTGAGCTTCTAACACATTCTCTCAAAGGTGCTGCTGCTGCTGCTCACTAGACCACTGTGGTGAACCCATGGCCTAAAGAACTGGCCCAAGGAACCAAGATAGAAATGCGTACCTCTCACTTCTAAAGCAATCTTTGAGCAGTCTACCAGATGCTGAGGAGAGTTTAATTCCAAGGATGACAAATGATGGCCTTAAAAGTCTCAACTGCATACATTTCATCTTCTGAACTAAATGCCCATGATAAGGAGGTCTTGAGGCACTGGGTTGAAACAGTATTAATTTTAGATGAAAACAAAGGAGGAAAAGAGGAGGGAGCTCTTCATCCAAATTGAACGATGTCTTTTTTTTTTTTCTTCATGAAGAAGGGAGATTTGAATTTCATATTGGAGCTTCTTTTTGTTATATCATGAAGCTATAGGTTCAGTAAGCATATATGAATATTATTACTATAAATGGTATATTACAGATTGTTTTTGTAAGAAGTTTTTTTCCTAGACAGAGTGAGGATTTAAATAGCAGATAAGCAGCCATGTTTAGTCTTTTCCAATTAGATCGCTGTCTGAAACCTGTCCTAGGTCTAGCTTTATCTGCAAGTTGCAGGTGTAACTACCCCACAGGCATCCCTCCTTCTGCCTGCTGAGCTGAGCAGGTCATCAGTACCCCTCCATAGGCAATCTGGCTTCCCACGGCTGCCAGTCTTGTGAAACTGGAATAGCTAATGAAGGCAGCGTGCTTTCATTAGAGGCCCTACAAGCAGTGATCTATTTATTCATTTGAAGGCTTTGCACATTTCATCATCTCTCTAGTCCCTATCTCTCTACTTCAACTCCACCAAATATAAAAACATTCCCATTGCAGAAAATCTGACATCATTAGTTCCAACAAATGATGGGGGAGGGGGAAAGCATAAAGGAGAAAAAAAGCCTAGTTATTCCACAATCGGCAAGCCTTGTAACAGGGCTTTAGGATACTTTCATTATAAATGAATTCTAAATAGATTTATGAAGTTCAATAGGCAATGTAGAAAAGTCAGGGGACACAAAATTTAGAAAAAATTTTTGGAAAAAAATATCCCCTTAGAAAGGGATATAGAGTTTTGCCTTGAGAACACCTTGTAGGGTTCCTAGCTGTGCTCCGTGACTTTTGAAGGACTATGAGTAATCTAGCTAGATACATACTTCTCAAGCTCTACATTTGTTACAATTGCCTATCTGTACAAAGGAAAACTTTACATTTTCACAATAAGGAATTGAGACTTTGAGGTTTCATCTTGCATCTTTTCTGGTTTTCTTGTACATATTCATCTTTATTTCTGCCTCCTGCTCAGCGCCAAAGCTGTGGGAATCCTTGCAACCCAGGGGTAATATGCTCACAATACTGTTGTCCGTTGGTGTTTATCTTTTTGAAATGCTCTCTCCCTTTCTCCTTTGCCTATTTCAATCCTTCTAATATTTCAAAGCCTGACCAAACAGCTACCTCTTCTATTCAGCTGCCCTTTATTGATTTGCACTCTTATGGCATTCTCTGCTTATGATCACAGCAATAGTGGTTTTTTTTCATCAAAGTTGAGTACCAGGGCATTGGCCTTGTAGCTTTGTTCTCAAATTCTAGGAAACTTCTCTATTCTGTTTCAATAGTAGGAGTATATGATAGCAGCTCAAGAAGAACTTAATTACAGGTAGTGTTTACTTCAAGACAAATGATGTTTCAAACACTGAATATGGTTTCTAGCTGACAGTCTCCAATCCTACACATTAATCATCACCTTGATGTGGAGGACACAGGCTTGAGAGCCAGACTGCCTGGGTTTGAGTTCCAATTCTACCACTTCAAACCTGACATGTTAACATTGTTGTATTTCAGGTTCTGTATGTACAAAATGAGGATGATAGTAATATCCACTCGATAGAGTTACTGTGAATGTTAAATGAATTCATAAGGCAATTAGAGTCAGGACCATGCATATACCCAATAAATATTAATTATTGTTATGATCACTATTCATGAAAACATTTACTGTCAACCCTCAAATTGCTCTTTAGCATGCAGATAATGAAATTACTGCAACAATAGCACATCAGAGTGCAGGATTCTGAATTATAAACTGATGTAGGAAGTAATGATAAATATGAACCAAATCTTTTCATTGAGCTAGGCATTTTTGAATGGGATAAACATGATCTCCATTTCCTTGGCTAAATACAGTATATTATAAAGCAAGGCGCTCAGTTGCTAAGTCATGTTTGATTCTTTGCAACCCCATTGACTATAGCCTGCCAGGCTACTCTGTCCATGGGATTATCCTTGCAAGAATACTAGAGTGGGTTGCCATGTCTTCTTCCATGGGATCTTCCTGACCCAGGGATCAAACCTGCATCTCCTAAGGCTTTTTCATTGGCAGGCGGATTCTTTACCACTGAACCACTTAGAAAACCCGTAAAGCAAAATGGGCCTTTTAATATGCATTTTTCCATAGTCAAGATCAGTGCTCAGAATACACATAGAAACCACTCTGTTGTTTAAGGAAGAGAGAGAAAGAATTTCAAGGGGCTGGCAAAGCCTGAAGTGTATGATGGTCTATTGCTTCTAGTATTCACTAACACTGGTAAATACTATGGGAAAGTGTATCAGAGAAAAGGAAAACAAAAACCCTGAGTAAAATGTAAGCACCACAATATAAATGAAACAAGGAAAATAGGATTCATGTTATGTCTTAGAAAAATACAGGCTTATTATACATTTCGAGGAATTTTTTTTCCTTTTCAAAGTAATTTATTTTGGCTTACTTCTCAGTTGAATGAATTATACCTTCTAGTAATTTTTTAACATGGTTGCTAAATGTTTTTTTTTTCCTTTAATGTTGAGAACTTTTAAGATGCGCCCTCCTAGCAACTTTCAAATATGAAATACGGTGTTATTAACTATCGTCACTATGTTGTGCATTATATCCCCACGACTTATTCATTTTATAATTGGAAACTGACACCTTTTGACCCTTTAACCCATTTCTCCCAGCCCTCAGCCCCCAGCCTCTGGCAACCACCAATCTCTTCTCTGTATCAATGAGCTTGGCTTTTTTAAAATCTATTTCTTTGTTTTACTGTTTAGATTCAACCTATAAATGAAATCATACTATATTTGTCTTTCTTTGACTGACATTTCACTTAGCTCAATGACATTAAGTTCCATCTATGTTCTCACAAATGGCAATATTTCATTCTTTTTTAATAACTGAGCAATATTCTATTTTGCAATATTATATATGGATAACAGTCTCTTTATCAATTCTTCCACCAACTAATGGAGTCTTAGGTTGCTTCCTTACTTCCATGTCTTGGCTATCATACATGGAATGAACATCAGGGTGCAGATATATTTTCAAAATAGTGATTACCTTTTTATTGGATACATACCCAGAAGTGGAATTGTTGCATCATATACATGTTCTGAAATTCCATCACCTCCACTAGCTTTGTTCATAGTGATGCTTCCTAAGGCCCACTTGACTTCACATCCCAGGATGTCTGGAATTCCAGTTGAACTATTTCAGATCCTGAAAGATGATGCTCTTAACGTGCTATACTCAATATGCCAGCAAATTTGGAAAACTCAGCAGTGGCCACAGGACTGGAAAAGGTCTCAAAGAAAGGCAATACCAGAGAATGTTCAACCTACTGCACAATTGCACTCATCTCAAATGCTAGCAAAGTAACGCTCAAAATTCTCCAAGTCAGGTTTCAACAGCATATGAACCATGAACTTCCAGATGTTCAAGTTGGATTTAGGAAAGGCAGAGAAACTAGAGATCAAGTTGCCAACAGCTGTTGGATCACTGAAAGAGCAAGAGAGTTCCATAAAAGCATCTACTTCTGTTTTATTGAGTACTCCAAAGCTTTTGAGTGTGTGGATCACAACAAACTGTGGGAAATTCTGAAAGAGATGGGAATACTAGACCACCTGACCTGCCTCCTGAGAAATCTGTATGCAGGTCAAGAAGCAACAGTTAGAACCAGACATGAACAACAGGCTGATTCCAAATAGGAAAAGGAGTATGTCAAGGCTGTATATTGTCACCCTGTTTATTTAACTTATATGCAGAGTACATCTGGAGAAGGCAATGGCAAGCCACTCCAGTACACTTGCCTAGAAAACCCCATGGATGGAGGAGCCTGGTGGGCTGCAGTCCATGGGGTCGCTAAGGGTCGGACACGACTGAGTGACTTCACTTTCACTTTTCACTTTCACACATTGGAGAAGGAAATCGCAACCCACTCCAGTGTTCTTGCCTGGAGAATCCCAGGGACGGGGGAGCTTCCGTCTATGGGGTCACACAGAGTCGGACACGACTGAAGTGACTTAGCAGCAGCAGCAGCAGTAGCAGCAGCAGCAGCAGAGTACATCATGTGAAATGCCGGGTTGGGTGAAGCACAAGCTGGAATCAAAGATTGCACGGAGAAATATCAATAACCTCAGATATGCAGATGACACCACCCTAATGGCAGAAAGTGAAGAGGAACTCAAAAGCCTCTTGATGAAAGTGAAAGAGGAGAGTGAAAAGGTTGGCTTGAAGCTCAACATTCAGAAAACGAAGATCATGGCATCTGGTCCCATCACTTCCTGGGAAATAGATGGGGAAACAGTAGAAACAGTGACAGGCTTTATTTTCGTGGGTTCCAAAATCACTGCAGATGGTGATTGCAGCCATGAAAGTAAAAGACACTTGCTCCTTGGAAGAAAAGTTACGACCAACCTAGATAGCATATTAAAAATCAGAGACATTACTTTGCCAGCAAACATCTGTCTAGTCAAAGCTACGTTTTTTCCAGTGGTCATGTATGGATGTGAAAGTTGGACTATAAAGAAAGCTGAGCACCGAAGAATTGAAGCTTTTGAACTGTGGTGTTGGAAAAGATTCTTGAGAGTCCCTTGGACTGCAAGGAGATCCAACCAGTCCATCCTAAAGGAAATCAGCCCTGAATAGTCATTGGAAGGACTGATGTTGAAGCTGAAACTCCAATACTTTGGCCATGTGATGCGAAGAACTACTCATTGGAAAAGACGGCAGGAAGACAAGGGGACGACAGAGGATGAGATGGTTGGATGGCATCACTGACTCAATGGACATGGGTTTGGGTAGACTCCGAGAGTTGGTGATGGACAGGGAGGCCTGGCGTGCTGCAGTCCGTGGGGTCGCAAAGAGTTGAACACGAGTAAGTGACTGAACATAACTGAACGTATACATGTTCTATTTATATTTTTTTGAGGAAACCCCATACTGTCTTCCATAATGGCTTTACCGATTTACATTCCCATCAATAGGGCACATGGGTTCCCTTTTCTCCACGTCATCACCAACAATTGTCATTTCTTGCCTTATTGATAATAATCATTCTAAGAGATGTGAAGTGATATTCACTGTGGTTTTGATTTGCATTTCCCTGATGAGTAGGGATGTTGAGCATCTTTTCATGTACCTGTTGGCCATCTGTATATTTTCTTTGGAAAAATGTGGATTTAGAACTTCTGCTCATTTTTTAATCAAATTGCTTCTTGTTTTGTTTTGTTTCTGCTTTGTAGCTTTTTAGTTTGGTCTGGTTTCACTTGTTTGGGTTTGCTTCTGTTGTCTTTGATTTTGTTGTCATTGAAAAATCATCACCAAGACTTATGTGAAGGAGCTTATTGTCTATGTTTTCTTCTAGGAGTTTTTTGTCTTACATTCAGCATTCATTTTGAGTTAATTTTTGTGTATACAGGAAGATAGTAGTTCAGTTTTATGAAAATAACTTTTAAATGTTCTGTATATGACTTTCATCAGATACATGCATGGACACACACACATCATACTGAGATTTTTGCTATAACCTTAGTTGATCATTTATAATTTTCTATATGAAGCTATCACATAATTGAAAATATTAACATTAAAGCACTCTCTTGGGCCAGTAATTTACTTAATTCTTTAAAAATCAGTTTAAATTCAAAAACTATCAGGGGAATTCCTTGGTGGTCCAGTGGTTAGGACTCAGTGCTTTCACTACTGAGGGCCCACGTTCAATCCTTGGTGGAACTAAGATTCCACAAGTCACACACAATGACCAAAAAAGAAGTCAGTTTAAACAACTGCAGCCCTGACCTATGAGAATTTACAATCCAAGATGAGAAATGATGATATTATAAAATAAATACAATATATATAGAAAACAAACAGAGGATGGGGGGGAAACTTAGTACTTCAATTCCATTCCAAGAGAAAAGTCCCCAAAGAAGAAAAGAGAGTGGATGAAGCAGAGAACTAACTAAGAATAAGTGCCTCAACCCTCCAAATATAAGGAGAGGCCCAGAGCAGGCCCAGAGCTGGGATGCAGCCATTGGATGAATCAAGCTTCTGACTCTCATACCTGTGTTCAGGCGAGTATCTATGGTTGGAATTCCCCACTCTTTTCTCTTGTTTGTTATACCTGTCTACTGCCTGTTCCTAAGTCATTTCAGTTGTGTTCGACTCTTTGCAATGCTATGAACTGTAGCCCATCAGGCTTCTCTGTCCATGGAATTTCCAGGTAAGAATACTGGAGTGGGTTGCCTTTTCCTTCTCCATGGTATTTTCCCGACTCCGGGATCGAGCCTGAGTCTCCTGCTTATGTTTCCCACACTGGCAGGTGGATTCTTTACTGCTTGAGCCACCTGGGAAGCATCACCTTAAAAAAAAAAATCTATGATTTCTTTTATATAAATTCCAAACTAGAAAACACAAATGTATGGTAATAGAAATCAGGATAATGGTAAATTTTAGGAGGGTAGTGATTGAAAAGGACAGATTTGGGGAGAGTTATAGTTATGTTTTCTCTGTTCATGGACAGAGGAGCCTGGTGGGCTGCAGTCCATGGGGTCGCTACTAGTCGGAGACGACTGAGCGACTTCACTTTCACTTTTCACTTTCACACATTGGAGAAGGAAATGGCAACCCACTCCAGTGTTCTTGCCTGGAGAATCCCAGGGACGGGGGAGTCTGGTGGGCTGCCGTCTATGGGGTCGCACAGAGTCGGCCACAACTGAAGCGACTTAGCAGCAGCAGCAGTAGCAGCAGCAGCATAGTTATGTTTTGCTTTTTAACTCTGTATGTGTATACATTTGTTATGATATTTTCCATTTCCTGATGCATATTCACTGAGTTGTGCAAATATTATTTGTGCACTTTTCTGTACATGTGTTTTATTTATATAATTATCACATTCTTCAAAATGTCAATTCACACCACCTCATCTATGAAACTTTTCTGCAATACCTTTTCCATCTTAGGCGGTTCTCTTTTTTTTTCCAGCCTTCCTGTGCTACAAATATTAAGGGTAGTTAAAAACAAAAGACCATATATTTTTTCTTGTTTTATCACCAGCAACTAAAAGAGAATTATTATTAATCGATGCTTAATCAATTACCAATGACAGACAATAAGTGAATGAGAAATACATGAGATTTGCGCAACCAAAACATGAGTATGAAGAAAAGAAAGACAATGAAAAATTGCTGACAAGCAAGATCTTGAAGAAGACGGTAAGGAGATTCCCTAGCTTATATGGAATTGCCTGGTGAGCATGTAGGTGCTGATTACCATTTTCTCCTACCCCACAAATTTTAAATTAATATCAAATTTGAAAATTACGAAAGCTTCTTGCCTGCAGTTGTCTTATTTTCATTAAAAAAGGCTCTATGTTGGGAATTCCCTGACTATCCAGTGATTAGAACTCAACACTTTCGCTGCTAGGGCCCAGGGTCATTCCCTGGTCAGAGAACTAAGATCCCTAAGCTGCACAGTGCAGCCAAAATAAATATATAAAAATTTTAAAACTAAAAATAAAATGGCTCTCTGACAAGGAGATGTGGTCAAATCATATTTAGTAATTTACAAGCAGAAACTTCCTGATAATAGTAACTTGGATTTATTTATTTACTAAATACTTACTGATCTTCCTCTATTTGATAGAATTTTCCATATTCTGGAGATACAAATCTAAGTAAAATGAGTTCCTCTCCTTAAGGCACTCAGTGATTATGCTGATTAGTAGTAATACAGAAGTGTATATGTAATAAAAGCTACAGTAAGGATTAACATAGGGTCCTAGAAAAACTCTTATAAGGAGCTACACTTCAGATAAAAAAGGAGCCCAGACTTGAATCTTTTCTAGAGTTTCAAACTAAGTAGATCTCTTACCCTCATAGATTTTCCATAACATGAGTTGGGATAGTACATATTCAAGGTTATGAGACCAGAGTATTGGGGAGGAAAGGACAATTTAGACCTGAGGATATAGGATAGTCATAGCTATTTGAGGGTGCTGGTTGTCTCATATTTGTGAGACGTTGACAGCAGAAATTAGGGTCCTTAGTTCATTACTCTATCCCTTAGAGTAACTTTTTTTTTTGTAGCTACTGAATCCATATTTGTTGATTTTTGAAATCAGAGATGTTGGCTATGACGTTTGGTTTCAACTCCAGCATGTTAAAATCCTAGAAATCATCGCTCTCATCCTCACATCAAGAAAAAGCTAAACATAGTGCAAAGTGCACATCAATGATTTTTCTTAAACCTGTTAGAGAACCACTATCTTAATATCTAGAAAGAGATAGTAGTGCATCCAGAAGTAAAGCTGACAGTTTACCTGGAGCAGATGCAGCTGAAGCCATGAACTGGTAGGAACACTTACATGGTGATTTTAATGAATTGCTGAAGGCTGTTACAACTGAAGACCTCCTCCTCTGAGGAAGTCTGTTTTCACTTCACTGGTGATCTCAAAGCTTTTATGTCGCAATAGTTTCAGCCTCTTTCTCCTGTTCCCTAGCCCAAGAGATGGAGGCTACTACCTGAAACAGTATTTCTGTTATAACCAGTATTCTTTTCTTACCTTTTGAATAATCTATTAAACCACTTTACACTCAGTTAACAATTCTTATACAGACAGCAAGCATGGTTTCTATTTCTTGATTGGGCCCCGATGGATAGGATGGAAGATATTAGACAACAGAAAATCCCATATATCTGATACCTAACATCAGATTATATCTGAGTTAGAATTATAAGCAAGTTGAGATATTTTCAAATCAAGCAAAAGCAAGTATTAGGTAGAATCTAAGGAATAGTCGTATTCACAAATATTCACACTATGTCTTTTGAATGTGTGTGCATTACAAGGCTGATGGAAAAAGTCCAGTTAGTAGTGAATAAGTAAACTTTGTTGACCACCAATGACCCACTTCTCAGGGTTAACTCTTTACTCTCATTTTAGAGTAATATTCTTCCAGTTAACTGATAATCGGTGAGAGAAGTATAATAGAATGTTGGTTTAGATTACATAGTATGAAAAATGTGCATAGAGTTGAGATTTACTGTCCAAGTTTTCTGCATGCATAAATAATCTGATAAGAGGCCTGGTTAGCCCAAGAGTTCCTGTTTTGCTGAAATGACATCATTAGATATAGAGGTGTGATCTCAGAAAGAAGCTTATGAACTTGTGCTGTTTACCATGAAATGTTTTTGAGGATAGGATTTTTTGTGTTTTTTGGTCAGGATAGGCTAGCTTTGAACTTAGTAACAAACACAAAAGTTTGTTAATCATACATACAATGTTTATTGTGAGATTAGTTAGTAGCTCCATAAGGAAGCTATTTTCAGTGACTTAGGGGATCTAGGCAATTTTCCTCCTGCCAGTTCTGTGATCTTTTTTGCTCAGACAGTGAAAACTAAAGGAGAATTTCAATGTAAGTCTTAAATTGTCCTGCCCATTAGAGAAACATATCAGTCCCAATTATGGCCCATTGGCCAGATACAATATTCACGTCATCTTAACTTTAAGGTGGTTAAAAAATATGAAGGAAGCACATAGATATTCAATAACCAGGAAGTGTCTAACATATAAGTATCATTAATTCATGGTAGTACTTGCAGGATTCAGCCATTAATATATTGGGTTGACCTAAATATTTGTTCAGGTTTTTCCATACGATGGTTAGGAAACTTTTTGACCAACCCCAAACTTCCAAATTTTGGGGTTTGTAAAAATCTTGGGGCATGCATCTCTTAAATGTCAAGGGTCAACCACAAAATGAGAAAGAAAGGCAGCCCAGATGTTTATCATGAATAGATTTGTTATTGAGGAAGTTTTTCTCACAGACCCATCTTGCTATGTTCTATTTCAACAATCTTAGAATAACAGATTTTTTTTCCCACATCTAAATTATTGGAACTTAGGCAGATATTACCATTTGAACACAAGGTTTAATTTAAATCTGTAACTATAGCCTTGCTTCAGATGTGGCAATTAAAAGACATCTGGGTGAGGAAATGAAATATACACAGTGATCTTCACGATAGCTGAGGTCATGCATGAAGCTTGATTTCTCATGTGTGGTGTAATCTTACGAAAGTACTATGCAAAACGAAAATGAAAAAAAATCCTAGATGAGACAATTATAAGACACCAGACATTTTACCAAAACAAAACACCTCACTTAGCAGGCAGTGTCAGTTGAGTCTTTTTTTTGTTAATGCTTGCTTGTTGTACCTGAAAGATCATTCTTTTCAATAGTGTACTGATACTTAACATTCACTAGAGAACATGTATGAAAAATCTAGGTCAATTAATTTCAGCAGAAGTACTCTCAAATAAGGATCTCATGGATGGGAGCTATGATTGACTAAAATAGTCAACTGACCATCTGTTTATAAAATTGAGGAGGGTTTCTTTTCTGAAGGGCTCACCCTTTACGCTGACTTTTGTCATTGTTTGGTGTCACAGGACCCCTGTGTTCCAAGGTTTCTTTTACTACTCCTAAGGCAGAAGAACTCTATGTGCTCATAGCAAATAGGCATCTTCTTAATTCATAACAAATTATCATTTAGATTCAAATGCAATTAATTTCCTATCCAGCTCTCTCCTTACTGAGCTATAGAGTTACCTAAACAAAGGAGCTGCAATTAAAGCTGGGATGAATGTAAAAGTCCCGTTCTTTAGCCCAGTTTCTTCATTTAAAAGGCGAGAAAACTAAAGTCCTGGGGAAAGGAGAGGACTTACAATGGGGCATGTCACTTAGGCTACCCTTCCCAACCCTAACTATAAAGTGGAGATTAGAATTACTTTCCCACTTACTTTTCAGAATCACTGTAGAAATGAAATTAAATGATGTATGTGACATTTTTGAGGATAGTCATAAAAATAATATTAATGACCATAAAGATAATATTTATTGAAAACTTGTTCTGAACTGTGCACTGAGATTACCTAAATAGTCTTGCAAATCATCACAGCCCTATCGCAGAGGTATATTTATTTATTATCACAGCTTAAAATGTGGCACAAAATATTGTATTCTAGTACAATAGAATATTATTCAGCCATAAAAATGAATGTAAATGTGCCATTTGCAGAGATGTGGTTGGACCTAGAGTCTGCCATACACAATGAAGTAAGTCAAAAAGAGAAAAACAAATATTGTATATTAACACATATATGCAGAATCTGAAAAATAGTACAGATTAACCTATTTGCAAAGCAGAAATAGAGACAGAGGGGAAAGCAGGGGTGGGATGAACTGGGAAACTGGGACTGACATATATATACCAGCTGAGCCACATGGGAAGCCCATATATATACCACTATGTATAAAATAGATAGCCAATGGGAACCTACTCTATAGCACAAGGAACTCTACTCAGTGTTCTGTGCTGACCTAATTGGGAAGGATATCCAAAAAAGACGGGATATATGTATACATATAGCTGATTCACTTTGCTGTAGGAATTAACACATTGGAAAGTGAAAGAGGAGAGTGAAAAGGTTGGCTCGAAGCTCAACATTCAGAAAACAAAGATCACGGCATCTGGTCCCATCACTTCATGGGAAATAGATGGAAAAACAGTGGAGACAGTGTCAGACTTTATTTTGGGGGGCTCCAAAATCACTGCAGATGCTGATTGCAGCCATGAAATTAAAAGATGCTTACTCCTTGGAAGGAAAGTTATGACCAACCTAGATAGTATATTAAAAAGCAGAGACATTACTTTGCCAACAAAGGTCTGTCTAGTCAAGGCTATGGTTTTTCCCGTGGTCATGTATGGATGTGAGAGTTGGACTGTGAAGAAAGCTGATCGCCGAAGAATTGATGCTTTTGAACTGTGGTGTTGGAGAAGACTCTTGAGAGTCCCTTATGCTGCAAGGAGATCCAACCAGTCCATTCTAAGGGAGGTCAATCCTGGGTGTTCATTGGAAGGACTGATGCTAAAGCTGAAACTGCAATACTTTGGCCACCTCATGCGACGAGTTGACTCACTGGAAAAGACTCTGATGCTGGGAAAGTTTGGGGGCGGGAGGAGAAGGGGACAACAGAGAATGAGATGGCTGGATGGCATCACCGACTCTGTGGACATGAGTTTGAGTGAACTCTGGGAGTTGGTGATGGACAGGGAGGCCTGGCGTGCTGTGATTCATGGGGTCACGGAGAGTCAGACACGACTGAGCGACTGAACTGAACTGAACTGAAAGTAACTATACTCCAATAAAATTTTTTAAAATAAATAAATAATAAATAAAAATGAAGAAACTAAGGCTTGGGAATATGCCTTGGGTCATAAGCTAGCTTCAATAAGCTAGCTGAATCCACCTGCAATGCAGGAGACCACAGTTTGATTCCTGGGTCAGGAAGATCCCCTGGAGAAGGGATAGGCTACCCACTCCAGTATTCTTGGGCTTCCCAGGTGGCTCAGTTGGTAAAGAATCTGCCTGCAATGTGGAGACCTGGGTTCGATTCCTGGATTGGGAAGATCCCCTGGAAAAGGGAAAGGCTACCTACTCCAATATTCCAGCCTGGAAAATTCCATGGACTGCACAGTCTATGGGGTTGCAAAGAGTCGGACACAACTGAGCGCCTTTCACTTTCACTTTTTCATATGCTAGCTAGTAGTGAAGCTAGGAATTGACCTTGAGAGTCAAATATTAAATATAAGCTCTTTGGCTTCCTTATAACCTAAGAATTCACACTGGAATCCATATTGGACCACAATTTTCTTATTCTCAGGGGTTTTCTCATTGTTCTAAGTTAATTCCTTAAAGTTCTCTTGGAAGCAGAGAAAATGGAAACTGCCTATCCCTTTCTAGGCTTAATTTGATATATTATTTACCTTTTAACACTGGAGTTTTCACTAAGAATGAAAAATAGGCAACTTTCTGACACTACTTACTTTAAAAGTTTTCAGCCCAATGTCATGGTTTCCTATTTGCTGTTATTTTGCCAATTGAGCCTCTAAGTGTCCAGTGCTATCACTTCAAACGAACCTCACTTTGTTCTGCTTCCTTGTGGCAATAAGTGTGAAGCGGAAAACCACCTATCAGGAATGTAGAGAAGAACCCAAGGATCAATGGCAACAACATGTGCGTGTGCTGGGCGTGGGCCTGATGATGTTAAAATGCTGCCACCTCCTGTTTAGCCCAAGTGTTGCTGACACAATTCTTTCCCACAGCTTCCCGGAGTCCTCTAAGCTGATTTATACTGATCCCGAATTGCACTTCTGCAATATATAACATGACAAGTTAAACACAAAGCCTGCCAAAAAATCCTGATAGTCTCAGCTTTCGTGCAGCAGCACTTGAAAAGACCATTAGGACTGCCATCCCGCTAAAGTGTGCTCAATATTTTTGACAGTGAATTATCTAAGCTGCAGTTTATCTCAGCATTCATGGGGTGCGGGTAGGGGGTTGCCCTTTAAAGATTCGAAAGAGGGAAGATAAAGAGGATGGGGGTTAGGGATATTTTCCATCCCTCAAGAGGTAGTGGGTTACTCCAAGGTTTTCCAGCTGTTGCCAGGGCTCTAGGTTTATACTCAGGTGCATTTTCTGCTGAGACAGTCACAAAAAAATGAAACACAGCGTGGACAGGAGCCTAGATTTATAAACGAGGGAACAGCACCAGCATCTGAACTCTTCTCCAACTGAGAGGTTGTATGAAAGAGATAGCTTGTCATGATCCCCTTAAGCTAAGCCTGCAGCAGCTGGATTATCAAGGACAGTCACCTCTTGCTTTATCAGCATTAAGCTATTATTTACTCCAGGACAAGAACCCTGAAGCAATCACAGGACACCCTATAGTGATTCCTTCAATCTGGATGGAGCTCTGCCAGCCTGAAATCTCATCCCTAACTTCTCCCTGCAAAGTGAGGGAGGGGCTTGGCTTTATCTCAGTCACACAGCCCAGCAAAATTAGCTTTGCCCCCGATCGTTTTAATAACTATCACATGACCACCTCCTTCCATGTGTATACACTTAGGTCTGGGAGAGTTGGGTCTCTTTATATCATTAAAATACCAGAATTGTTTAGTAAAGCTGGAAAGTCAGGAATGGAAAATAGCTCTAGAGGCCAGAACTGTCTAGTTAAGTGCTTACTGACCAAATCTGTATTCAGTAAGAACCCTGAGCTTAATACATCTTTGGTTACACTCAGATCTTCTCTTCAGTCTGAAATTATCTGTCTATTTACTATATATCTTTCTAGTCTTATTTCTCTTGCTACAGGACATACAAAACAAGCATGCACATACCTGTGCGTGCATGCTAAGTCGCTTCAGCTGTGTCCAACTCTGTGACCCTATGGGCTATAGCTCTCCAGGCTCCTCTGTCCATGGGATTCTCCAGGCAAGAATACTGGAGTGGGTTGCCATGCCCTCCTCCAGGTCAGCTTCCCCATCCACGAATCAAACCTGTGTCTCTTTATGTCTCTTGCATTGGCAGGCATGTTCTTTACCACTAGCGCCACCTGGGAAGCCTATATGTGTGTGTGTATATATATATATATATATATATAAAAGCCTTATAAGAAAAAAATTCACCTCCCCTCCCAATTTTTCCTTCTAAAGTAAATAATATTTTTATGTCCTTAGTTTTTTTAAACCTCACTTATGCATCATTTTTCTTGACATACTTTTCTGTATGTTAGGGGTCTAATGTATAATACTAAATGCTTAAACTTGGTTGGAGACAAACTTACTGAACTTTGATCTTGCAAATTTCTAAACTAATAATAAATTGATTGCAAATATTTTCCAATATAATGCAGTAAAACAAGGTTTTTATATTTTTAGGGGAGAATTTTGTGTCCAAGAACAATGAATCTCAGTGCAAGGATGTTATGTAATCCTCCTGTGAACAAGCACACAGATAGTAATCTCCTTCTAGCCTCAGCTGAAATGACATCAGCAGAGCAATTCCTTGAGGGTGGAATCCTTGTACTTTTTAAGGGTTAATGCCCTTGGAGTCAAGCACCTATACTGGGCAAGGACTTAGAAAATCTCAGATGGACATAAGTGATAACAACTCAAGCAAATGCAATTTTCCCACCCACTTGTATATCTGGACTCTCATGCTTTTTAGTAAAATGTTTTTCATCTTCAATTTCTTCAAGTCGAGTGAATAAAAGCACTACTTCCTGGTTCTCTGGAGTTTATTCAAATATTGTTTAACAACAATCTGCCTTCTCTCAATAATTGAGCTTTGATCATTTCCACTCAATTTTACTGACTAGTCCAGAAAGAAGATCACACAGCAACTGTGCCCAGAACCATACAGCCTGCAACTCTAGATCCTTCTCAGCCATCCTGCACAGCATCTAAATCATAGCACTTAAGGGGAACTAGGAAGACATGCAGATCCCAAGGCAGAAAGGAACTCTCAGAAAATCAGATCAAGAGAAACAACATGTTTCAAAGCTAGATTGGGAAGGGGAGCTCTTGATCCAGTGTCCTCATTACAGATGAAGAAGAAGAACTCAGCCATGATGACAGAACTAGTTTAGTTACAAATACACCTAGAACCAAGCTACTAGCTGAATCTTATCTTTTCTACCGTGACATCAATTCTCAGATATTAGTGTCAATAGAAAATGCAGAGATCTTATCTGATATGAATATTTTATAGAGACTTGCCAACAGAGGACTTCACACTGAGAGTGGTAAGCAGCTCATCTCAGAAATGTAACAGTTAAGTTTACAATCCTAAAAGGAAACAGTCAAACAGCTTAATTCTCATTGGTTAGGGTCAGCAAGTTACTTAGGCCTGTGCTGATTGGCTACAACGTGCTGAGTCACCAGAGAAAGAAATAAAACTGGAGCTCCTGCTGTTTAAGTGGGTGCCTGGGGGAACTGGTCCTTACCCAGTTTTGTGAGCTGCATGTGGGCTATTTCCTCAGAGGCAGATGTGGGTCCCAGCATGTATTTTATTTTTACTTCACGTTTGCGTCCACGAAAATCTTCTAGGGAATGTGGTATGAAGTACACAGGCTCACTAAAAGCATTGGAGGTCATAGGTCCCACTATTTCAGGAAAAGGGGGAGCTCTAGAAAGGTCACATCCTAGATCTTGAGGGAGTGTCTGGGATAGGTTGACAAGTGGAAATCCCTGACTTTTTTCAGCAAACAATTCAAGAGCAGCCTAAGTGAAAGCAAGTTTATTTAGAGAGATACAGACTCCTTAGGAGCTTCCTTGGTAGCTCAATGGTAAGGAATCTAACTGCCAATGCAGAAGTGGATTTGATCCCTGGGTTGGGGAGATCCCCTGGAGAAGGAAATGGCAACCCCCTCCAGTATTCTTGCCTGGGAAATCCCATGGACAGAGGAGCCTGGCAGGCTGGGATAGTCCATGGAGTCAAAAAAAGTTGGACAGGACTGACTGACCAAGCAACAGACACAGCCACGCGCGCGCGTGCGCACACACACACACACACACACACACACACATACACTCTGAGTGGGAAGAGCTATTTGGGGGAAGAATTTCTAGGAACTGGATCATTAGCCCATTTTCTGGCCTTTTGCAATCATCCTCAGAACTTTCTAGGCGCTGGTGGGTGTGTCTTTTCCTCGGGCCTAGTTGGCTGTAACCAGTGTTTGTTGTATCTTAGTGGCTGTGTCATTCTTTTAAAGGTTATGCCTGCGCTTTTCCCTCCTGTCTCACCATTAAGTCAAACAACCTGTATTTCTGATGGATTTTCATGACACAAATAGTCTTAAGAAAAGCTGTATTACATCATGCAGTAGTTCCTCATTTATTGTTAGAGAAAAACATGTGATATTAAAACTGAGAGAGTGTCCAGGTGTCTAACAGGTTACCAAGGTCAAACCAACTGATGTGAATTATCCTGCCCCCTGCTTCTGCAGTATTTGGGCTGGTTTCTGGGTAAAGAACTGTGAGGAACACAGATATGTTTAAATGTCCTGTGAACCTGCTTAGTCACTTCAGTCGTGTCTGACTCTGTGTCCCTATGGACTGTAGTCCACTGGGCTCCTCTGTCCAAGGCATTCTCCAGGCAAGAATACTGGAATAGGTTGCCATGCCCTCCTCCAAAGGGATCTTCCCAACCCAGGGATCGAACCCGTGACTCCTGCGCCTTCTGCAGTGCAGGTGGATTCTCTACCAGTGAGCCACTGGAGAAGCCCCATTTAAATGTCAACTATGCTCAATTCTGAGCTCCATGTTCTCCCATAGCCTTTTCCCAGTAAGAAAAAATATGGCCAAAGGCTTCCTTTCTTTCACTGGTCTCACAAACCTTAAAGGCTGTGAGAAGAATGAAAAACATTTCCTTTTTACAGAGGGCTTTCATTTCTAAATTGATCTAGGCAGCTTTGTGAATATCCTTAACAGAAAGAAATTGGAGATTTCTCTCATTAGGGTCAGAAAATAATGCGGATGTGGAAATTTAGATAAATTGGATTAAATTATAGGAATGGACTAGATGGAGGTTCAGATGGTAAAGAATCTGCCTGCAGTGCAGGAGACCCAGGATCAATCCCTGGGTTGGGAAGATCCCCTGGAGAAGGCAATGGCAACCCACTCCAGTATTCTTGCCTGGAGAATCCCATGGAGAGAGGATTCTGACAGTAATGGGTTCACAAACAGTCGGACACAACTGAGCAACTAACAGTATAACTACTCCTAGATGGAGTCAAGATTTGAGATTTTGTGATTCTGGAGGCCCCGTAACTTTCCTGCTGCTTTAGTATCTCTCTCATAAAGTATCAGGGGAGGATGAACAAATTCATGAAGACCGTTATGATCTTGAGTCCCTGGCGAGCCTTCTCTCACTAGAAGGAACAGCCAAACCTCAGGCAATAAGCAGCAGAACAGCAGCTACCTGCTTCTCTGTGCCTTTCTCCACCCACCGCGAGCGGCTGGCACCAGAGGAGAAGAAAAGTAAAATGGATGTCTTTGGTTTTTTTCTTTCTGCCACAGACAGGGAGCTACGGCCAGGCTCTCCATTAAAAGTGGGAGAAAAGGTAGAGTCATCCTATTTGATTAGGACGGTCAGCATCACACAGCGGTTGCAATTAGTCCGTGCCAGGCTTCTTCAGGCCCGGCATCTTTTCAGAAGTGGAGAAGGGAACACTCAGGGTCTATTGAATTGGAGCGTGGCATCTGCTGCACACCGAGGGGAGAGGTCGGGGGTCGGTGCTTGATTTTGATAAAGCGTGCCAGATTAATTGTCTTCGGTAATCCTGTTTGTCATGCTAGATACGCAGAGGCGTCTTTGTGGCACAGGCTGACATATGGGCCAGCCTGCTGCTCGCCTATTCACCACCCCTGCCCCCCGAGCACATGCTTTCCACAGTTGGATTGGTTCCCAGGGCCTTGTTTGCCAGGGGAGTGGGGCCTCCGTCTTCCATTCAGCCAGCCGCCATCTCCACAAACAGGCTTCGTAATCTTCAAGCCTGCCCGAGCTATTGAAAACGCCTGCATTATTCAAAGAGGCCTAAAGAGAGAAAGGGAGAGAGAAGGGGGTGGGGTAGGGGGTGGGGCTGGCAGGGAGAGAAAGAAGAGGATGAGGAGGAGAGGGAAACATCCAAACACCAGAGATGAGAGTGAAAGACTCTTCAGACTAGGGGCGGGGAAGGGGACCGAGAAATATAATTACAAAAAATAGCAGCCATGTACTTCAGGCAGAGCCCTTCAGGAGGCTGATTATAGCTCCTCTCCAAATCTGAATCTATCACCAAATTATACCCTGCCTCTTTTGTAAAATAAATGTTAATAAGAGGTAATTTGGGCCCTGCTGATTGTTAAGCTCAATGGAGATAGAAAAAAAAATTTTTTTTTCTGCCTGTGTGTGTGTTTATTGTAATACCTGGAGGGTTTTTTTTTTTTCTCTTCCAACCAAAATTTATATTCAGCCACAAAAGATGAAGCAAACGTTTGATGGCCTGACACAAGCGCCAGAGAATTGAGAAGAGGTTGAATTTACAATAAAGAGAGAATGGACAGATTGGCAAGTGGTCCTCGGTCCAGTAAAGGGTGCGGTGGGTGTGCTCCGGAGAGAATGTCCCCTGGATTTCAGAAGAGAGAAGTTAGAGCGGGGGGAGGACTGCTCTGCCTGCCTGGTGACGAGAGGAGAGTTCTTGCTCTAAATAGCTTTGCCTTTCTTTGGAATAAAAGCAGGATTTTTTTTTTCATTTACATAATCATTATTTTGAGTTGCTGACAATTCTTTGGGGGGCTTTTACATGTAAAAGCACAAAAAATAGACAATCCTGTGACAGAGCTTTTGAAAGTGTTCCTATGATGTGTATTTATGAGCAGATCCAGAGATGGAGCAATTAGAAACAGTGAATAATAATCTTCTGATCAGACAAAAGTGTGGAGATGTTAAAATATGAATCCTTGATCACAATTTCCCTGAAGCACTCCTGCCTGTGTCTTTGCACTTCTGTTCGTCTCATCCACACTATAAAGATGGGGGCAAGTCAATTGATAGTGTCTCTGACCAGTGACTGTTTGGTCTAAAGTCATGATTTCTTAGTTATTTAACTAAGTATTTACTTATTTATTAGTTATTTAACCAAATATGTAACAGAGTGTTTACTCTGAATACTATTTTTATTTTGGGTGGGGGATGATGGTAATCTGACAATGTCATTGATTTCAAGGGGAACATAATAGACTTTCAAAATTTCAGAAATTTAACTAAGAAGAAATAGCTTAACCATCCCCTTATTGTAGATATTCAAATTAAAAGATTTTTGTCCCCCTCCCCAAAGGGTTGACTACAGTCCTTACTGCTTTTGAGTTGTTATGTATTTCAACATGTATTTGTTCTACTTCCTGTTATAAAGACATTGGATTTGGGAACACATGGCTGGGTGTGTAGTGGAAACAGAAACAAAGTAATCAGGTTTCTGTTTTCATAGAGCTTATGGTGCATGAGGGTTTTTGGTTTTTTGGCCTGTGCATAGAACAGTGCCAGGCACATCCCATGAACTCATTAAATTTTATTTATTCAAAAAATCCCCCAAATTATTGAGTAGACCAGTAGCAAAATTTTCCACATGTCCAAGGTGGAATGCTTGCTTTAACTTATACATTATGTTATAAAGAAGGAGAAAGAAAAGAAGAGGAAGAGGAGGGAAAAAGCAACAACATATTTTGAGCACGTAGTCTATGCTGGGTTTATCCCAAGTACTTTATAAGCACATAGTCTATGCTGGGTTTATCCCAAGTACTTTATAAGCATTATCCCTTGTAATCTTTTAACAGAACCTGCAGGTGGGAGGCAGAGAAGGTGATGGCACCCCACTCCAGTACTCTTGCCTGGAAAATCCCATGGATGGAGGAGCCTAGTGGGCTGCAGTCCATGGGGTCGCAGAGTCGGACATGACTGAGCAACTTCACTTTCACTTTTCACTTTCATGCATTGGAGAAGGAAATGGCAACCCACTCCAGTGTTCCTGCCTGCAGAATCCCAGGGACGGGGGAGCCTGGTGGGCTGCCATCTATGGGGTTGCACAGAGTCGGACACGACTGGAGAGACTTAGCAGCAGCAGCAAATGGGAGGAGCTGAGAGCTTGTGCGCACAGGTGCCTCCATATTAGTTGTATAATAGAAATCACCTGATAACTCTGTAAAATGAGTTATAGCTGATGCCATGCCCAAATGTCATTGCTGAGAGTCTCTGGGAGTGCAGCCCAAGAATCAATCTTAAAAACAAACAAAAAAATTAGTTCCAGGTGATTCTAATGAGAATCCAGAAATGAGAATCACTAATTTTAATTTATATTTTTCAAACTTTGATGTGCACGCCAATCTCCTGGGTGTCTGGCTAAAATGAAGCTTCCCAGTAGGTTGGTTTGTGGTGAAGCCTGAAATTCTAGAGCTCTAACAAGCCCTTAGGTGATAGGTGTAGTACTGCTGGTCTCTCAAATTCTTTGGAGGAAGCAAGGCTTCAAGATGAAGCAGCTCACACAATGGCTGACCTGGATTTCACACCTTGGTTTTTCCAACTGAAGAGCCCAAGTTCCTGAGCCCTGTGATCCTTTGCCTCCTGCACAATGAATTCCAACATTTATGGAAGCGTGGTGCAATGCGAAGAACACTTATCTCTGTGTCTGGTGATCTGCGGCTTATTTATAGTACTTTCACTGCCCTTGACTTTGGGTCTTGCCTCCTTGGGTCTGAGATTTTTTTTCTCTATAGTTTGCAGGGTTTGGAATTGATAATAATTGTGGTCCTTGGATTCTCAAAGTATCACTTATTTAAATGTCATCCATGAGATTGGACATTTCTTGTAGGGAAAATACCACTTTAGGAAGAGAAAAGAACTTTTTTCTTTTCTTTTTTTTTAAATGAGTGTATGGATTTCATTATTTGCTTGCTGGAATGATAAAGAAGTATTGGTATTATTGGGAAGGGTCCTTGGTTCAACTACGTCCCCAGAACAATCCCATGCGATGTCTTTTATCACTGTTGTTTGGTCGCTAAGTCACGTCTCTGCAACCCTATGGACTGTAGCCCACCAGGCTCCTTTGTCCATGAAATTTCCCAAACAAGAGTGGATTGCCATTTCCTTCTCCAAGGAATCTTCCAGACCCAGGGATTGACGCTGCATCTTCTGCTTTGGCAGGTGGATTCTTTACCTCTGAGTCACTAGGGAAGCCCTGGGTTGTCCTTTACCTTTCCTTGTTTTGTTTACCACCAGTTGGGCATTCATTCAGTAAAGAACATTGACTAAAATGGAAATCTGTGAAGAGACATTATTTCCATCTTAATAGGACCTGGTGCTTTCAGAATGCCCTCAGGTGACTTGGATGAGAGTTGGGTACAGGTAATAATGAGGCTTTATCAGTCAGACGTACACTACCTGTACCTGGATGGCTGAGACACAGATAGAAGAAACATTCAGAAAGGGATAAATTCCATATATGCCTTTCCTTTTTGGCTGGATTCCTGGGCAGGTCTGTCTCAGGGTCTTCCAGCCTTTGCAGAGATTGGCACAGGGAGAATCCCCCTGAAGAGAATGGAAAATGACCAGCACTTAACTAGCCTCTCCCTCCCTCACCTTGGCATCGTCTGAGCCAAACCCTTTAAACCTGAGTGATCAGGCTCGGTGGGAGCTGGCTCCCCATCTCTGCTCATGAGGCCAACAGAGGCCAATCCTATTCATCTTCCTCTCATGAGCTATATGCAAAAGTATGGTTCTGGATCCTAAGGTAAGCTTATATAGAACCTGTGTCTTCTATACCTGGGCCGTGAAACTGAGGTAGAAATGACGCATTGTGTATTTCAAGAGAACCATGACATTCTTGTGTGTGTGCCATGTCGCTTCAGTTGTGTCCAACTCTGTGACCCCATGGGCTGTAGCCCACCAGGATCCTCTGTCCATGGGATTCTCCAGGCAAGAATACTGGAGTGGGTTGCCATGCTCTCCTCCAGGGGATCTTCCCCATCCAGGGATCAAACCTGTGTCTCTTTACATCTCTTGCATTGGCAGGCAGGTTCTTTACCACTAGCGCCACCTGGGAAGCCCATGACATTCAAGCAGGTCCAAATGTATAAGGAAACAACACTACTCTCATTTTTTCTTCTTAATTTACTTTTTTTCAATGTATTTGTGTCTTATTTATTTTTTTACATAAGTTATCCATAAAAGACTTCTTTGTGGGTTTTCAAGTCAGTGTGACTTTTGAGCCTCCGTAGATGCCTAAGAAACAAGTTATGGAAAGAAATAGCACCCCATCCTAGAGCTGTCCTGTCAAACTGTTAGAACTAGCTCTATTTCTACTCCATAACAAACAATAGCCTTGCTCACAAAGCTTTTGCCAAATTTTACAAGGTCAAAAATTAGGCGATGGGGGAAAACAGCTTGAAGGAAATAGGAGGAGTAAATCATGTTTTATTCAAAGGGTGGCTTCCTTTGAGGATAGCATTATTCCTTTCAGGGCTGCTTTTAATGTTGAAGTTTAAGGAGTCTCGAAGCTGAGAGTGAAAACTTTGCTCATCTTCTCAGCTCTCCCTAGTGAGCTAAGCACTCTTATGCTGGTTTTAATGCTTTTTACCAATTCAATAATGCTCAGGCTCCTAATGGCCACTCGTGCTGCAGGTTGTCAACAAGAACAGGTCAGGATGTCAGAGGACTGTGTGATTCAGTCAGGTTACTTATATAAGACCTATTTCACATCCTGAGATAATACTGATGAATAATGACTGCCTCCCCCCGCCAAAAAAAAATAGCACACATAGAAACATTGCCTGTTTTTTTCTGTGGGATTATTTAAAACCAGGTTAAGGAAAGACATGCTTCTTCTCTCTGCGGTCTGCATCCCTTTCTAGAGGAAGGGAAATACATCATCATAGCTCTTCTAAAATCTCCTAGTTGTTATCCCACCCACTAGTAGTTTTCCAAAGTTCTTTAACAGTGATCTAGCATCTTGGAAGTGAAAGGACTCTGGCAATAAAAGGTGATGGTTTGCTTAATCCACTGCTGGATTTACTCTATCAGGCCTGGAGACTTGGGCGTTCTTGAGTTATTTAATTCCAGTATCAACTCTTTTCCTCATGTCTATTTGCATTTTGGGGGCTTCCCTGATGGCTCAGATGGTAAAGAGTCCACCTGCAATGTGGGAGACATGGGTTCAATCCCTCGGTTAGGAAGATCCCTTAGAGGAGAGCATGGCAACCCACTCCAGTATTCTTGCCTGGAGAATCCTCATGAACAAAAGAGCCTGGTGGGCTACAGTCCATGTGGTGGCAAAGAGTCAGGCGTGACTGTCAGCACAGCACAGCACATTTGTATTATTTACCCTATCTATTTCAAGAATCCTCAGTCATTTACTAGTAGTAGTAGTAGTAAAAAGAAGGAGGAGAAGACGATGAGGGAGAAGGAAGGAGAGAAGAAAGAGGAGGAGGAGAAGGATAAATATTATGAGTAGTTATTACCTGCTCAGTTTTTTTTAATTTTTATTTAATAAATGGTACAAAGCACAATGCCATCAACATTAAGTTAAAATTTCACCAAATGAAAAAAATACTATAGAATACACAGTTGCAAAAAGCTACATTAAGTTATTTTACAACTGGGCTTCCCTGGTGGCTCAGAGGTTAAAGCGTCTGCCTCCAATGCGGGAGACCCGGGTTCGATCCCTGGGTCAGGAAGATCCCCTGGAGAAGGAAACGGTAACCCACTCCAGTATTCTTGCCTGGAGAATCCCATGGATGGAGAAGCCTGGTAGGCTACAGTCCACGGGGTCGCAAAGAGTCGGACACGACTGAGCGACGGAACGGAACAACTGCCTCAAGCTGCAAAAAGCAAAAAACCCAATGCCATACCTAAGTTATCCCTCTCTCAAAATAATGCCATTTATATTATAAACCACGAGCTCCCCATCAAAAGACGGGAACTGCTTTTGTTAATTCATATATAAATGTATATATATATATATATATATATGACTGTACCACTTTGCTATACACCTGAAACAAGCACAACACTGTAAATAAATAAAAATAAGTAGCAGATCTTTGGGGCTTTACACTAACTTAGAGTTCCTATCAGAGGGATAACAGCACCACAGCCACACTGGATCCTCATGAAGGGGGCACACGAATGACTGGGTTACAGGAGTTACTGGAATGAGAGCGGCTCATTTCCCAGAAACCACAGCTCACAGAAAACCAACAAAGGCACGAGATACAGACCTTTCACGTATGAATGTGTTTTAATCTCTGCTCAGTTTTAATCTCACTATATGCTCACCCCCAAATTCATAGGGGGTACCACTATTTCCTCCACTCACAGGGGGACAGAATGTGAACAACTTGCCCAGGTCCCACAGGCTACCGTAACATGGAGTTTTCCAGGCAAGAATACTGGTGTGGGTTGCCATTTCCTTCTCCAGGGGATCTTCCTGGTTCTGTGCTTCTTGCATCTCCTGCATTGGCATGCAGATTGTTTACCACTGTGCCAGCTGGGACGCCCCCAAATAACATAATAAGAATTAATAAAAAAATGGAAGGGGCAATAAAAATATCCCCCAATTCTGAAGAAACCCTGAAGAGAGATGTATCTAATTTAAGTGCTATCAATTAAGGGAAATAATTTAGGGTCTAAGAGCAGAGGTAACAGGAACAATAGAGACTCCATTCTGTTGGGTTGAAAGGTTCACACCACTCCATTTTTTCACATAAATATTTAAATATGTGGTATCTTCTTTGAATTGATCTGGGTGTATAGGTCTCCCTAAAACACTAAAAGCTAAGTTGCTGAATGAATACCTTGCTAATTGAGTTTCCAATGATGCAAGCTTCTTGATCTCCTGAATAGTGGTAACTGACTGGCCATCTTGTTTGTAGAAGTCTAAAGTTTTAGAATTGATTATGAAAGTTAACACTAGAGATTATGAAAAAGTAGTACTAAACAATGCAAAAAATGATTCATATTTGTGTTTCAAGGCATAATTCCAAAGATTTCACATGTTTTAAACGACTTAACTTTCAAGAAACCCTCGAAGTACAGAATTCTGGAAATGCTGCTAGACATGCACCCAAGCCTGGTTTCTTATTTTCTGACTACATTTTGTTGTCTATCTTGTAGTTACCTATCCTGTGTGATGACTTCCAACTAATGTAATGAGAACAGCTGTGAAATTCCCTGCTTCCAGTTCAGGACTATGTACACACCTTCCATGCACAGTCCTCCATGTTCTTTTCTATTTCCAGATGGATGAAAAGGTGATGCTCCCTTCTCTTCACCCAACATACACACATGTCCATGTACATACACACAAATACATAATGTGGTGTCTTTGGGATCTACATACTAAAGAATATAACACCACAAAATAAAGAAGCCCATTTGCAGGAGATCCATCCAACCAGGGATACACATTAGATTGTACTGGGAACAAGAGAAATGGTTTTAATTGGTTAAAGCGCTAACACTTAAGATTTACTTATTAAGGCACCAGGTCTTCCAAAAAATATACACTTCTAGTTCTCCCATTTTATAGCTGAAACACTGAGGCTCAGAGAGTTTAAGTGCCTGCCTATGACCTTTTGAGGAACCAAGATTTTCAACCAGATCTGATTCCAGAGCCCAAACATTTATCTACGATGCTAAGCTGGGATTTAATTCATTCCTTTCTTCTTAGATGTGACATCACTTATGGTTAAAACTAAGTGAATAATGACATAGTGCAAAGTAGTCACTGCTAAGAATTTTTAAAAGATGTGATTTTCCTTTGTTTTCCTTTATTTCTGTAGAATCTTGTGCTTATTGTTGCTGCTGGTCTTAAGTTGGGGAGCATATTTAGTCGCACCAACTAAAGGTTGGATCTTGGGAGAATGAAAGGTAGATACAAAGTTAGTGTTCCCAAGAAGTGTCAATTCTGCCATTGAAAGGCTGTGTGAATTTTGTGAAAAATGAACCAACCAACAAAAGAAAAAACAACAAAAATTTTTCAATGCAGCATTTATCCTTGTTCTGAACTTTAGTATTCTTGAAACAAATAGTATCCAATAAAAATAAACACGGGAGACACAGGTGTATAGAACAGTCTTTGGGAATCTGTGGGAGAGGGCGAGGGTGGGATGATTTGGGAGAATGGCATTGAAACATGTATATTATCATATGTGAAACAAATCACCAGTTCAGGGTCGATGCATGATACAGGATGCTCGGGGCTGGTGCATGGGGATGACCCAGAGGGAGGATAAGGGGAGGAGGGAGGTGGGAGGGGGGTTCGGGAAGGGAAACTCATGTACACCCGGGGCGGATTCATGTCAATGTATGGCAAAACCAACCAATATAATATTGTAAAATAATTAGCCTCCAATTAAAAAAAAAAGGAAAAAAAAGAGAAAATAAATAAATAAATACTATGGATAAATAGCATGGAAAAAAAAATAAACACAGGAGTAGATTTTTAAATCGCTATAATAAAATTAATGTAGATGGAATTGCTAGTCAAGACTGTACCAGAGAGTACTCAGTTTAAGATATTAAATTGGATTTATAATCCCAAATCTCTTGGTCTTGGCTGAGGAAAATTGTCAAAACTCTCCACAAACATATGGCCACTCTTTCATACCTGTCCCTCATCTGGACTATTTCTCAGTATCTGCTGTCCACTCCCCTCCCCCAACCCACAATCATATTTCCCTGCCATATAATTCAAGTTCCTGGATGGATAGGGAACCACTTTTATGCATATTTTATCCCTTATATTGTCTGCTGCTGCTGCTGCTGCTAAGTCACTTCAGTCGTGTCCGACTCTGTGTGACCCCACAGACGGAAGCCCACCAGGCTCCCCTGTCCCTGGGATTCTCCAGGCAAGAACACTGGAGTGGGTTGCCATTTCCTTCTCCAATGCATGAACGGGAAAAGTCAAAGTGAAGTCGCTCAGTCGTGTCCGACTCTTCACGACCCCATGGACTGCAGCCTACCAGGCTCCTCCATCCATGGGATTCTCTAGGCAATAGTACTGGAGTGGCTTGCCATTGCCTTCTCCGTTATATTGTCTAGTGTGGTGTATTCTCAAAATAAGCTGTTCAACAAACATCTCCTAAGTCAATGGATATCTTAATGGTCTCTAATGTGAAATAGGATTTAACGCTTGAGTCCCTCACCAGATATAGCACAGATAGTTATAATATCATAGGAATCTCCTTTTGTAAGCTAAGTATTAGTCTTTTCTTCCCAAATAGCTGACTCTATGCCTAGATGTTCATTTTAAACCAATAAAGCACCCTGCTTATTCATAGCATGGAAATGAAAATGCAATTTTTAGCCATTAGGATTTCAAACTAGCACAGAATAAAAAGGAAAAATTGGTGCACCATCTTTGAAAGTAAAAATTAATATACAAAGAGACACAAAATTTGAGTCCATGCAAAAACTGGTGAAAACTGAATAAGAGCTGGCAGCTGGTTGATTTTGCTGTGCCGATCAGTTTTCTGAGCTGATAATGAATTTTCGTTTTCCGTGTCATCATTGGGGGAAGCTGGATGATGGGCATGAGGGACATTTCTGCAAATTTTTTGCAACTCCTTGTCAGTCTCTAGGGCTTCCCAGGTGGTGTTAGAAGTAAAGAACCCATCTGCCAATACAAGAGATGTTAAGAAATGCAGGTTTGATCCATGAGTCAGGAAGATCCCCTGGAGGAGGGCAGGACAACCCACTTCACTATTCTTGGTTGGAAAATCCCATGGATGGGAGCCTGGTGGTCTATAGTCCATTGGGTCACAAAGAGTCAGACATAACTGCATGCACACACATGAGTCTCTAAATATTTCAAAATAAAAAGCTTTAGAAAGTAGGGTAACACAATTTATTGGTAGATGAGGATATCAGAAAATATGTCTATATTTTTAATTTACAATGTTCATTTTGTCGTTAAAAAGACCTTTGGGAAGTTTTTGCATTGAGATCCAATATTAAAGCCCCTTATATAACCTAGCACTTCTATTCATATAATAGAGTGACGCAGATTATGAGAAGATATATTTTGCTAATAAATAATTATTGTTCTTGGCTGCTGAGTATGGTACCTATGTAGGAATAATTCACACTTTCTAATTTAATGCAAGCTGTGATAATTTTATAACCTTCAAACTCATTTGATATTGAGTCATTTGATATTGCTTTTTTTGTTCTGATGGTAGAATTTACCGCTTTGTTTGAAATATGCCCTCACTGTTTACAGCACTGGAGATTTCTGCCTTCTCAATACTAATGGTATAATTTTATGTTTGTAATACAATTCATTGAAACTATATTATATTATAGAAAGAGGCTAAATTGATGAAATAAAACCCTTCTCACAAACACACACAAATATAAATATACATACATACAAATACAATATTCCATGAATTTAGATGTCTTTAGATGTATTCCATGTATCTAGATGTATTCAATTAGAAAAGGACACTGTGTTAATTTCTAGAATTCTCAAATATTTATTCATATTGCTTATAATTTATTTTCCTTAGATTTATCCTTGACATATTCTCTTATAGAAAGAAAAAAACTTTAATGACATTTCTCAGGAAAAGACTAGACTATCCTTCTATAACTAGATTTTAAAGATGGAAGAGACTTTATAAATAATAAAATTCAACTGGCTTATTTTAAAGAATAAGAAACAGAGGGTCAACAATGACATGTGATTTAGTGGGACAGTCTGGATTAAAAAACAGACTTCCAATTCTCAGAATAGTGTCCATTTCAGTGTCTGACCTTACCTCATGAGAGAGCATGTGAAAAATTCAAAATCTTAGGGATTAGAAGTTCCACTTAGGTAAATTCATCACATTATTTCCAGATATATAAGCAGCTGGTGTTGATATCTAAGATACTTATTAATACTCATACATTTTATATCCCTCCTCTTCCCTTAATCTGATTAAGCAGGCTACAAAAATAAAGAAAGAAAAATGCCTAGGAATTGCTTTGTCTAGGAATGTACTGAAGGAAGAAATGAGCTTGAGAAATATGTCAAGGTTCTTTTTCCTCTAGTGTCAATGTGCTGTCTCGATATGAAGAACCATGTGCCAAAAAGAATCTCTGTTTCACTGTCAGTCTGGAAAACTTCTTTAGTTATGTGTTGGCATTCTGTGATTGGTGAGATATCCTACTGTTTTTCATGCTTCAAAATTATTTGCCATTTTTCTAATTACCTAATTAGTCTTTTTCTTTTCCTTTCTCAATAACATTTCATGAACTGCTGTCATTTTGGAAAAGCAGAATTGTAGCCTTTTCAAGTCTCTACGAATTTTCCCTGTTCACTGATCTTTGTTTTGCGAGAGCTCTACTGAGCTTCTGGTATGGAGAGAGAACGATGGAAGCATGGACTGGGAAAAAAGGGATGTACTGATTGTAACTTAAGAAGGCTTCTTTTGCCCACCCCCTTCACTCATTCCACCAACACTGATGGTCTCATCAGGCATCATCTTTCCTCTTTGCATGTCTTCCTTGTTTCGTCTCCACTGATGGCCATTATCCTTTTATATAAACAATATGGAGAAGTTAAGGAGGATATGCATGGTCGTTGAGTTATGCAAGGTCTTAGAGAGTATCAGAGAAATATATGAGGAACTCTGAAATGGATGAAAATAATTACTGATATCTTCAACAGAGAACTATGTGCTGAGGTTGAACTGTTTTCCAACTCTCTAAGTTGCAGATAACTCTTAGCAATGCAAATCATTATTTTCCATTTGCAAATGAATGCTGTCCATAGCAAGAACAATTGATTTCCCTACTTATGGGAAATTTATATCTCTTTGTAAGTTTATTTCAGCATTCCTGCTAGATCTCTATAAGTGTGATCCATCCAATTCTCTTTCAAACTTGCTGTAACATTTGACTGGCTCTCTCACTGATAAGACGATTACATCTAAAACAAGACATTAGGTTTACTATGCCCCTTTAAGCTCATTCTTCTAAAAGCAGAGACTGCTGCTACACAAAATGAGATGCTCTGTCTATTCAAAGTTATATGGTCAGTTATGATTTGTTATAACTTCATAATCGCCACGCAGCTACCAGTAGAGAATTTGACAGGTTGAGAGCATGAGGGGAGAGAAAGAGACACAGATCCAGAGACAGATACACACCCATTAATACCACACACACAGAAAGTTGGTTTCAAGATCACCTTGTAGGCTTTTTGGCAGGGTCAGTGCAAATGTAGGAGTTAGTCTTTAATTTTATATATTTAGAAACATTTTACCAATGAATCATAAGGATTTTGGAAAGAAATTCATGTGAACGAATCACATTTAATTCCAGACTGGATCATGTAAACTGGAATTTTAAAATTTTGTCCTTGAAGCTGAATGTAACAGAATAACCAACGATGGTTATTTGAAGAGCCCAAAATGTGCTATATAGTGGGCATAAAATTTGAGTATTTTTAAGAGGCTTTCTGAATGAAGCTAACATTATTTGATGAATTAGTGTATTCAACTGTATCTCAGTCGAAATAAGCAGTACACATCATTGGGCTAAAATCTCTGAATAGCATCTTGGGACAGTTTTGAAAGGATCCTGAAAAATTCTGTATACACAATCCTCTTTTTCTATCCTCTTTAACAGACACCATTTTCCTCTATTGTAAAATGTCTTCATCATGTACAATTCCCTTTATTTATTTTTTTATTATCTTCATTTTATGTTGACATGATCCATTTAAGGAGGCTTCCTCGCCCAGTCCCATGATTTAGGAAGCATTTTAGTCTTATCTACACCATATTTTCAGAACATCTATTACCTAATTTTTGTTTTGATAGCATTTACAATCAATAGTTAATCTAATTTTGTATGATTTTTTTAAGGACTGACTTTGTTTTAGAGTAATCTTTCTGTTCTTTCCCTTGTTAGAGGAATTATATTTTATTTGAGCAATTTACCTTTGCTAGAATTCATCAGAAATAAATATTATTTTTATTAAATTAAGAAATGTAGGGGGAGTTTAGTGGTTACTTTCTCTTCTAGACATTAAATAATTGACCAGGATTTCAAAGTCAAAGCCAAAGAGTAGATCTATGGAGCACATAATAAAGGTAGGTGTATGGGATTCAGCCTTTGTGAAGGTAAATTAATGTCACAGTCTCCAAAATTAACAGGTGGAGTTATTGAAAGAGTTTTTATTTACCCCCTGCATCTATAAAAACTCTAGAATATGTCAAATAAATGAAATCTTGAGCAAAGGTAAGAAGCTAGAAACAGCTTAAACAGAGAGAAGGCATATCCATTTTTATCGGGAAACACCTAATATAACACAGGGAATTTTTTCGGTGTTTTCTGGTGGAAGGTCACTTTGTTAAAGGACAATGGTGTCACATAGGGGAATATGTGTATTATTGCTGATGTATTACTATTTCTAGAAGTTGCATATTGCTCATCACCCAACTGAAAGAAACATACAAATTTATTGTAAGAATTCAAAAATTTGCTATGTGGTTACACACACGAGGTCTTAAATCATTTGGAAACATCACACACATGTAAAGGAGTATATACAGATATGCTGTGAACCACAAACAGTACGTTAGGATGATTTTTGCTTTAAAATCATCTTTTAAAGAAACTATATTTTTTAAAGTATTTTAAAGAAATTATATTTTTACTCACACATACACACTGCTGTTTAACATGTGTAGTGAAAGCATATCAATGCTATTTTATTAGATATTTATCCTTCTGGTACCCACCATTTATTCCTAAGGGGCTAGGGCCCCACCTGTATTTCTTTTCCTCCAGTCCAAAGAACTGCTTTTGTAATAAATTGCCATTTGAGTCTATTGGACACCATTTTCTCAACTTTGACTGCCAAAGAAAGCATTCATTTCACTGTCACTTAAGAATATCTTTGATGGATATAAATATCAAAGCTGATTTTTTTTTTTAACTTTTAGTAATTTAAAAATGAAAACAAATTGTCTTTCTAACCTCCATTTTCCCCCTGGAGTGATCAGCAAACATCCACATTGTTGCTTCTCTGTCTTTAATCTTTTACTTTGGCTGCTTTTACTATTTAAGCTGTTTTTATATTTGATTTTCAACAATTTAACCCAAACTTTTATCTCCTATTGTGTTTATTGAACTTCTTGATATATGGCTTAATATTTGGAATGTTCTCAGTCATAGACTCTTTAACTATTTCTGTCCCATTCTTCTCTTGTGGTCTCCTTCTCAGATGCCAGTTACACATATGCTGTACTGAAATTTTTCCAGAAATTGGATACTCTGTTTCCCCCCTCCTCCTCTCCCTTCTTCTTGTAAATCTTTTTCTCTTTTTGTTTCACACTGAATATCTCTTTAGAGCTTTCCTTGTTTCCCTATCCTTTGCTATGTGCAGTCTGTTCTTAAACTCCTAAATTTTTTATTTCTCATACTTTATTTTTCATTTCTTTGGCTTCATAGTTTCCATGTCTTTGCTAATATTATCATCCTTTTATGCTATTTTCATTTTCTACTTTAACAGTCAACTTAAAACTCTGAGAGCTCTAAGATCTATGCCTTTTCTTATTCTCTTCCTATTGACCATTTCTTTTCTTGTGTATCTTGATTATTTTTTCTTTCTCTCTTGTGAATATTTTGATTTTTAATTGTTTGCTGAATGTGTTTTTATAAAGATCTGGTAAATAATACCAGACACACCCTTTCTCTGTCAGTTTGCTAGAGTAGGAACTGAGTCAATATGTTTGGTTGTTGAGGTCTGGGCGTTATTAAAATGCCAGTTTTACTTCAACACTGGATTCCAATGTTTTAAGAGTAGCCTTCTCCTAGGGTTTAAGACTCACTGAAGTTACAGCAAGCTGCTTGTGTCTTTCTTTCCTTAGAATCTTGTATTTTTCAGTGAACAGATCCTGATGCACTTGGTTTAATGTATCCTTGAGCATTTTATTGTTTTTGATACTGATGTGAAGGATGTGTTTTCTTTATTTCTTTTTAAGATACTTTGTTATTTATATAGAGAAACATAACTGATCTCTGTATGTTGATTTTTATATCCTGCAGTTTTCCTCAATTAGTTTATTAGTTTTAACAGTTTTTTAAAAAAAAAAATTTTTTTTGGTTGAGTCTTTAGGATTTTCTATGTAAAAGGTCAGGGCTTCCCTTGTAGCTCAGTTGGTAAAGAATCTGCCTGCAGTGCAGGAGACCCAGGTTTGATCCCTTGGTTGGGAAGATCCCCTGGAGAAGGAAATGGCAAACCCACTCCAGTATCCTTGCCTGGAAAATCTCATGGACAGAGGAGCCTGGAGGGCTGCAGTCCATGGGGTTGCAAAGAGTCAGGCACGACTGAGCGACTAACACACATACACACACAAGGTCCCTACACTAAGTGAAAGTCATACAGAAAAAGTGAAATAGTACATGATAGCATATATATGTGAAATTTTAAAGAGACAAACTCATAGAAGCAGAGTTAAAACAGTGGTTTTATGCTTGTGTTGTTCTTATTTTTTCTGATGTGTTTTAAAGCTACACATATGTAAGCTATCTGGCTTGCTTTAATTTTAAAGATGAGAACAATGACCTTTTGAGGTAGCAGCATCTGAACCAGAAGCACCAATAAAAAATGTAAGTCTTTTAGCAACCTCTAGCACCTAATATGCAGTGTTATAAAACAGGCACTCGATAAATGTTTGCTGAATAAATATGGCTAAGAAAGTAGGCAAATTTATTCTACTTTGCACTAGAGAACAGCAGAAATAGAAGCAAGGAATGAAGTTATAGAGGGCAGATTTTGGGTCAATTTTAAAATATGCTGTTTAGAAAATACAGGTAATCAAAAGTCAAACAGGCTTTCTTGTGAAGTAGTAAATTCCAAGTTATTGCAAAGTAAAGATATTAAGGTATAAATGGAGGCATATGTACTATCTGACTGAATGCTTATCTTTAGATGATTGGTTAGACCTTTGTAATTTAATAATTCTATATAAGTTATTGCAGAAAGACCAAGTTTTATGTTTGTAAACCATGTAAAAGAGATAAATATTTACACACACTACATAGATGTGCTTTCAAAATGTGGTTTCTAAGTTTTTTTCAGTAGTATTTTCTTCACCAGTGTCATTTTCTATTGTCAGAAACAAATAAATGATTAATACATTTATGAATATTTATTTTGAGCCTGCTTAGTATCTGACACTATACTGGGTAAGTAAATTACAACTGTGAGCTAGAATGTTTTTTAACTCTTGTTTTATGACCTTTAAACAATGCTAATACTTACACAAAAGTTCCCCAGTTACATAGATGATCCATTTAATTGAACTGATAATCTTAAACTTTCTAAATATCACAATATGCTCTTAAAAGGATATTAGACACTGTATTGTTTCTCAAGGGGCTTATAAATATAAATAGCATATTTATTCTTTCATTCATCTATACTGAAGAATATAATCAGGCACTGTATATATTATTCTTTTTAAAAATATCCTTATTTGACTTCTGAATGGATTCTTAGGCTAGACAGTGTTGAAGGGGTAGGGATCTGGTACATTCCTATAGAAGGGTCAATTCTTACATTTTTTTTTAAACATGCAAAATCTTAGCACAGCATGGATAATACCCATGGGACTTTATGACAGATCGTCATCTTTTACATAGATAGTCACCTTCTAGCTAAGAAGGTCTCTCTTTTTCATTGTATGTGCAAATTTGGGGAAGGAGAAAGTGGTTTCTAAGAAGTCAATCAATTTACCTGCCAAAAGAAAAAGAAAAAAATCAAAGAAAGAAGAAAGGAAGGAAAAGACAGAAAAAAAAAAAAAATATATATATATATATATATATATATCTGAGTAAACACATTATATATAGCCAGCAGGAATGCATGAAATACTAGAAATGGCCATATCCCACCATAGAAAACATCTGATTAATACTGAGTGGTAATGTTGAACTCTGTGCTACATGGGCAAATTTGGATAAATTCTTAATCACTATTTCCAGGCTATAATGTTGATTCTCTTGCTTCTGGTTTTATGTACTAAAACTCTTTTTGCATCTATGTATTCATCCTAAGCCACAATTTTCCACTTATATATTATTTCCATGAAGTTCAATGGTTGTAAATCTCCTAATGATACATATTGTGGTGTTTCAATCTTTTCAAATAAGTGGTTTCAAACCACAGCACTCTTTTATGTAGTTATAGTCTATAAACTTCATCAATACATCATTATTTGATGAAAACAGACCAATCAAATGGTGTCCAGTCTTTAGATCGCTTGGTTTTTTCTGCTTTCAAAAGCTACCCTGTTCCTTCTGGGTTTCTTGAAATGCCAGTCGATTAAATCTGCTTTGCTTGAATACAGCATCATTAAGATTTTATTATATGATGGTGTAGGCTCTCTTTCTGCTACTGCATTAGAAGTCTATTCTGTGTCTTACTCTTTTTAATAACCTTAAACAATGCTGATACTCACACAGATGTTCTACAGTTACATAAACGATCTACTGAATTGAATACATCAAATTTTGCTAAATACCACAATTTGCTCTTAAAGGGACAAAAGTGATAAGTAAGTAACTGATGTTCAACACATTGGTGAATAGAAAAGATAAGCAGACATTGACAAGTTAGATGCATTCCAAGCGTATTATTTCACCTCCAAAACAATAAAGGGACACTTTTCCTAATAGTTTCTGGTTCAGTAGGCTTGACCTTCAATCCAAAAGAGTGTGGAACACAAAGTAATTTAGAAGCCAGTTAAATATAAGGATGTGTTTTAGCAATTTCTACCCTCTCTGAGATAATACCCAGGCAGAATGCAGCATTCAATATTTACGCTCATTTTTATAATTACTGTGAATTCATACCATGATCCCAAAGTGAGTCTGGGAGATATGGGACACAAGGTCTCTATGCATGTAAATCCTGTTTTAAGCCAGGGGTACTGGGATTGCTTATATATGCCAAGAAAATCTCCACATGTAAGCACAGGAAGCTCTTGGCTGTTATAAAATGTAAATCCTCTCCTAAGAAAACAACTGACTTGAAGTGCTTTTGTATCTGTGGATCATGCTGTCAGGATTTTAGTGTTCTAATAACCCAATTCTAATGAGTTCTTATGATTTATTCAGTAAGCATGAAAGGTCTTTTATATAATCGTTACCTTGATGGCTAATACAGTAGGAAAAGTCTTCTGGTTAGTTATGCAGTTCTCCATAGAGATATCATTTAACTCTCATCTTTGAATAATTAAAAAAAAAGTTGTAATTGTAATTCTGTATTAAATAGATCAGTTGTCAGAATTATTTCTACTTCTTACTTTGACAATCTCTGTTTAAAATTTGCCAGAAAAATCTGTGAAGTGTAATCTTTCTTCAGCTAGATAAAAGTCATTTTAGCTATAAGACATGGTCATGCAGATGAAGTAATAGTTGTGAATTCCTCTTTTTTCTCAAGGAATTAAGTTAATACCTTTAAATCTACCTAAAAACCTGCCACTGGATTTATAATTAGAACATTACTTATATAGAGAACTGTTTCTGATATTACATTTTGTTTTATATTCCATAGTTATGCCACCAGGCCTCTATTGACAGATAGGTAGGTAATTTCCGACCTTTGCCATTTCAAATGATATGGCAATGTCCAAGTATTTAAATTTTTGTATAATTTCTTCTTTGATGGGATAGTTGTATTTTATAGTATGTAAGCTGTATCTTAATAAAGTTAAGAAAGAAGACAATAAACAAAAAAAGTTAAATCAAGGTTAGTAATAGTGTTGCAATATTTTTCCATCTTTATCAAGCTTTGAAATGCTAGACCTATGAATAACTGACAGAATATTTTTTAACTTATCTCTATAAATCTGTACATTGTATTTTATATTTTTAAAGCTATTTTTATGTGCATATACTATCCTGATGTGTGGAACGTTTTGTCATTTGGTGATTTTCTCTACCCTGAAAGTAATTTTGTTTTGAAGGCTATCTTTTCTATTAAAAATATTTTCTTATTTTATTTTGGCTAGTGTTTTTCATATTTTTTCCACATTTTTAATCAGACTATAGTCTTATATCTTAAATGTTAACATTTAAATGTTAAAATATTTATACATATCATATAAATAGTGGAAAAACACTAAGTTGGCTAAAACAAGATACATTTTTAAAATATCACATATATAACCATGTGATAATTCAACAAGTAAACTTATTTTAACCAGTTTTCTTTGTGTTTTTCTTCTGTTGTCCTTTTCTCCCTATCTCTTCTTTTCTAGTCTCTCCTTTTGTTTAGATTTTTAAAAGTTTACCTCTTGCCTAGTTTGATTCCTTTTCCTCTTCTACACACTAATAAGTCAGATAAACAATCTATTCCTAGTCATTTACGATTTATGCTTGAAAATTTCTATAATTAGTTAGCTATACATACTTATCAGAGCCTATAATTATCCAGTCTTAAAATGTCCCACCCCACTATTCTCACCATGAAAGAAAAAAAAAAAGGACTCTTCAACACATGATTACCACTTATCAATTTATATATCATTTTCATCTATTTAATTCTCTCATTTGGGTGGAATTCATTGAGCATTCTTATATAGGCAGTTTAACATGCATTTCTACTAATTTGCTCATCATTCTTCTTGTTTTTTACTATTTCTGCCTTACTTCATTTTTTAAATTCCTGTTAAAATACTTTCTTAAAAACTGCTTTTGTAAAGGCATTTCAGTGGTAACCTGTCAGTTTTGGTTTCATCTTAAAATGTCTTTATTTTGGCTCTCTTGTAAAAGACAATACAGAAAACATTTGTTTGTCAACATAAAGTCACTATTAAAATCACTAGTCCATTACTCATTAGTGAAATAGCTGTGGGATTTTGTTTTTACTGTCTTCTCTACTAGCTGCTTATAACTTTACTGTATTAGCTTGTGTGCATTTTGAATATTAATGGATTTCCCAAAATTATTCCATTGCCACAGAATATATGTTTCATAATACAGGGAGGTAATTTTAGAGGTCAATTCTTAGTTTTAAAATAAAATTAGTGGCTTGACAGCCTAATAGGTATGTATAGCTACTGTCATCTATCCTGAATTTCTGTTATAATATTTATATTTTTCATCTTATTTAAGAGAATTAACAGCCACACGATATAAAGAGTGTGTCTCTTGGAAATAAAAGTCTGCCAAAATTATATTCTTAACTCTAAAACCTTGAAATAGTTTCTCGTCTTACACATAGCTTCATTTATTTTATTTTCCTTATATGCACTAAAGCTCTGTATCAAAATACACTTATGAATTACTTTGAGACCGAAATGAATAATCAGTTCCAAATAACAGAAGCAAGTGTGTGCCAAGAATGGCCAGCGTGGTTTCTTTCTGAGTTCAAAATCAATTGATATTTTTCATAAAACTTTTTTTTTTTTTACTATCAGGTTTACTACTGATAAATGAAAGTAAAAAATTTCATGATAGATTTATAGTCATAAGAATTTCTAAGACCTTTCTAAGTCCAAAAATCCAGTCAAACCAAACCAAGAAAACTTTGAGTCAAATGATTCATTTATGTTGCTCTTTCTCTGGCATGGATAATGGCACCTATCATCTTACCTCTCATAATAAAAAGTATAAGACTGGAAGGGATTTTAGAAATCATGTAGTTTAAACTCCTCACTCTTCAAGATGGAAAATTAACTCCAGAGGAGTGATGCAAATGAGTGAAAGATAGCAAAGCCCATTAACTTTTGGTGGATCAAGAACGTATACAATGGAGTATTGTTCAACCGTAAAATAAATGAAATGGGGTCATTTGCAGTTATGTGGATAAACCTAGGGTCTGTCATACAGACTGAAGTAAGTCAGAAAGAGAAAAACAAATATCAAAATATTGTATAGTATCAAATATATATGAAATCTAGAAAGATGGTACTGAGGAACCTTTTTGCAGGCCAGGAATAGAGACACAGAAATAGAAAACAGACTTGTGGACCCAGCAGGGGAAGGAGAAAGTGAAAGTGAAGTTGCTCAGTCGTGTCTGACTCTGTGACCTCATGGACTGTAGCCTACCAGGCTCCTCCGTCCATGGAATTTTCCAGGCAAGGGGAAGGAGAGGAAGGGGAAGAGGAACCTAAATAAGGTATTTAGCTTGATCAAGGTATCATACTAGGGACCAAATCAAATCCATCCACAGAGATGTTTCATTTGGGCAGCATTGAGTTTATTAAACTGAGAGAGTAGCATTGACATATAATGCACACACCATGTGTGAAATAACTAGCTCGTGGGAAGCTGCTGTAGAGCACAGGGAGCTCAGCTCGTGCTCTGTGATGACCTAGAGAGGCGGATGAAGGGGGAATGAGAGGAAGGCTCAAGAGGGAGGAGACAGATGTATATATACAGTTTATTCATTCTGTTTTACAGCAGAAACTAACAGTATTGTACAGCAATTATACTCCAATATTAAAAACAAAGAACAGAATCCATTTCTTTCATGACGCAAGCCTGCTTCTGTTCTTCCAGGAGCCACAAAGCAACCAATACTCTTAATTTATTGATGGATGAAAAGTAGCTAATTTACCATATCACTGAATTCTCAGAATAGTCATATGAGATATATACTATTGTTCTCCCATTTCTACAGGTAAGTAAGTTGACGCATAGAAACATTAACTCCTCCAAAGCTGCACAGTGGGTGGATGATGTGATTGCAAACGCATTATTCAGATTCAGGAAACTGAACCTTCACCTGATACTGCCACTTTATGTACTGATCATATCAGTAGTTAATTTTGAGGGAAAATTCTCAGATTTAAATCCACTGAGGATGGGTTTTATCTTGACTTTTTCTTTTCCTGGTGTTTAATGAAGAAGCAAGCCTTAAAAATAAGCTTTATCCACCTCATTAGTACTGGTTCAAATGCATTCTTTTTAATGACTGAGTAATACTCCATTGTGTATATGTACCAAAGCTTTCTTATCCAAACTAGAGCCTATTATACAGAGTGAAGTAAGCCAGAAAGAAAAACACCAATACAATATACTAACGCATATATATGGAATTTGCTGCTGCTAAGTCACTTCAGTTGTGTCCGACTCTGTGTGACCCCATAGACGGAAGCCCACCAGGCTCCCCCGTCCCTGGGATTCTCCAGGCAAGAACACTGGAGTGGGTTGCCATTTCCTTCTCCAATGTGTGAAAGTGAAAAGTGAAAGTGAAGTCTCTCAGTCGTGTCTGACCCTTAGCGACCCCACGGACTGCAGCCTACCAGGCTCCTCCATCCATGGGATTTTCTAGGCAAGAGTACTGGAGTGGCTTGCCATTGCCTTCTCCATATATGGAATTTAGAAAGATGCAAATGATAACCTTGTATACGAGACAACAAAAGAGACATAGATGTATAGAACAGTCTTTGGGACTCCGTGGTAGAGGGTGAGGGTGGGATGGTTTGGGAGAATGGCATTGAAACATGTATATTATCATATGTGAAACGAATCACCAGTTCAGGGTCGATGCATATTACAGGATGCTCGGGGCTGGTATGCGGGGATGACCCAGAGGAAGGATAAGGGGAGGAGGGAGGTGGGAGGGGGGTTCAGGAAGGGGAACTCATGTACACCCGGGGCAGATTCATGTCAATGTATGGCAAAACCAACCAATATAATATTGTAAAATAATTAGCCTCCTATAAAAAGAAAAAAGAAAAAAAAATAAGCTTTCGATCTCCTCCTGTTTTGGAAAGTTCCTAGGAGAGAATTAAGCAGATGAAAGCTGAGATTTCATCTAGTTGGCTGGAATGAATAAAAACCTAAATGTTCTATAATACATCTCAGGGATGAGAGTCAGCCGGAAATGCACAATGTGAGCCAAAAAATAATGAGAACAAACAAAGAAGGAAAAAAAGGAAACTTTCCACTCAAAAGCCCTAGGGAGATTGATTAAAGAATGAAACATTTATGGGTGTCTTTGGCTTTGAGAGTCAGCCCCGCTTGCCCCTTGAATCTAATCTGATCCCGACTGGGGAGTTTTACTTATACTTGCTTCCAAGTCACTAAGAGTAGACACTAAAAGTTTCAGTGATTTTTTAAAAAATTCCATTGAGTGCTGGATTCTTATCAAAGAAGATACTAAAATATCTTGGAATCCAAGAGGTGATGAGTTTTGGATGTCTCAATTTTCACTAAACTTGTGAAAGGCATACAGTAAACTTCACTATATTTTAATAAAGTATCAATACTTAAGAAAAATAACAGAGTTTTGGATACAAACAAGTGAATTCTACCATTATGTCTGCCAAGAAACACCACTGTAGGCAAATTAGGGTACAGTAAAATAAGGTATTTAGCTTGATCAAGGTATCATGCTGCTGCTGCTAAGTCACTTCAGTCGTGTCCGACTCTGTGTGACCCCATAGACGGCAGCCCACTAGGCTCCCCCGTCCCTGGGATTCTCCAGGCAAGATCACTGGAGTGGGTTGCCATTTCCTTCTCCAATGCGTGAAAGTGAAAAGTGAAAGTGAAGTTGCTCAGTCATGTCTGACTCGTAGCGACCCCATGGACTACAGCCAACCAGGCTCCTCTGTCCATGGGATTTTCCAGGCAAAAGTACTGGAGTGGTTTGCCATTGCCTTCTCCACAAGGTCTCATACTAGAGACCAAATCAAATCCATCCACAGAGATTTTAATTTGGGAAGCACTGAGTTTATTAAAATTCAGATCGATTTGTCCTCAGGCAGACTTGATAGTTGACTGTGGGCACTACAGCTTCCAAAATGCTTTCTAGTTTCTGCCACTTCTTTTTTTTCTTTTTTTTTTTTTTAATTTTCTTCAAATTTATTTTTGGCTGCACTGGATCTTTGTTGCTGCTCATGGGCTTTCTCTAGCTGCTGCAAGCTGGGGCAACTCTCCAGCTGTGGTGGGTGGGCTTCTCATTACAGCGGTTTCTCTCGTTACGGAGCTCTAGGGTGAAGGGGCTTCAGCAGTTGCAGTTCAGGGGCTCTAGAGTGTGGATTCAGCAGTTGTGGTACACTCAGGCTGAGCTGCTCTGCAGCATGTGGGATCTTCCCAGACCAGGGGTTGAACTCCTATCCCCTGCATTGATTGGCAGGTGGATTCTTAACCATAGTGCCACCAGGGAAGTCTGTTTCTGTCACTTCTGGCCCCTGATGATATATGGATTTCCTACTTCCTGTGTTGATGTGGAAACTGTTCAAAAAAGAAAAGTGGTAATTACACCAAAATTCCATGAATCATAACAAACCACTATAATTAATGAGGTAGGTGAGATTGTTAGCTCTATTTCTTTCCCAGCAATCATGTCCTCTACCAAGAAATGTCTTGATGACATCCTTCTGTGAGTAGGCTGTGAATTTGGGAATGTGACATTCCCTCCCAAATAAAATGACACAGTGGCAATGGTGTGCTAAGGATCAGTCTAGACTCCAGAAGCCTTGAGTCTTTTTCTCACTCTTTGGTACCTCTGCTATTACTGTAACACTCTGACAGTGTTCATTACTAATCTTAGAGAGGTAGCATTCAAATGAATATGTGTTATGAAGGTGTATTTAAAACACACTCACATGTTCAAATTCACCAGAAGTCAAATATTTCAAGTTAAATCCCTGAAAGTCTACATGTTACATATCAAATTGGAAATTTTAAAAAAATGAATGCCCATTGTGCTCAGGTTTTGGAGATGAGAGTGAAGATATGGTGCTAATACATGTTTCTGGAGGAGTGTAGGTTACTTTCACTCTTCTGAAAAATAATTTGGAATACAGTATCAAAAGATATTTTTAAAAATTCAAAATTCTTCTAGCTGGAATAATTTTTCCTAAAATAGGATTGTACAAACCCCAAGTACACAAATGTTCATCACAGCTTTGTTTGTAGCAGCAAAACATTGAAAACAACAGTAGATGATTGAATTTAAATGATGGCATAAAAACATAATTGAATTCTATAAAGCTATTAGGAATATTGTTATAGAAGTACATGGACTGACTTAGAAAGAAGTAGAGAAAGAAGTAGTTTAATTACAAGTAAAAGAAAAAAAAAAACGCAATATCCAGACTATTATCTTTTGTGCAAAAATACTCAAATACATTTTGTAGACAAGAAGTCTATACCACAAAATGTGAAACAGGTATTACCAGTTTTCTGATTTATGTTTACTTGTTCCTTCTGGTTTTTTTGTAAGTATGGGTTATTTATGTAATTAAAAATTAAATGACAAATGTACTACCATTACCCCTCACCCCTTCCATTAAAGCAGTTGTTTCAGTATTTTAGAGATTCTAAAGTACAGATCGGCTTCAGGTGGCTCAGTGTTAAAGAATCTGCCTGCCAAAGTAGGGGATAGATACAAGAGACAGTTTTGCAACCCACTGCAATATTCTTGCCTGAAAAATCCCATGGACAGAGGAGCCCGGCAGGCTACACTCCATGGTATCTCAAAGAGTCAGACATGACTGAGCACAGCACAGCACAAAGTACAGATCAAGCCTTCTGTTCATTTGTAAATTAAATCTTGAATTCCATTTCTACACTGTTTCTCCTGTCTTCAGAATCTCTCTTCCTTTGAGGCTGACTCCATTCTTGATCCTACTCTATTTTATGTTTGACTGGAACAGTGTCGGTGTACCTGGGTCTTGTTTTTCTCTACTGCCATCATGGCTGAAATACAAAAGTTAAAAAGGCAACATGGGCTTTAAAAATTCACCATTATAATCACAAAATGTTTCCACTTATCATATTCTTTTTCTAAATACTCATATTTCAACTTTTACTAAATTGTCCATGTTATCCTTCTAATAATTTCATTATCTACAAAGAAGAGGTCATAAATTTAGAAAAGTCATAAATTCAGCACTAAACTTTTGGCAGTTTTAATCATTAAATACTATTCACACTTCTTATTGGCTATTGTTACATGAAGGATGAAGAGAGGCAAACTAACAACCTTGAAAATAAGGAAATTTATTTCACAAATATATTTGGATTTCTAATAAGAGGTATTGAGTCAAAAGTTTTTAGAATTATCTGCATTATCTGGTCCAACCACTACAGAGACTCTCAAATTAGAATACAAGGGAAAATCAAACCTGAGTTCAGTAACTGTCTCATTGTTCTTCCATGCTGTGAAATATCAATGCCCAATCTTCTACAATAACTAAAACAGTAAGCCAGTTCCACTCAGTGCTTTGCTAAGCAGAGAAGTTTGTTTTGATTAGCTTTTTTGTAATATTATTTATCAGTCTTACACCTTTTTTAAAAAAGTATTTTATTTACTTCAATTGCTCAACCAACAAAATAATTTAACAAATTCATAGTCCCTGAGCTTAGAAAATTGTCCCTCTTGTTCCTTTAAAGAATCAAAGTACAGATTGAATCTGGACTTTCTTTGATGATTATAGTCTGTTTTTATTTTTTTTAAGTCATTCTCAAAAGAAAGTAAACACTAAATGTATACAGTAATTATAGAGACCTTAGAAAATAATAATTTCTGAGTTTCTAAGAATATCATTGTTTCCTGCTTTTAAATTACCAAAATAAATAAAAATAAAATTTTTGATATTTACAAGTAAAAATCATTTATAAATGTCAGGCTATTCTATAATAATTAATAGAAACAGATGTAAAAATTTATTTAAAAAATTAATTTTGACATTTCCTTAAGGAATCTAAGTTGAAGCTAATAGCATTCAAGTATTTAATATTTTTCCAAGAAGATTTTAGGGAGTATGAAACAGATAGCTGAAGAAAGAATCAGGTGTACCTAGATTTTGATATATTTTTTCACAGAACCTCTCAAAGTTTAATTGATAGTATAAATGAAATAATTTTATTTTGCCAATGGAAAGTAATTATAGACTCTTGTCAGATGACTGTCACCACTGAACTATCTATGACTTTCAAGTTACTAACATCTGCAATTCCACATTTCCAAATAGAAAGGACTGATCCTGAAGCTGAAGCTCTGATAACTTTGGCCACCTGATGCAAAGAGCCGACTCATTGAAAAAGACCCTCGTGCTGGGAAAGATTGAAGGCAGGAGGAAAAGGGGACGACAGAGGATGAGATGGTTGGATAGCATCACCAACTCAATGGACATGAGTTTGAGCAAGCTCCAGGAGATGGCAAAGGACAGGGAAGCCTGGAGAGCTGCAGTCCGTGGAGTCACAAAGAGTTGGACATGACTGAGCAACTGAACAAGTGTTCATTCGTCTAGATATTCATATTCTGTCCTTCATTCCACAGTCATTTTAGAGACTGTTCATGACAGAGCCCGGAGATGAAAGATGGACAAGAAATGCATAGTGTCTGCCTTCTCAAAACTCTTCTACTGATAGGAAAATCCAACCCTGAAAACAACTGTAAGACAGTATAAATGATAGGGTAATCCAGGGTGACATGGGAGCATTGAGGAGGGGCAATGAGCCTACTCTCTAGGGAAGGTTTCCCAGAACTCCCTTGGTTAAGACCAGAAGGAGGCGTGGTTATGGCTGGTGCAGAGAAATGAATCATAACTCTTTTTTTTATTTATTTATTTTAATTGGAGGCTATTTACTTTACAATATTGCATTGGTTTTGCCATACATTGACATGAATCTGCCCCGGGTGTACATGTGTTCCCCATTTGAACCCCCCTCCCACCTCCCTCCCCATCCCATCCCTCTGGGTCATCCCAGTGCATCATCCCCGAGCATCCTGTATCACGCATTGAACCTGGACTGGCGATTCGTTTCACATATAATATACATGTTTCAATGCCATTCTCCCTAATCATCCCACCCGTGCCCTCTCCCACAGAGTCCAAAAGACTGTTCTATACATCTGTGTCTCTTTTGCTGTCTCGTATACAGGGTTATCGTTACCATCTTTCTAAATTCCATATATATGTATTAGTTTACCTTACCATCACGTCTCGAGACTTCCCTGGTGGCTCAGACTGTAAAGCCTACAATGCGGGAGAGCCGGGTTCAGTCCCTGGGTTGGGAAGATCTCCTGGAGAAGGAAATGGCAACCCACTCCAGTATTCTTGCCTGGAAAATCCCATGGACAGAAGACTCCATGGGGTCGCAAATAGTCGGACATGAGTGAGCGACTTTTCACCATCACGTCTAACAACTCTTCTGAAACAATGATCCCTGCACAGATAAGTATAACCTAAGTGCACAAAGAAACAGATGTAAAAGAAAAGTCATGTCTGTGTATATGAAAATGGCTAAAATTAATCTGAAGTGATAGTAAGGGGAAAGGTATGCCACATCTATGCCACTTTTTCTCCTCTTCAATTGGACTTTTAGGCTATAGCTGATTCTGAAGGTCTGTGTCTGAACTTAAAAGACAGACAGTTTGAGTTTAGGAGGGGGAAATATCGGCAGTTATCTAAAAAGCAAATTTATCTTTACCCATTCATCTGTTGATGGATATGGAAATTTTAGTTATTTTTAAAGCACATATATACTATTTGTATTAGATTATTCTGAATATGTGGGAGCTATACTTACTTCCCTAACATTTTAATCATAAGGCCAGTACTGCCAGCAGACACATTCTCAGCCATGTCAACTCTTTGTGACCCCTGGATTGCAGTCCATCAGGCTCCTCTGTCCATGGGATTTTCCAGGCAAGAATACTGGATGTCTCCTGAGTCTCCTCCATTGGCAGGCAGATTCTCTACCACGGAGCCACCTGGGAAGTCCAATAGTCTAATCAATCAAAGTAATTTACAGTATCTCATTGAGTCCACTTCACAAGTTTGAGGAAATATTGGCTACGTTGGTAGCTTCTAGAGTGGTACAAATATGTAGAATTAGAGAGAAAATGAACGTTGAACATTTGTTGAGTATTTAAGTATCTGGAAGATACAAAGCTCAGCAATTTACATCTATTGTTTCCTTTATTTCCTTGCAACAACAGCCTTGTGAGCAAGGTGATATTGATGCTCTTTTTACACTGAACAGCCTGAAACTCAGATACCGAGACACTCCCAAGGTAACGCAGCGTGTCTATGACAGGGCTGGAAGTTGAAAGCAGAATGCATGTATCTATAACCTAAACTGTTCCATGAAGTACAGGCGTATCTCATTCTATTGCACTTCACTTTATTTGGCTTCACAAACAATGTGGGGTTTGTTGCTGTTGTTGTTGTTTCAGCAAATTGAAAGTTTGGGGCAAGTCTGAGCCAAGCAAGTCTAATAACGCTGTTTTCCTAGCATCACACACTCACTTTGTGCTGTCTATCTCATTTTGCTAATATTCATAATATATCAAAGTTTTTCATTATTATCATATTTGTGTTGGTGATCAGTGCTCTTTGATATTATTTTTGCAAAAATATTATGACTTGGTGAAGGCCCAGATGATGGTTAGCATTTAATTAAGTTGTACACATTGTTTTTTTACACATAATCCAATTGCACACTTAATAGACTATAGTGTAAGCAGGGTTTCCCTGGTGGCTCAGTGGGAAAGCATACACCTGCCAATGCAGGCGATGGGGGTTCGATCCCTGGGCTAGGAAGATCTGGAGATGGAAATGTCAATCCACTTCAGTATTCCCACCTGGAGAACTTCATAGACAGAGGAACCTGGAAAGCTACAGTCCATGGAGTCATAGAAGAGTTGGACACAGCTTAGCGACTAAACAATAACACGATATTATAAACATAACTCTAATATGCCTGGGAAACCAAAACTTTGGGATGACTGTTAGACATTCATTTTATTGTGGTGGTCTGGACCCGAACCCTATTATCTCCTAGATGTGTTATGCATTAGTATTATGATGACACCCATCTTAATTATAAAGAAATCACAATTCTTAATCATGAAGAAACTGAGTAACCACATCCTACAAATAACAGCTGATTTCCAAACTACGTGTTCTGATACCAAGTTTCATGCTTTCCTCCACTACATTATGTCTGTATGTATGTGATACAATGTCCTTTAAGTTACCAACAATAGATGGAGTTTCAGCCTAGGTGTGAGGGAGGAGTTAGGGGGAAACAAAGATCCTGGTGATTTCCCTACCAGCCTTCCTAACTCCATAACTTTAACAAGTAAATGTGCTTATGGTTGGTTTCTCCTGAGGCTGTGAAAGCCTGATCTTACCCTTTTAGGTTTAGTGCAAGAAGAAGACTCTTTTGAGAGTCCCTTGGACAGCAAGGAGATCAAACTAGTCAATCCTAAAGGAAATCAACCTTACATATCCATTCGAAGGACAGAGGCTGAAACTGAAGTTCCAATATTTTGGCCACCTGACGCAAAGAGCTGACTCATTGGAAAAGACCCAGATGCTGGGAAAGATTGAAAGCAAGAGGAGAAGGGGACGACAGAGGATGAGATGGTTGGATGGCATCATCAACTCAATGGACATGAGTTTGTGCAAACACCAGGAGACAGTGAAGGACAGGGAAGCCTGGCATGCTACAGTTCATAGGGTTGCAAAGAGGTGTACACGACTTAGTGACTGAACAACAATCTGATTTCTTCTTTAGGCCCTACTTCTGTCTTATCTCCAGGGCGACAAGGTAGTACCATTTTGGGTTTTGGATCTTTATCACCTTTAAATTCTTAAGGCAAATGTCAGCAATATTAAAAATATATCAGGTCTGATTTTATACCACACAAGCTGAAATAGATTTTTGAACAATCCAAAAGCAAATAACAAAGACTCAAACAGTATCTTGTTAGTTAGAAATGAAACAACAGCAGTAGCAACAACAAAAAAAGCCATTACCTGTCATTTTCTCAATTGTCTTCTTATGCAGTTCATCAGGAAAGCAGAGTTTTTGCATAGAAAGGTGACAACAACCCATGATATCTGATAAATAAAGATAATGAGTTTCCTCCGCTTGTTGAAACTGGGCCATCCACAACTCTATCATCACTGAAGTGGAAACCGATCATCATTCAGCCTGCATTAATGTCATGATATTATGATTGTGATTTACTCAATAGCCTGCTGCAGACAGCAATTCTTATAAATAAGCCTCCTCATTCCGAATGCCACAGAATGTGCTCAGGCGACTGGCAGAGGCAACATAAATATTGATCATCATCATAATTGTAATTTATATTGGCATAATGTCCTTCTTACAATGCGTTTAAGTGGTTCTAGATATTTTCCTCAAATTTGTCCTAATTCAAATATAGATGTTATCTGTGTTTCTCTATGCCTCGATCTAAAAAATAAACAAATACATAAACACAGTTTGTGTTTGGAGAGGAAGATGATGTCTAGCTTACTTAGAAAAACAAATTGATTTCACATTACTTTAGAGAATCACTTGACAGGTAATATAAGGTGGCAGTATGTGTTATGTTAATAACAAATTATGTTTATTTTCTCATTCAAGCTTGTACAGCTATTATTCTCTTGGTTAGTGCTCCATTAGCCCATGGTTTGAAACTTAATGGTATTTATTTAAATTTTTTGTGCAGATCAAACATTTTTTTCCTTTGGATTCTTCTTTCTCTCACTTATCCCAAAATTTGAAATATAAACTCCAAAATAGCTTTTTAAAAAAAAAAAAATGTATGGTGTATTCTAAATGCTGCTGCTGCTGCTGCTAAATCACTTCAATCGTGTCCGACTCTGTGCGTCCCCATAGACGGCAGCCCACCAGGCTACCCCATCCCTGGAATTCTCCAGGCAAGAACACTGGAGTGGGTTGCCTTTCCCTTCTCCAATGCATGAAAGTGAAAAGTGAAAGTGAAGTCTCTCAGTCGTGTCTGACTCTTCTCGACCCCATGGACTGCAGCTTACCAGGCTCCTCCATCCATGGGATTTTCCAGGCAAGAGTACTGGAGTGGGTTGCCATTGCCTTCTCCATTCTAATTGCAGCTTATTCTATATTTATGCAATACCATTATTTCTACATAGTCTCTGCCTTGGAATTCACTCAGTGACATCATTAATTTTTCTTTTCTCTACTGGATCATTCTTATCATCCTACACACATGCTTGTGCTTCCCATTGTAAAGTAACCAAACCAACCTCGACCACAGCATCCTCCTTTCAAATGCCAGTTCCCTGTTTACAGAGAATGTCTGAATTCACTTCCTTATCTTCCATTCTCTCTCCCATACTTTCCAATGCCCACTATACCAATGTTCTTCTCAAGGTTATCAAAGACCATTAAAGTTAATCATTAAAGTTTATATTTCATTATGTTACCAGGTGGCTCAGCCATAAAGAATCTGCCTGCCAGTGCGTGAGAGGCAAGAGACACAGGCTCAGTCCCTGGGTTGGGAAGATTCCATGGAGTAGGAAATGGCAACCCATACCACAGTATTGTTGCCTGGAAAATTCCATGGACAGAGGAGCCTGGCGGGTTGCAGTCCATGGGGTTGCAGAGTCGGACACAACTGAGCGGCTGAGCACCCACACACAAGCTTGTTGGGCACAGACATTTAGCAGCCTTTGCCATAGAGGCTGATGGGTTTTTTTAATGACACACTTCTGTCGTCGTTTTCCAAGAAAGCATTTTTTCTTAGCTTTCCTCGTCTCTTTCCAGCAACTCTGCAACCCCATGGACTGTAGCCCACCAGTCTCCTCTGTGCATGGAATTTCCCAAGCAAGAATAACTGGAATGGGTTGCTCTGCCCTCCTCCATGTGATCTTCCCCACCCAGGGATCGCATCCACGTCTCTTACATCTCCTGCGCTGGCAAATGGGTTCTTTGCCACTAGCGCCACCTGGGGCTCTGATGGTTAGAGTTCTGTGGAGTTCAGGATTGCAAGTCCTTCACCCCCATACCCCTCAGTCCCCATCCCCAAGTCCCACCTCCTGAGCCATGTCAAGATCTGTTCCCTGTCTTGATCTCTACATATTTATAGTCCTGAATTTCCTGTCAGATTTTAGGTGAGATTTACCCATTAGTCAGCAAGGTGTGAATCTTTCAGTTTCAGTTTCATAATCTGTGAGGGGAGAAGAATAATACTTGCTTTGACTCACTGAATTCTTAAAAAAGAGTAAGATGTTACAAGTCTGTGGCTCAATTTTGTTTTGGACTCTGTCAACTTAAAAAATATTCACAACCTAAAAGTTGACAGGTATGTTTTATTTGGTGGGAATTTTTAGAACTTCAGGCCTAGGAGACAGCATCTCAAGTAAATCTGAGAAAACTGACCTGAGGAGGCAAGGGGAGGAGCCAGGTTATACAGGAGTTTTGCAACAGAGAGCAGGTAGACTGAACATCAAAAAAACATTATTATTAATTGAAGAAAATCAGATATTTCAAGTTAAGAAATTTAGTGTTTTTCTATGTATGGGAAGATGCAAGAGTATGGCTCGCTGAAATTATTCCTTTCATATGCATCTCAGCTATCTGGGTCCAACATCCTGTGTTTTTCACATCCTCAGCTCCCTTGAGGTTCAGCATAGGGACTGGCTACAGCCTGATGCCTGTTAGATCACAGGTATTCTTCTCCTTCCTGACTGCAGCTGCTCCCTCCAAGGATGACTTATTTACTGATAGAGCAGAAAATGTTTCATTTCTCAACTCTTTCTGATGGTTTCTTAAGTAAGAGCACTTTTCTAACTTTCCCCCTCTTTCTGTTTCACTTCTGAGGAATGTTCTTTAGAATATAGGTTATAAACAGGAACTGTGAAATTGGACTGTTCGGATTTGAATTCCAATTCAAGCACATAAGAGTTCATTTATTTTTTTTTTTATTGAGGTGAAATTGACATGTAACATTGCACTGGTTTAAGATGTACAACATATTGATTTAATATTTTTATATTGCAGTATGATTGAACTGCAACATTAGCTAACATTTCTATTGCATCAATAACTATTATTTCTTCTACTGGTAAGCACAATTAATATTTAGTGTCTTGGCAAGTTTAATGTTTATAATAAAGTTTTATTGTCACTATACTGTGTATTATTCACCAGTTGAAAGCTTTGGTAACTTTTTTGTAAACTTCCTCAAGTGAAGTCTCATTAATAAAATAAGAAAGTAAGAGTTAATGTTCTTAACAAGGTTACTGTGAGTCAGGTGGTACTGTAAGCCCTTTATACAAGTCAGGGTTATTATTATTATTCTATTTTATAGAAAGCATAATCAAGGTACTGAGAAATTAAGTAAATTTCTTAAGTCAGTTAAATTAAACTTCTTAAGTAAGTTAACATCTAAGAGTACTTACCCCACATAAGTAAAAGCTGAGATTTGAAACCAGTCCTTTGGTTTAGCCTCTTATAGCATCAGATTCTTGTTAGGATTAAATAAGGAAAATGATGACAAGTTCTTGATGAATTAGAAAGCATGTCATAAATGTTAGTTATTATTTTATCCAACCTTCTATAGTTGTCTATTCTGTTGGGAGAAATGGCCCACTCTATTTTTTCAGGATTGCTTTAATTATTTCTAGATAAATTTAAATGAATGTATTTAGTTGATTCATTTGCATGATACCATCTAAACAGCAGCAAATCTCACCTTTTAATTGTGTGTGTGTTTGTGTGTGTGTGTGTGTGTGTGTAGAAACAAAGAGCACTCTCCCTCTTCTTCTAACAAGACCACTAATACTATCAGAATAGGACCGCACACTATGACCTCACTTAACCTTGATTGCTTCCTAAAAAAGCCTTATCTCCAAATACAGTGACATTTGAGATTAAACTGCAACATATGAATTATGGGGTGGGGGGGCACATAAGGGGACACAATTCAGTCCCTAACAATACCCTTCAACGATATTGAGGATACCAAAAAGCTCTCGTTTATTTGCGTTATATCCATTGATATTTACTATATTAGAAATTAAAATCAAGGAACTTTTAAAACGGAATATACAGTGAACATTTCATTAGGTCTCTAGAAAACCCCTTTTTGCTCACGGGAAATTAGAGTGACAAGACTAACAGCACTTTAGTGTTGTTATGCAAATAGTTTTGACCTCACAGGCACCCTAAAAGGATCTCTGAAATTCCCAGGAGTTCCAAACAAACCTTGAGAACTATTCACAGAGAAGAAAGTTGAGCAGTCTGCTGCTGCTGCTGCTAAGTCACTTCAGTCGTGTCCGACTCTGTGTGACCCCATAGACGGAAGCCCACCAGGCTCCCCCCGTCCCTGGGATTCTCCAGGCAAGAACACTGGAGTGGGTTGCCATTTCCTTCTCCAATGTGTGAAAGTGAAAGTGAAGTTGCCTAGATATGTTTAAATATGTAATTTTTCTTGAAAGAAGGCATTATATAATTCTTTGTGGGGAGGGCAGTTATCTCAAAGAATCTCTTTTTTTTTCCCTCCGAATTTGGATAAGGCACAAAAGTATGGGGCCAGATTCCTTTCTCCCATCCTGCCACCAACATTTTCATACAGGAATCCAGAAGCAATTATAAGTTTTCATGCTTACCTTTTGACATCCTACTCTTCCTTTAGAACAAAGCAATCTCAGAACTGTGCTCAGGGGCCAGACAGATAATGATTTTACCAGAAATGGCAGAAAGGGTATGTCCTCATTTTCTCTTGTGACATCAAACCTTTGTCATTCTTATAGTCTGATGTAAACAACACACACACAGCCCATCTTGATCTTCAAACATAATAATGCATTCGTTGAAACTATTATAGTGTGAGAACTGTGGTATTGAATTTCAAACTTTTAAATCACACTGATTTCTATAGTTGCTCATTTTGTCTAGTACTGGCTGCGATTCTTTTTATTGTATCATTGAATGTTTTGTCACCAAAGATTTGGCCCTATTTTCTTACAATTTTATAGTATCTCTTCATATTTCTTCCAATATCAGCAATTGAAATACTTGAGGGCAGAGCTCCATTCTAAAATAGTCTGTTCTTAGAAAGATATTGATGTCTTAAACAATAATAGAACCATGGCACAGTTAGTACCAAGTCACTGAAAATGTCCTTCAGCAACTTGATATGAGGGGAAAATATATACTTCTTTCGAACATCAGAATTTCAATATTACATTGACTTTTAAAGACTTAATAAAAATAGTTTGCATTTTGATAATGAGTCAAAATTACATCTAAACAAAATGCTTGAAGTGAAGTTGATTTAATAAATTAATAGTAGGACTTGGGTTACAGAAGACATTCATTCTCAATCTAAAAGAATTCGATATAAAATCACTAATACTTCTGTTTCCATTTTTAAGCAGATGTTAACATAAATGGTCTATTTATGTGATCATATCTTTAACAAATAATTCCTTCCATGTATTCAATATCTGAGTGATAACAAGAATTTACCACTTTAGGAAAGTCATTAGAAATAGAAATTGTAGAAATTCAGTAAAAAAGACAAACCATTTTGTTTGAGGCTGAATTTTCCTAGATTTGTGTATCTTATTTAGAAATTTGGAAATAAAATGGCTGTAGTCAGAGAGTGACGGAATTAGTCATTGCATAATCAAAATTACATATGTTTTAAAGTTTTGAGTACAATTAATAGTATGTATTAATATGCTGATTTAAGTTATTATTTAAAAAAGAGAAATCCTTCAATAAGAAAACAGGTAAGTTCACTACAATCTTTATGGTTGGAGAATGGAAAAAAGATTATAATTGGTATTAATCAGATTATAATTATTATTTTTATTTTTCTCAAGTCAATCTTGCTTTATGTTTTTTGCCTAATTACTCTAAGGAGAAAATATATTTTTTTCTTTCTAATATGCACTGTGGTTGGCAAAGAATTAGAAAAAAATATATATATATATAAAAGAGTGAATGAATAGCTCACTAGTTTTCTGGCTCACTTCAGAACATTTAGGAAATTAGAGACCTCTCTTTCAAAACCTAAGTAACTTAGATTCCTTCCACTTTGAGAGACCAATTAACTTATGGCATTCTGTTATGCTTCATTGGGTGATGTCCTATACTCTGAAATATCATTCCAAAGCATTATTTTTAATGACAGAATGAGAGAAATAAACACAAAATTATTTACCCCATGGTTGTAAAAGGATATCGAGTTCAGAGAGATAGGATCTATCAATAGGAGAAGGCAGTTCTGAATGCTAAATCAAATTACACCTTTTCCTGCTGGGATTTCAACATCTGCCTCCATGTAGATTGATTAGAATAAAGCAGGCCATCAGAGACCCTTTGTCTGTGTCTGACTGGGTGAAACAGCTGACAAGTGGCCATCAGATTACCCACAGAGGAGCAGCTGCAAGATAGGAGTTTGACAGCTGACTTCATTATAATTCCTACACTGCAAACTGCAATGGATTTGTCCTTTAATTGAGCTGGGCCAGCAGACTGCCCAGAGAGGAAATGGGAAGGAAGATGGCTGGATACTGATAAAAGAAAAGTAGCAGGTAAATCCCACTCTAAGATAGAACAGATAGTCTATAGGATCGGGACAACCCTGGAAAAAAAAATGTTTTTGTATTTGGGGCATTTCAATCACTTTAACTGAAATTGAACTTGGCTATTGGAATGTCTTTGAACATTCTTTTATTAATCAGGGACTTCCTCCAACCTTAACAAGCAATTTCCAAAACATTTGCCTATCCCTTACTTTGGCACATGCTTTTGAATGCTGTGTAGCAGAAGAAGTTTCTTTAAAGGTGTATGAACAATCATATACAAACAAAACAAAGAAGGTTTGCCATGGTTAATAAGATTCTGGAGGGGTTTATGTCAGAAGAAAAAATTGAAGGTTGCAAACTTACATAGTTTACTGTGATTCAGTATGTTTAAATACATTTAGGAATATCAAATAGTCCTAAGTGAAATCCTGCAAATCTGAAATATCAAAGGCAATTGGATTTAGTAAAACACATAGGTCAAAACAATCCATGATTTCATATTAAAACAAAGACAATTTAAAATTGCATACATTGTGAAGGTGTTACAGATTTTCACTTTGGGAAAATGACTTTGTAGTAGGCTTTGGCATTTAAATGTATGTGCTGCTGTAATTTGTCTTCGTTTGCTTCTGGTAGACTTTTCTCTGTTCACAGTAAGAATCAGTGTGAAATAATCACTAGAAAAATTCACACTGGTCATGAATAAAATAATGCATATTGTTCAATGTCACTATTACAAATGATTCTTGTGTTTCCATTTACATTATTATCATTATACTTTATATATTGAAACCTGTATTTAGAACTATAGTAGTAACTGAATAAATTAACCAATGGCATTACTGTGATAATTTTTGTTTAATATTTTCAACTTCCCTTCCCACAAATGTTTTTTGAGTACATTACAAGCAGACGCTTTACATTTATATGAGCATGGGTCACTCTTCTGTGTCTGAATGCACAATCAAAAATGCAAAATAGTTAAATAACAAGAAATCAAAAGCTAGATAAACAAGACATTGATAATTATTTTTAGAATTATAGAATTTTATGCACTCAAATATTTAATAACCATTTACTCAAATAACTCAATTGTTTTTGGTGGAAAAGAAATCAATGTAGAGAATGGGGTGATTCATCCTAGGACTTATAAGCTATTAACAGAGATTTTCTGAACAGAGCAGTTTGAGGTCTGTTATGAAGGACACTCTTCTAATATTCATAAAATATTATAGTGGTTAAGAATATGGCTCTGAAACTGAATTGCCAAAGAGCATATTTCAGTGGCACTATCCAGTATGTATGTATTCTTGGGCAAGTCACTTTTTTCTTGGTGGGAGGAGTCGCTTTTAAATCTCTCCCTCGGTTTCCTCATGTGTAAAATTAGAAGGCTTATATTACCTGCGGTTTAGTCTCTAAGCCGTGTCCAACTCTTTACGACCTGAAGCATGCCTGGCTTCCCTGTCCTTCACTATCTCCTGGAATTTGTTCAAACTCAAGTCCATGGAGTCAGTGATGCCATCCAACCATCTCATCCTCTGTCATTCCCTTCTCCTCCTGCCTTCAATCTTTCCCAGCATCAGGGTCTTTTCCAGTGAGTCGGCTCTTTGCAGCAGGTGGCCAAAGTGCTGGAGCTTCAGCTTCAGCATCAGTCCTTCCAATGAATATTCAGGGTTCATTTCTTTAGGATCAACTGGTTTGATCTCCTTGGTACCCAAAGGATTCTCACGAATTTTCTCCAGCACCACAATTCAAAAGCATCAATTGTTCAACACCAAGCCTTCCAATGGTCTAACTCACGCATCCAGACACGACAACTGGAAAAACCATAGCTTTAACTCTACAGACCTTTGTCAGCAAAGTGATGTCTCTGTTTTGTAATATGCTGTCTAGGTTTGTCAAAGCTTTTCTTCCAAGAAGCAAGCATCTTTTAATTTCATAGCAGAAGTCATCATCTGCAGTGATTTTGGATCCCAAGAAAATAAAATCTGTCAGTGTTTCCACTTTCCCCCCATCTATTTTACCTACTCTTATAGTAATATAGGTTTTCTTTGTGTGTGTAGTGATTAACTAATACAGGTAAAACATTTAGAACAGATATAAAATAAGCCTACCATTAAAGGAAATGTTCACTTTGATCCACCTTCCCCTCTGCCAGTTAGCCCTATTTGTTTTTTCATATGTTAAAATTTCTTAGAATATAAGCAAATAAGTAATAGAAAAAATACTTATTTGTGACAATAATATCAGTAATAAAATTTATAAAATTATCTACATGTATTACTTGAGCAAATAATATTACAGAAATAAGATTTCCAAGTCAGAAAAACAGACTCTAAAAGCAGTTTCTGCTTTACTCTCCTTGAGAGTTTGTTTCATTGCAGGGGTTCCTAGGGTCACTAACACTGTCACATCCAAATGAGAAAAAAAAATGGAAAAAGAAAGAGAAATGATACTAAAATCAGTCAAGCTCATAAAGTTTTATCTCTATGAGCATGCCAAATAGACTGCAGATAAAAAAGGCCTGGATCAATTGTATATCCTTTGAATCGTGGCCACAGGGTTCAGATGCTATCTTGTTTTCCACCTGGAATCTAGTCTTTCTAGATTCCTTACTTCAATCAAATACTAGTTTTAAATAATCCTTTTCTTTTTTTCTCCCTAACATTCCCAAGGCTCCTGAACTAAGTATAACTTGGCATTATGAGAGACACCTAAGGAGAACACTGTTTTGTAAGACAGCAGAAATTAATACACTTAAATCCAAGAAATAATTTCACTCTAAATCTTTTTGTTCTTTTCCCTGAACACACAGTGAAATACTCTCATAAAAGATCTTCCCTAATAGGTCATAAGATAATAATATCCTACTCCCTTAATATCATAATTTTCATGCAATAACATTTAGCACACACCTAATAAGCCTAGGTGTACATCCTCAAAAATTTTAAAGCAAAAATGACATTTTTGGAAAGTAAATGTGTCCATTAAACACACAATGGCCATCAAGCTACACTGTGTATGTGCCATACATGATATTTTTATACAAAATAAAATGGGAAAACAAGAATATATTGACTACCACCACTGTCTTGTCCTTCCCTGGTGGCTCAGACAGTAGAGAATCTGCCTGCAATGCAAAAGACATGGGTTCAATCCCTGGGTCAGGAAGATTTCCTGGAGAAGGGAATGGCTACACACTCTAGTTAGATTCTTGCCTGGAGAAGTCTATGGACAGAAGATCCTGGTAGGCTACAGTCCACGGGATCACAAAGAGTCAGACACGACTAAGTGACTAATACTTTCAACTTCTTTCGACTGAATTATGTATATTACATCTCTCAAAGATAGAGGACCATTTTAGATGTTATGTGATTTGTGTTTATACGGCAGAAAAAGAGAGAGGTTAAAATCAGTATTTTGTGTATTCTAGGCTTTATGTCTCTCATCACTATTCAAAATTTAGGGACTTCCCTGAGCATCCAAGCTTCCAGTGCAGGGCGTGCTAGTTCCATCCGTGGTCTGCTGCCTGGTGTGGCCAAAAGAAAAAAAAAAAGTTTGTATAAAATTTACATAAGGAAATAATGATTATTAGCTTGTCAAAATTTAAAAGGTGAAAAATGCTAGTCCAATTTTTCATCTCTGTGAGTTTGCCTAGTGCCTGTAATTTGGAAATGATACTTTCTTGATCAGGTCTGGGCTAGTTCTCCTGACTCAGACATCAGCACTGGATGTGAGGACCATACAGGTTCTCTTCCTCATCCTTAATCCAGGTGTTCAAATGAGTAGTTTACAAGGTTAAGTTCTGAACTTCATTATTAACTTCACTTGAAGGACGTCAGATTTGTTTTCACAGTTGGCTTTGGAAAGGAATCCCTGTAGGAGTAGCCCACCTTAGTCATTCAGAGTGGTTAATCTTTAGCAAAATCTGCAGAACTGATAACATCCATCAACCATAGTACTAGCATTGATACCAGATCAAGAAGACCACTGAATCTGAGGACTAATTCAGCTTGATTTATTTATGAACCATAAATCAAGGACCTGAGATAGGAGATGAGGAGTAAAGAAGTAAGAAAAAAGACTTCCCTGGCAGTCCAGTGCTTAAGTCTGTGCTTAAGTCCAGTGCTTAAGTCAACGCATAGGTGGAGGGTTTGAGCCTTGGTGGAGGAACTAAGATCCTGCAAGCCACATGGTGAGGCCAAATAGATCAATCAGTAAACAAAATTTTAAAAAGTGGCTGTACCAGAAGAAAAGGAAGTAGAAAGAAATGGAAAAAGTAGATACACTCAATCCAAATTTAGCTGCTTAACTAAGTATTGGGACGTTCTTGGGCTGAGAGAAAAGAGATATTGAAATGATAAGAAGTCCAATTTAAAAGGCTAACCTTTTCTCCAAAATATCAGGTAACCTGTCTTAGCCTTGGGAATTTAAAATTAATCTCATTCTGTTGGATTTCTCCTTTATCTCTGATATAGAGTGATTATTATTTCATCTCTAATATAAGCACTTTAAATTGTAATTTCCTTTAGCACTGATTAAGCTGTATGCTACAAAATTCTGATCTGATTCATCAGTATCATTTATTTTTGAAACATTGTTCAGTTTCATTTATCATTTCTTCTCTGACCCATGGGTTATTGAGAAGTGTCATGTTTAATTTGAAAATACGTGTGGTTCTCCTAGATATTTTATGGTTTTTGATTTATAAATATACCCCTTGTAGCCAGAGAACATACTCTGCATGATTTAATTATATTAAATTAATCTGATTTGCTTTATATTCTTGCATAATTTCTGTCTTCGTGAACATACTAAGTGCTCATGAAAAGAATATGTCTTTTCCAGTTGTTGGGTACAGTGTTCTATAAATAACAGTTAAGGCAAGGTGGCTGACACAGTTACTAAAACAACCTATTGATTTTGTTTGTTTGTTTAGGTGTTGTATTAGTTCCTGAGAGAGAAGTGTTAAAATCTCCAATGGCAAGTGTGAAGTTGTCTCTATAATTCTGTCAGTTTCTTCATATAGTTTTGAAGTTCTGTATAAACCACATAAATAGCTATCTGTTACCTATGAGAATTTCTCTGTTTACCTCTGGAAATACTTTTCTCTTAAAGATGAGGTCATCTGATGTTAACACAGTCACTCCAACCTTTTTAGGCACACTGTAAGCATGGCATACCCCTTTCCCACCCATTTGCTTTCAAATTCTCTGCGTCTTTATATTTAAAGGGAAACACTTGTAGATAACAGATAGTTGAATTGTGTTCATTTCTTTACCTATTCTGATAATCACTGACTTTCAATTGGAGTGCTTACTCCATAATGTAATTATTGACACAGTTGTGATTTATATATATATCCTTCTGTTATTTTTTAATTTTGGGGGGTGTTATTCCTTCTCTTCATTATTTTGGATTAAGTATCATTAGAATTTCATTTTAATGTATCTATTGGCTTTTTTGGCTTGACCTTTTACATTATTTTTAGTGGTTGATCTCAGGATTGCAATAAACATTATTTTTCATTCTACTTAATGCTAATATTACACCATTTTATGTAAAATGGAGAAATTGTGCAGCCATTTTTAAAGCTATAGTGGTCATATATATTACACATACATGAAAATATAAGCCCTGCAGGCCAATGTACTAATGTTTTCTCTAAACAGTTTTGAAGATTTCTTTAGCATTACTTGAGGTGCTGGTCTGCTGGATATAAATTATCTTAATTTTTCTCCTTTATTTGAAAATGGTTTCATTTTACATTTATTCTTAAAAGATAAGTTTTTTAGAATATACAATTCATTGTTTTCTTTAAAAACTTTCAAGATATTGGTTCATTGCTTCCTCACTTTTATATTTTCTGAGGAGAAATTCATGCTATTGCTTCTCTGAAGATAGTGTGCTATTTTATTTTGTCTCCTTTCAAGACTTTTTCTATCTTTAGCATTTAGTGTTTTGACTATGATGAGGCTTGGGCATGGTTTTCTTCATATTTATCCCACTTTATGCTTTCAAAACTTCATGCCTGTTTAAATTTATATATGTCACCAAATGAAGACAATGATGGACAGTGTTTCTTCAAATACATTGTCTGCTCAATTCTCTGTCTTGTTTTCTGTGGGACTCCCAGTACATGTATGTGAGATCTTTTGATATAGTTCCATATTTTCTAGAGGTTCTGTTTTTCTTTTCTCAAATTTTCTCTATTTTTTTCTCTCCATGTTCACTGATTTTCTCTCCTCCATATTATTTTTTTATTTTAAATATTATATTTTTCATTTCTTTCTTTCTATAGTTTCTTACCCATTCATTGTGAGCATAATTCCCTTTATATTCTTGATTTTTATAATTGCTATTAAAAATACTTACCTGCTAATTGTAAAATGTGGATTATTTCAAGATTGTCTTTTCTACTCAGTTCAGTTCGGTCACTCAGTCGTGTCCGACTCTTTGCGACCCCATGAATCACAGCACGCCAGGCCTCCCTGTCCATCACCAACTTCTGGAGTTCACTCAAACTCATGTCCATCAAGTCGGTGATGCCATCCAGCCATCTCATTCTCTGTCGTCCCCGTCTCCTCCCACCCCAATCCCTCCCAGCATCAGAGTCTTTTCCAGTGAGTCAGCTCTTCCCATGAGGTGGCCAAAGTATTGGACTCAAAACGGGTCAAATCTTTTTGGTTCTTCATACACAGAGTAATTTTGGATTATATTTTGAACACTGATATGCTGTGAAGTTGGAGAATCTGTTTTATTCATTTGAAAAAAATTAAAATTTTGTTATTTTAGCAGGAAATTTACTTGTAGGAATTCAACTCCAAATTCTGAATCTTAGATCTCAGCTTAGTTTTGTCTCTATTTTTTTCTGGAAGCTATCAGAAGCATGTGTGGTTTAGGAGTGAAATGATTTAGGCAAAGTTTATACACAGTTTACACAAAGTTTATTTCTATCACTAGTTCTCACCTTTGTTGAATACCTCTCACTTTTAAACAGCTGTTACTTGCCTCAAATTCTGTTCTATGATTCTTCAAAACAAAAAGTTTCTGTTTTCTATAAAAATTTTAGTTGCTTTGTATGAAGCTAACTTTGACAAAAAGCCTTAGAAATAGAAAATCATAGGCATTATCCCTTTTTCTCAAAAATTTTACTCCTGAAAGACTGTCTGCTATTGTTCACTTTTAGCATCATAATTTACTTTAAAAAATTGTCCACAGTTCATAGTTCTTATTTGCAGCAGGATTGGATCCTGTAGAAGGTTTCTTGGTAATACCAGAAGTGGGTCATTTTTATTTCTTAAAAAACAAAAAAACTCAAGCAATCCAAGAATATTTGAACTTTGGGGGCCAATTACCTAGTTCTCTGAATAATTATAAGTTGCCTAATTATCTTTTTCCCAGATTTCTATCAATAAATGGAAACTAAGAAACAAAATTCCTCTGGGGCAATAGGAATGGTACAGCCATGTATAAATACTCAAGGAACCAAAGAAGTTGCAAATGTGTATCCTTGTTTTAATTCTAATAATAATAAACCCTTTAGAAAGATGAGAAATTAAATAAGGGAATTTACCTATTTATGGGTATTTCTCAATTAAACTCCTTCTCATCCATCCCACCTAAATAGTTTGGTAAATATTTCAAAGTCCTGTATCATAGAATATATGATACAGCCTTTCTTACCTAAAGATTGGTCTGTCCAGAATATAACTAGAGCTAAGGATTCTGCAGATGCTGATTGCAGCCATGAAATTAAAAGACGCTTACTCCTTGGAAGGAAAGTTATGACCAGCCTAGATAGCATATTAAAAAGCAGAGACATTACTTTGCCAACAAAGGTCCGCCTAGTCAAGGCTATGGTTTTTCCCGTGGTCATGTATGGATGTGAGAGTTGGACTGTGAAGAAAGCTGATCGCCGAAGAATTAATGCTTTTGAACTGTGGTGCTGGAGAAGACTCTTGAGAGTTCCTTGGACTGCAAGGAGATCCAACCAGTCCATTCTAAAGGAGATCAATCCTGGGTGTTCATTGGAAGGACTGATGCTAAAGCTGAAACTGCAATACTTTGGCCACCTCATGCGACAAGTTGACTCACTGGAAAAGACTCTGATGCTGGGAAAGGTTGGGGGCGGGAGGAGAAGGGGACGTCAGAGAATGAGATGGCTGGATGGCATCACCGACTCGATGGACATGAGTTTGAGTGAGCTCCGGAGGTTGGTGATGGACAGGAAGGCCTGTCATGCTGTGATTCATGGGGTCGCAAAGAGTCGGACACGACTGAGCTACTGAACTGAACTGAACTGTAGGATTCTGATTGTAGCAATATTTCTGATACTTTTGAGTCAATCATCCATAGCACCATACTTAGCAATTTCACTGATAATAGAAATGGCAGAATGGATGACTAAAACTACTCACTGGAGAAAACACAAACTCATGGAAAGAAAAGGGTAGCTGGAATAAAATAAATGATTTCAAAAATCATATTTATGTTAGATACATGGGAGAATAAATGTTATGGACATACATAAATATTTAAGTCATCCCTTTCTAGAATGCTTATCAAGTACATAAAATACCCACTACTTAATACAAAACTGAGAAAAGGTTGATATGTGTTTTGTCCAAAAAAAGATAAAAAATTTAGGAAGATGATATTTGGAGTTTTGAGATAGTATGTGTGCGTATGCATGTGTGTTCAGTTTAGTTCAGTTGCTCAGTTGTGTCCGACTCTGCGACCCCATAGACTGCAGCACTCCAGGCATCCCTGTCCATCACCAACTCCCAGAGTTTACTCAAACTCATTCTATTGAGTCAGTGTTGCCACCCAGCCATCTCATTCCCTGTCGTTCCCTTCTCCTCCTGCCTTCATATTTCCCAGCATCAGGGTCTTTTCCAGTGAGTCAGTTCTTTGCAACAGGAGGCCAAAGTATTGGAGTTTCAGCTTCAGCATCAGTCTTTTAATTTCATGGCTGCAGTCACCATCTGCAGTGATTTTGGAGCCCCAAAAAATAAAGTCTGTCACTGTTTGCACTGTTTCCCCATCTATTTGCCATGAAGTAATGGGACCAGATGCCATGATCTTAGTTTTCTGAATGTTGACCTTTAAGCCAACCTTTTCACTCTCCTTTTATCAAGAGGCTTTTTAGTTCTTCTTCACTTTCTGCCAAAAGGGTGGTGTCATCTGCATATCTGAGGCTATTGATATTTCTCCTGGCAATCTTGATTCCAGCTTGTGCTTCATCCAGTCCAGCTTTTCTCATGATATACTCTGCATATAAGTTAAATAAGCAGGGTGACAATATACAGCCTTGACATACTCCTTTCCCAATTTGGAACTAGTCTGTTGTTCCATGTCCAGTTCTAACTGTTGCTTCTTGACCTGCATACAGATATCTTAGGAGGCAGATCAGGTGGTCTGGTATTCCCATCTACTGAAGAATTTTTCACAGTTTGTTGTGATCCACACAGTCAAAGGCTTTGGCATAGTCAATAAAGCAGAAGTAGATGTTTTTCTTGAACTCTGTAGCTTTTTTGATGATCCAACAGATGTTGGCAATTTGATATCTGGTTCCTCTCCCTTTTCTAAATCCAGCTTGAACATCTGAAAGTTCATGGTAGACGTACTGTTGAAGCCTGGCTTGGGGAATTTTGAGCATTACTTTGCTAGCCTGTGACATGAGTGCAATTGTGCGGTAGTTTGAGCATGCTTTGACATTGCCTTTCTTTGGGATTGGAATGAAAACTGACCTTTTCCAGCACTGTGACTACTACTGAGTTTTCCAAATGTGCTGGCATATTGAGTGCAGCACTTTCACAGCATCATCTTTTAGAATTTGATTTAGCTCAACTGGAATTCCATCACCTCCACTAGCTTTCTTCATAGTCATGCTTCCTAAGGCCCACTTGACTTCGCGTTCCAGGATGTCTGACTTTAGGTGAGTGATCACACCATCATGATTATCTTCGTCGTGAAGATCTTTTTTGTACAGTTTTTCTGTGTATTCTTGCCATCTCTTCTTAATATCTTCTGCTTCTGTTAGGTCCATACCATGTCTGTC